>NC_141693.1:1984900949-1985500949 GCF_964263255.1 Lissotriton vulgaris
TGCCTAAGATGAGGACTTCTGTTTTGTCTGAGTTCAGTTTCAGACGGCTGTGCTTCATCCACTCGGCTACTTCTTTCATTCCTTCATGTAGGTTGGTTTTGGCCGTGTTAGGGTCTTTGGTGAGTGAGAGGATCAGTTGGGTGTCATCAGCGTAGGAGATGATGTTGAGGTTGTGTTGGCGTGCGATGGCCGCGAGGGGGCTCATGTATACGTTGAAGAGGGTGGGGCTGAGTGAAGATCCTTGTGGCACGCCGCAGATGACTTCAGAGGCCTCTGACTTGAATGGTGGGAGGCGGACTCTCTGGGTTCTTCCGGTGAGGAACGAGGTGATCCATTACAGTGCTTTTCCTTGGATTCCAATGTTTTTGAGGCGCTGTAGAAGGGTGCTATGACAGACTGTGTCGAAGGCAGCGGAGAGGTCGAGGAGGATGAGGGCGACTGTGTCTCCGTTGTCCAGTAGAGTTCGAATGTCGTCTGTTGCTGCGATAAGTGCGGTCTCAGTGCTGTGTTTGGTTCGGAAGCCGGACTGTGAGGAGTCGAGGGATTTGTTGGTTTCGAGGAAGGTGGCGAGCTGGTTGTTGACAGCTTTCTCGATGACTTTGGCCGGGAATGGAAGAAGCGAGATGGGGCGGTAGTTTTTGAGTTCGTTGGGGTCAGCTGTGGGTTTTTTCAGAAGGGCGCTGAGTTCTGCGTGTTTCCAGCTTTCCGGGAAGGTGGCGGAGTTGAGGGAGCAGTTGATGACGTTTCGGAGATGGGGTGCGATAATGGAGTCTGCTTTGTTGAAGATGTGGTGAGGGCATGGGTCAGTTGGGGATCCTGAGTGGATGGAGTTCATCAGGCGGATGGTGTCCTCAGTGGAGATTGGGTTCCAATTGTTAAGGACGTTCAAGGGGGGTGAAGCTCCTGCAGGAGGTTGGGTGGGTTGGTCTCCGGGTCGGTTGTCGAAGCTGTTGTGGATGTCTGCGATTTTGTTGCGGAAGAAGGAAGCTAGGGAGTCGCAGAGGGCTTGGGAGGGGGTGATGTCGTTGGAGTTGGCTGATGGGTTGGTGAATTCTTTGACGATGTTGAATAATTCCTTGCTGTTGTGGGCGTTGTTGTCTAGTCGGTCTTTGAATGCGGCTTTCTTGGCAGACCGGATTAGTTGGTGGTGTGTGCGGGTGGCGTTTTTGAAGGCGTCCCTGGTGCTGGTGCTTGGGTCTTTTTTCCAGGCCTTCTCAAGGGAGCGACAGAGTTTCTTAGATTTCTTAAGATCATCGTTGAACCAGGAGGCGTTTATGCTGTATAGTTTTATTTGACGTTTTTTCAACGGTGCTAGGATGTCTGCGCTGTTGGATAGCCATTGGGTGAGGTTAATGGCTGCTTGGTCGGGGTTTGAGGAGTGGGCGGGGGGGTTGTGAAGAAGCGATGAGGAGATCTGGTCGATGGTGATTTTGTTCCAATTTCTTCGCAAGGTGGGTTGAGGATGGTTGTGGATTGTGGTCTTATTGTAGATAAAGTGAACGCAGCTGTGGTCCGTCCAATGAAGACCTGTGGTGTGACTGAATGAGACATGTTTGCTGGAGGTGAAGATAGGGTCGAGTGTGTGACCTGCGATGTGGGTGGGGGTAGTGACAAGTTGTTTGAGTCCGAGGTTGGCGAGATTGTCCAGGAGGGTGGTGGCGTTGCTGTCCTTGCTCTTTTCCAGGTGAAAATTGAGGTCTCCCAATAGAATGTAGTCCTCGGAGGGGAGGGCGTGTGGGGTGATAAAGTCAGTGATGTCTTCGCTGAATTGTGCACGGGGTCCTGGTGGCCTGTAGAGGAGGGTGCCTCTGAGTGTGGTCTTGGGGTCGGTGTGGATCTGGAAGTGGAGGTGTTCGGCGTTGGCAATGTTGACGTCTGAGCTGGTTGAGATGCGGATGGAGTTCTTATGGACGATAGCGATGCCTCCTCCTGTTTGGTCGGTGCAGTCTTTACGGATGATCTTGTATCCTTCCGGGATGGCAATGGTGATGTCTGGGGCCGAAGAGGCATTCATCCATGTTTCTGTTAGGAAGGCGACGTCCGGTGAGATGGTGTCTAGAAGATTCCAGAGGTCGATGGCGTGTCTGTGGACCGAGCGGGTGTTGAGCAGGATGCATTTTAGGTGGTTGGTGTCAGGTCTCTGTTTGGTGTTGGTGGATGAGGAGTTGGTTCTGGTGCCGTCGAATTTTCAGGAGTTGCAAGAGAAGGGTCCATGGGTGTGTCCAGGAGCGGCCTGGACGCAGTTTGGGGATCGGCCGGGGTTAAGGGCTAGGAGGGAGGTGGCATCGTAGGTGGTGCGAGTGGGCTGGGCATTACGGGAACCAGGGGGTCTGGCGCTGGGCGCGGTCCTGGCGCGGCCTGGGCCACTGCGGCACATCAATAGCAGCCAGTTACGTTCGGAGGCCCCTTTCTTTTACCCTGGAGCAGCTCACTTATGCCACATTCAGGTAGGGGACATGTGTAGGCCCGCCATACCTCGATAGTCCAGGGCACCTCCGAGGTTGGCGGTGCCCTCACCTTGTCGTTTGCACTTGGGCGCCATCCTCTAGCCCCTCACAGGAGTTGCAGAGGTGGGGACTGCCTCTCGCGGTGTAGGTCGACAACCTGCAGATGTCTCAAGCCCAGTACTTGTGGTGATGCCTCACACTATCACTGCTCCCAGTTGCTGACAGTTCTCCCACACTGGACTTCAGGGCTGCTGCACCCTTCACGCGGCTCAGACCCACTTGCCACCATTGTGGTGGCTTGGATCCTACCCCACAAGTAGGACAAGTGACCCCGCAGACACACAGTTATAGCAAGTGGACCTGGCCCAGGGCACACCCACCTGGCCCCTTTTATTTGCAGATCCACATCACTTGCAACGCCTGTCGTTGATGGGTGCGGGGTGTGTATGGAGGCCCGTCCTCAGGGAGTGGCTGGTGACAAGGAACATTGATTGGAACACAAGAACGTGTCCCGCAGAACACTGCAGGTGGTACCTAGATGTTTAATTTCACAGAGCAGCTAATAATGGGCACCATTATTATAACCCAATCTCATGGGACTCTCCTTAGCCACATCATTTTTCAAATGCCGCCTGTAAAGCTTAGACCATGTGTCTCCCCTCTGTCACCCTTTTCCCTCAACCCCTTTCCTACCCACCTCGTTACTCCTGTGACCACTGTACCTTTCACTTGTCATCTCTTCCCACTTCATCTTGTGTCTCTCCACCTCTTCACTTGTCTTGCCTTCATCACTACACATAAAATTCTGCACCATCCCCTATTAGACTATTCTATTCCTTAACTAGTACACACTCCCCTTCCTTTCCAACTAGACTCCTCCATTCTCAAAGCACCTCATTCGCTGAAGATCCAATATCATTTCAAAACATGTCCAATTGTTACTGTTGCCGCTGTTGTTTTACTATGTAACAGCTTCTGCCTCTACAGTTTGTTCAAATATGACGTCACTGGGACCCCTCTAGTAGAGTGGCATTACAATGGAATGCACAATGGTAAATATACATTAACAAGGGGCCCCACAAAAGCAAAGTTTATGTCAATGCTTATACAAGTAATGGGTAGCTGTAGTGATTCACTCAAGCAGTTTGTAGTATTCAAGGAGTATTTATTGAAGTAGTTGCATGTCCAGTTATTCAGTCCAGGACTAGCCCCACCAGGAGCAGCCAGCATGCTGCTCAGCCCTTCTCCAATTGTAGTCTCTGACCCCAACAATCCATATTACATCATTCTGGGTGGAAGTCACTTGCAGAGCATGAACACATTGACACCAGAAAACAACATATCCTCCTTTCTTGGAACTCACTGGCAGAGCATGAACACATTGAAAGCAGGATACAACAGTAGACCATTAAAGAAAGTGGGGGGGGGGTGCAGATTTTACTACAAAGTCCAGAATGTTCTGCCTATGGCTGCAATCCTTAATTTTCTGTGTGCATCATTTTTACACATATTGAAATTAAAGTTATTACTTCATTTGTAATTATAATGGAAATACTTTGCAAAAGCTCTAGTTAGTTTCAATGACATTAGTTTTTATTTAATTCTAGATTTTTGTTTTCTTTAAAATTAAAAGCTTTTATCAAACATATTCATTTTACACAGAATTGACTTTGTGTTGTGCACTTCATCATTATTACACTACAGACCAGCAGTTCTTAACATGTTTTCTTCTGTGGACACCGACGGAACCACTGCTGGAGACGGGGACCCTAGCCTAAGCAATTTCTATGATTTGAACTTCGCAATACAATACAGAAACATGTTTACTTGGATGAAATACAGAAATAGAAACACAAACATGAATGTTCATTTTAATGTGAAGGTTGGAGCTCTGGAAAACTCGTGAACGTTTTATTTCTAACAGTCAAAGTGATGTGTTAATACTAGTTTATCACTTTGCCTTTTTTTGCTCATATCGCGTGCTCTCTTTTTGTCCCTGTTGTAACTTTCCTCTTGGTCCCTTCCTTTCCCTCCTGTTCCCCCCTCGCCTTCTTCCCCCTTGGTATCGCCCGTGCTGTCACCCTTAGGCAGCGATAGCATGTACTGGTTTTTGTCACGATCCTGTCAAGCTGGGAGCACCTATGTTTAAATAGAACTGAATAAATGTTATTGAATTTTACCACGTGTGGATCTTCTTTACTACAATTTTGGCGACGGAGGAAACGGAGCTGAGCCAGGGTCAGTGTGGTGTCTCTCCCCTGGAATGGTATGAGCTTGGACGAGGAAAAGGAAAATAATAGGAAATGAATTGATGACTTACCTTGGGCGTTCTAAGGAAACTGAAACATTAAAGAGAAGTAAGACCCAAGTTGATGAACACTGGAAGAAGCGCAAGTCCGTGAGGTGAGCAGTTTAAGCTGAGTGAGGAGATTTGAGCGGAACAGGGAACGATTTTAAATCTATGTTACCGCGTTTTGAAGTTGATGAATTGAGCCTTGCTTGTGTTGCATAAGGAGCGTGACTGGTGAATAAAAGTGGACTTGGATTTATCGTGAGAAAACCGGAGGTGATGATAAGGAATCTGTGTTGCTTAATACTGGAGTCTGCGCAAGACGAATGTGAAGAGCCTTGGTGACTAATCATAGGAGAAGTGAGCGAGGAAGGGGACGGAGTGTTCTCTGTAACCGCATTTGAATTTGATGTGAATCAGCGCAAACGGCGTTTGAAGTGAAATTTCTCCTTAGATCTCCAGTGTGCAGCCAAAGAAAACGTTTTAAGGTTTAAGTGTGTGAGGTGAGATTCTCTTCATACCTCCAGCGCAAACCCAATAGCAAACGTGATAACGCACTGCCGCTTTGTAGCCAATTTGACCAAGAGACCACATGAAAATACTTCGGTAAGGAGGGATAAAGTCCTATTTAGAATTTAATGGCAAGTGGAGGAATAGAAAGTGGCAGTGATCATTAATATTTGTATAAATCTTGAAGTAAAGTGGGAAAGTAAGATTGAGCAATTAAAAAGACTTGAGCAAGGTAAAGGAATCGCTGAGGTAGGAGGAGGAGATATTGACCAATATTTGAAACAGTGTTACCTCGTTTGTGCTGAATTAGGTACTGTAGCAAGTAAAGTGAAATCCTCCACAGCGTCCATGCTTGGATTTATGAGTTTTTTATAAGAGCAGCGCATGACAATTCAGCCGTGTTTTGAGGGAAAGTGTGGCGCATGTAGAGCGGCTAAATATCTCAGATGTGTAAACTGCCTGAATGTAGAAGTGTGACTCTCCTCAGCGTGAAGCGAAGAAACTCAACTACACTATAGCAGTTAATCAGCATCAGCGCATGTCGACTGCTCTTGTAACACTTCTTCTGAATGATTTAAAAGATATAATTGGCTTACCTTGAAGCAGCAGTTTCTGGAACTTGAAGTAAACACGGTTAACAGTTTCTGGCGGCGCTCAACGAGCGTAGCTCTTTCCTCAGCGTTGTGGCGCGAAAGGGAGAGAGACGCACTTCACGTAAGGGCGCCACCTTACTGTTGATGGCCTCTATTGCACCTTCACAAGTGAATTCCTGGCAATAATATAATCGAGTGGTTCAGCAAAGGATAAGCTAATTAAAACGTGTTTAGAGAAAACAAGAGTGTATGGAAAGGGGCGACCACTCTGTCCCCCCGAACGTATGGTTGGGTGCCCTGATCCCCCCGGGAAACCATTTTGGGCGGGAGGCGTGTCTCGGCTGGTATGCCCGAAGTGGCGTAGCCGGACGCGCCTTTTTCCCGCCCAAGAGGGGTTGTCCTAGACACCTACACCGTTGGACACGCCCCGTAGATGGTTGGAGGAGGGTCCACGCCCTCCCAAGGAAGAATAAAAGGAGCAACAATCCAAGGAAGCATCCTCTTGTTCCTGTGCTTGGAAGCTGCACCTCCTCGTTGCACGTGAGCCCGAGACGGAACAAGGAGCCAATTTTGAGAACTTGTAATTTTTGTGTTTCTCTTTCAGTGAGTCCGAAGCTTTGGATCCAGGACCTCGAATTGAATATCCATCAACGATGCCTGCCAAGAAGGTCGGAAAGAAGGTCGGGACCGAACAAATGCTTCGCATGCTGATGAAGGACATGGCGAACATGAAGAAGCAAATGGCGGCAAGGAATGGCACGGGTAGACCGAAGAAAGTCATCGGACCAGCATTGCCGGGAATAGTCCCTGCCGGGAGAGGTAAAAGGGCCAGGAATAGGGCGGCAGGAGGGGAGGCCCCGGTTCACGAGTCACCTCCGGCGAGCCCGGTCAGTCCGGTGGAGGCCCCAGTTCTGATCCCGAACGCGGGACAGCCGATCCCGGTGGTGGTTACACCTGTTAGCGAGGGGGATATGCCTCCCGAACTGGCCGCCCAGTTGGCGGCGTGGTTAGGCAAAAACAACGAGAGTGCTGTGGCACCAGGAGACACGGCCGAAGAGGCCAGGTTAATAATGAAGCAGTTGCGGCAATCGATAGATGCTGCGAAGGCACCTTGTCCTCTTGTTTCCCCGCAGGTTCCCTTGGAAAAGCCGGCGTCGAGCGTTGGAACAGCAGCAACAACAGATCCAGCTACTGGTTCGGGTAAGCAGCCGTTGCCAATAGCGGGGGAGGGATCGTTACCCTCGAGGAGGGAAAAGGTGGTTCAACATATCCCGATGGATGTGAAAGAAAGGATTTGGGCTGATAAATATGTGAACATGTTTTCACTGTTGACCGATCACTATGAGATAGAGCACGTTAGAAATCAGAAGGAGTTGTTGCATCCGAGTGTATGGCGTGCAAAAATGGCGGGTTTCAGAGTAGATGAAACGATCGCTAATTGGGCCAGGGCATTTGGAATGTTCACAGCAATCATGGGGGAATGTAGGCCTGAAGTATTGTCGGAATTAGCCTGTTACCAAACACGTATTATGGAATTTTATGAATCATATGGAGGCAATCAATGGATGGGTTATGATAACAAATTTCGTAAGGCCAAGGAGCACGACTCATCCCTGACGTGGGATTGTTTCGACTCCATTTCATGGCAGAAGCAGGTTATGCCGAACACGGCGAAGTCATCTTCTCTTGGCGGGAATGGGGCAGAGCCTTCCCGCCATTATTTGGCGGCGCCCTTTCGGGCAGGCGCCAACGGGGATCAGTACACAAAGAATAATGGGAACTCGGGTTAAAAACGGGTCTGTTGGAGTTTTAACAGAGGCAAGTGCACTAGGCCACAAGGGACATGCAAGTTCAGGCATGAGTGTGCAGGTTGCGGACAGTCTTCACACCCCGAGAGTTCGTGCAGAGCCAAGAATGGTGATACAGGAGGTAGAGGAGGGGCCAAACAGGTCTAACATCGACCGAGGGGCACCGTTACCTACTCCCGTTGATATCATGGCAATGATCCCTTGGCTGAACGAATACCCTGATCATGTCTCCGCTGGGGTGTTGCGAGACGATTTCTCATATGGTTTCCACATCCCGGCGGGGGATTTTCGGGGGGGAGCACAGTGTAAGAACCAACTATCTGTTCAACAAAATACGGCGGTGGTTCAGGCAAAGATTGCAAAGGAGGTGACCCGAGGTCGGGTTGCGGGACCGTATGTGAACCCGCCTGTTGTTGACTTTGTTTGTTCACCGTTGGGAGTAGTCCCCAAGAAGGACCCAAGTGAGTTTCGGTTAATCCATAATTTGTCCGCTCCTAGGGGTCTTTCGGTGAACGATGCGATTGACCCGGGAGTTTGTTCGGTGCGGTACGCATCCTTTGATGAGGCCGTCGCCATGTTTAATCGCATGGGGCCCAGGGCGCTGATGGCTAAATCAGATATCGAGTCAGCGTTCTGGTTGCTCCCGGTACACCCACAGGATCAGCGTCTCTTAGGTTTTGTGTTTCAAGGACGCTACTACATGGATAAATGTATGCCGATGGGCTGCTCCATCTCTTGTGCGTATTTTGAGAAATTCAGTACTTTCTTGCAATGGGCGTTCACCAGAGCCATGGGTTTCGCACAGGTTATGCATTACCTTGATGATTTTCTGTTTTTGGGGGCAGCCGGGGGCACGGAATGTGAACAGGCTTTGATGGAATTCTGTAATCTCATGAAAAGATTTGGCGTGCCACTGGCACCAGGCAAGACAGTGGGGCCATCTACTTCACTCGAGTTTCTGGGTATTGAGCTCGATTCAGTGGAGGGGTGCTTCCGTTTGCCCAAGGAGAAGGTAATGAAATTTAAGGCCTCGCTTGAATTATGCCTTTGTGAGAAAAAAGTAACTCTCCATCAGTTGCAACAAGCTGTGGGTCAGCTTAACTTTGCCCTTAGAGTGATACCGATGGCTCGCCCCTTTTCCCGCTCTATCGCACAAGCCATGGTTGGCCTCAAGGAAGGGCACCACCGCACAAGACTGTCAGCAGAGGTTCGCCAGGATATGCGCATTTGGCTGGCATTTCTGGCGGACTTCAACGGTCGCGTCGTGTGGAACAAACCGTCAGCTTCCTCTGAAGAGCTGGGGTTGTGGACCGACTCGGCAGGAAGTGTGGGTTTTGGCGCCATCTTTGGTAATCGATGGTCGGCACGAACATGGCCGGCGTGGTGGCACGATAGTGGGCTCACAGGTAACATTGGGTTTCTTGAGCTGTTCCCCATTCTGGTGGCCTTGAAAACATGGCCAGAGGGGTTTCGTGATCGCGCTGTGGTGTTCTGGTCTGATAATATGACTGTTGTGGAATGTATCAACAATCAGGCAGCACGCTGCAAGTGGATTTTGAGATTGCTGAAAGAAATTGTCCTGCTATGTATGAGACTAAACGTCCACTTTAGGGCAAGACACGTGCCGGGGGTACTGAACCAGGCAGCTGATGCACTCTATCGTTCCCATATGC
Source organism: Lissotriton vulgaris (assembly GCF_964263255.1). NCBI lineage: Eukaryota > Metazoa > Chordata > Amphibia > Caudata > Salamandridae > Lissotriton > Lissotriton vulgaris. The sequence continues at coordinate 1,984,910,271 of NC_141693.1, forward strand.
AGGCCTTCCGGGGTTTTCTGCCCTCAGCGGACTTGGTGGCGGCACCATTTCCCGAAGCTCTCTGGTCTCTCGGTGCCCCGGATTACAAAACCTCGTGGGAGAGAGTCTAGCACCCAGGACAAGGAAGGCATATGAAGGAGCGTTCCGTTCCTATTGGTCATTTTTGGGTTCAGCTAGGGGGGAGCATTGGGGGCAGGAGGAGTATGTCCTGAAATTTCTGGTATCACTACATCAGGCAGGCCGATCACTGGCAACAGCCAATAGGCACAGGGCCGCCATTGCCTTCATGGCGCAGGCGCATGGCGTCCAGGACCCCACATCGTCCTTTCTCGTGAAGAAGGCACTGCGCGGGTGGCAACGCCTTGAGGGCCGTAGAGTGGATGAGAGGCACCCGATAGGTCTAGCAAGGTTGTCCCTGTTAATGTCCGTACTCCCTGCAACTTGTTCATCTCATTCAGAGACGGTGCTGTTCCGGGCCGCTTTTGCATTAGCATTCCATGGGGCTATGCGGGTAAGCGAGCTGGTAGCGAGGAATAAGCAGGATACGGGGGGAGGTCTGTGTCGAGAACACATTCAGATCAAGGGTGACACAATGGTAGTCACAATAGCCAGGTCCAAGACCGATCAGGGAGCGATCGGGGACAGTGTTGTAGTACAGCGGATCCCGGGGTCTCCCATGTGCCCGGTAAAATGCGTGGAGGAGTATTTAGCGCAGAGGGCGGCATCATGAGGGGGGAGCTTGCTGAGGCACACCGACGCCACCCCACTGACTAGGTTTCAGTTTCAGCGGGTGTTAACAATGGCAATCGCGGCAGCGGGCTTGGACCCGAGCGATTTTGGGACCCATTCCTTCCGGATAGGGGCTGCTACAGAGGCTACAGCCAGGGGTCTGAGTGTTGAAAAGGTGAAACAGTTGGGGCGTTGGTCCTCGAATTGTTATAAAAGGTATGTGCGGTTGCACATGTTGTGAAGCTAATGTCATGCACTCACGCTTCTTGTTTTTGTTTGGTTTACAGTTTCGCGAGCAGGCTTTGCGGGGCGGACTGTGCAGTTGACCCGACACCTGGGGACCAGCGGTCAAAGATCACCGGCTGAGCGAAGAGTGGTGTGGGTCGTTGGCCACTCATACGTGAGGCGCGCCGCAGACGTATTCAAAGCAGGTGACATGATTCACGTGGCTGGGGAATACGGGTACAGGGTGACCTTCCACGGAAGGGGCGGGCTCTGTATTGACCAGTTTCAAGGTTTTATGGAGGGACTGTTAGGGCGGACAAGGTCACCGCCGTCTGTAATCATAGTGCATCTTGGGGGCAATGATTTGGTCACCATTGGTCGACGAGTACTTCTCGACTTAATCTTATCTTCAGTAAGTTGGTTGGCGAGGAGGGTTCCGGGGTGCACAATTGCATGGTCACACATGATTCCTCGGAAGGTGTGGCGGGTGCCCTCTCTGTGTCAGCCTTGAATCAATCGGTAAAGAAGGTTAATAACAAACTGGGTAGGTTGTTTCATACAGACATATTGCATTGTGTTCCACATGGATGTATCCGGGGGGACCATATGTATCTGGAAGATGGGGTCCATTTGTCCCGGGAGGGAAATGTCTTACTCATAGGGGACTTCATAGCTTGGTTAAAGAGTTTGTGCAGCCATGACCTTTAGTAGGAGTTTTTGTGGGGGGTCCGGATAGCCGGTCAACTATCCGGCCTGTGGCGGTAAGGTCATGATCGGTGAGCAGTAATTGGAAGATCCCTAGAGGTGGGGCTCCACCCATTATGGATGGGAGCGCCCGGGGGGAGGCGGCCATTGGCCGCTCACACGGGGAGGCGGTACCCTCTAAGGATGGGGCCGGCGAAAGGGAAGGCGGTCATAGGCCCCTCCCTGGGGAGGAGGGGCTACGGGCCCCTCCTGGGAATTTCCCGGGGCCAGGACATCCGCGACGGCGGATGTGGTAAGCAGTGTGGGGTTGGAGGGGGGTCTACGCTACCTTCTAGACACCTCACACGAGTCCTCGGACGACCACCAAGATGGCGTCGAGTAAATATGGGGCCCCCGTTAAGACAAGGGAATTTGGAAGTTGGCACAGAGGTACAGTCCTCTGTGCGCCCGCCCCTCACAAGTAAGGGGGGGAGTTCTGGTATTAGGGATCTGACACCGGTTACGACCTTGCCGTTGGCCCGTAATGTTAGGATGTACAATTTGAATTTTGAGAAATGCATTTACAGGATGTTTTTAGAATCGGCTAGGTGAACCTTTGTATTAGAGATATGTTAAGGTTAGCCAATAAACATCGTAATGTAAATGAAATTGTACATGATATGAAACTGTTATTTTAATGTTTTAATTTTGTTTCATATTTTAATAAATACGGCCGGGAGGGTAACTCCCTTCCGCCTTCCAAAAGTTCAAGAACCGTTTCCGTCTTCCCATTCTTGGGGATTGTGTTGGGAGGGGGTGATGGGTATCCCGGCCATATGGAAAGGGGCGACCACTCGGTCCCCCCGAACGTATGGTTGGGTGCCCCGATCCCCCCGGGAAACCATTTTGGGCGGGAGGCGTGTCTCGGCTGGTATGCCCGAAGTGGCGTAGCCGGGGCGCGCCTTTTTCCCGCCCAAGAGGGGTTGTCCTAGACTCCTACACCGTTGGACACGACCCGTAGGCGGTTGGAGGAGGGTCCACGCCCTCCCAAGGAAGAATAAAAGGAGCAACAATCCAAGGAAGCATCCTCTTGTTCCTGTGCTTGGAAGCTGCACCTCCTCGTTGCACGTGAGCCCGAGACGGAACAAGGAGCCAATTTTGACCCACCCACCAGCCCCTGATGGCAGCGATTTGTATTGCAATAAAGTCGATTAACGATGATATTATTTCTTTTCAGGTTGTTTCGAATAAAGTTTGGATTGTTTTGATGTGACGATAAAATGTTTGCTATTTTTAGGCGAAGTATCACAGCTGAGTTGAAAGAGGTGTTATTGCATGGTTAGAAGTTTATGTTTTAAAATGCCCAGTATAACTGTTTATTCCGTCCTCATTAAATTAAAAAATGTCGTATTTATTTTTTGGTCGGGCGGTAAGGTCATGATCGGTGAGCAGTAATTGGAAGATCCCTAGAGGTGGGGCACCACCCATTATGGATGGGAGCGCCCGGGGGGAGGCGGCCATTGGCCCCTCACACGGGGAGGCGGTACCCTCTAAGGATGGGGCCGCCGAAAGGGAAGGTGGTCATAGGCCCCTCCCTGGGGAGGAGGGGCTACGGGCCCCTCCTGGGAATTTCCCGGGGCCAGGACATCCGCGACGGCGGATGTGGTAAGCAGTGTGGGGTGGGAGGGGGGTCTACGCTACCTTCTAGACACCTCACACGAGTCCTCGGACGACCACCAAGATGGCGTCGAGTAAATATGGGGCCCCCGTTAAGACAAGGGAAATTGGAAGTTGGCACAGAGGTACAGTCCTCTGTGCGCCCGCCCCTCACAAGTAAGGGGGGGAGTTCTGGTATTAGGGATCCGACACCGGTTACGACTTTGCCGTTGGCCCGTAATGTTAGGATGTACAATTTGAATTTTGAGAAATGCATTTACAGGATGTTTTTAGAATCGGCTAGGTGAACCTTTGTATTAGAGATATGTTAAGGTTAGCCAATAAACATCGTAATGTAAATGAAATTGTACATGATATGAAACTGTTATTTTAATGTTTTAATTTTGTTTCATATTTTAATAAATACGGCCGGGAGGGTAACTCCCTCCCGCCTTCCAAAAGTTCAAGAACCGTTTCCGTCTTCCCATTCTTGGGGATTGTGTTGGGAGGGGGTGATGGGTATCCCGGCCATATAAGATTAATACCTTCTTGGGTGGAACTCATGAGCAGCACTTCAGAAAAAAAAAGTGTTTTGGGGAAAAGTTTACTTGATACACAAAAATTGGCATATAGAAGGAAATTTTAAGGACAATTCACCCAAGTAAGTGAAAAGTCTGAACATCCACTTCAAAGTAAAATTTCGAGGAAAATGATCTAAATGAGCTAAGGGAGAAGAATATGAACTGTGCTTAATAGTGTGAGAAGGAACAACTGAACTAAGCTAATCATCCATAGCCGGCCACATGGAAATTCTATAGTAAGAGTTCTAAGACTGTATCATGTATGCTGATCATATATATAAAACAGGAAGAATTTACTGTACTGTGAAAACATAGAGGAAAATATAATTGCATACGTTTAGGTATTGCGATAATAACATGGATAAAAACATGATGTTTAAATTACTGCCACCTGAGCCATTTATAAAAGGAGAGGATGCTAATATTGCAGATTGGGTAGTGTGGAAGGAAAATTTTTACAATTATATATCCATTTTTTACGAGGAGGATGAACCTTTAAAACCAGAGGAAAAGGTAGGAATACTGCTACACAGTTTAGGAGCCGGAGGAAGGAAAGTGTACTATGACATAAAAAAGAAAATCTATAAGGGAACAGACAGGAATGCATTTGAGAATGTCATGCATGTTTTAGATGAACATTATAAGCAAGTAATGAATGGAGAGGCATAAAGGAACAAAATACACAGAGAAGATGGAGATATCAAAATGGTAGTGAACAAGTGTGAAACTGAACACGAGTATAGCATCAATATAGGTGGAGTAGATATTGACATTAACGGTGACTCAGGGTCACATTGTACAGTAGTAAGCAAAAGAATATGGAAGAGTAAATTGGCTAAAACACTAGGGAATAAATTGGAAGAAGCTGACACGTCCCTGGAAACATACACTGGTAAAGGCATTATTTTGATTGGAAGGAGAGAGATGAATTTGAGTTACAGGGAGAGAAGTACATGGAGTAAAGTGTATATTTCGGAAGAAGAGTTCTCCGTACTAGGAGGGGATGAACAAATGAAATTAAGAATAAAGCAAATTCCTAAAAGTTCAGAACCTATGGGTAGGCTGACTATAATCAAAAGTAGACAAATTACCAAGTTGGAGATGTTGAGGGTGAGAACACCATTATCCATGGACGGTGTTGGAGGGACCAGGGCTGTTTGGAGGAAGGAGCAGATAAGAGAAGCAGCAGTTGACAAATTCAAAAGAAATCAAAATACATCCTGGAGAAAAGATGTGGAAGGAAATATAAGGAAAAGTTTCGGTGAAAAGATCAGTGAGGATGTTGTTGGAAGGAGAATAAAAGAACTGGTTAATAAGGGAACATGTGTGGTAACACAACCCACCAGGACAGAGGAGGACCTTTGCAAGTCCACCCGCCACAACGCTAAGGGAGCGTGGTGCTCTACTGCACTGGCCGAGTCCAAACCTATGACAAGGGTGAAATGTTCTGTTGACATTGACCCAGGCGGAGTTGATGGTCAGAGTCTGATTGAATCAAAGTGGAACAAGCAAGGAGAGTACTTGGACTGGTTATATAGCGAAGTGACTGAGACGGAAAGTGAGGAGGCACACAATAACGTAAGATACCCGCACCCCAAAGTACCGTTAGGAGGGAACAGGATGCTTACAAAAGGCAGGAGAGGATATGTGTTCAGAGACACAGAAGACTCAGCCACATTCTCCAGTAGAACGTGTTTGAAGGAATCGGGGGAAAAACTGGTCTTTGAGGAGGTACGTACCGAAGGATTTACAAGGGGTACAGAGTGCAACAAGAGAACTGACGTTAGACCCGACGCTGATCATTATGATGAGAAGGAAACTGGATATATGAGCAGGTGTAGACGCAGCGTTACATGGTCCAGGAAATTTCCCAAGGATTATAAGGCTGTGGTCACCCGCCTGGGTGGTGAAGTGGTACAAGTATGACGGGCTAGAGCACAATAGTGAAAGGGATCGCTGTGGCTAAGGGCACTCTGAGGAATTAGAGGAAGAGACTAAGTAGGCATCCCTTTCCATCAATGCCCATACCATGAAGTATACGTAGGGGGTGCTCTGTTGCATTTTGGAATTGCGAGTGAGCACAAGTTCAGGTTATCGGTAGGCCCAACCGTTTCTGGTTGATACGTTCATTATTCCATGTTGGGGGAAGGGACAGACCTTGGGATGGGCCCACACGGATCAAACGAACATTGTTCAAGGTAACCCTACTTGTGAATTAAGAATGGATGAGAACTATACGTCTGTGGTTGGATTAAACGCAGATTTTGACTACGTAGATTGCAACCATTTATCCTTGAAGTCATGGCCGCATTATGAATAGAATCTTGTAGCACAAGCCCCCAGTTTACATTTGTTATATGTGTTACTATTCATCCTCCTTTTCCCATGGAAGGATCTGAGTTACATTGGCACTCTTAACTGTCCCGGCATTGACTGTTTAACAGGAATCAAGGGATACCTTGCCACCTTAGGCCCTGGCTATGGGCCTCTCCCTTCAGGTCAACCCAGGTGTTGAACCTGGGTAAGGGTCTTTTATGCAAGACTCACTGTTGTGTTCCATTGCGCACATGTTGTTACCACCCCCACTTGAGTTCTCCTGTTTTTCTTTCTCTTTCTCTCTCTCTCTCTCTCTCTCTCTCTCTCTCTCTCTCTTTCTCTCTCTACCCCCCATTTTCCCCAACCTATCGTGGTCACCCTTTGGAGGATTATGTGTTGTAACTTTCCTCTTGGTCCCTTCCTTTCCCTCCTGTTCCCCCCTCGCCTTCTTCCCCCTTGGTATCGCCCGTGCTGTCACCCTTAGGCAGCGATAGCATGTACTGGCTTTTGTCACGATCCTGTCAAGCTGGGAGCACCTATGTTTAAATAGAACTGAATAAATGTTCTTGAATTTTACCACGTGTGGATCTTCTTTACTACAGTCCCCCTATGTTAGTGCGGCTTCATTTCAGGCCATCCATGCTAGGTTCCATTGCTGTACTTGCGCCGCTCCCACAAATCAAGGTAAGAATGCCACCTTAATTGTAGCTTTCAATTTCAGATTTCTTCACATTTACAGAGCATTTAAAACATCCCGTTTTCGCATTTTGTACCTTTATTTATATATACTCTACTAATCTCCTAACATTTTTGATTTTCTAAACATTCTGTGACCTCCCTGAGTAGGCGTCTCGGACCCCAGGTTCAGAAACACTGTTATAGGCACCTACAAACAGATTGACTAAATGAAGCACATTATTTTATTTTATTGGGACTCTGATTCTCTTTGGAGTGACTCAAATTTTATACATAGTGCAAAACCGGTCCCCGGTAACCAAAACGGCCCCCATGGATCTAAAACCGGCCCCCATTCTGGCGACCCACCGGGGAAATGCCCAGTGCCTGCTAAGGCCAGTCCGACTCTGATTGCAAGGGCTCAAAACCGTGTCCCAGTGATGCATCAAAAGGGGCCATGAACAGGGTGGCTAGTAAGTCCCTATGCCCTGTATGTTTGATCTCAAATATATTCCTCTCACTTGCCAGTCCTTGCCAATTAATAATTGAAAGGAGATGTGAAGAGAAAGAGAAGGCTTGACTTTGATCTGGAAGAGGATTCAGAAGGAAAGGGGGATTTTTGCACATAATGATTGGTTGGTGAGGCCGGGTGGTTGATTGGGAATGTGTGGAGAGTTTCTGAGCCTGATGATTTTCTTGCTAACTCTCAGCAAGACAGAGGCCCTCATTATAAATGTCCCTATAAAATAAGTGTTACTTTACTACCTCAGAATAACCATTACCTGGAGTCCCAGTAATTCCAGGGGAAGGAAAACAAGCATTTGCAATGCAATAGGTCTCGCGTTTGTGAAAACTAAAGCTCTTGATGCTGAAAACGGCAATGTTTATTTACTTTTGCTTTTTTGTATGGAATGTTGAAGTTATGGTTTTCATTATGTGAGAAGGACCCAGATGAAGAGGAAGAAAGAAAGAGGGGGGGAGGGGCAGTGCAGGAGAAGTGAACACTGACTGTTGTTCAAAGAAAGGAGAGAAAGAAAGTCGCGCTTCACTGGTAAATTGTCTAAAGTGGCCCCAATGTGTTTGGTTGTGAATAAAACCAATCTGGCCACTTTCCGTATTTTTCACCTTTTTTTGTCTCTGTTCCAGGCCATGCTTCCGAGATCCTGCATGAGAAAGGTTTTTTTTTCATTGGTGGGCATTGTTTACCTGGTTCCCCTGGTAGAAGAGCCTCTGCTGGCTTGGGCTTACATCGAAGGTCTCCTGGATCTCCAAGATCTTGAGCCTCAGACCCTTGATCTTGGTGACACGTCCTTCGTTGTATGTGCCACAAACAGTGCCACTTGCTCGCAAAGGGATGCTAGCCCGCTTTGCTGCCTCTTACAACCGGGAAGCCATGGCTGACCTCCAGGGAGTGTTTACAAGGAGCTGCTTTCACATGGGGGCCAAACAAGTCTCACGAAATGTACAGCCAGCAGAGGGTTTGGACTTGTTCGGATTAAAGAGACTTGGGGGGGTGGGTGATCGCTGGCTCTGCCCCCTTAACTTCCTACCACTTTAAGCTGCCACCTGATTCCTAGGTTTGTCCAAAACGGAATGGCTCTCCCTAATATTTATGAATGACATAAAAGATACAATTGTCGTGCGTTAGATCTGATCAACATGACCGCACAATAAAAAACAACCTGCAAACAGTGGAAATTTATGAAGCTGTGAGGGGAAACATTTCTTTATCCGAGTTACAAAAATGATACGTGTGCTGCGCGATGCCGTTTGGGAGGTGGGAGGGGTGCAGGCAAGGCAATAAAAGAAAAAACAATGGCAGCACCCGCGCATTAGCTTTAAGCATCTTAAGCTAAGGCATGGGAGCCGCGATTCTTTCAAAAGTAAAGAAATAGAAACATTTTTTTTTCTATTTAATTACTTTTGAAGCAATCGTGGCACCTGCGCATTAGCTTAAGATGTTAGCTTAAGTGCGGGTGCTGCCATTGTAACCTAAGTAAATAAACAACAAAAAAGGCAAGTGATCATAACTAAAGTAAGGCACGGCCACCATGATAAAAGCTGAGGCATGTTGTGGCGGTTAAATGAATTTTTCTTTTAAGGCGTTCTGGGAGAGAATGTCCTACCTGCAACAGCAGGCAGGAGAAAGTCATGTAAGAAAATAGTTTTCTAAGGCTGAAATTAAAATGTGCTGAGTAACAACACATGCAACAGTGGATTTAATCATGAAAGGTTACAAGAAGAGAAAATGCTGTACTATTGATCAATGAAAATCCCCCATCCACGAAGGACAGTGACAGGAGCCAATTAAAAAGATTGGAGGAAAGTGGGCAGAGCTTTATGCCTATATCCTGGATACAAAAGGGGGTGGTGATGGACGGAGCATCTGAATCAATCAAACACTCACACCCAGTCAAAAGATCTGGGTTTAATCCATCACCGTTCTTTAGCCCACTCTGCCACCCCACTTTTAGCCTCTGTTATTTATGTATGTATTTTTCTATGGTTTAGGAACCATACAATGCTCTTACAGTATTATTTTGTTCTACTTTTTATACTGTACGCATTATATTTTACAACCAGTTTTACGATTGTAGCAGTTCATTTCTTATGCTTGCGAAAGAAGACTGTTTAATAAATCCTTTTATTGAAAACGCCCGTCTCTCTATTTCTCTGCACCTCTGGTGAAACGTAGCATGCACGATTGACTGAGTGAAATATATATCTATTGTTTCTATTGTTTCCAAGACTCTGATCAGTTTTGTCTTGGGGAAACAAAGTTGTCATGTTTATGCGGTTGTCAGAAACTAATCCCTTCTTGTAAATTTGAGAAAGTTTCTAGTGACCTCTGAGGTAGCTGGCACTCACAATTAAGTCTAGCATATTCGATAGAGACCTTGTAAACCTCAGTCCTACGTCTAATCAAAAGGATATATTATTCCAATGCACAGAGCTTATTGGAAATATAGGAACTACGCTACATGGCACCCAACTTTTGGTAAGGCACTAATTTAACGCTAGGTACTAAAGTAACTCAGTCGTGCTTTTCACAGAGACCCCTTTTTCACGTAAAATACTCCAATAGACGTCTGGAGTGGGTCAAAGGATAAAATATCCACCATAACTGAGTAGGACGAAAAATCTTATGTATTAGTTTTTGGTTTGTTCAGCATTGAAGGGTACAGTGTTCCAAAATATTGTGCACCTTATCTTTCTTCCTTGAACCTTTCTCTGCAAAACTTGCAACAAAATGCAAGATAGCGACGAAGAGAACAGAGGACCTGCAGGCACTATTACCCGACCGGGTTTAGACGAGACAGGTCTCCAACAAAATGACCTGGATGCTATAATCATCCCGGAAAACGTAAGGAAAGCCATAGCTATGAAGCTTATAGAAAATGGCCTACACTGAGAGGTGGTACAGTTATATCCGTCATAGAGGCACATAAATATCGGCAGACAAAGGTATTCTATTCATGGATTGTCTTTCAACAAGCAAATCCAACAACACATGTGCTCCAATTCTACAAGATAGAGGAACATCCAACGGAATACGTTCCTTTCGAGGAGGTTGAAAGTCCACTAACTTACCAAGAGCATCAGCTCTGGTTTAAAGGCGCCCTACAACATCAAAATCACATTACCAGGCTCGGTCCACTAGGTAGACCAGGAGCTACATGGCTGGTACTAGCCACCTATACACCACATCCTAGCATTGAAAGAAAGTCAGATGTAGAACTGTTAGCTCAGATAAAAAAATTAATAAAAATACATAGACAATTGGTACAACATGTAATGCAGACTTTAACTGTCCAACCTGCTATTAGAATTCCACAACACACCCCTCATCAGGGGAACACAAACAAAATCATACCACAGACAATCAGTCATTGGTAAATTGCCCGCAAAAAGGGAACAAATTCCATTCTGGTTAGCCCAGAAAAATATTCAAATAGAGGCAGTATTTCCTGATAGTACACCTCATGAAAAACACAGGATTCTAACAATCTGTTTACCAATGGGGATTGCACCACACGTGGAGGACTGTGACACTTGGGGTACAGTCTTTGCTTCAATCTACACAAAAACACATGGTGTACGGTCTCAGCTATCTTATTAGCTAACATTAAAGGTGAAGCAGCATCAGTGGCAGTCTGCCAAAAATTAAAAGAACTCGATATTACTGAGCAACCGTATGACTTTGCCAGAATTATTGAAAAATCCTATGAAGAACTAGGAAGAGATAGTTTGGGAGGGAAACCTGTTAAGCCTGAACTAACAGAAAATCCTGAAAAAGTTTTTATTAAAAATAATCTAACTACTCCTAAAAAGAAATGGGAAAATAGTAGACAGCCACTTCCTAAAGAGAAGCACTCTCAGTCCAGAGGTAGATCGCCTCAAAAGGAGCACTCTGAAAAGAGGTATAACCTTAGAAATAGGGATAATTTAAGAAAACCTGATGGATATCAAGATACTGATACACGATCCTCTCGTACCTTTCAGACTTCCTCACAGAAATCCAAAAGAAAAGGACGATCAGAACACAAAGACGTAACACGTGAAGTCCAAAGAAGATCAACACGTTCCAACAAATAAGAAAACTCAATTCTCCAAAAAGAAGGTAGCAAGTATGAAAATCAGACATGCTGAGGATCTTGAGGACAGAACTCAAGAACGGGGAGTGGGCCCAGACAATGCGGGACAGCGCAGCAGAGGTCACCACCCTGAAAGAACATCTGGAGACAGTGGATCTAAATGAATACATTCAGGTTGAAACTGCTGACACCAGGGTTAGTGTACCCCATAAGAAATATGAAGTAACACTTCGGATAGAGAGGGACAATAAATAAAAGCACTCTTTTGGGAAAAACGATCTAAGGGTTTTGACATCCTTCTGGCTGAAAAAGACTGGCCACCTGAATTTGTCAGGGAGTGCCCACATGGCGAAGAAATACTTATGCCAGCCTTCTCTAATCATATTCCTATTCATAAAAAAACATACCTATGCCAGGAAATGGGCTGTGGCCCAGGCTCCAGCATTATACAAAAATCATGTGGGATGGGATGAGGACTCTCCTCACCATTAAATCCAGTTGAAAAATCAACCTACTGCTCAGAGGCAGTATCCGGCAAAGCAGGAAGCTAAAAAACAAGTCACGGAGATCTTAGATCAACTTGAATACCAAGGGGTGATTGAAACATGCACCTCGTCAATGAACAATCCTTTGTTTCCTGTCTCCAAACCAGACAATGCATATCGTCAAGTTTTGGACTACAGACATTTAAACTCTTGTTGCAAAACTTTTGCAGTACAAAATGCAAACAGTGCAGCACTGATGAATAACATCTTTCGCAAAAAATATAAAACTACATTAGATATTTCAAACGGTTTCTTCTGTCAAAACATTGCACCAGAAAGCAGGTATTTGACCGCTTTCTCAATAATGGGGACATAACGACACTTTTGTTGTCTCTCCCAGGGATTCAAGAACTGTCCTGGATTATTTTCAGCCAGAGTAACAGAGTTACTACAAACGTATGATGATGAGGCATTATCTTATGTCGATGACATCTATCTTACAGAAGATGATTTGGACAGGCACTTGAACAGGGTGAACACCATAATACTTGGATTCACCTCTGAAGGGTATAAATTCAACTTTAAAAAACAAGAATTGCCCACCTAAACGTCCTATTCTTAGGATACCACCTTTCAAGTGAAAGCAAAAGCCTAGCAGCAAACTTTTTAGAAAAATGTGCGCTGCTCCAACCTCAAAAAACGCTGAAAAATGTACAGTCAATTCTAGGATTCCTAAACTTTGGAAGAACTTACATTTTGAATTACGCAGAAAGGGTTAAACCTCTCTATGAACTAATCAAACCTGATTTCAAACCAACTAATTGGACTCAAAAACACACAGAAATTTTGTGTTCAGTACAAAGAGACATGTTGGCAACAACACACTTACAAACACGCGACAATGTACGCAACCTTATAATCTGAATCATCCCAGGGAGATGCGGATTCACATACCTTTAATGAAGGTGAAAAGGTACCAATAGCTTACAAATCACACTTGTACACACAAGCTGAAGTGAAATTCACTTCAACAGAAAAAATTCTGACAGCGGTTCAGACTGCTGTAGCAAAGGAGAGAGACCGCGCACAGGGTAAGCGCATACAAGTCATTATACCTGTACCTGCCTTAGAGCAGTGACAAAGGCAAACATTCCAAATGCAAAAGCTCTACATCTAAGATGGACAAAATGGGTTAATTCTCTTGCTGCACTAGACGTTGAATACGTTTTTGACCCATACTTGAAGACACAAGAATTTCTCCAATACGAACAAGAATGTCCTCTGCCTACTGAAATTCTACCTTTAGAACATTACAGCTGTATAATTTATACAGACGGTTCAGCACAGCCTGCGATTGGGGGTAATATATGCATATATATATATAGTGCAGTGTGCGCGATTGTTAAAGGTCGCTGGCGCGATGGTAAATTCCGACCTATGGTCACAAAAACGCTATCTCTAGGAGACTGTACAGCTCAGCGAGCTGAACTACAGGCTTTCAAGATGGCGCTTGAGAATACCGATTGTGAATTCCCCACACTCATAGTGTGCGATTCGTATTACTGTGTCCAGTCTTACAATGAATATCTGCAGAACTGGGTTCAAAATGGTTTTAAAGACGCAAAAGGTGGCACAGTAAAGCATAAAGTGCTTTGAAAACAGATAGTTCTTTCGCAGAAAGAACTACAAAAGACTCATGTGATCCATACACTGAGTCAGCAGCGTGATGGCGTTCACATTGAAGGGAATTCATTGGCTGATGAAGCTGCGAAGGCAGCTGTGCAAATGGCTTCCGTAGCTGCAATTACTCATTCAAAAACGAAAATAGACAGCGAAATATTGCAAGCAGTCACTGCTTCAATAAAAGACAGTGATAAAATACTACCAAAAGGCTATCCACTCAAGTACTCATATATAACTGATGCAAATAATGTTCAGTTTGCTCAAATCCCTGGAGTGGGGGATAGAGCAATCCCAAACATGGAACACAGGTTAGGACTAATCTTAGCAGCACATGAAGGGCTTGCCTCTGCACACGCAGGTGTTTCCGCCACAGTTTCATTATTAAAACAGCAATACTGGTGGCCACACATGAGGAAACAAACCAGAAACTATGTTTTGGAATGTGAAATCTGCCAGAAAATGAAAGTTTCAACAGTGAAACGCCCGGCACAGACACCCCTTCTGATTTCAGATAAACCACTAGCGTGTGTTTACCTGGACCACTGTGGTCCCTTACAAAGGGATGGCAACTATAAATATATCATGGTCGCAGTGGATTCATGCTCAAGATTCATTTGGATGTGGCCTAAGCGCTCAGCTGACGCCCGAACTGTTATAAAAGATTTGCGAGTCTTTATCGGCACATACGCAATCGGCACGCTACATTCTGACCAGGATCCTACGTTTAGCTCTAGGACTTACAAGGAGGCCATAGCCAGCTTGGGCGTTGCATTGCGATTTTCAAGTCCATTCCATCCTGAGGGAAATTTGGTTGTGGAGAGAAAAAACAGTGACATAAAGCAATCTATAACAGCTAGGGTATCAGGTTCGGGTGATGGGTGGGTCAAAGATCTAATAAATGTCCAACGTAGTCTTAATAACCTGCCAAGAAATTCTCTGGGTGGAATCACTGCATATGAAATCCTTTTTGGTACTAGAATGTTGGTTGAAGACCTCTATCATCACACTTTAGTGGTGGAACATAAACCCTTTGATATCAAAGATCGTTTGGCTGTTTTACAGGACTTAAATGAAACAAGAAGAAGTCTAAGCAACACCAGTGAAAAGCCAACAACCACTGAAGAAAAGCCACCTGTCCCAACAAGACCAATCTGGATTCCAAAGATTGGGGATCTGGTCAGGGAGAAAATAGCAGACAAGAAGGAATGTGGGACTTCTTACAGAAAACCAGTACCTGTACTAGCAATCCACGGATCAAGAACAGTGCTACTGCCACCTCTTGCTGGAAGAAAGGAGAACCGGTCTATATCAATTGACCTGGTAAAACCACACCATGTGGATGATAATAAGTAGTAGGCCCAGTGGGTTCCCAAGATGTAGCAGACGACCAAATCTTGCTACCATCCAAGAGGTTTAAACTGAAAGACACATCACCTTTGAAGATTCTAAAATAGGAAAAGAAGGACTATGCAACAAAACCATGGAACTTGTGCCTCTTGAGGCCCAAATAACAGTTCGTCAAGAAACTCCTGTCTACAATGATGTAGCATCTGACTATACAAACATGTCAAGGGAACAAGCAACTCCAGCGATTTCAAAGAATCCTGATGCAATACCAACTATTGACTGAACTGCCTCTGGCTATTTTATCATCTTTGATAACTTCTCTGAGGATCCCAGTGAACCTGAAACTACGCCAGCAAATAAAACCTTCAAGAAAAAATTAACGGAACTTGGTCAAGAGCTTGCTAAAACATATCTGGTTTCACAGTGGGTTGAATTTTGGATTGGGTTAGGTGTATTTTTCTCCTGCTATGGCTCATTCTTGTTTTATGGCTGGGAAAGCTGATAGATGGAAAACTCATTAAAATGGACACAGCAAGTAAGAACATCAACTTGCTCCTGAAGCCACACAAATCATCTCATCGTGAACAACGAGACCTGTCATCAGTAAACCTCACAGCGGTTCCTCTACCAGGTGGAATAGCGTGGGATACAACTGATTATGACATTAATGGCCCTGTCGAGCTGCTGAAAATTCCACACCAATTTAAGGTTTCCTTGAGTGACTTTGTTTCACCCAGCACATTTTCTGATGATTGGGACTTTGAAACTGTTAATAACATGATGGCAGACTTAGAAATGTCAGCTAAATTTACAAAACATGAATACTTAGAAGGTTCATCAAATTATGAAGAAATGTATTGTTTTGATCATTTTGGCCATCATTACTTGCATAAATCTGCAACCTCTAGAAATGTTTTCACTTATAATCAATGGATCAATGGGAACATTGTCCAACACCTCCAAAAGGTAGTTCTAAAACATTTATTGGAAAAGTTTCCACATTTCACAGGTTTTAATCGTACAAACCCAGAAAGTTTTTACTTTAAAAATTAATAAGACAGGCATGAAAAGTATGTTGACAAATAGTAAACAAATTTATTCTGCTGCCTTTTATGCTCAATTGTCCACCTTAGGCTTTGACTTTTGGAACGACAACATTGAGACACAAACTGTTTGTGGCACAAGGACTGGCAGGTACAAGGTTTAGAAGCATTGTTCAGAGCCTGCATCATACCAGAACAAATTATGTTTTAAATGACACTGTTCTACAGACATCTGTCTTGGCATTGCTAAGATAAAAGATTTAAACAAATCGTTCATACCTAAGCCCACACCGAATAGTAATTTAACTTCAAGTGAGGAGGTAGTCATAAACCCTAGTTTACTACATAACAGAATAAATCCTGAATGGAAAAAATGGTTAATCTGGCCCACAGACACGAATAACTGTCAAGATAGATTCCTGGCTACACTTGCTATGTTGCAGCAATAAGCTGGCCAGCGACCGACACCGTCTGCTACGTCCGGCACTACGCATCTTGGGCCACAGAACTTGCAGAGAGGCTTCTGATTGGTGTTTCTCTGAAACCACAACATGTTTACTAGCTCGGATAGGCAAGTTCATCCATCAAATTAAAACGGCACTCGAAAACCAACTAAAGGATACCATCTCGAAGAGCCCAGTGACCCGCCACCCTAAAGTTGGCAATCAATAGATAACACAGGGAGCCGCCGAAAAGAAAAGGGTCCCATCGGTCAGAGATATCCAACCGGGGCCGACCCAGGGTCCGATGAAGTCCACAGTGCAACTGAGGATGTCGAACTTATATACGCCTTCCAGACTCTAGTAAGCGAGGTCTCACGTTGACTCTAAATCTTTAATTCTTTTAATAATGTACAGCACCAGTGAACACAGTCAGTATCGAGACCACACAGCTGCACCAATGGTCCTGTCCGGTGTAGATCAAGCGGGGGGGGGGGCATTTTACTATATTTTACTGTATTTTACTGTATTTTATTGAACCAAACTGTATTTTTTATACTGTAATGATTTTAAGTAATCGCACAGTTCATTAATAAACTAACTAAGATTCCTGAACAAGACACAAGGGTTCACAGTAACTCAGCCAGATTCAAGATATATCCAAAGACAACATCCAGGGATAATAACAACTTATAGTGTAGGTAAACTATGCCTTGAGTGGCTGCAGAAATCTACACTTCCAGAAATAAAACAACACTTATCTTTGCTTAAAGATGGCGTTGATTTAAGAGAATTCTTACTGGGACCTCGTAATCCACGTCATAAATGTTTCATATTCGCCGGTATATACGCTGCATACAATGAAGCATGGAAAGTCACGCAAATTGAAACAGCTGAAAGAATACGAGAAATCGATCATGTTAGTTGAGAGAAATCACTCTCAGTAGTTGACAATGGGTTAATAACTCTGTCGTCGAGAATATATTCTATGGACAGCATTGTATCCTCTGCCATTGACATAATGGAACAGGACTTGCTAATCTTACAACATGGCCAGTCTCAATTACGTTCTATAATGCTGTTAGGCTGGAAGTTACAAAACCTTCATTCTGGCTATGTGCCTTGGCGTTTAATCAACACTACGTCATTGTTTACTGGGTTTAACCTTACAGATAAACAAATCTCGTTGGCACAGAGGGGAGCAGACTATACGGTGCTGAGCATAGAAAAACTAGAAAGATTACCATTGACCGTTTCTGAGAAACCATCAGTTGAATGGATAATACATGGCACCATTACAATACCAGTGACGACTTTCCAGTTTCAATATTGCTTAAAACACAGCAGGCCTGTATGAAAGGTTGGGTAAAGAATAGATTAAGTCGACCTGGGATTTACCATATACACACAAATGTTGGAGTGGGGGAAAGGAGGCATTTCTTAGTGGTAAAAATTGTGAAAACTCACTAAGAGGTACACTATTGTGTCCATGTATTAATTTACACGGAGCCTGTGAAGGTTTTTCCAATAACCTTTCTTGCCACCTGTAAGGTTCGCCCACAGCGGTGATAGATCCAATTTTCAGGCAGCTTTCCAATGGTAGCTGTATTATGTTAAATGATCACAGCTGTTGTGGAATGAGGCCAGGAATAGGCCATCTCGTTAGTGTGTCAGCCAGGGTCAATTGTCTTATGCAAGTATTGTTTCCTAAAACTAAGACAGTCGGGGACTCGCCGCTATGGCCTTCACTGAACATCTCTTCTATACGAATTGATACTTTAAGCAGAATTACAGCCATTCTTTTACAAAAAACGGTGCCACTGACCTCGTCCAGAGAGACGTATGATCTGCAAGTTGCTAGGACTTCTGCAGAGATACATGCATTATTATCAACAAACTGCCCAATACATTTCGCAGAAATGTTAGGTCATATCTTTAACATGTCTGATACCAGCGGTATTGCACATGTATTTAGGATTATTTTTTAGGGCCTGTTAGCACCCTTTCAAGCAGTCCTGGACATTTTTCCTAATTTTGTACACTCTGTGTTCAGCGGCCTGCCTCTCATTTTGGGACTCATAGCAGGGATCTTATTTTTATTCTTCCTGCTCCATTATGGCAAATCCGGCCACCAGCGATACCCAAGGCAACATGGAGGATGCGCTCCAGGCCATGAGGTATCGGGAACGCATAACACAGATCCTTGGCTTGGTATTTTGAGAGATCTGAATACCACATGGTTCCTGTCATTCAGACCAATCTGGCAAGATTGCATCTTACCTGCTCTACGATGCCTGCTTTGTGGAGAGGAATGCATGTTGGATATCCGTCTAACACTATCATCGGTTATGCCAACGGATGCTGGCGCATTACTGGGTCCGGTAATGGCTCATGTGTTGTGTTGCCCCCAACGGCTACCAATCCTGATGAAGGCATTCATTGAGATCTCACCGGCAAATCCGACTCGAGGTGAGATACGCGGACCAACAGGCACACAGGTACCATCTGCTATGAACATTGCTAACGCTGCTGACGCTGATGGCGATGCTTCACATCTGTGCACAATTGAACTTCTTAATGAAGTGGTTGAACTTTCACCTACTGTGGTAGACGATTTCTTTGCCAGCCTTGATGACTTAATGTTTTCTCCTGACACCGAGAATAACTTTTGAAATTATCACACAGCGTTCTTTTGAAACTCTGAAATTAGACCTTCAATTTTTCAAAACAAAAGCTTCCAAAGTTTGAAAATCTACTTTCACTACAGATTTATTTGACTTTTTTTCCAAAACAGACTGAACTTTGGCACAAAGTAATCTGCTTAAAGTAAAACTATTCTTAGAGAATAAGAATTCTTTGACTACTTCCTAGAAACAATATTGTCCTGATTCACAAATCAAACTAGCTTGTATATTTTGCAATGGGATGGTCTCGACTTTCTCTTCTGTATCTAGAGCCATTTCATAAATGTAAATTTCGTGATTCATTTGCTTACAATGAAATGATTGCTTTTTAGATGCATACTGTACAAATGCTCATTTTGTGTACGACCGTTTTAAAAAAAATGCATTTCATGTATTTTTTTGGGTGGGATTGTAAAAACACATACTCTATGTTTTAGTATTTACTCTTAGATGAACATAATAGTGTGGAGTGGGAGTTGTAAACCATTTAAGGACACTATTGTAACTTTCCTGATTCATGCCCATATATAGGTATAAATCAGTATGTCCATATATAGGCATAAGAATCATAACCATATTTAGGCATAGCTCATGCAGTCCAAATACGGCAGGGCTACTTCCACTAGTTCCGAAAAACGATTTCTTGGAAAACTCTGCTTCAGCAGCTAGGGACTTTCCCTTGCTCGAGAACTGACTTGTCCAAGAACTCATGGAGTTTTCAAAGAACCTAGACTCTTTGATGACGTTATTATGTCCACCTTTACGTCAAACTCGGCAACTTCAAGCTATAAATGTGCCCACACTTGCCTTAGCAAATACACAATGGTTTGAAGCAGTTAGACAATCTACTTGCCTGACACATTCTGCTACAGCAAGTGCCGAAGGAAGCCGATCCTCCAGCAGATGCACAGAGAGAGACGCTGTCTTTTCTCCTGCCGAGAAATCCAGTTCCAGTGTTTCCAAGCTACCCTTGCAGGTTGTTGGGAAATTGAGTCCCAAGACTGACCTTCTCCACTCTAAACTAAGGTACAGAGCTGATTAGACCCTAAGAGAAATCTTGGACAGATTCTTGGCAAAGGGATACTACATTTATGCTACACCTCACTTACTTATTCCCTCGTACTAAGCTTAGGTTAGTTACACCGTGGTAGGCGTATTTTAGAAGCACTAGTTGAATACTTTTAGCCTCTGTTATTTATGTATGTATTTTTCTATGGTTTACGAACCATACAATGCTCTTACAGTATTATTTTCGTCTACTTTTTACACTGTACGCATTATATTTTACAACCAGTTTTATGATTGTAGCAGTTCATTTCTTATGCTTGAGAAAGAAGACTGTTCAATAAATCCTTTTATTGAACAGTCTCTATTTCACTGCACCTCTGGTGAAACGAATGATGCACAATTGACTGAGTGAAATATATATCTATTGTTTCCACAACTCTGATGATCAGTTTTATCTTGGGGAAACAAAGTTGTCATGTTTATGCGGTTGTCAGAAACTAATCCCTTCTTGTGAATTCGAGAAAGTTTCTTGTGACCTCTGAGCTAGCTGTAACACTCACAATTAAGTCTAGTATATTTGATAGAGACCTAGTAGACCCCAGTCCTAAGTCTAATCTATAGGATATACTATTTCAATGCACAGAGCCTATTGGGAAGATAGGAACTACACTAAATCCCCAACCCACCACACCCCACTTTAGTCTACCCCACTCAATTCAATCCACCCAGCCCACCACACTCCAAACCCCTACTCCTGTCTAATCCACTCCAATCCACCCCATTCCAATCCAATCAACCCCATTCCAATCCACACTCCTTCAGTCCAGTGCAATCCACGCCTTCACTCCACTCTAATTCACACCACTCTAAACCACCCCACTCCAAACCAATCTAATTCACCCCACTCCAATTTACCTCACATAATTTCAATCCTATCCAAGCCACCCCATCCAATTCACCCACTCCAATTCTACCACTCCACTCAATCCTGCCCACTCTACTCCAATCGATCCACCCCACTACCCCAATGCACTCCATCCTATCCCACTTCACTCATGACAAGGCACTGTATGACACTCTCTGCCATTGAACCCTACTCCCCTCTACTCAACTATACAACACTCTCCTCTCCCTACTCCAAACTACAAAACTCTACTCCAACAAATCCAGTGCAGACACTCTGCTCCCCCTACTCCACTTGAACACACTCCACGCCACTAACTTTTAGACATGCTGAACTGCAGCCACACTGATGCACAACACAGCAAAAACACATTGCCAAAGCCAATAGCTCTAGTATAGGTGTGACCTGGTGGCTTTGCCAATGCTTATTTTAAGCTTATAACCATGCTGCACAGCAATATTGCTATGCATTACAACGGCTCAGTTACTGTCTTATACTAACTCGGGGGTAACATCCTACATCAGGATTATTACTTCTCGAGTTCAAAAAAGTAATTTTATTAGCAAGACAAGCAATATAAATACAACGTTATGATGAAAAATAAATAAATAGATGGAAAACGAAAATGAAAGAATAAAAAGAAGTCAAATAGTATAAAACCTCATACAAACATGATTGAGTTGGAATGGCAAAGCAGTAAGATAACATTATAACCAATAAATTAATGCATCTCACCTAATTTGTATAAAACAATGTAATGGTAACACAAGAATAATAATATATTATGATCTTTAATATATGGAATATCATGGAGGTCGAGCAACGTCTTGTTGAATAGGAGTTCAGGAGAAAAAACATTTAGCACTGGAATCAATGAATCTTGTAACAGGTAACCATAGAAGAAAACGCTTTGTGGCTAAATGGATGGGGTGAACAAGAGCTGTATCCAATCTGTGATTGTAACATACTGCATACCATCAAGCTTGAAATGATAAATTTGTCGAGTCTTTTCAATTTTTAGTAATCTGCTAAAAAGCAACCGTCAATAATAAATCAACAATCCTTATGTTGGAGATGGAATCATCCCAAATGGGTGATAGACTACCTAAAAATAAACGTGTAACAGAGAGAGGGAAATTGGAGTTAAAAATTAAATTAATTTGAGCCCATACCATTTTCCAGAATGTATAGACATGTGAACACACAAAAAGTAGATGCTTCAAATCAGCAAGTAGGGAAGAGTAGGACCAAGAGGTATCAGGTATTTCATTATGTCTTTTATGTAATACGATTGGGTGCAGCAAAAGCCTATTATAGATAAAAAATATAATGATGTTTGTGTAGTGTTAGCTGCCCTAGAGGTTTTCCTGATCTTGGAACATGTTTTATTCCATAAAGAAGGTGACCAATCCACTTCAAGGTCTTCCACCCAAGATAGTTCAACCTTACTCTTTTCTCTATTTGAACGTAAGGAGCGGATATGAGTGTAAATGGTGGAAGCTTTAGGGCAGGAAAGTAGGAAAGTATGTAGGATGTTAACCGGGAAAGGTTCAGGATGAGATAAAACTTGAGTGTATGCACTTGAAAGGGTATGTTTAATCAGATTGTACTTGGAATGGAATGAAGGGGGCTGGTCAAAACGTTGACTAGTTTCAGGAAAAGACAACACTACATTTTGAGAGAAAAGCTGGTGTGTCCATATTAAGCCCTTGTGTCTCCAGGAATTCCAATAGAAGGATTTTCCACGAATCAGAATAGATTTGTTATGCCATAATGTGGAGTTAAAGAAGGAGTATGGATCAGTAGGGGAAGTGATTGGAGTAGGTTCCAGAAGTTTACATGTGTGTTTGAGAACAGGGGTAAAAATAGATTGAGGTCTACGGGTGAAAGAAAGAATTTCTTTAAACGAGAAAGGAGAAAGAAAAGAGCGTTCAAGATCGACCCATAGAGGACAATCCAGTGGGGAGTCAGATAACCACCTCGAAGCCTGGCAAAGTAAGAAAGATTTTTGGTAAGTAGGAAAATCAGGATAATTGACTCCGACTTCTACTTATGGTTTTATTAATCTCAACAGAGACATGCAAGATTTGTTATTATTTCATAAGAAAGAAGATAGTATGGAGTTGATTTTTGTAAACAATTTAACAGAATGGGAACTGGAATATTGGAAATAGTATATAGAACTAAAGGGGCAAGCATAATTTTAATAGTGTCCAGACGGCCCCACCATGAGCGATATAAGGGATGCCATTTATTTGTTAGAGTGGAGATTTTATGTATACATTTCTCCATACAAAGAGACAATGTTGTTGAAATTAAAGGGGTAAAATAAAGACCTGAATATTTGCGAAATCCAAGCAAAATTTGAAGATTTAAAATCGTCTTTGAAGGAAGTATTTAACATTTGTCCCTATTAAGCTTTTAACCAGAAACAGAGGCAAAGAGGTCTACTTCTTGTAGAAAGGCAGGTACAGAGGATTGTGGGTTAGAAAGAAATAATAAGATATCATCAGCATATACTGCTAATTTAACTAGTATGTCTACAGTATCAAAACCTTTTACGTAACCATTTGGACGGTCTCTGGGCAAAAACGGTTACAAAGCCAAATTAAAGAGGAACGGGGATAACGGGCAAGTTTGTCAAACCCCTCTTTTCAAAACAGAATAGGGAGATGAGGTACCATTATCAAAAACGACTGCTCGTGGGTTAGTATATACAATGGTGATCAAGGAAATGATCTTTGGGCCAAAACCCAACCATTTGAGTGTTTGAAAAAGGTAACACCAATTAACTTGATCAAGCACCTTTTCCATGTCTAAGGCCGCAGCTGCTAATGAATGTGGTAGGTGGGTGGCTTTCGATAAGATATTGAAAAATAAATGAGTATTATCAGGAATGAGATGACCCTTGACAAAACCAGATTGTTCTGCACACAATAGTTGAGGGAGGAAAGTCTCAAGGCGAATAGCCAAGGCTTTAGAAAAGATTTTATAATCAATGTTAACAAGTGAAATGGGCCTGTAGTTCTTACAATATTTTACATCTTTCCCTTCCTTGGGTATTAAACAAATTAGAGCTTCTAAAAAGGACCCAGATGATTCTCCTGACTGTATGAAAAGGTGTAAAAGAGTAAATTACTTTGGGATAAGAATGGAAAGGGGCGACCACTCGGTCCCCCCGAACGTATGGCGGAGTGCCTCGATCCCCCCGGGAAGCCATTTTTGGGCGGGAGGCGCGTCTCGGCTGGTATGCCCGAAGCGGCGTAGCCGGGGCGCGCCTTTTCCCGCCCTAGAGTGGGCTGGCCTAGACACCGACGTAGCCAGCCCCGCCCTAGGGGCAGGCAGGGGCGGGTTCACGCCCGCCCTGAAGACGGATAAAAAGAGACGCAAGACCAGAAGACGTCCTCTTGTTCTTGTGCTCCGAAGCTGCACCTCCTCGCTACCCGTGAGCTCGGGACAGAACGAAGAGCCAATTTTGAGCGTTTTGATCTTTTTCTTTGTCTTCTAGATACTTCCTCGAGAGATGCCCAAGAAAGGCGCAAAGAGAATGACGACCGATCAGATGGTGCGGGCCCTTTGCAAGGAGGTGTCCGACATAAAGAAACGGTTGGCGGAGCGAGATGGGGAGGAGGGTTCGGGCTCTGCGCCGGCTGGAGGGAGACCTAAGAGGCCAAGAAGGGTTCCAGCCGGTGGGGACGTCCCGGTTCCCTCCGCCCCGCTCGAGGCGCCGACCCCAGTACCGATAGAGGGGAATCCAATCCCCGTTGTCGTCACCCCGACATCCAAGGAAGACATGCCCCCCGAGCTGGCTGCACAGCTAGCGGCATGGTTGGGGGATAGTAGTGATGGCGCCACGGCTGCCGAGGCACAGGCGGTGATAAAAGGGCTTCGTGAGAAGAGAGAGGCAGCTAGAGTGGCTGCGCCGTTGGCGGGGATAGACAAGTCGCAAGCGGCAGGAGCTGCGTCCGGTGCAGGTAAGCGGCCATTGCCGATTGCAAGGGACGAGTCAGCACCCTCTCGTAGAGAGAGATTGGGACAACATGTGCCTTTAGCTTTAAAGGAAAAGATCTGGGCAGGGGAGTACGTGAATATTTTTTCCTTGCTTGTTGATCATTATGATGTGGACCATGTGAAAAGTCAGAAGGACCTAATGCATCCGAGTGTTTGGCGCGCAAAAATGGCCGCCTTTAAGGTAAATGAGAACATTGGCAACTGGGGCAATGCATGGGGTATTTTCACATCGATTTTGGGGGAACGCAGGCCCGAGTTGCTTCCTGAGTTTCCCGTTTATCAATCACGAATTATGGGTTACTCAACAGCGTATCAAGGTAACCATTGGTTTTGTTATGACAATCTGTTCAGGAAAGAAAAGGAACATAACAAGAGTTTGACTTGGGATTGTTACGATTCTTTAACATGGGATAAAATGAAAGAATCGGGAATGTTAAGAATGCCATTGGTCGGGAGCAATGTTGTTGATTACTCCCGCCAAAATGTGGGGACGCCCTTTAGACAAGGTACGAACTCCGACGACCAGTCGAGGCCCGCAGGCAATACAGGGAGAAAGGGTTTCTGTTTTAATTTCAACAAGGGGAAATGTACCAGGCCTCCGGGATCGTGTAAATTCAAGCACGAATGTAGTACGTGTGGGTCATCCCATCCTGAGTCATCGTGCAGAGCCAGAACGAGTGAGAATGGGGGTAAGGGAGGCGCCAAACAGGTCTAGGCTAGGCCGAGGGGCGCCTTTACCAACCCCGATTGATACCTTGGCAATGATTCCCTGGCTCAGCGAATACCCGGATCGTGCTTCTGCCGGGGTGCTGCGGAACGGTTTTACACATGGTTTCCGCATCCCGGTAGGGGACTTTCAGGGTGTAGGGATGTGCAGAAATCAACTTTCCGTTTTACAACATACATTTGTAGTTCAAGAGAAAATTCAGAAAGAGGTTAGCCGGGGACGGGTCGCCGGCCCGTTCAGCGTACCCCCGGTACCGGATTTCGTTTGTTCTCCGTTAGGGGTGGTCCCCAAGAAGGACCCGGGTGAGTTTCGTTTGATCCATAATCTGTCTGCTCCACATGGTCTTTCAGTAAACGACGCAATTGATCCGGAAGTTTGTTCGGTGCGATACGCATCTTTTGATGAGGCAGTAGCCATCTTGAATCGCCTGGGGCACGGGACGTTGATGGCAAAATCTGATATCGAGTCAGCGTTCCGGTTGCTCCCGGTACACCCAGACGATCAGCGTCTTCTGGGATTCGGGTTCCAGGGGTCATTTTACATGGATAGGTGTATGCCAATGGGATGCTCTATATCATGTGCCTACTTTGAGCAATTCAGTACTTTCCTGCAATGGGTGTTCACTAAGAGAACGGGTTTCCGAAATGTAATGCACTACCTTGACGACTTTTTGTTCCTTGGCCCCGCCGGCAATCTCGAATGTGCCCAGGCCTTAGCTGAATTCTGTGTGTTGATGGGTCATCTTGGCGTGCCATTGGCACCGGGTAAAACTGTGGGTCCCACGACTTGCCTCGAGTTTTTGGGGATCGAGTTGGACTCAAGGGAGGGGTGCTTCCGTTTACCAGCTAGTAAAGTGTCGAAATTCAGGGCAGCCCTCCAAGTATGTTTAAATGCGTCCAAAGTTACACTGCATCAGTTGCAACAATTAGTGGGAAAGTTGAACTTTGCATTGAGGGTGATACCAATGGCTCGCCCCTTTTCCCGCTCGATTGCCCAAGCGATGGTAGGCCTAAAGGAGGGTCATCATCGCACAAGGTTATCGGCTGAGGTCCGCCAGGACATGCGGATTTGGTTAGCTTTCCTGGCGGACTTCAATGGCCGAGTCGTCTGGAACAAGCCAGCCGTGTCCTCCGAAGAGCTTGGGCTATGGACGGATTCAGCAGGAAGCGTAGGTTTTGGCGCCATCTTCGGCACAAAATGGTCGGCAAGAAAGTGGCCCCTATGGTGGCACGAGAAGGGGCTGACGAGTAACATCGCTTTCCTTGAGCTATTTCCCATTCTGGTGGCCCTGAGAACCTGGCCAGAAGGGTTCAGAGATCATTCTGTTGTGTTTTGGTCCGACAATATGACCGTGGTAGAATGCATCAATAGTCAGGCAGCTCGTTGTAAATTGATTTTGAGGCTGCTCAAAGAAATTGTCTTACTGTGTATGCAACTGAACGTGGTATTCAGAGCAAAACATGTCCCAGGGGTGATGAATCAGGCTGCTGATGCACTGTCTCGTTTTCACATGCAGGCTTTCTCGGGTTTCCTCCCTTCAGCGGACCCGGAGCCGGCACCCTTCCCCGAAGCTCTCTGGTCTCTCGGTGCCCCGAACTTCGTCACCTCGTGGGAGAGAGTCTAGCACCCAGGACAAGGAAGGCATATGAAGGGGCGTTCCAGGCCTATTTAGCCTTTTTGGGGGCAGAGAGAGGGGGACTTTGGGGTCAGGAAGAGTGGGTAGTACTTTTTCTGATGTCCTTACGTAGGGCTGGGAAATCGGTGGCTACGGCCCAAAGGCATCGTGCCGCCATTTCCTTTGTTGCCAGGGCCCATGGCATCCTGGACCCAACAGCGTCTTTTTCAGTACAGAAAGCGCTGCGTGGGTGGCAACGCCTAGAGGGTCGCAGAGTAGACGTAAGACGACCGATAGGTCTAGACAGGTTGTCCCAGTTACTGGCCACACTCCCTAACACATGCTCGTCCCCTTTCGAGACCTGTTTGTTCCGGACAGCATTTACGCTGGCGTTTCACGGGGCTATGAGAGTTAGTGAGCTAGTTGCAAGGAACAAACAGGATGTGTCGGGGGGCTTGTGCAGGGAACATGTTCAGATCAGGGGTGATGCGATGATTGTCTCCTTTCTCAGGTCCAAGACTGACCAAGATGGGAGAGGGGACTGCACGATCATTCGCAGGAACCCCGAGTCATCCATGTGTCCGGTACGGTGCTTAGAAGATTACCTAGCACGAAGGGTGGCATCATGGGGGGGGACATTGTTGAGGCATGCAGACGCCACCCCGCTGACGAGGTTTCAGTTTCAACGGGTGCTTGCAATGGCCATTGCCGCAGCGGGCTTGGACCCGGGCGAATTTGGGACCCATTCCTTTCGAATAGGGGCTGCCACTGAAGCTACAGCCAGGGGTCTTGATGTGGAACAAGTGAAACGTGTGGGGCGCTGGTCCTCCAATTGTTATAAGAGGTACGTGCGATTGCACATGTTGTGAAGCTGTAATCATGTTCTCACGCTTCTTGTCTTTTGTTTGTTTTCAGTTGCGCAAGCCTACGCGGCAGGGCGGACTGTGCAGTCGACCCAACACCAGGCCAGCGGTCGCACGTCACCGGCTGTGAGGAAGGAGGTGTGGGTCGTGGGCCACTCATACGTGAGACGGGCCGCAGACGTATTCAAAGCAGGTGACATGATTCACGTACCTGGGGAATACGGGTACAGAGTGTCCTTCTACGGAAGGGGCGGTCTCTGTATTGACCAGTTTCAGAAGTTTTTTGAGGGTTTGTTAGAGCGGATGAGGTCACCGCCGTCCATAGTCATAGTGCATTTAGGGGGCAATGATTTGGTCACCACCGGTAGACGACTTCTCCTGGAGGCTATGCTTTCCACGGTAAGTTGGTTAGCGAGGAGAGTTCCGGGGTGCATAATTGCGTGGTCTCACATGATCCCACGAAAAGTGTGGCGGGGGGCTATCTCGATCCCTGCTTTGAATCATTCTGTTAAAAAATTGAATAACAAAGTGAGTAGGTTGTTCCGTTCCAAGACATTGCATTCGATCTCGCATAGTTGTATTAATGATGACAGTATGTATCTGGGGGATGGTGTGCACTTGTCGAGGGTGGGGAATGAGTTACTCATAGGTGACTTCTTAGCTTGGTTAAAATCGTTAAAACATGACCTTTAGGTAGGAGTTTTTGTGGGGGGTCCGGATAGCCGGTCAACTATCCGGACCTGTGGCGGTAAGGTCATGATCGGTGAGCACTAATTGGTAGATCCCTATGAGTGGGCGTCACCCAACACGGATGGGAGCGCTCGGGAGAGGTGGCCATTGGCCCCTCAATGGGGAGGCGGTCCCGTCTAAGGGCGGGTCGCCGGAAGTAAAGGAAAGGCGGTCAAGGCCCCTTCCTTTGTAGGAGGGGTTACAGCCCCCTCCTGGGGGAATTTCCCGGGGCCAGTGTCATCTGCGACGGCAGATGCGGTAAGTTGTGTGGGGTGGGGGGAGGTCCACGATACCTTCTAGATACCACACACAAGTCTTCGAACGACCTTTAAATGGCGTCGAGTCTTAAGTGCCCCCGTCAAGTCAAGGGAAATTGTTTGTAGTTGCACTTGAGGTAAGCCTCTGTGCTGTCGCCCCTCCCAAGTGGGAGGGGTAAGTCTGGTTAGGGATCTTGACACCGGTTATGACCTTGCCGTTGGCCCTTAAACGTTAGGATGTACAATTTCAGTGTTTCTAGAGAATGTTGTTGTAGGATGCTAGTTCGGCTAGGAGAACCTCTGTATTAGAGAATATGTTAAGGTTAGCCAAACATCGCAATGTGATAATGAAATTGTACATAACATGAAACGTTTAATGTTTTAATTTTTGTTTTAATAAATACGGCCGGGAGGGTCACTCCCTCCCACATCCAAAAACTTTAAGAACTGTTTCCGGTTTCCCTCCTTTTGGGGATTGTGTTGAGAGGGGGTGGCGGGTATCTCAGCCATATGGAAAGGGGCGACCACTCGGTCCCCCCGAACGTATGGCTGAGTGCCTCGATCCCCCCGGGAAGCCATTTTTGGGCGGGAGGCGCGTCTCGGCTGGTATGCCCGAAGCGGCGTAGCCGGGGCGCGCCTTTTCCCGCCCTAGAGTGGGCTGGCCTAGACACCGACGTAGCCAGCCCCGCCCTAGGGGCAGGCAGGGGCGGGTTCACGCCCGCCCTGAAGACGGATAAAAAGAGACGCAAGACCAGAAGACGTCCTCTTGTTCTTGTGCTCCGAAGCTGCACCTCCTCGCTACCCGTGAGCTCGGGACAGAACGAAGAGCCAATTTTGACCCACCCACCAGCCCCTGAGGACAGCAAGTCATTGTGCAATAAAGTGAATTTTATAAATTTGTTTTTTCGTTTCGTTTACAGGCTGTGAAAGTATCAGTTTGTTGTTGTTCATAATAAAGTATGGTGAATATTGTGTAAGTTGTTACGATTAAAATGATTTGATGTAGTGTTGCATTTTTAAGCATGTTCTTTCGGTCGTAGCGACCAATGTTTCCTTAGGTTTGAGTAAGAATTGTCGTATTTATTTTTTGGTAGGCGGTAAGGTCATGATCGGTGAGCACTAATTGGTAGATCCCTATGAGTGGGCGTCACCCAACACGGATGGGAGCGCTCGGGAGAGGTGGCCATTGGCCCCTCAATGGGGAGGCGGTCCCGTCTAAGGGCGGGTCGCCGGAAGTAAAGGAAAGGCGGTCAAGGCCCCTTCCTTTGTAGGAGGGGTTACAGCCCCCTCCTGGGGGAATTTCCCGGGGCCAGTGTCATCTGCGACGGCAGATGCGGTAAGTTGTGTGGGGTGGGGGGAGGTCCACGATACCTTCTAGATACCACACACAAGTCTTCGAACGACCTTTAAATGGCGTCGAGTCTTAAGTGCCCCCGTCAAGTCAAGGGAAATTGTTTGTAGTTGCACTTGAGGTAAGCCTCTGTGCTGTCGCCCCTCCCAAGTGGGAGGGGTAAGTCTGGTTAGGGATCTTGACACCGGTTATGACCTTGCCGTTGGCCCTTAAACGTTAGGATGTACAATTTCAGTGTTTCTAGAGAATGTTGTTGTAGGATGCTAGTTCGGCTAGGAGAACCTCTGTATTAGAGAATATGTTAAGGTTAGCCAAACATCGCAATGTGATAATGAAATTGTACATAACATGAAACGTTTAATGTTTTAATTTTTGTTTTAATAAATACGGCCGGGAGGGTCACTCCCTCCCACATCCAAAAACTTTAAGAACTGTTTCCGGTTTCCCTCCTTTTGGGGATTGTGTTGAGAGGGGGTGGCGGGTATCTCAGCCATATTGGAGCAAAGTGTGTGAAAAACTCAACCATAAAACCATCTGGTCCCAGGGATTTATCTTTTTTGAATGTTTGCAGAGCATCCTGTTATGAGATGTTAGATTCTACGGGGGGGAAATCAAGTTGGGTGTTAGAGGATCTGTGAATGCCTGAGAGGAATTGCAAAATATCTGAATCCGAAGGTGTGATTTCAGGTATGTATAATGATATACAGAAAAGAAAAAAAATCATTTAATATCTCTGAATCTTTAGTTCGCAATGTATTGAGTTCATCCATAATGCAGTCAATATCAAATTTATTGTACCTAACTTTAAAGTAATTCTCCACAGGTTTGCCAGCCTTATTCTGACCCACTTAATTTCAACAAGTAAAGTGAGTATTATCAGTTGACTCCTTATTAAATTGAAATTTTGCCTTGATGAGTTGTGAGAGATAAGATTTGGATTTTGCGGAGTAATAGGAGTGTTCCAATCTCTTTATCTCAGCCAAAAGCTCATTAGCTATTTTGCGCACGTTTTTACGCTTTCTGGAAACAAACCAATGAAGAAGTCTCTAGCATCTGCCTTAAATGCATCCCAGTTCGAAGAAGAAGAGACGAGTGTCAGTTTGGTTTAATGAAAAATATTCATTAAAAAAGGAGACAAAAGAGGAGTTAAACTTGAATCTAAAAGAAGGGAGTTATTGAATCGCCATCTTCTAGGTAAATTAAATTTTGGGATTATATCCAAATAAATAGAAATGGGAATGTGATCGGAGATTAACATACAACCAATATCCACATTTCTTAATGACTGGGAGATATTATGCGAAACAAAGAAGTAATCTAAAAGAGATTGGGTTTGATGAGCTGGAGAGAAAAATGTAAATTCCCTATTGGTAGGGTTACAGATTCTCCAGACATCTATGAGTTTATATTGCTGAATAATTTATGTGCTTTATGAGGTTTAAGAGAAACCATTGAATTTCAGTCTATAAAAGGGTCTAACATTTTGTTGCAGTCACCAGCAAAAATGAAATTTTCATCAATACAAGATTAAATTTGTTGGGATAAAGACTATTAAAACATGGGATCTCCATTAGTGGGAGCATACACATTAAACAAACAGACTGGTACACCTCCAATTTGTACATTTGTATACAACCATCTTTCTTCTTCATTGGAATGCCAAGAAAGGAAGGTTAATATTGATGGATTTATGACATAAAGTTATCACACCATTACGTTTACCATCACCTGGTGAGAAAAAAACCTTCCAAACCCATCCTTTCCTAAATTTCAAAGATTCTGTGGCAGTTAGATGAGATTCTTGTAAAAAAGCAATGTTGGCTCCAATTTAGATAAATGAGTTATAACATGTTGTCTTTTGATGGGAGAATTCAAACCTCTGACATTCCATGATATAATTTTCAAGTACATAAAAACAACAACAGGATAATACAAATATGGAGTTCTAAGCAGATCATCAGAGAGTGTAGAATATAATGTGCAGTAATCCAACCGTGAGAGCATAAGTTACAGCAATAGAGGAAATTCAAGAACACGGAATGCAAATATAAGTATGAGGCAATAAACCAGAAAGAAAAAAGAAGAAAAGGCACAGAATGATAAATTTAAATAGAGCAGAAAAAGAAGGGAGAAAAAAACAGAAAGAAGGAACAATAAAGGAAGAACATACCTATATCTGGTTGGGGGGAGTGTGAGACCACATGGAAAGGCAACATGCCCTGGCTCAATGGAACTTAAGAAAGGGACGGAGCACATTGTCTATTTCACAAGGGGCAAAGGTAAATGGCAGGAACAAACAAGGACAACCCTGGGAAAAAGGAAAAAAATAGCAGTTATCATAAAAAATAAGTTGAAGTTATGAAATAGGTTTACATAACAAATGAAATTGATAAAATGATGAATATGGCACAAAGTAAAGAACAGGGAGTTAATAAACCATAAACTATAGCTTTGTAACATTAAAGTTCAAGTAAAGAAATTACAACCATGTATAGAGAAGAAAAACATCAAACGTGTTGAGATGACACAGCCCCAGAGAGTTCCATGGATTCTGTTTTGCAAGAGTTGATAAAGCTCTGCAATTTGATAGGTTATTCATATGTCGTAGTCTTGTTCTTATAAGTAACCTTAAAGAGGCATGGATGGAAAAGGCCATATCGAGCCCCCATGGCTCGGAGATCAGGTCTCATGTTCAGAAATTCTTTAAGTTTGTTTGCTTTAGCTCCAGCGTAATCTTGAGTGAAAAATAATGTGGAACCTGACCATGAAATGTGTTGCACTGACTTAACTGCTGAAAGTACTTTAAGTAAATCTTTTTGTTCAAGAAAGTACATGATAACCCTTCTAGGTCTCAGAAAAGAGGCTGTATTTGTGCATTGATGACCAATCTATGAGCATATTGAATGTTGAGTGATGTCCCTTCTGGTAAATGTAGTAGTTTTGGAAAGAATGATTTAAAAAAAGAGAGAGGGTCTGAGCCCTATGGCAGACCATAAATATGAAGATTATTTCTTCTAATTCTGTTTTCAAGGTCTTCATCTTTGCGTTGAGGTGAGGAGACTTGAGATTAAACAACATTAACTTTTTATCTGTGTACGCTTAAGAGGAGATGCTGTGTTCCACAAAAGTAAGGCGATTATTCATCTGAGACCAATTTTCTGTCAAAAACTACAGCTTGGAAGTTGTTTCCTCCATGAAGGGACGAAGAGCACATAGCTCCTCTAATACCATGTCTAAAGAGACAGGTGAGGAAGACTTCGGAGGAGAGGGAGGGTCTTTTTTCAGATATTTAGTAGTAGCCTTCAATGCTGCAGGAGCAGTATTGCATGAAGATGATGAGGTTTTAAAAACAGCAACCAAAGAGTCTTACATTTTAAAAAAGGCTGTACATTTTTTACATTTTTAATAAAGGTCAGCGATGAGCGAGGCATAGGAGGACCCCATTTCTTTCAGTCTGCCCATAAGAAAACACAAATATGCAAATTTTTATTTTTCAAATACAAAGTTATCTTAAGAAATATTGTTGGGCGTATGGTGGAGAAGAAAAAAGAATGTTACGTTGCCTCAAAAGAGAGTGATATGAAAAATTCTCATCTAAAGCCCAACTAGAGAAAAAATGGAGCACATTAAAGATGAACAATGTCTCCAAAAGCATGAACAAAATTATAGCAGAGGTGAGATATGAGGGCCAGGTATCAGACGTAGCAAGGCTGGATAGAATTCACCTAGAGGATGGGCCTCTTCATCCTCTCCAAGCACTTAACTGAGGAATATTCAGTATGCTCAAAATGGTGGTCGCAGTCTGCAAAGCTTGAAGGAACGTTACGTCATAAAGAAAAATAAAACATTTCTCACAGGAGCAACTCCAAAGGTGTTTCTCACAAGTTATTGAGTTAGAGAAAAATAGAGCACATTAGACCGAAACAGCAGATCTAAAAAGCCCCAGCTAAATTATTGTGGAAGAAGTGATGTCGGAGGACAAAATGGTGGCAGCGGCTTGACTGGCTGAAATTAATAAAGAGGGTAAGCCATTTCAGCCTTCTCAGATATGTAGAGAACTACCAGACTATTAAAAATTCATTCAGCATAAAGAAAAATGCTCTTGAGAAACTGAGGGTAGCAGTACCTTCACCTGGCGTCTAAACCGGGTAGAAACGCTGCGCCCAAGATGGCGGTTGCGATAGACGTAGGAAATGTATGAGGTGCGCCATGAGGGTGAGCGCATGCTCGTTGCCGTTAAAGCTCTGAAAATGAGCCCCGGGTGTCAGGGCATCATCCTGAGAGCGTATGCCCGTATCACCAAGAAGTTGTAGGCTTCAAGACGTGGCCGGTCTGCTCCGTATCGAGGAGCCTCACATCGGTGCCGCCACTCACCACGGGCGTCAAGCCACGCCCCTCGCAGGGTT
Source organism: Lissotriton vulgaris (assembly GCF_964263255.1). Taxonomy (NCBI): domain Eukaryota; kingdom Metazoa; phylum Chordata; class Amphibia; order Caudata; family Salamandridae; genus Lissotriton; species Lissotriton vulgaris. The sequence continues at coordinate 1,984,945,285 of NC_141693.1, forward strand.
ATTACTTCTGATTATTACTTCTGATCTTTATTTGAGGCACATGCACATCCTCTTTTTGAGGTTAACACTCATATTAGGAACCTAGGCAGTTTATGAATTAACACTCTTACTAAATCATTCAAATGCAAAAAATGTGCAGTAACTCATATTCAAAATATTTTCCAATTTTTTGCTCACTCTTAACCAGGCTGTAAATTGAGATAAACAAATCAGCAAAGATACAGCATAAATGTTGTGGACAGGATGGCGTGTTGGCACCTAGGGCCATATGTATGAAACTTTGGTTTTGCGATTCTCAAATAGAGATTTTTTGCGAATCGCTTTTTGAGAATCGCAAGACGCTATGTATGTAGGATTTGCAAATAATTTTGCGAATCCTACATATCCCTTAATTGCGAATTGCAAATTGAGATTTGCAATTAAGGAATACCTCCCTATTCATTCCTATGGGCCTATAGGCCCATAGGAATGAATGGGAATACATTCTCAATTTGTGATTCTCAATTCTAGAATCGCAAATTGAGAATGCAATTTCAAGGGTGCCAGGGTGTCAAAATGACACCCTGTTGCAACCCTGAAATGAGCATGGGTGCACATGCGGCACACATACATGCACTAAGGGCATGTGTGTGCGCCACTTGCCACTTATGAAAAATGCAAAAATTTGCATTTTTGAAAGAAATCGCAAATTACCACCAACCTTTAGTTGGTGGTAATTTGCGATTCTTTATGACATATATTCGCACAACTTGGGTGCCTCATACATTCCATTTAAGGAATCGCACTATGCAATTCCTTAAATGCATTCGCAAAATAAGGAATCGCAAATTTTGCGATTCCTTATTTTGCAAGGCAGTTTTTCTTTGCTACGTACCATTAAGCCTAATTGCGATCGCAAACACCGAAGTTCTGCGAATTTCAGCGTTTGCGATCACAATTTTGAATGATACATATGGCCCTTAGTGTTGGGAGTACAGCACAGGGAATAACGTCCAGCAACACTGCTGCCACACCTTTGTGGACATCATGTGCACAATGACCACTATTTTGTCTCTTTAATTGAGTCATTGAAGTTACACCGCCTAACTGATGCCCTTTGGTGGGGACCAGATCAGGGCCACTGGCAATCCAGAGAAGTCCTTGCGTAATACCGCATCATTTTGCTGGGGTACAGATTGAGGCCACTGATAATCCACAGACGGCCATGCGGAATTACCGCATCATTTTCCCGGGTAACAAATCAGGGCCACTGAGCACTCACAGAAGGCCACGAGGTGGTACCGCATCATTATGCCGGGGCACAGATTGTGGCTACTGCGCATCAAAGACCTTGCGGTATTACCGCATCATTTTACTGAGACACATAGAAAGAGCCTTACACTCAGGCTAAAGGGCATAATAGGCCCACCCAGCAGTCAGTGAGGTTTCTAGTTGTAAATCCCCATTTCTTCACTTGCATCTCTATTGGCTGGTGGACAGCCAGGTGGCACGAGGTGTGCTTTTGTTACTCTTCTTATCGCCTGAGCCAAAGCCGGCAAATGGCTACTGTGCTTTAATAAACGACACCAGAAGGACTTTTGCCAGTGGACTCTGGGATGGTTCCAAAAAATGATGAAAGGGAAATTGTTTGACTGGAAAACAGAAGTGTTTGTTTTGGATTTTGCTACTGGAATTGGTGCAAAGACCGACACACTCTGGTATTAAAACCAAGCAGCCTCACTTTAGAATAGCATCGAAATGCACTGTTCTGACTGGAATCAATGCACTTCATTTTAAGAACTACTTTAAGCTGAGTAACTTGTTGGAGTAAACTCTGGGAGTTATTTCCCTGGATTTCATCCCAGGCGACAGGAGGAAACACTGACAGACTGAGCGCCTTGTGTACCTAAGATGACCACAGCACCCCATCCTTGCCTACCCACGCCATCTTCAAAGCTAGCAGCAGACATGGGCATCATTTAGGGGTCACCAGGGTGGGCAGTTGCGGCTCGTGGCTTGCCCCTTGCATCACCTGGCGCTGCCTTTGTGACCTCTGGCCTCAGAGACAGCAAAACCAGTGGCAAAATAAAGGCAGCTCCTACTTATGGGGCTGGTGCTTCACCCTCCTTTTTTTCTGTTTTTCATTATAGTAAGAAGACCTCCAGTGGCAGATGATGTCAGTGCAGAAATGGGAGTAAGTGTAACAGTGAGTGAGGAGGAGGGGATTAGAAAGAGTAAGGATAAGAAGATAGAGTGCACATGATTAAGAAAATATGAGTGGGTGAGCATCATAGTAAATGTGAGTGAGCGTGTGTGAGAATAAGTGAGCTTGTGTGAGAACGAGAACTTGAGAGTGAATGCAATTATCATTAAGTAGGGTAAGAATAAATAAGTGTGAATTATAGTGAGTGCAAGAGAGTGAGTGAGAATAAATGTGTGCAAATGAATGAGAATGAATGAGGGAGTGTGAGTGAATGGAAGTTGGTGTGGGTGAGACGGTGGTGTTATGCATGGAAGTCCGCTGTTGTGTCTGTCATACTGACGATAATTATTTATTTATAGAGTCACCCCTGGCAAAATACCGCTGCTGGCATACTGGAGGCAATTGTTAGTATGACAGGCACCGTGAAAGAATACTGGCATTGGCATACTGGAGGTAATTGTTAGTATGATAGGCACCGTGAAAGAATACTGACATTGGCATACTGGAGGCAATTCTTGGCATAATGGGAACAATGGGTTAGATACTGATACAAGCATATCAAAGACAATGCTGGGCAGCTGTGGCAAAATGTTGGTGCTAGCTCAGCGGACGTACTTCTTGGCATAGGGGAGGAAATCTATGGCATATGGAAGGTGTTGGACTTGTCCCTCTCTTTAGGGTCACCCCCTAACCTTTTGCCTTCTCCACTTCCGTTTTCTGAACCCATTTCTGTTGGATTTTAGGACTCTGCGCACTTACCACTGCTAGCCAGTGCTAAAGTGCTTGTGCTTTCTCCTTTAAACATGGTAAAATCAGCTTACCCCAACTGGTGCATTTAATGCACTTGTATGTCCCTAGTAAAGTGGTATGACATGCACCCAGGGCCTGTAAATTAAATTCTGCACTTATTGTACCACCCACTTAAGTAACACTTTTAAACATTGCAGCTTCTATAGAGTTTTAAACTGCCAGTTTGATGCAGAAAAAAAGCCCCCTTGCCAGGCGTAGAACTCTCTTTTTAATACATATAAGTCACCCCTAAAGTAGTCCCTAAACATCACGTAGGGCATTGTGCACTGCAATTAAAAAGCTGTACATGTACGTTTAAGTTTTAAATGCCCTGGTAGTGAAAAACTCACAAATTAATTTTTTACTACGGTGAGGCCTACCTCTCCCATAGGATGGCATTGGGTTACCGTATTACATTTATTGCGTGTTAATTTTTAATTGGTAATAGGGAGGAAAGTGATGTTTGTTGTCTGAGGAATTGTAATTGAAAATCACCTTTAATGGTGCAGTTGGATATTAAGTCACAAGTCTAAAAATGGCTCTTTTTGAAAGTTAGCATTTTCTTGTCCTAACTAAGTGGTGCCTGCTGACTTTTACTGGGTCACATGACTATGTGTAGCTGGAAGTTGGCTTGTGTGTATTCCTCCCAGACAGCCACACACTAGAGGGACTAGGAGTGCCCGGAGATGCCGTGTGCTCGGAGATGCCATCTCAGGCAGGATGGGGAGGGGGGGGCATAGCTGTGCACAGCCCTACTTGCACTTCAAGAGGCTGTTCTCTCCTCTCACACAAAAAAACTTCACACTACCCGTTTGTGCCTTCAGATAGACTGGGGCCAGGACAGGAAGGCAGGAAATTCCAGACACGTCTGTGATGAGAAACCTCCAGAAGTTTTCCCCACTCCATAGGTACAAAAATGTAACCATCATTCCCACTCTTCAGTTCACTCATGGACCTGTAGAAGGACTCCTCTGAGGACTGCCTGCTGCTGTGGCTTGCTGAGCACTTTACAGGCGCTGCTTTGCTTCACCAAGGAAGATTGCTGAGCTGCCTGAAGTTTGATCTCAGCTCCCAGAGGTCTGCCCTGCTGTTTGAGCATTGCTCTTCTCCTTGAACCCAGGGCTTCCAGAGTGACTCCAAGGGCTAGTTGACTGGCCTCCTGTTCGGAGTTTCAGTGACAAAAGAGGCTCAAATCATCTTGAACTTGCACTTGTGCTCAGCCTGAGTGGTCCCTAACCCTCCAATTGGTCCTCTCAAGTTCTGGACCATTGGAAGTAGTGCTAAAGGTGCCTAGATAGCCCAAAGCCAAACCTTGGGGCGTAGAATGCTTTTGCCCAAAAAGTGCTCTGAGAACCGAGAGGAGACCTACCTGCTCGCCCAAGGTGTATCGCCAGTCAGCCTGACTATGTGGCAGCCCCCACTATGTTCTTCTTTGTAGTAGCAAATCCTGTTCAGGGCTCCTCGCAGAAGGGGTATAAGGTCTTGTGGAGCCCTCATCAGCTACAACCTGCAGCTTCCTCCATCTGGAAATGTTCTACTTCTAAAAAGAGACAAAGTCAGAACATAGGAATCTTCGCCACAACGGCGCACAGCAGCTCCCTGACGTCAATGCCTCCTCCTCCTCCTCCAGCCAAAGTGAAGTTCCAAATTTAGAATCCTGTTTACTACCATGTGATTGGATGATGTACTGATTTTTAAGTTACCTATTTGTGCTATTAAGTGTAAGTAACAATCCAAAGGTCTGCCTGTAGAATGCACATACATAGTGCTGGAAATATTAATATTTGTACTTTCAGTTGCATCCTAAAGGCATGTTCGACTCTGCGCACAGTTCCATTATACATCTCAAGTGCATAGTCAACATGAGTCCCTCATGCCCCTAGTACCCAGCACACATGGAATACAGGGAAGACCCTTTTGATACAGGGATGATATCCAAATATGTACTAAAATCAAGGTCCATATTTATCATTTTATCATGCAGCGCAACGCAGGAAGCCATCTTGCTTTGTTGCACTGCGTTAAGGGCAGGAATGAGCCGTATTCAAATTATACAGCGTATTTCTGTCTTTTCCTAAAGCTGTTGAATTCTAGGCTGTCTCGCACCAATGCAGGCACCCTTGAGACGTGGTGCAAGGCTGCCTGCATTGTAGGCAGGATTGCTTTCGTGTAGGAAGGGACACCTTCCTGCACAAATGAAATCCTAAAAGGCATTTTCTGCAGAATGCAGAACATGTAGAAAGAGGAGGCAGCAAGGTGAAATAAAGATATTCCTCTTGTTACGCCTCACCTGGGGAGGCAAAGCAATTTGCCACATTGCCAGGTCTACAACTGATGGTAATCTAGAAATGCACCAAAATCCATGGGTGGATGCATGAGAACACCTGTCCGCAGCCATGGCAGGCATCCGTATCGATTTATACTGCCTTGCGTTACCCCAGATTTATCAATCCATGCAGGGCCATGCAAGGTGGCCATGCAGGCTTGATGAATCTCACTTACTCTTTGCATCCCCCTGGGCCCGCTTGTGGAGCGCAGAGGTGTCGCCAAACCTTGATAAATATGACCCTTTTTATGTGCATAAGGTGTTGCACAAGCATCTGCACCAACTTCTGGAATACCCTTGTGGCACGGCTTTGTATCAACATACCACACACATTCTTTATACCCCCTGAGCACAATGTACTGAACGCCCCCTGGAGTCAATCACTAACTCACTGTAGTGGCATCAGGGACTTGAACAAGGCCATATATGAGCATACCCTATCATTAAATACCAAACATATCTGACAAAAATAAGCATGTAAGATTGAGAAGAAACTCATGCATACCTACAGGTCCATCAGTTTCAAGGCCAAGGAGTTCCAGAAGGTCTGCCTCCCTGGAGACAGCATTGACCCATAGGTGCTGCAGCTGATTGGTGCTGCGCTTCACTGAGGTGACAAGGGCAGGCCTTTGTGGACAAACTCCCTGCGCCAGCATCTCTCCGCCAGGCTGTATCCCTGCCTCACTCAGTTCAGTTCAGTTCATGAAGCTTTATTCGGTACAAAAGTATTGACCATAAAAGCACATATTAAGAAAATACATATACATGAATCATTGAAATTTTAAGAATAGGTTTCAGTACAATACAGACCAATATGCTAAAATATCATGCTTTTACGTACACTGATAGATTTGATTAAAAACGTGGCAGTATAAAAACAGATATCAGCAGATTTCATGTTAAAAATAAGACTCATTGCCTCATCCACTGTACGTACCCCATATTTAACAAATAAAGGCTTAAGGTACAAAATTCGATAGTTCAGGTACAATTTACATATAAGTAAAAAGTGCAAGGTGCTCTGTTTTGATATACTATCACACTGACACGGTCCTTTAGGATGTTGCTTAATGTTAGGTAAAGACACTAACTCGTGTGCAATTCCGAACCTGAGTCTGGTTAGGACAAACTTGTGCGAAGACCTCGTTACCAGCACAAGGTACGGTGGAAAGCCTTCAGTAAGAGAGTATTTACTGCAAAAGGAAACAGTTGTCATGGACCGACAAGTAAAAGCCCTCTTCTTTGCCATGTTGTCCAAAATGATTGCTTTCAATTCTGATTTTGATATAGCCAGCACAGCCTTAGGGTAGGCCAGAACATCGAGATTGAATATTTGTGAATAGCAATCTGTAACATATTTTATCCACGGAATTTTTCGGTACATGTCCAGTGAGAGACAATCTGCAATTATAGATCTGTTTAAAGTCTTTTCATCCTGCCTCACTCATTCTCCAGCCCCAAGCATTTGAGGAGGTAGTGGATGATGAGCCAGATTAAGGACCCTACCAACGTCTCCTCAAAGTTATTTCATCTACACTTTTCAGACATAACCCAAACACCTAGAATACAAACACTAGACAATTACATACCCCTAACACCCATGAACACACTTACAATGAATAAACCCTAAACTCCCACAAACAGACAACACAAAATGATACACTTATAGATGAGCAAATAAGGCTAACTGTCAACATTAATATACCAGATTTGGGACAAACTGGACAGAACTGACAAAGAACTTGCTCCACAAAGTTCTCAAAAATCTTCAAACACCTCCAGACTCAACCAGCAACCACCAAACTATAAGAGAAAGTGAAACTACATTTCAGACTTTTCCTGGTATGGTGCAACGCCCATTGCAATATTTCTCTTGTGTATCCACCCAGTTTGCATTATTTGCATAATTACTTCCACATGAAAGGACCTCGTAAAGCATTTCTTGCACTACGCACCTTGCCCTTTCGTCACACTGGTGCTTCACAAGCCAGTTTTTAGACCTTGCACCTTGATATTTGACCGTGCAAGGGCCTTACAGCACATTATTCACACTAAGCATCACAATATTTGTCCATGCACAGGTATTGCTATTCATTATTTTTAAAAAACTGACCATCCTTTTGCCACACTGAGGTCACATCTAACTTTACAATATTTACACTTTCTATCATTCAGAGACTAGCAACACACAATAAATGGTTGTGATTGAAGCCTGCCAACACAGGCCAGTACACACACATTTACCATGCGTGCAATATACCACACTTCACCTTCGGTGTAGTGTATGTCTTGTGCGGCCACGTGCGTTCAGCATATGCTTTCATCACTTAAGCAGGGGCGGCCTTAGGCATGTGCAAGCTGTGCACCTGCACAGGGCCACCAAACCCCAGGGGCTACCACGCCTATATATATCCTTAATATAATAATCCTCTGAGGATGGATACATATTTGCGAGTCGGCCCCTGGCAGGGATTTGGCGGTCTCCGGCTCTGTTCCACTTCCAAACACCCTGACCCCCCTCATCATTTGCCTCCGCACTCCACCTTGCCCAGACCCCTTCTTCCGGGGCCCCCTACTTACGCTACCTGCCCGGGGCCACCATGAGCCTAGAGCCGCCCCTGACTTAAGCACTACCATTTCATTCTGGTGTTGGCCAGGGGTGAGTTAAACAGACAGTAGCAGAACTTTCAAAAACGTGACAGAGCCTACTGGACTCACTCCAGTGACCCAGTGTAAAATGGTCCGGTACATAAATAAGCAGAATCACCTAAAGCCAGTATTTTTAGCCCTTATCTGTACATACTTTAAGAGTTGAGAGCTGAGTTAATGATCCTTGACTAATAATTAAGTAATGATAGATAAGAGTCTGGTTACAAATGAATAAATACAATTTAGTGTAAAGTTTTTTTTAGAGCTTTATCTAGCGCAAACTAGACCCGAAGATATCGGGTATCAGAGCACTTTACATGAGCACCAGTTCCGTTACACAGGGACATTTCCATTTTTGTGAGGCACAGGGAGATTAAGTGACTTGCCCAGAATCACAGGATGTTGAGCGTCGTTGCCGAGACTCGAACCCGGTTACCCAGTTGCGAGATGGACCGATCTAGCCGTAAGGCTACATCCTCTACCCTAAAGTTCTATTTAGTATCATGTCTGGGTTTTTGCAGACTCTTAAAACAGCAACAAATGGTTGGTATTTTACTCTTGGAAATGTAGCAATCCACATGTTTAATGAAGACCCCCTCCCCTCTATTCATGCACTCTAATTCAAAGGGGGTTATTTCTACCTCTCCATGAAGACAGGTGCCATTTTAAAGCTCACAGAGGAGAGGCCGAGTCCTGCGCTCCCTCTCTCACATAAAGCACTACATTCAAGCGTCGCATATCAAAGATTGGTGGTTTCTTACCTTTGAAACAAAGCACAGTGCTTTCTGAGAGCTCAAAGTGCAAGGAGGTGGCAAAAATCACACAGCCTCACCTTGTGCCTCTTCCCCTTCTCACACCATCCAAACAGTGGCATAACAAATCCTTAGGGGCCCCCCTGCAAGGTATCCTATTTGGGCCCCTGTCATACATAGAGTTCACTAGCACTAATTGCACAGACCTGTGAAAAGGCCTCACAAAATGCCACTGACTCACAATTTGTCTTTATACAGCAGAGATTTTTCCCAGGCAACACAAGTTGCAGGCTCAGGCCTCTCAGGAGAGCTGCACCTAAAGAGTTACAGAATGTTCCAGCTTTGGCTTTAGATAGCAGAGTTGTCTCAGAGATTCCACTGATCTCACAAGAGATTTCTTTAGGCAGAAAAGAGTGTTACGCACAAAGTATAGCAGTCTCCATTTTTAAACAGCGGCAGTGTCTCAGGTTTACATCATAAAAAAGTCCCGGAATGTTAACATGCCAGCTGCTGAGTGGTGTGAAAGATAATGCCATGCTCCATCATCCAAGTATCATAGCTGTGCAGGTTCAGGTGCTTGCTGCTGTGATGCATGGGTACATTTCAGCTCACAAGGCATACAGTTTAATCTTTGAGGTGCTACGTCAAGCTTTCATTGTTGATTTCAATGTCAGTATAGTGAGAAAGAAAATAAAGTCCATCCACGAAAGTGGAAACAATAGTGTGTCTTGAACATCTACTTTACAAGATGCAGAAACATGTTCTGCAGTTGCCCTTCTAACCCCGACTGACAATTAAAGTATTCAAAGACAGAAATCCCATGTTAGAATTAGTAGAAACCTTTTCCTATGATATTTTTCCTAAGAATCCTGTCCAGGCCTTTGCTTAGGTTTCTGGCAACCTTCCCAGAGAAGAGTAAAGATCATCAGTTCATGTTTTAACATTAGGCAGAAACAAGAAACATGAAATAAAAATGAGGCGAGCAGGACAGAGTTGTCCCTACTTTGATTTACCTGGTTTCAAAGCAGGAATGCAGGGCACAGGATCTTGCAGCACCTCTTAGTGCTGTGCAGATTTAAAGATTGTCTGAAGGTCAGGCCTTATGCTTTACTACACAGCCCAGCTCTCCAGTTTGGAGTGAAGGCTGGTACAGAGAGCTGTGCGTGTAACTAAGTTGTAGCTTCAAGGGGAGGCCCGTCAGTTCAGCCACTGAACCTAAGGAGGCCACAGCCACTCCTGGCAGGCAAAGTCCGGGCCTCCTGCCTTTGCTCGAAATAGATACATTTCTGTTCCCAAAATGACGTTGCCAGCCAGGGTCTAGCCTGGCAGCAACAGCAGCGATTTAAAAAAAAATAATAATGTTGTAATGCATAATCCAGGCAGAGAAGGGGCCCTCTAGGCGACCTGTCCCCTTCCTCTCACCGTGCACTGCGTAGCTGCGGAGCCTTATGTTAAGCCCCTGCATGGCTGCATCCAAAAAATGCTGTCGAAAAGAAACAATGCTTTCTTCTCTCCCTCACCCTCACCAGCTCAGCCCGAATATGAACAGCGTTTGAGCGTTTGAACTTCCTTTTCCCTCTCAGACACACTGCAAGTTACAATTCAGCGTCTGCTTCCGTTCTGAGGCGGAGACAATATTGTGGGATGCCGAGATAAACAAGCATTTGCAATGCAATAGGTCTCGCATTAGGAAAGTTTGAGCTATTGGTTTTGTAAATGAGAATTTTTTTATTTGTGTTGGTTTTGAAAATAGCGAATTTAATAGCTTTGCCGTTTACAATACCAATAGTTTTAACTTTTGCAAATGTGACACCTATAGCATTTGTATGCAATGTGTTGTATTTATGTGACTTAGATGTATTGATATTACAAATAGCAATAGCTTTAATTTTTTAAAAGAATTAATACTTAAATAAAAGTTATTGTAATTTATAATGACAATAGCTTAAACTTTGGTAAATAACTTTTGTGAAGATTCTGTCCATTGTATTTTATTGTGACGAAAATCCAGGAACAGAAGTGAAATATTAATATCTTTTTGTGAAATTTGTAATAAAGCTTGAAACATTGAGAGAACATATTTGAACCAGTTGTTGAATGGTTGCACAGATTGATGCTGTGGTGACAACAAGTGATGTTTTGGTGGCAACGAGTGATGCTGTGGCATTCAGTGATGCTGTGGTAGCGTATAGTGATGTTGTGGTGCCCCTGAGTGATGCTGTGGTGGTGCTGAGTGATACTGTGGTGATGCGATAGATAGTGAGTGATAGAGGGAGGGCGATGGATAGATAGACAGAGTGAGGGCGATCGATAGAGGGCGATAGACAGAGGGCGATCGATACACAGTGTATTTATGTTGCATTGAGTAAAGCGTAAGTATGAGGTGTGTAATTATATGGCACTGAGTGGTATTATGCGGAGTGTATTTACATTGCATTGAGAAGAGTGTAATTATGTGTCGTGCAATTATGTGGCACTGAGTGGGAATATGGGGAGTGTATTCTGTATTCAGTAGAGTGTAATTATGTAGCATATAATTATGTGGCACTGAGTGGTATTGTGTGGTGTGTTGCATTCAGTAGAGTGTAATTGTGTGGCATGTAAATATCTGTCATTGAGTGGTATTTGGAGCGTATGTTTCATTGAGTGCAGTCTAATTATGTTTCATATAACTATGTGGCACTGAGTGGTAATTGGAGTGTATGTTGCATTGAGTGCAGTGTAATTATGTGGCGTGTAATTATGTGGCACTAAGTGGTATTTGGAGTGTATGTTGCATTGAGTGCAGTGTAATTATTTGGCGTGTGATTATGTGACACTGAGTGGTATTTGGAGTGTAGGTTGCGTTGAGCACAGTGTAATTATGTAGCATATTATGTGGCACTGAGTGGTATTGCGTGTAGTGTATGTTGTATTCAGTAGAGTGTAATTGTGTGGCCTGTAATTATGTGGCACTGAGTGGTATTTGGTAGTATATGTTGCATTGAGTGCAGTGTAATTATTTGGCGTGTAATTAAGTGACTGAGTGGTATTTGGAGTGTATGTTGCATTGAGTGCAGTGTAATTATGTGGCGTGTAATTATGTGGCACTGAGTGGTATTTGGAGTGTTTGTTGCATTGAGTGCAGTGTAACTATGTGGCGTGTATTTAGGGGGCACTGAGTGGTATTTGGAGTGTATGTTGCGTTGAGCGCAGTGTAATTATGTAGCATATAATTATGTGACAGAGTGGTATTGTGTGGAGTGTATGTTGCATTGAGTGCAGTATAATTATGTGGCGTGTAATTATGTGGCAACGAGAGGGATTTGGAGTGTATGTTGCATTGAGCGCAGTGTAATTATGTAGCATATAATTACGTGGTACTGAGTGGTATTGTGTGGAGTGTATGTTGTATTCAGTAGTGTAATTGTGTGGCGTGTAATTATGTGACACTGAATGGCAGTTGGAGTGTATGTTGCATTGATTGCAGTGTAAATATATGGTGTGTAATTATGTGGCACTGAGTGGTATTTGGAGTGTATGTTGCATTGAGTGCAGTGTAATTATGTGGGGGTGTGTTTGTGGGGGTATGAGGTGTGTGTGTGGGGGGTGATGTGTGTCTGTGGGTGGGTGTGTGGGGGGTTGTGTGTGTGGGGGGGTTGTGGGTCATTCTCTCAAGAAAACACAGATGTAAGTTAATGTGTGAACATAAGTCAAAACAACAGTAAACAACACTGCGAAAAATACAAGCATGAACAAGTAATCAGCTATCAATAGAGACCGCCCTACCCCATAGAATGCTTCTTTGTTTAACCCCTTCGGTGCTCATGACGAGCTCATGAGGCACAGTGCTCCTGTGCTCAGACGAGCTGAGCTCGTCATGACCACACCCGTTTGTATTATGGTCCAGCACAGGAGATAAATACCTCAAGCAGCCAAGGTGTTAAGGGGTGCCCTTCCTGCTCCCAGAAAATGTCCTCCGTGAAACATTAGACGGACACCGCATCTAACCTGATTGAGGGGGGGGTGATCAAGCTCGAGCTCTCCTGGAGGTTGGAGAAGGAGCTACCTGCCAGTCAATCAAACAACAAAAGGGAGGAATTTTTACCAGTTGCACCCACAGAGTTAGCGTCAGCTCATCGCAATACATATGTGGTGTGGTTGCAAAGACAGCCTTTATTCAGATTGGTGTGTGACTGCTTTAAATGGACGCATGCCAAGCAATGTGTTCACTCAATCCTCATGAAGCATTTTGCAATAGTGCTGGAAAAATGCATAAAATATTTATTCCAACCCTGTTGTCCTAAACTGAAAGAAGGGTGATACAAATGAGGGTTACGGAGGTGAATAGGAGACAAAGGGGAAATAGATGAAATTATAGTTGATATGAGAAGACGAAAAAAAAAGGCCACGCTCAGCCCTACTGTGTTTCCCGATGAGGTTTGTTTTTCTGCCGCCAGACTCTCACCCTGCACTCGCACCAGGTTTGTCCTTTCCCTCGCTCACTATCGCTGTCTCCCCTTCGCTCCATCATTAGCTCTCTCCTGTCTTCAATACTGTATTAGCTCCGCCCCTTTATCACTTACGGACGTACTCTGTCTCTTTCACTCCAGCACTAGCACTGTCTCTCCATCCAGGAATACCTCTGCCCTTTCTTCACTCGAGCACACAGCTCTCTCCCTTCCCTCATGCACTAGCTGAGTCCCTCCAGCGCTCTGTCCTTTCACTCCTGCTGTAGCTCTGTCCCTTTACTCGAGGGCTACCTCTGTCTCCTCTTACCTCCTGCAGTGTTGTTGTCCCTTCGTCACTCCAGCACAAAACATCTGTCTCTTCATCTGTCTCTTTACTCCAGTAATACTTCTGTCCCTTCGCTCCTGCACTCCTACCTTTGTTTGAACACTAGATCCGCTCTTCCTTTGCTACCGCACGCTGACCTTGGCCTGCTCCAATAGCATTGGGCGAGAGATACACATTCCACTGTGCTGAGCGAAGACTGGAGAGTGTCAAGACAGTAGTAGCTGAAACAGGCTGATAAAAGGAACTCAGTGGGTGAAAAGGTTGGACCCAGAGCCCAGTTTAATATGTAGGTGAGCCATAGGTCAGTTTAACAACTGCATTGTCAAAACCAAGACTAAAACAAGATTACAATTATAATACATCAAAACGTGTGTTACAAGGCAAATTAAGGGGTACACATGAAATAAAATGTGCAGTAGAGGTCTATTTAGAACTAGGATCTATTAACAACAAGTCACATGTTGTAAAAAACTCACCGCCGCAGCCCAGATTGGAAAGGAAGCCAGGCAACCTGTTTTATGACGGGGCGGGGCCGCAAACAGGAAGCAGACGGGAGCCTAGCCCGCGCTCCTGTAGCCAGCCGGAAGATTTGCGTGTGAGCTAGCGGGGCTCCCGTGGTCGTGGAGAGCCCCGCTTGTTGCCGAGACTGACACGCTGGCTGCCGAGAGAGACAGGGGCACGTGGAAAGACCCCGGTAAGTGGGAGGGAGGGGGGTGCGCGCACGTGTGTGTGTCTGTGTGTGTCCGTGTGTCTGTGTGTGTGCGTGTGTCTGTCTGTGTGTGTGTATGTGTGTGTGCGCATGAGTGCATGTGTATGTGTGCCTGCCTGCGTGTGTGTGCATGTGTTTGTTTGCTCACTTCAGGGAATCTAAGGCAGGAGATGTGCACGGCGCCGGCCTGGACGTGCGCGTCCACAGACACAAATCACCGCGCTTGCCCGACCCCTGTCTCAGATTCCAAGGAGACGGGCAACATTAGATACTTCGCTGGACGCAATGCTTTGCATTGCTTTCTCCAGCTCGACCTAGAAAGGACCATGAAAACATACACCGTAGCGGCCAACAACATTGGCAATCACAACCAGTGCCATGAAATGTAATAGACCCGGCCCTGTGAAATGAGTACCGGAAAGCACCGGCACAAATTAAGCACTGACCTTAGGGATCTTCGCTCAGCCCTACGCTCTTCAACATCTACATGGCCCCCCTCACCGCCATCGTCCGACAGCATGGGCTCAGCATCATATCCTATGCCAACAACACCCAGCTCATCCTCTTGCTCATGAAGAATCCCAATGACACCGGACTCTGTTTCCAGGAAGACATGAAGAACGTGGCAGCCTGGATGAAGGACAGCTGCCTGAAACTAAACTAAAAAAAGAATGAGGCCCTCATCCTTGGACCCTCCACCTCCGCATGGGACAACACCTGGTGGCCCTCGGGAGCCCACCCACCCCTACAGACCACGCTCGGAACCTTGGCATCATCCTTGACTCCTCCCTCTCCATGAACCACCAGATCAACGCCGTCACCTCCACCAGTTTCAACTGCCTTCACCTCCTCCAGGAGACCTTAAAGTGGATCTCCTCCGACTGCAGAAGGACCGGCACTCACCACCAGCAGACTAGACTACGGCAACACCCTCTACACCAGAATCAACAAAACCCTCCTGCGTAGACTCCAAACCATCCAGAACGTCGAAGCCAGACTCGTCCTCAGGACACCGCGCCATAAGCACATTACCCAACACCTACGATGCCTCCACTGGCTCCCCGTCGAGAAGAGGGTCACCTTCAAACTCCTCACCCACGCCTACAAATCCCTACACAACATCGATCCCAAATACCTCAACGAAAGAATATCCTTCCACGTACCCAAGAGGAACCTCCGCTCCGCCGACCTCGCCCTGGCAGAGGTCCCCCGCATCCGCAGATATAGAACTGAAGGGAGAGCTTTCTCTTACATCGCAGGCAAGACCTGGAGCGAGCTCCCTGTGAACATCAGACGCTCCCCGACCATGCACACTTTCAGGAAGGACCTCAAGACCTGGCTCCTTGACTGATCCCCGAGCCTTCCCCCCCTAGCGCCTTGAGACCCTCACGGGTCAGTAGCGCGCTATATAAACCCCTGATTGATTGACTGAGTAAGATTTAAGATGTGTGTAGAGAGACATAACTATATGAATGTACTTAACACGTGCATTCCAGTACTTTTTGACACAGGCGTTGCTTCCGAAGCTGTGGGTGTTGGTCGTACCTTGGTGAGCCCAGTCCTGATCCCAAATCCTGAGGGGTATCCTGTCCTGACTCCCGTGAGCTGTACCTGCTCGCATTCTGGCATTCCTTTTCTGAGGGTCCTTGTCCCCGTCCTTCCAACTGACCCGTGGCCTGGGTTGGTCTTCATTCCGAATTAGGTAATTATTAGTCTGTGGGTTTGCGTCTCTCTCTCTCTCTCTCTTTCCGTTTTCTTAATAAAGCACTCTTGCCTGTGATATTGCTCTATCACCTTGAAAAGCAAGTTATATGAAATTGTTTATTAGATTGTTCCACTTCTCTCCCCACCTTTAGAAGATTGCCAAACTGTCATATTTTACTAGTATGTTCCTGTTTTTCCCTTTCCCTTAGTATGATTGCCGTGAACTTAGCAAGATAGCATAATAGCCTAGATCAATGTTATAGATCCCGTTCACATCCCAGGTCCTAGTGTAACCTTACAGTGATTAGTTGGTTCCTAATACTCTTACCCATAAGGTTCACGTATACTCAAATGGTCTTTGCTTTAATTCAGGGTTATATTTTGGTTATGATCCTAATGCTTGACGTATTACTTTGTATTTTGCTGATTTTAACATATCCACTTTGAACTCTTACATAAACCCCTAAAACTTATCAGGTGTCTGTGGTTATTTTGTGGTACAGTGTGGGAAATGTATTTTGGATTATAAAGTGTATTTTTCTTCTAGGACCCCTGTCACCTATCCCCTGCTAGCTCCTGATTCGTCTGGAGTAATGTGCCTGTGGTAGGTCAGGTACATGATCAGCAGTGGTGAGACGTCACCCCCCGAATTACTCATAGTAGCGTGTATAATCTCACCTGGTTCACGCCAAACGCGAGTCATTGGTTTATATATGCACGCCAGGGCCCAGTGCGTGTGAGAATTAGGAAACCCAGTGACCCGGGTGAACTGCGCGCTCTATCAGTAATTTTCTGGTTAGCAGAGGATGGTTAGGACTAGTTAAGATAGGTAGACAGGGTAGTTGATAAACAAACCGTGAAAATAAAATGTGCTGCTGATTTTCTACTGTATTGGTTCAAATATTTAGAAATGTTCTAAGGATTTATACACAAATGTATATGATTTTTGCATTGCTGCTATAAATGTTACATGTCGTATTGACTAAGAACTGTTTGTAAGCGTTCAGTGTAGTCTGAATCCCCGGGGAGGTATATAGCTGATGGTGAGTAGAATCCGATCAGCTGGAAAAGTCACTAGTTTGAAGTCATTAGTGTAGGGTGAAGAAATACCTGGAAACACTAATTAGGATCTTTTATATCTGAATAATTGATAGCCACGAGTCCTTTGTATAAGACTTCCCTTGTGATATCACCTAGAAAGGGTCACATGTGGGAGGAGTAATAGGGTCTCCGAGGCTTGTCTGGTAAGTAAGATAGTTCGCTGGTGAAATCCTGGCTCAGTACATATCCCCGACTAAGGTGGATGAGTCAGAAGAATAACGGGTTCTATGTTACTAGTGTGAAGGGACAGGCAAAGAAGTCTATCCAGAGTGAATGAAAAGTAGACAGAAGTGGTTTACTTGTAGTGAGAGAAAATTTTTCTACCTATTTAGAACACTCAAACATAGTGGCAGACGTTGTGTGTTAGTTACTAAGTTCTGCGCTCGCACTTTAGGAAGAGTTAAAAGTTTCCGTTACCTTGTGAAGGAGGGAGTCGGGCGGAAGGCTGCTCTGACGTCACTCCGTGCCGCGCTGGTATTGGTCAGGACAGCGGGTGTGTAGTGAAGCCGAATTTGTAAGGGAGGGGTGAGTGCCGGAGCGTGAGACCTACTCTCGCGAAAGGCCGCGCACCCATTGGACAAGGATTTTTGTATTCGCAGAGTTGATTGGTTTCTGCAAAATAAGAGTCGCGCTAGCATTGGAAGTACAAAAGTAAACAAAAATTAATCAGGCCGAGTTAGAAGCGAGCCTGGAAAGGCACATGTGGTATCCTGAGTTCTTACCTAATCCACAGAACTCAGGCTTCTATAAGGAACAGATTTTACGAGGTAGACCGCACATGATGTATGGAATAAAGAGAAAAATGTCATTTGCCGACAAGGTAAAGAATTTCTTTAAGACAGACAAACCCATTAGAACGAGAGAGGGTGTGATCATTCATCCACCGAATACTCCTGCTTCTTTCATGATGTTTGAAAAGGGGTATCATACCTGTGTGTGGCTAGAGAATTGGGCAAAATATACTGCAGATGACGGAGTTCTAGCCTTTCCGATTGATGGTACCTTTAATGGTAGGATCCTGTTTAACTTAAGGACCCGCATGAATGAGTTGCATCCCAGACCCAGATTGACCCAGTACGAAGCCTTAGAGGAGTGGGAAATTGAGGCTTTGGAGAGGGATAGACCCCGGATGGACAAGGGAGTGAGTAAATGGTATCCGAGGGTCCATAGGGAGGAGTAATAGGGCACTGAGACCGCCCTCATCGCAGCAACAGACGACATTCGAACTCTACTGGACAATGGAGACACAGTCGCCCTCATCCTCCTCGACCTCTCTGCAGCATTCGATACAGTCTGCCACAGCACCCTTCTACAACGCCTCAACAACATCGGAATCCAAGGAAAAGCACTTGATTGGATCACCTCGTTCCTCACCGGAAGAACCCAGAGAGTCCGCCTTCCTCCATTCAAGTCCGAGGCCTCTGAAGTCATCTGCGGCGTACCTCAAGGTTCCTCACTCAGTCCCACCCTCTTCAACATATACATGAGCCCCCTCGCGGCCATCGCACGCCAACACAACCTCAACATCATCTCTTACGCGGACGACACTCAACTAATCCTTTCTCTCACCAATGACCCCAGCACCGCCAAAACTAACCTACACGAAGGAATGAAAGAAGTTGCCGAATGGATGAAACAAAGCCGTCTGAAACTGAACTCGGACAAAACAGAAGTCCTCATCTTAGGTACATCCCCCTCTGCATGGGACGACTCCTGGTGGCCGGAAGCCCTCGGAAAAGCACCCATCCCGACAGACCACGCACGGAACCTTGGCGTCATCCTGGATTCTTCACTCTCAATGAACAGACAAGTCAGCGCCGTATCCTCTTCCTGCTTCAACATCCTTCGCATGCTCAGAAAAACATTTCGCTGGATCCCCTCCGAAACAAGGAAAACAGTCACCCACGCTCTGGTCACGAGCCGACTGGACTACGGAAATACCCTCTACGCGGGCACTACCGCAAAACTCCAGAAGAAACTCCAACGAATCCAAAATGCCTCAGCCAGGCTCATATTAGACATCCCACGCAATGAACACATCTCTGGTCACCTTAAAGACCTCCACTGGTTTCCCGTCAATAAGAGGATCACTTTCCGACTGCTCACCCACGCACACAAATCCCTCTACGACATCGGACCAGATTGCCTCCACTCTCGACTGTCCTTCTACACCCCATCCCGCCAACTACGCTCTTCCAGCCAAGCCCTCGCCACTGTACCTCGCATCAACAAGACCACCATGGGAGGCAGATCCTTCTCATACCTAGCTGCTAAAACATGGAACTCACTCCCCGCTTACCTTCGCCTCACCCAGAACCACCTAGCGTTCAGAAAGCAGCTTAAAACGTGGATATTTGACAAATAATCCTCCTCCCCTTCCTAAGCGCCTTGAAACCCTCCGGGTATGTAGCGCGCTATACAAATTTTTATGACTTGACTTGACTTGATAGAGAAACCAAAGAGCAGAAAATGAAACATTGGAGGCAAAGTATGATGACAGAGGGATTGTTTCCAATGATGGGGGTATTAGAACCTGCAAAAGGAAAAAGTAAAGAGAAAACCCATCACACAATGCCCGTAGGGGACTCTGAGGATGAGCACCTAGAAGATTTATTGATGAAAAACCCCCCTCCCTATGCAGCTGAGTCTGAGCCTTTAAGTTCACCAAACCCGTTTGCCAAATATCCCAGGTGTCGGAGGGATAGCGAGACAGATGGAACGGGTACAGACAGTAAAACCAGTGAAGGGGATGGGTTTTGCAGACCAAAATCCACGGTCCCGAATTATCAGCCGTTTGGAGAGGGGCCACCACGATTGGTTACTCCAACTGCCCCAAGTATTTACCCTCCCTTGGTACCTCAAGTATTGCATGATAATTCCGCAGAAAAGGTTTTACGAGAACAAGAAAAGGAAGCCCTGGCCAGACAGCGAGATGATTTAGTCCGAACCATAGCCCAGATACATCCCCATCCAGACTCCCTGACTATCCCAGTAACCATTGGACCCGCTATTCCTCTTTATAGGGATAACCTGGCTAGTCCTCGTCCTCCTGTTATCTCCCCGATTCCGCCTACTCCTAGCATCCCACCCCCGAGAAAGGAAGTATTCATAGATGATGATCAAGAAAGTGAATGCGAGTCAGTGGTTCTGATGGATTTGCCCATTAGAGAACCTAGGACTAGTATGTCGGGGGCAAGAAGTCAGAATAGACCAAAAGAGCTGATGATTGAAGGTACGTCTGGGGTTAGGAGTGCCACAGTAGTCTCACCAGAAGAACTAGACAGATGGACCAAAGAATTGGAGAAAGAGACCACTCCCCAGTCCAGACCATTAGAAATTTATAAACTAAGGATAGAAATAGAGGAAATGATGGCTGGAAACGTAGGAGTAGAGCGCCTAAACTCGTACAGTGAAGAAGAGTTATTGTTTATCAGCAAAAATCTTACCCGAAATGCTAGATTGCTCCATGACAGGATAATGGACACAGCCACAGAAATGGGAATCGATGTTAGTCGCCCCAAAATCCTTCAGAAACCATACAGATTAGACTTTTCAGACAAAGATTTAGAAAGCTTGAATGTGGTGGGAAAACAGATCCAGATAAAGGAATTGTTGAAGCTCTTGCAGAAGTGGGGAGAGGTGGGAAAATGGAGAACCCGGTGGGCAAAGAAAAAGGAAGACAGCAGGGCTAAGTCTCAGGTTTCAGAATTCGTGTTGAAAGAAGTAAACCCGACAGAAAAATTGTGCCCCATGAGAGAGGTCCCGGGAGGAAAATATGTCCATGTCCCTTGGTCCCGACAGGATATTGTGTCATTTACAAATGACTTCCCGAAATTACGGGAAAAGCCTGTTGATTGGTACAGGCAGGTAGAACGCTTCATAAAAGTTCAGAAATGTCTCTTGAAAGACCTAGATGGGTTTTTCGACATTGTGGTCCCTGTAGACCTATGGACCGAATGTAAAATAGAAATTAATTGGCCCAATGATGAATATCCCAGAGATGAGAAAACCGGAGCTCCCTCACCTGAGGTAATGAGGAAATATGATCAGGTCATACAGTACCTAAAGAAAAAGGTGCCCGCAAAAGAGACAGATTGGACCAGAATAGATAGAACCACCCAAGAACGTGATGAAACTGTCCATTCCTTTTATGAAAGGTTACTGCAAGTATTCAAGACTTACAGTGGAATCGATAATGTGGACATGAAAGACATGACCCATTTCAGTTACAGATTCGTACTAGGATTAAGGACCTGAAATATCTCAATGGATCCGAGACAATAAAATAAGTTGGCAGGGAAAACCCATAGATGATGTCCTGAAGTATGCAAAATACTGCGAAGATGAAATTGAAAATAAAAAGAAGGCCCTCAAGGAGAAGGTGATGTGGGCACAAGTAAAATTGGCTGAACAGCAGGAAAAACAGTTAAGTAAATTGAATTCTAGTAATAATACTCAGAATGCCACTGCTGGGGGAGGAGGGAAGCCCCGGGCCAAATTAAGTCGGGAAGAGGCAATGAAAAAGTTCCCCTGCCACGGGTGTGGCCAGTTAGGGCATTGGAGAGACGAGTGTCCTCACCTGCAGGCCGGTAACGCCCCTGTAAATGGTTTAAATCCACAGGTGCAGAAAGAGGGGACGAAAAGGATCCAGCAACAGGTAAAGCTACCTCCAGTACCTCGCGCTCCTAGACAGAATTATAAGAACCAGGGCCAGCAGAATGAAAAGGCAGAAATATGGGAGGGAGAGAATGGAAGCAATGCAGCAATTCCACAGTACCTGTTGAGTGATTTTTTCCTCTGTGATGAACAAGATTGACGGGGCCTGAGGGGGGAGGACAAGGAGTGCGTGCTTGGCGCCTCCTTACCGGTAGACCAGACTGGACCATACATTGAAGGGAAGGTTGAGGGAAAAGACATCACCTTTCTGTTGGACACTGGTGCTACCCGGTCCACTGTGAGAACAGTGGATGTTCCTAACCTACCCCTCTCGGGAGAAGCTATCCAAGTAGTGGGTGTCTCAAATCAGATAATAAGTACTCCAGTAACCGAGCCTATGGAAATCTCCATAGGAAACTTTAAAGAAATGCACAGATTTGTGGTCTGTGATTCCAGTCCCGTGAACCTGTTAGGTCGCGATTTGCTGTGCAAAATGAACTGTACCATCTATTGCTCATCAAAGGGTGTCGAGGTTCAGACCCCCGATGAAGATGGTTTGTACAAACTAATGTTAGTAAGACCCGATGCTGACATCAAAACCTTGTCAATTGAAGACTTGCCTGAAGAACTGCAGTTAAGAGTAGTTCCAGAAGTGTGGGATTTCTCAGGAAAGGATGTAGGCTTAATGGCAAATGTGGACCCAGTTAAAATAGCCATAAAGACAAATGCAGTATATCCAAAAACGAGACAGTACAAAATGAGTGCAGAAGTAAAGGCAGGAGTCGCAACTGAAATTACCCGATTGCTCGAAGCAGAAATCATAGAGGAAGTAATGAGCAGTCCCTGCAATTCTCCTATCATTGGGATTAAAAAGCCTAGTGGGAAGTATCGAGTAGTGCAGGACCTGCGTAAGGTAAACCAAATTGTTGTACCTTGCTGTCCCATTGTGCCCAATCCCGCAGTGATCCTGTATCAGATTCCTTGGAATGCAGAATGGTTCACTGTCATTGACCTGTGCCATGCATTCTTTTCCATCCCATTGCATCCAGAAAGCAAGTTCCTTTTCAGTTTTGAATTTGACAGCCATATCTATGTCTGGAATCGTGTCCCCCAGGGGTACACTGAGAGTCCTTCGATTTTCAACCAGATATTAAAGAAATGTCTTGAGACCCTAATATTGCCTGGAGAGTCCGTTTTGGTGCAGTACATAGAGGACCTTCTAGTGGCATCCAAAACTCAAAATGACTGTGTCACTGACACCATTGCCTTGCTGAATCACCTAGGAAAGGGAGGACATAAAGTATCCCCTGACAAATTGCAGTTCTGTAAGAACTCGGTAAAATATCTGGGGCACCAGATAGAGAAAGGGATCCGAAAGGTCACCACAGAAAGGATCAAGATAATTAAAGCAATGGACCTACCCCGAACTCAGAAAGAGGTGAGGATGTTTCTAGGAGTTGTAGGGTACTGCAGACAGTGGATTGTGGGCTTCGCAAATTTAGCCAAACCTTTGATAAAAATGACCAAGAAAGGAGTGGAAGACCCAGTCGGTTGGGACAGCGAAAGCATGTCCGCATGGGTAACATTGCGAAATTGTCTATGCACCGCACCTGCATTAGGTATGCCAGACTATTCCAAGCGGTTCGAACTATTCTGTGACACCAGAGAAAATTGTGCACTCTCGGTCCTGACCCAGGAGCATGGGCTGGTCAGGCGTCCTGTAGCATATTTCTCCGCCACTTTAGATCCGGTGGCTGCTGGTCTGCCCGGATGCCTGAAAGCAGTAGCTGCTACTTGTGTCAGCCTGGAACAGAGTGAAAATATTGTAATGGGACATCCTGTCACTGTGTATGTTCCACACTCTATTGTGATTCTACTGACAAGAACCAAAACCCAGTATCTCACACCTAGTCGGCTGACTAAGTATGAGAGAATTTTGATTGGTGCTGAGAATGTAACCATTTCTCGGTGCAATGTCCTAAACCCAGCAACTCTGTTACCTGTTCCCCTGGATGTAGATGACAAAGGTGAAATGGAACATAATTGCATTGATCTAACAGAATTCAGCACTAAGCCCCGACCTGACATCAGAGAAGTAGCATTGCTTGAAGGGGACCATACCATGTTCGTGGACGGCTCATGTTTGAGACATGAGAGTGGGGGTCTGTGTGCTGCCTATGCTGTTGTCACATTGACAGACACCATAGAAGCATCTTACCTATGCGAAGTGAAATCGGCCCAAGTAGCTGAGCTCATCGCCCTAACCAGAGCCTGTAAGAGGGGAAAGAACAAAAGAATAACTGTTTACACCGACAGTCAGTACTGTTACGGGGTTGTTCATGACTTCGGCCAACTGTGGTTACAAAGAGAATTCATGACTTCCTCAGGTACCCCTATCAGAAACGGAAAGGTGGTACAAGAATTATTGGAAGCTATTCAATTGCCCAAAGAATTGGCCGTGGTCAAGTGTGCGGCTCACAAATCAGGAAATGATGATGTGACAGCCGGAAACAGATACGCTGACCAAATTGCCCAGTTTTGCGCCCGACACCAAATGTCCCTCCAAATTGGGTTGTGGGGTGGACACAGCTGCCAACTGATGTTGTTTGATAATGTGTCAACGTGGGATGAATTGAAAAACTTACAACAGTCAACAGGCAGGGAAGAAAAAGCTAGATGGAGTGAAAATGACTGCCGAATGAGGAATGACGGTGTGGTTGTAGGCAAAAGTGGAATGCCCGTGCTGCCCGACAGTCTGATAGATCCCATGGTCCGAATGATACATGAACCAACACATATGGGAAGGGATGCCATGTGTCGTGTGTTTGACAAAGTGTTCTTTAATTCAAAGTTCAGGAACCAGGCGGAACGGCTTTGCCAGAGGTGCCTAGTGTGTCAGCAATTCAATGCAGGAAAGAGGACTGTAGTAGAGCAGAGTACCATCGGCAAGGCAGTAGGTCCCTTTGTTAGAATGCAGGCAGACTTCATAACAATGCCCAAATGTAAGGGGTATAGATATATCCTGGTCATAGTTTGTCTGTATTCCCGGTGGGTGGAGGCTTACCCAGCGAAGAAAAATGATGCCCTAACTACAGCAAAGCTGTTGCTCAGGGAGTTGATACCTAGGTTTGGGATCCCAGAAACGATTGAAACGGACCAAGGTGGGCATTTTGCCAACGATGTCCTAGAAGAGCTCTGTAAGGCTTTTAAAATGAAGCAAAGACTGCACTGTGCCTACCATCCCGAGGCATCTGGGGTGGTTGAACAGATAAATGGCACGCTAAAGTCCAGGTTGGCGAAGATGTGTGATTCCACCAAAATGAACTGGACAGATGCTTTGCCCCTTGTGCTGATGAGTCTGAGAAGTATTCCAAATCGAAAAACAGGCCTGAGCCCCCATGAGGTACTAATGGGGAGAGTGATGCGACAAGCATGGGTACCTGGACACAAACTGCTAAGCATTACTGATGATTTGGTGCTAGAATACTGCAAGCAACTGGGTGACCAAGTGCGTTCTATCTCCCACCAGATTGGAGAGACAGAAGACGACTGGCCCAAGACTCCAGCACATAAGCTGCGACCAGGCGATTGGGTGGTGTTAAAGAAACACACCCGGAAGAGTTGCCTTGGACCAAAGTGGGGAAAGCCGAGACAAGTGATTCTTGTCACCACTACTGCTGTAAAGTGCGCTGGTGTGCCGAAGTGGATCCATGCCAGCCACACAAAGCGGGTAACCGGAGAAAACGCGACTGAAGCTGAAGGCAGCACCGCTGAGGAGACTCCCGAAGAGAGTCCGGATCTTGCTGACATCGAACTGCCAAGCACAAGTCGAGACGTTGAGTGGTACCCCGCCGACGACCAGGTTCATGATCCAATACGAACCAGGAAATATTCCTACCTAGACAGTGAGTGGGATAGTCCAGGTGAGACAGAACTAGAAGAAGAAGGTCAGGTCAACCAGACACACATCACACCTGATCAGGAAATAGGCCAAGTAGGGACAGATCAAGACGTCGACGCTCCACCTGAAACTCCGGAGCCTGGAACGGGACAGATAGTGGTAAGGGCTGAGGTTCATGCGGAAGACAGTGAAGAGAACGAAGTGCATGAACCAGAACAGATAGAAATAGATGAACGTGTTCAGGCATCAGACTCCAGCTCACCTAACAGCCAAGAGAACCCACAAAGCGAACCTGAACAGGACCAGCTAGAGGACCAGGCAGAAGAAATAGATGAAAGACCTGGAACGAGTCAGACAGGGAGGGAAATAGACTCTGTCAAGCACCAGAAGAAAAATAAGAGAGTGCACGAGGAAGGTCAAGTGTCCTCAACTACTAAGAGTCGCAGAAACAAAAGTACACCCAGGTACGTCAAAAGGCTAAGACTCCGACTAAAAACTGTCGAAGAGAAACTGAAAGACCGCGAAAGGGCTGAAAGTGAACGGAAACCAGCCCGAGGCAAGTTTCTGAGAAAAAGCGACAGATTGAAGAAACAGAACAAACTGTATCGGAGCCCCGAATGGACATACCTGGTGCTGGAAGAAATTGATGAACCCCATCCCAGTGGGAAAAGTGACGAGGAGTCCGTCACTGATCAGAGTTCGGACGAAGACCCTCCTTGAGACAAACCAGAGCGAAGCCTTGCATAAAGTGAAGAAGAGGGGTTGCAAAAGCCACCTGTAAGCTAAAATGTCTGATTCAAGCGTAGCTGGGAGATCCAGATGTGGGTGTCTTAAAACTTGCTGTAAGATATGCTTGTGTAGTATAGCAATGCTAATAGTAATGTGGATAGTGTAGGAGAGTAGGGTCTGCAATCCCATGATCACCCAGATTTTTTGCTTTTGTTTCACTGGTTTACGACTTTCTCTGGCTGTGGGCCTGCTAATCAGACCCACAGCCTGGCTGTTCTCTTTCTAAATTACGATATGTACCCTAGGTGCATTTACCAATTGGTACTGGGCCACCTTATCAGACCCCGTAACGCAGGGCATAGGTGTACCCAGGGCCACCAGGGGCTGAAGCATGTATTATGCCACCCCTGGCTGGCCTCCTAAATTTGACACAACTGGCTGCACGACAGCTGGGGCGAAGCCGTGTAACCACCCTTCGCTTTAGGTATAGTAGCTCTATATCTAACCATACAATGGACACCCGAGTTCCTATCAGTCACTCCTATGGCAGGCCTTAACAATCCTGAAGGCAGAGTGCGTGGGCTCGTGTGAGCTAGGCTCAGGCCCGAGCCGAGCCCGGTTGCAGTTTGCGGAATCAAGACCCAATGGCTGTTCCATGATAACGCGTACCATAACGGTAACTCCGGTGTCGCGTTATCCAGGCATGTCGAGTAAGGTGTCATACGAATCGGGGTGCTGCCCTCTCACCAATTCTGGCGATGAGGTTAGCATCCCACCCCTCTAGAGGGACACGACATGCACGTAACCGTGAACCCCGGTTAAAGTTAACTGAAGCCTCAGCTCCACAAAATGGATGCTGCCACCACAGACACGAGTCTGACCTCCTGCTGCTGGGAGTCCTTCCAGCGAGGAGCGCTTGGACAAAGGGTTTCCCGTCGAGGGCGGTGTTCGCACCGTCCCAGACAGGGTTTGTGTATTCTGGGTAGGTAGGGCTTTTGCGAGAAGGTGACTGCGGAGTGGCACCCCGGTGCTCACTACGCATCTGCCGGTCAGAACCAGTTCCAGGGGCGCCAGCCCTGGCCTGGGGAAAGTCCGGCAGGGGAGAGGGGTGTAACTACCCCCCTTCCTGGTCCCACCCTTAGGGCAGGACCTAGTCATGTACCCACCCCTTTCTTTAGAATAAAGACCGGAGCGGGGACCCTTCCAAATTAGATCATCTTTGATTCAAGAACTACTTTCTACGAAAGGACATTCAAGACTCTTCTCAAGATTTCTCCCTTGTGACTAAGGAGTAGTCACCCTGCATCAGCGGGCACCAACTAAGAACTCTGCGGTTTGCTGTAAGTCCTTCCTCAAGGAATCCGACGGCCCAGCTCGACGAGAACCGGCTTCCCTGGCACCTCTGACCTCTACCCACAACATCAGCTCAGCTGTGATCTGTGGGTGCGACGAGACCTCGAGGGACCGGCCATCATCAGAACCTGCACGCTCTTAAAAACCAGCACGACCATCGAGGTAACTCTCTGGTGAGTGCTCTGGGGTCCGAGAAGCCCCGACCCTGAGCCGCTCCAGCACCGAAGTGCAGTCTCCCAGCATCTCCACGATCTGCGTGGGGCCCTTCTGCTCGCTGCTCAGCACGTTGTCTGGTCACTAGCCGCTGGCTCGTGTCCTTCTGTGACGACATCCGAGAATCATCACTGCTGGTCTGGTTGCTCCAGACCGGCCCTTGCTTCCATCTTTGCGAGAAGCACCCCGGACCCTCCTGGTCCACTCAAGACGCCATCTTAGGTCCACCACGTGGCCCTGAGATCTGCCAAGGCTTGTTGCCCCATCCTGGGCCCAGCGACGCCGACAGCATCATCCTTCGTGGGACAGCTCGCACCTCCACCGTGGTCGCGACAACGCCTCCTGGTCCGTGAGACTGCAGAGCCTAGCGTCGCCCACTCACCTGGTCGAGGTGACGGCCAACCGG
This sequence comes from Lissotriton vulgaris, assembly GCF_964263255.1. Classification (NCBI taxonomy): domain Eukaryota; kingdom Metazoa; phylum Chordata; class Amphibia; order Caudata; family Salamandridae; genus Lissotriton; species Lissotriton vulgaris. Next base: position 1,984,973,531 of record NC_141693.1, read on the forward strand.
TGCCTTCCTGGTACCTTCTGACTACTGGCTAGTAGTACGAACTTGGTCCCCTCTGCTTTCAGGTTTCATCAATCTCCGATCCAGGCTTGGATCTCTACGAACTATTCAGCACTGGTCGCCGGCCAGCAACTCCTTTCTTCCGGCTCCTGGCTCGTCAGCGAAGACCCCGACGCCTGTAAGACTTGTGCAGCCGCAGCCCTCGTGGCTAGGTAACTCGGCATTTCGGTGCCTGCATAGCCTCCTTACTCTAGGGTCCCGAGTCCCTCGCTTCCGACTTGCCTTATCGGGTCCGCCCGAGACCTTAATCTTTCCGTGTCCTCGGACACTTGTTCCTAATTGTGCACTTGAAGTATTTGCTAAAGAGATTTGGTTTGTGCTTAGTACCCTGTCCTCATAAAGAGTACAGGGCTGTTGTGATTCTTAATAAATATACTGTTTATTTTCATAACACTTGTGTGGTGTCCTTTCACTGGGTGTTCAAGGGGTACATGTGTGGTAAACAGCTGGCTTAACACGCCCTCTCGAGTCTTTAGCCTTAGACTGCTCGTATCCACGCTACTAGGATAGCTGGTCTATAGGTTGACTTACAACCAAACACCATAAGGGTCGTTGGAACGATACATAGCGGTCGCTAGAATAGCGAACGTTGCATATCGGGCCAACTTCTCACATTGGTGAGCAGCGGTTGGGATTTGAGCTTGCTGTTGTTTTACCACACGTATCCTAAGAATATCTTGTTGAAAGATCGCACAAAGTACTGTTAGTACATATAACTAAAAGCTTAGAATACTCTGAGTTCTACTGAACCAGCTGTTGTAGCTCCTCAAGGCTTAGCACACCTTGGCTACAACTCATAGCGAGGGTACAGTAGGTAAACACGTAGTGTAGGTAGGTGCATCACTTACACCACACTAGAACCAGTATGTCGGACAAAGGAGGAAACTCTGGGTCTCCCCTTGTGTCAGTTGACCCTCCACAGGTCATCCCTTCAGGATATACTGTGCTGAGCTTCAAGGAGTTAAGACGACTGTGTCACTCCAGGAAGATTCAGCAGGGGTCTAACCCCACAACGTCCTTTCTGATTGGTCTCTTGGAGACTTATGATGCCAGGAGAGCTGAGAAACTTCGTAGCTCTTCTAATCCAGAAGGAGACATGCCTCCCCTCGAGGGAACCCGAGACGATCCTGACCTCATTCACCTCGCAACTGAGAACGAGGATGTGGAGGAGGATGAGGATGAGGATCTCTCTGGGGATGAGGCAGATAAGGGACAGGTAGAAGTCGTCAGACTAAGCAGGTCCAACTTAAGCAAACATGATAGCGGTACTGGGGGACCCCTGGGGCCACTATCAGGTCAGCTTAACATTGGGAATGGACGAGCCCGATCTCTGTCAAGAGACTCTGGCGGATCCCTTCGAACCAATGGCTCTCACAACTCTTCTCAGAGAGGGATGACGTCCCCTCAGAGGAGAGTGTACGAAGCTAAGGAAAGGGCAGCTAATCTGAGGATCGAAAGGGAAGAACTTGCCCTGGCCAAAGAAAGGCTTGCCTTTGCTAGAGAGCAACAGTTAAGTGGGGTAGTCCCCACTGGTGGCAGCAATGTACCTAGTAATAGGGAAAAGAGTTTCGATACGAAACACCTTGGTAAGATAGTGCCCCCCTTTAAACAAGGGGACGACATCCACAAATGGATTACTGCTTTGGAGAGGGCCTGCACTGTGCAGGGTGTTCCCCAGAGTCAGTGGGCAGCTATCTTGTGGCTCTCCTTTGAAGGAAAAGGAAGAGACAAGCTCCTCACCACAAGGGTGGAGGATGCTAACAATTACCAAATCTTGAAAAATACACTCGTTGAAGGGTTCGGCCTAACCACTGAGCAGTACAGGGTGCTGTTCAGGGATACCCAGAAAACGCAGTCTCAAGATTGGTCTGATTTCGTCGATTGTGCCACTAAGGCTTTTGAGGGCTGGTTGCTGGGCAGTAAGGTTACTGATTATCAAGGATTGTATAATTTGATGATGAGAGAACAAATTTTAAACAATTGTCAGAACCAGTTGTTGCATCAGCATCTTGTCGACTCGGATCTGACCTCTCCCCAAGAATTGGGAAAGAAGGCAGACAGATGGGTTCGTACAAGAGTTAAGCAGAACCAGGGCCAGAATCAAGGTGGTCAGAAGAAAGCAGACCAGAAGGGTAAAGATTCTAAAGGGGAACAAAATGACCAGAAGTCTTCGACAGGTCCCCAACAACCCAAAGAGGGTGGGGGTCAGGCTCCCCAAAAGAAGAAAGAAGGCCAATCCAAAAGATGGTGCCAGTACTGTAAAAGTAAGTCTCACTGGTTTAGTGAGTGCACCAAGAAAGGAGGAGAGCAGACTCCTGCCACTGCGGCCCCTAAGGCACCTGTGCCCCCTAGTACAGTCAGCAGTGGTAGTGCACCTCCCAAGGGTTTAGTAGGGTTAACCCTGGGTTCTGAGGGGCGTGACAACTTAGTTGGCACACTCACTCAGGCTGTCCTTGTCAGTACAGGGGACGCAGACGTATCCCCTGACGTAAGCCCCAATACCTTGGGCAAATACCGACAGACGCCTTTCATAAATGGAAAGATGGCTCAGGCCTATAGGGACACTTGTGCCAGCGTCACCATGGTGACGCCTAACTTTGTGGACCCTGGACAGATCATGCCAGGTACAGAATTCCTGGTGACCAATGCAAGCAATGTCACTACCAATCACAGTATGGCAATTGTAGCTTTCTCCTGGGGAGGGGTAACTGGCCAAAAGAAGGTTGTAGTTAGTCCAGACCTCCCAGTGGATTGTTTGTTGGGCAATGATTTGGAGTCGTCACAATGGTCAGAAGTGGAGCACCGGACTCACATGGAAATGTTAGGTTTGCCAGCACATGTGTTCGCTGTGACTAGGTCACAGGTCAGGAAATGCCCCACTGAACAGGTGCTGGATCCTGGAACAACGGACCAGACACCTCCCAAGAAAAAGAGCAGTAGGGTTAAGGCTGCGCCTTCCCCCTTGCCCCAGGTCGAGGATCAAGTCTCAGAGGAGGCTGACCTACAGGAATTGAGGGAAACTGAGCCTAGGGAATTCGAACTTGATCAAGTTGAATTCTTGGGTTCAGGGGGACCCTCAAGGGAAGACCTGGGGAAGGACCAGTTAGACTGCCCTTCTCTTGAACCCCTCAGACAGCAGGCTGCTGCTGAGGCTGCTGGGAACGCCACAGGTACCCACAAGGTATACTGGGAAGATGGACTCCTGTACACTGAGTCAAGAGACCCCAAGCCTGGCATGACCAGGAGGCTGGTTGTACCCTTATCTCAGCGTGGTTTCCTACTTACCTTGGCCCACAAGATTCCCTTAGCAGGTCACTTAGGCCAGACGAAAACGTGGGACAGGCTTGTCTCACACTTTCACTGGCCTCACATGAACGAGGATACCAAGGAGTTTTGCCGCTCCTGTGTCACTTGCCAAGCCAGTGGTAAGTCAGGTGGCACGACAAAGGCCCCCCTTATACCAATGCCTGTGGTGGGGGTGCCCTTTGAACGGGTGGGGATCGACATCGTCGGTCCCATGGAACCACCTACAGCATCAGGGCACAAGTTTATACTGGTGGTAGTGGATCATGCCACCAGGTATCCTGAAGCTATTCCCCTTAGGACCACTACAGCACCTGTTGTGGCAAGAGCCCTAGTTGGAGTGTTCTCCAGAGTGGGCTTCCCTAAGGAGGTCGTCTCCGACAGAGGTGCAAACTTCATGTCGAGCTACTTAACTGCTATGTGGAAGGAATGTGGTGTTAACTAAAAGTTCACTACACCCTATCATCCACAATGCAATGGGCTTGTTGAGAGATTCAACAGGACCCTAAAAGGGATGATTCATGGACTACCGGAAAAGCTTCGGCGTAGATGGGACGTCCTGATCCCCTGCCTCTTGTTCGCCTACAGAGAAGTCCCACAGAAGGGGGTTGGCTACAGCCCTTTTGAACTTCTGTACGGGCATCCTGTAAGGGGACCCCTGTGTTTGGTGAAGGAAGGATGGGAGAGACCTCTCAAAAAGCCTGCCGCCAACATAGTGGACTATGTGCTTGGCCTTCGCTCGCGGATGGCTGAGTACATGGAAAAGGCATCTGAAAACCTTAAGGCCAGCCAAGAACTCCAAAAAGCTTGGCATGACCAAAAGGCTGTCTTGACTGTTTACCAGCCCGGACAGAAGGTGTGGGTGTTGGAGCCAGTGGCCCCAGCAGCACTCAAGGACAAATGGTCCGGGCCCTACACCATCCTGGAGAAAAAGGGAGAGGTCACCTACCTGGTCGACCTGGGAACTCCCCGGAGCCCCCACAGGGTGCTTCATGTCAACAGGCTAAAAGCATATGTCGACAGGAAGGACATGAGTTTGCTCATGGCCCTAGATGAGGGACAGGAAGAGGAGAGTGACCCTCTCCCCGACCTGCTCACTCAGAATCCTGACGATGGCTCGGTAGATGGTGTTGTCTTTTGTGGCAGCCTCTCCGAACATCAACAGAGCGACTGTAAACAGGTTCTTCAGTCGTTCAGGCATATGTTTTCTCTAACACCCAGTCAGACCGATTGGTGCACCCATGAGGTTGACACTGGTGACAGCTTGCCAGTCAAGAGTAAAATCTACAGGCAGCCTGATCACGTTAGAGACTGCATCAAAGGTGAAGTGCAGAAAATGTTGGAGTTGGGAGTCATTGAACCCTCGGATAGCCCTTGGGCTAGTCCCGTAGTTCTAGTGCCGAAACCTCACACCCAGGGTGGTAAGAGAGAGATGAGGTTTTGCGTAGACTACAGGGGTCTCAATGCAGTCACTAAGACTGACGCCCACCCAATACCAAGGGCAGACGAGCTTATCGATAGATTGGCTTCGGCCAACTACCTAAGTACGTTTGACTTGACAGCTGGGTATTGGCAAATCAGGTTAGCTGAGGACGCCAAGCCTAAAACCGCATTTTCAACCCCTGGTGGGCATTACCAGTTCGTGGTGATGCCCTTTGGTCTGAAAAATGCACCTGCCACCTTCCAACGGTTGGTGAATCAAGTCCTTACTGGGCTGGATGACTTCTGTGCGGCGTATCTTGACGATATTGCTGTCTTTAGCTCCACCTGGGAGGATCACCTGGTCCACCTGCGGAAGACGTTAGAGGCACTGCAAGCAGCAGGTCTCACTATCAAGGCCACCAAGTGCCAGATAGGGCAGACACAGGTTGTATACCTGGGCCACCTTGTAGGTGGAGGTCAGGTTCAGCCACTGGAGAGCAAGATACAGTCAATCAGGGACTGGGCTCCTCCAACCACCCAGACTCAGGTTCGAGCTTTCTTGGGCCTGACTGGTTACTATAGGAAGTTTGTCAGGAACTATGGTTCAATTGTGACACCATTAAACGAACTGACAAGTAAGAAAATGCCAAAAAAGGTTCAGTGGACAGCGAGCTGTCAAAAAGCATTCGATGACCTAAAGCAGGCCATGTGCACGGCGCCTATCCTCAAGAGTCCGGACTACTCCAAACCATTCATTGTCCAAACAGATGCTTCTGAGTTGGGTGTGGGAGCTGTTCTTTCTCAACTGAATTTTGATGGTCAAGACCAGCCCATTGCTTTTATAAGCAGAAGGCTGACCCCTAGAGAGAAGAATTGGTCAGCTATTGAGAGGGAGGCCTTTGCTGTGGTTTGGGCCCTGAAGAAGCTGAGGCCATACTTGTTTGGTACTCACTTCAAGATTCAGACCGACCATAAGCCCCTCTTGTGGCTAAATCAGATGAAGGGTGAAAACCCCAAACTGCTTAGGTGGTCCATTTCCCTACAGGGGATGGACTTTACAGTGGAACATAGACCTGGTACTGATCATGGCAATGCCGATGGGCTCTCCAGATATTTCCACTTAGAACAAGAAGACTCACCTGGTCAAGGTTAGCTTATTGTTCCGACGTTTGGGGGGGGGTCATGTAGGAGAGTAGGGTCTGCAATCCCATGATCACCCAGATTTTTTGCTTTTGTTTCACTGGTTTACGACTTTCTCTGGCTGTGGGCCTGCTAATCAGACCCACAGCCTGGCTGTTCTCTTTCTAAATTACGATATGTACCCTAGGTGCATTTACCAATTGGTACTGGGCCACCTTATCAGACCCCGTAACGCAGGGCATAGGTGTACCCAGGGCCGCCAGGGGCTGAAGCATGTATTATGCCACCCCTGGCTGGCCTCCTAAATTTGACACAACTGGCTGCACGACAGCTGGGGCGAAGCCGTGTAACCACCCTTCGCTTTAGGTATAGTAGCTCTATATCTAACCATACAATGGACACCCGAGTTCCTATCAGTCACTCCTATGGCAGGCCTTAACAATCCTGAAGGCAGAGTGCGTGGGCTCGTGTGAGCTAGGCTCAGGCCCGAGCCGAGCCCGGTTGCAGTTTGCGGAATCAAGACCCAATGGCTGTTCCATGATAACGCGTACCATAACGGTAACTCCGGTGTCGCGTTATCCAGGCATGTCGAGTAAGGTGTCATACGAATCGGGGTGCTGCCCTCTCACCAATTCTGGCGATGAGGTTAGCATCCCACCCCTCTAGAGGGACACGACATGCACGTAACCGTGAACCCCGGTTAAAGTTAACTGAAGCCTCAGCTCCACAAAATGGATGCTGCCACCACAGACACGAGTCTGACCTCCTGCTGCTGGGAGTCCTTCCAGCGAGGAGCGCTTGGACAAAGGGTTTCCCGTCGAGGGCGGTGTTCGCACCGTCCCAGACAGGGTTTGTGTATTCTGGGTAGGTAGGGCTTTTGCGAGAAGGTGACTGCGGAGTGGCACCCCGGTGCTCACTACGCATCTGCCGGTCAGAACCAGTTCCAGGGGCGCCAGCCCTGGCCTGGGGAAAGTCCGGCAGGGGAGAGGGGTGTAACTACCCCCCTTCCTGGTCCCACCCTTAGGGCAGGACCTAGTCATGTACCCACCCCTTTCTTTAGAATAAAGACCGGAGCGGGGACCCTTCCAAATTAGATCATCTTTGATTCAAGAACTACTTTCTACGAAAGGACATTCAAGACTCTTCTCAAGATTTCTCCCTTGTGACTAAGGAGTAGTCACCCTGCATCAGCGGGCACCAACTAAGAACTCTGCGGTTTGCTGTAAGTCCTTCCTCAAGGAATTCGACGGCCCAGCTCGACGAGAACCGGCTTCCCTGGCACCTCTGACCTCTACCCACAACATCAGCTCAGCTGTGATCTGTGGGTGCGACGAGACCTCGAGGGACCGGCCATCATCAGAACCTGCACGCTCTTAAAAACCAGCACGACCATCGAGGTAACTCTCTGGTGAGTGCTCTGGGGTCCGAGAAGCCCCGACCCTGAGCCGCTCCAGCACCGAAGTGCAGTCTCCCAGCATCTCCATGATCTGCGTGGGGCCCTTCTGCTCGCTGCTCAGCACGTTGTCTGGTCACTAGCCGCTGGCTCGTGTCCTTCTGTGACGACATCCGAGAATCATCACTGCTGGTCTGGTTGCTCCAGACCGGCCCTTGCTTCCATCTTTGCGAGAAGCACCCCGGACCCTCCTGGTCCACTCAAGACGCCATCTTAGGTCCACCACGTGGCCCTGAGATCTGCCAAGGCTTGTTGCCCCATCCTGGGCCCAGCGACGCCGACAGCATCATCCTTCGTGGGACAGCTCGCACCTCCACCGTGGTCGCCGACAACGCCTCCTGGTCCGTGAGACTGCAGAGCCTAGCGTCGCCCACTCACCTGGTCGATGTGACGGCCAACCGGTGCCTTCCTGGTACCTTCTGACTACTGGCTAGTAGTACGAACTTGGTCCCCTCTGCTTTCAGGTTTCATCAATCTCCGATCCAGGCTTGGATCTCTACGAACTATTCAGCACTGGTCGCCGGCCAGCAACTCCTTTCTTCCGGCTCCTGGCTCGTCAGCGAAGACCCCGACGCCTGTAAGACTTGTGCAGCCGCAGCCCTCGTGGCTAGGTAACTCGGCATTTCGGTGCCTGCATAGCCTCCTTACTCTAGGGTCCCGAGTCCCTCGCTTCCGACTTGCCTTATCGGGTCCGCCCGAGACCTTAATCTTTCCGTGTCCTCGGACACTTGTTCCTAATTGTGCACTTGAAGTATTTGCTAAAGAGATTTGGTTTGTGCTTAGTACCCTGTCCTCATAAAGAGTACAGGGCTGTTGTGATTCTTAATAAATATACTGTTTATTTTCATAACACTTGTGTGGTGTCCTTTCACTGGGTGTTCAAGGGGTACATGTGTGGTAAACAGCTGGCTTAACACGCCCTCTCGAGTCTTTAGCCTTAGACTGCTCGTATCCACGCTACTAGGATAGCTGGTCTATAGGTTGACTTACAACCAAACACCATAAGGGTCGTTGGAACGATACATAGCGGTCGCTAGAATAGCGAACGTTGCATATCGGGCCAACTTCTCACAGATAGGATTAACCGTCTTATTACCTTTTATGATAAGTAAAAATCCTAACCTGTCCCCTACTGAACCTGAAATACTAGACACAGACGTTGCACGGACTGCAGAAACTCCACGGAGCTTAGGACGACATGACCCTCTAGATAGGCAAAGACAAGCACGACAGAATTTAGAAGCATCAGATGAGGGTGAACTGCACTTTCACAAGATGAGAAACCGGACGCATTTAAACGTTTTTGCTAACTTGTTAGTGCATTATGTAGAAGCCATGGAAATAGAAGACTGTTATGTCTGCATGAAGCTACCTACCTCTGTAGCTGAAGGTGTGACATATCACCACTTACCCCTAACCTATGGAATTTCCTGTAGTATATTAGCTAGCTTGTTTTATAGGAGCACTTTACAGTACTACTATTCAAATGCTGACGTAGTCTTTTCTGAGCTTCCTATTAGAGGACACCTGAACCTTGTACATATTAAAAGTGACGTAACTCGTTATATGGGAGAATATTTCCTGACTATAGGTGACATAGACTTAGATGAGGCACGACAGGAAAATCTGACCTGTTCTTTGCAAGAGCAGGAAAAGATGTTCATAAAAATGGCAGACCGAAGGAGGGAAAAGTTTCAGAAAAAGGCTAATGATGAAAAGAATAGAGTCCCTAGGTGGGCTGAGCACATGGATAACACCTCTCAAGGCGAAGCTAATCCTGCTTTGTTGCTGGATTTTGAACGAAAGGGAAAACTTTGTCTCCATAGGGAAAGGACAGAATACTATAACAATGTGTTCATTGGTTCCAGCGAGTGTGAACATAATTACAAGGTAATTGGAGGTTGGGGTTTCAAAAATGGGTCAGAACCTGTGTTCCCCGGAATATATTATATATGTGGGAACAAGGCTTATTTCAAATTGCCGGATCACTGGTATGGAAGCTGCTACTTTGACATTGTTTTCCCGAAAATATACCATGTGAATAACGCTGCTGGAAGCAATGATGAAGAAACTAATGGCTTAGTGCGTAGTAAACGTGAAAGTGTAGGTGAAATTATAGGTGATATCTTTAGTGCACTGATACCTGGAATGGGGGTAGTTCTGAACACTCATAGAATCTGCAAGTTGTCTACAGTAGTGGATCGGTTATCTACTGACACTGCTGCTGGATTCCTGCTGGTCAACACTGAGATGGTTGCGATCAGATCAATGGTTTTGCAAAACCGCCTTGCTCTTGACACCTTATTGGCGAAAGAGGGCGGAGTCTGTAGAATGCTGAAGGCGCAACATTGTTGCACCTACATTCCTGATAAAAGTATCGAATTAAAGCAATATGTGAAGAACATAACTCATTTGGAAAAAGAGCTCAAACCATTAGAGGTTGACAGTGCCTGGACGAGACTGACTGGAGGTCTCTCCTCTATAGGTAGTTGGTTTTCTAACCTAGGTAAAAATATCTTGTGGAAAATATTGATGCCAATATTTGGAATAGGTGTGATTGTGTTGATAATTTTCATCTGCTGTAAATGCCAAAAGTGCAGGAGAAAAACTGCACATAAGAGAGGAGTGAAGAGAAACATTGATGAATTAGAATTAGAAGAATTGAAGAATGAAATTTACAAAAAGGTGAAGAATCACCACTCTCATAGAGAAGCTGAACGAAAAATAAATAATAAATTCATCGAAATTGAAATGAATGATATGGAAGAATGAGAGTTGGCATCTGTTTCCTTTGTAGTGATGATAGTAAATATCATCAAATAGGGGATTGATGGAGCAAGGATTCGCACGTAAAGCGACTTGCTCCCACTCATGAACCTCATTTAATGTATAATCATATTAATCCAACTGTTCGTCATTCATTTTGCATTTTTCCCCAACACGCGGGTGTCCCCAAGAGGCTTGCCTGTGTGTCTTTTTATACTAACAAAGCTTGCACTAGAAGAAATGGCTGCTTCGCTGAAATTCAGTCTGCGCATGCGTCGGTCATACCCATGTGATGTGACGCACTCGCATTCTGGAGGGAATCTGTGCTCATGCGCACTGATGCAAAGATGGCCGCTTGTCTCTCACCACGCACTCTGCTTGCTACCGCTGCTTTCGCCTATCTGTCTTTTCGCACTAAAATGTAATACTATAGAAGTTATAAAGTAAGGGGTGGGTTTAGTTTTAGCCTGGTATACAGTGTGATCAATGTATGCATGACTCTAATTTGTTTTCGCTTACTTTTCATGTATCGTGTCTCTGGGGCTGGGAAAATCGGGAGCGGAGCCATACTTGAGGCTCTGCTGGGCTCCGTCATGTGACCGGGGAGAAACTCCACTGCGCAGAAGCTGAAACAAGCCAGCTGGCTCCTGAAGCCCAATGCGCCTGAGAAAGCTCCTCCGAGAGACAGAATCTCACCTTGAAAGAATCAACACTGTTGCTACCTACTATGAACTGCATTGTAGTACTGTATTTTCTATGATGGGAACGTGAACCCAAGGAGCGGATAATGAAAATTAAATATGCATTATGTGAACTCTGAATTCTAGGAGGTGACATTGTCCAGGACACCTCTTTTGACCAATCATAATGTGGGAAGCTGTCACTTGCAACATTGGTGGGTGGTCTAAGGGTCCCCAAAAAGTATAACTGCCCTAGTTTAGCTTAGGAAAATTGTCCGACTTGTCCGAGTAGCAGACCTGTCACTGACCCTACGAACTCTATAGGTGCCTAATCTTGAGTGCTGCGGAGCACTCTGTCCATACTTTCCACAAACTCCTAGGGGTGGAAATAGTCATAAGTGCTGGCGAAGCACTTTGCTGGGAAATTCGAAAACCCAATCGGGGTTACTGGCGGATTACTTGCAGAGAGGGGTAACGCAGGCGTTGCTTCCGAAGCTGTGGGTGTTGGTCGTACCTTGGTGAGCCCAGTCCTGATCCCAAATCCTGAGGGGTATCCTGTCCTGACTCCCGTGAGCTGTACCTGCTCGCATTCTGGCATTCCTTTTCTGAGGGTCCTTGTCCCCGTCCTTCCAACTGACCCGTGGCCTGGGTTGGTCTTCATTCCGAATTAGGTAATTATTAGTCTGTGGGTTTGCGTCTCTCTCTCTCTCTCTCTCTCTTTCCGTTTTCTTAATAAATCACTCTTGCCTGTGATATTGCTCTATCACCTTGAAAAGCAAGTTATATGAAATTGTTTATTAGATTGTTCCACTTCTCTCCCCACCTTTAGAAGATTGCCAAACTGTCATATTTTACTAGTATGTTCCTGTTTTTCCCTTTCCCTTAGTATGATTGCCGTGAACTTAGCAAGATAGCATAATAGCCTAGATCAATGTTATAGATCCCGTTCACATCCCAGGTCCTAGTGTAACCTTACAGTGATTAGTTGGTTCCTAATACTCTTACCCATAAGGTTCACGTATACTCAAATGGTCTTTGCTTTAATTCAGGGTTATATTTTGGTTATGATCCTAATGCTTGACGTATTACTTTGTATTTTGCTGATTTTGACATATCCACTTTGAACTCTTACATAAACCCCTAAAACTTATCAGGTGTCTGTGGTTATTTTGTGGTACAGTGTGGGAAATGTATTTTGGTTTATAAAGTGTATTTTTCTTCTAGGACCCCTGTCACCTATCCCCTGCTAGCTCCTGATTCGTCTGGAGTAATGTGCCTGTGGTAGGTCAGGTACATGATCAGCAGTGGTGAGACGTCACCCCCCCGAATTACTCATAGTAGCGTGTATAATCTCACCCGGTTTACGCCAAACGCGAGTCATTGGTTTATATATGCACGCCAGGGCCCAGTGCGTGTGAGAATTAGGAAACCCAGTGACCCGGGTGAACTGCGCGCTCTATCAACTCCATCTAGGTATGTCTCAACCTGAAGGACCAAAAACCGTATCGAGGCCAGACCCAGTTCAAGGAGTGTTGATGGCATAATCATAGGACCCGGGGAAAAAAAAAACCCTGGAACACTATCTCCACTGTATCAACAGATCCCAAAAGGCCAAGTTACGATTATTGCAAGCTCTAGCCATGTCCACCTTTGATGTTTCGAATAAAGACGTGAGCCAGTCCGAATATATTGGAGCAGTTTTTTCCACCCACCGTATGCAAATCTGCCTTCTAGCCAACAGAATGGCATAGAACAGAAAAGATCTCGCTTGGCCAGAAATACTGTCCTCTAATCCAAAGATGATAAGTGGCAATGAAATTACTAATGATGTATTCAAAATGGAATTCAAGGTAGACACCACTTCCTCCCAGAACCGGCCGATGTTGGGGCATTCCATAAACATGTGAATGGCTGAAGCTTCTGGTAAATTGCATTTATTACATTTCTTGTCTGGGAGAAATTTGGAAAGTCTCTGCGGTGTTATATAGGCCCGATGTGCTGTGAACAGATGGTTACGCCTCAGCCATGATGGCTTCACCACTTTATAGAGGAGCGCAAAAGATCCTAACCATATCTCCTCACACTGAAAGCCAGTTGTCTCTCCCCACAATTCATCTGGAAGGGTGAAATCCCCATCGGTTTCCTCCAGAAGCTGCCAATACCAAAAGACCACCTCCTTACCACCACTAGGTCTTTCTAATAGCAACTGCTCCAGGGAGCTTGATTTCCCGAATATTACATCTTTGCACCGCTGGGCTCTCCCCCAGCTTTCCAACTGGATGAATTTTAATCTAGAGAATGCTCGACCTATACGCTCATGTAATTCATCCCAAGGAAGTATTGATCCGTCCACCAATAGCTCTCCCCATCTAGCAATCCCAGCCTCCTCTAATGGAGAGGATAAGCTGTCCCTTAGGCATTCCGGTAAACCCGGGGAGTCCCATATGGGAGCAAAATTGGAGTAGTAGGACAGCCCCAATCTTCTTCTAATGGCTAGCCAGACCTTAGCCCATGACTGTATAATGTTTAGCCTTATTTTCTTGAAAAATTTCTGGCTCCCAAATGTATGTAGAAATCCATCAGCTGGTAGATTTGCTCTGGTTAACATGGCTTTATACATTGTCACCTCTAGACGACTAGATGGTGTTTTTAGTAACATCCTGGAGTAGGACAACTGAAAGGCCCATGCGTAATATACTAAGTCTGGTAGGGCGAGACCCCCCTTCTCCCTTCTCCTCCTCAACTTCTTCCACGCAATTCTAGTCGACTTATAATTCCAAATAAAGGAGTTAAGCTCTCGCTGACATCTGTCCATCATCTTCACATCAAACCCCAAAGGAATGGCACCAAAAATTGAATATAAACTTAGGAAGAATAGACATTTTTATTAGGTTGACCCTACCCGTTATAGAAAGTGGCAAGTGAGTCCAAGATTTCAATAGGCCCTTACCTTCCCTGGAGACTCGATCTAAGTTAGTTTGGGCAATGGTTCCGATGTCTTGGGTGATTCGGATCCCGAGATAACGCATAGAGGTGGTAGTGTTTATGCCTAACCGTGGATCTGGAATATTCCACACCATGACCTCGGTCTTACTTGAATTGATACTATAGCCCGAGATCTTGCCGAACTCTACGGCCTTTTGAATCACAGCAGGGAAGGACAATACCGGATCCGAGGTAAAGATTAAGATATCATCAGCATATAATGCTGTCCGCCTCTCCCAATCCTTAAATTTAAATGATGGTATATTTTCGCCTGCTCGCAAAACCTGGGCAAACGGCTCTATATATAAATTAAAAAGGAGGGGAGAGAGCGGACAGCCCTGCCTTGTACCTCTAGTAATCCTAAAGGGTGCTGTCAAGATACCATTAATCAGCAGCCTAGCCGAAGGGGCTCCATAAAGCAAAGCAATAGTTCTAAGAAAGCCCTCCCCGAAGTTAAACCTTTTTAACACATCATTTAGATAGGGCCAGTTGACCCTATCAAAGGCCTTAGCTGCGTCAAGGGTTAAGGTGGCCAGTGGAAGGGAAAAAGCCGAGGCAATATCTATGGCCCCTACCAAGTCAGGTGTAAAGTCTGAAAGATGGCGCCCCTTAATAAAACCTTTCTGGTCATGATGGATAATAGTGCCTATTACGTTACCCAGTCTTGCTGAAAGTATGGCAGCAAAGATCTTATAGTCGCTGTTCAGCAAAGATATTGGTCTGTAAGACCCACAATCTGATACATCCATCCCTGGTTTGGGTATGAGAACAATTGTGGCCTCACCCCATGATTTTGGCGGTAGCTTTCCTTCCCTAAGGATACCGTTAAAAAGGGTTGTCAATACATGATCCTTTATGAGAGGTCTGCATCAGGCATGTCCCACTGTATGTGGTGTCAGAAGGATTCAGAGGTCTCATAAATGAGCCCATTATTCTTTTAGAAACTAAGCACTGCCCACTGTTATGGTTAAAGTAGCAGTGGTCTCAGGGGTCTCACTTTGTCCCACAGACATTGCAGGTTTCTGTGTACATACTAAGAGGGTATTTATGGGACGATGGCAGAGACATTTAAATGAATGGGAAAAGTGGGCAATTGCCTAGGGCTCTGTCTTACTAGAGGCCCCTGAAAAGGGAACGTTTTCTCTGTCGCACTCCTGTCTGTTTCTAGATCTCATCCTTTAATAATTGTCAAGAATATTTGTCCTCAGGAGGCTAAAATTAATCAAAAATATGTAAATAACATCAAAAGTTGTTCCAGACGGGGACTGAAAATATTTTTTGCCCAGGGCACCCGAAATCCTTAAGGTGATACTGGGCGATTGTTCTGCTCCTTAGGTTGTTCCAAGTCAGACATGACCAGCTTATCCCTCCATGGACTTTTTTTCTTTTCATTCCAATGCCCCTTTAATGGTTCACAGTAAGGTTAATGTATAACTCACATGCTCTAAAGGAACAATGGAAAGGCCACGCAGGTTACATGAACCGGCTTTGTACTTTTTTTTATCAGAGATCTCATGTACCCCTGCACTGTTGGCTGCTCTACAGATTATTGTTTGCACAGGATGACCTCACTCAGCAGGAGCCCAAAGCTCTTCTTTCTATGTGTGCTGTAGAATGCAATGTACTACAAAAGAGGACACAACAAGGAGAAATAAAGAAGAAAGATATTGGTCCTTGTTGCACCTCTGGTGGGGAGCAATTCTGATGCTTTCCCAGGTCGGCCAGTGTTGGTAAATATGTCCACAGTGTCTCCCCTTCCTCCCTCTCCCTGTTATTCACAGTACATGAGGAACCCCTCGTGTGCATAACCTACCGGGTACTGTGATGCCTGGCTAGTTCATCATCCGGGGTAAGTCCCTACCTCTCGCTCATTCTGCAACCCCGATGTGTGCCACATTAGATGAAATTCAAAGCTTGCTCACCTTATGTACTCACTGTGTGGCACCTTGGTATGTAATGGGTTTTAATTGTTTGATGCTCACCATGACTTATTGAGAGACAGCTCTACACAGAATATTAGAGAGAAGTCACTAATTGCAATGGTACTTCACTGATCCATGTGATACATTCTCCCCACAGGTAGTTCCAGCACTACCAGGCATCTGATGATTTTGTCCTATGGGTGATGTGAGTGTGTAGCTACAACACCATCTGAGTTTTAGTTGTAGATAGTTACCCTATTGGTCCTGATGAATCGCCGCCGGATTACTCATTTTTGGAGAGAAACATGTTGACCCACCACTTATAAGAGGCCACACTCTGAGACATTACCTCAGCCTTGCACCTTATAGTTTTGTTTTTACTTAGGGTAGGAGACCCCTTGATTAAAGTTGTTTTCTTCGGTACTCCCAACCTTATTTTAAAATTCACTTCCAGCATCATGACACATCTACACACACGAGGCTCCCCACCCGCACTTCACCTAACAGCTGTTGGAAAAGATCTCTGCTAAAGTGCCCCTACTATAGGGAGCCCGTCGGGTATTGCACCGCCGACCCGATGAGGGATAGCCCAATGATGAAGCATGACACCCAACAGGTTGTGTGAGGGTATTATAATCCATTACAATGGATTCCCTACTTTGAACCCTACCAGGCAAGTTAGTTTTTAAACACTTGTGTGTTGTCTCTCAGTTCATAGGAACAGCATAATCTGTTTGTTCAAAAAGAAATATGGGAATGTATCACAATTCAAGGGGAGGGCGCATCGGAACACCCATGCTCCGCACATGGAACGTCGCCCTACCGCAGAGTAATGCAAGATAGCAATTTGCACTGCCTTACATGGCTGAATAAATCTCATTTAGGTTTTGCATCGCCCTTGCACCCTCTTGCGTGCAGTGGTGGTTGGCACAGATCAGGGTGGCGGGGTGAAGGAAAAAAAATAGACTTACCTCTTCGCGGCCGCTTCTCTTCTGGCCTTCTCTTACCAACAAGTCTTGGAACGGAAGCAAGAAGCACATAGGCTCCCCTAAGCCATTTACGATGCTGCTGTCACCATGACAGCAGCATCCTGATTGGTCTGAGAGCTGTGATTCAGCGCTCAGACAGGGACTATGAGCCTGTGCATGTTCCCAGGCTGTATTACAGCCTGGGTGGAGAACATGCAAAGTGTGCATGACGGCTAACCAAACCGTAATGCGCACTTAGAAAGTGCCCACAACCACTCCTCCCCCTGCTCTGTGAGCAGCCCTGCCCCGTGAGCAGCCCTGCCCCTCCCCACCCTGTCCCAAACACTGCCTCAGCAGGGAAAAGTACAATGATAATAACTTTGTGCTGAAAAAGCAGTGAGGCGACGCTCCTCTGATTTTAGCAGAGGAGCCGCCACTGCTCAAGTGGCACAAGGGCGAAAAAAACCTAGATAAATACGGACCTGAGAGTCTAATTCATTTGATACTATATTCTAATGTTTTAATATTATGATTACAGTAGCTTTTCCCTTGTTTTCCCGCCCCTATTTCTCTTCCAGTGCCCCCCGTTTGCCCATTTTTTTTATCTTGTTTGTTGGTCTTGTCTATGTTTTTATGGAGTTTGTTTTACAGAAAACAAAAAGTAAGAACCCATGTAAGCCAACCAATGCAAGTCTCACTCATTAGTTTTATGTTTCATTGCCTGTCCATGATTTTTTTTTTAAGTTTGAAAAAACCTTTATTGTGGACCAAAAAGAAGAAGACATTTCAGCATACTGCCTACAACCACAATCGGGCCGGCAATGCGATGTTTCAAATGTACTGGTGACGTTTCGAAAAGGGGTAGGGGAAACCAGCAAGCCGCTTACAACCCTTTCGGGCCAGTCGCGTTGGTTGAAATATTAAGCTGTAAAGGCAGTGGTATCATTGTAAGCATATATCATCAAATATTAACAGTCAACAGTACCATAAACAGTGGACGGTACTACTAATGCACTGTGATCTGGAAGGGTATAACTAAGGTGACAAAGTATTCCAGTCAATATAGTATTAGGTAGTGTCACGTGTTGTCCCTTGTCCTCCAATGTGCGATATGTGTGGGCCCGGGTGAGTAGCTCTTCCAGGGGGTGTTGGTTGCTCATCGTGAGGCCTCCGCGTCAGTATCAGTGATATGTTCCAATAAATAGATTTGCAAGGGGCCCCAGATGTCTTTTGGATGTGATGAGGGGGGTTGACGATCTGCATATATATGTAGTTGCTCTTGGCAATAAATAAGGTCTTGGAGCCAGTCCTTAAATTTCGGCGCTCTTCCTCTGCCCCATTTACAGGGGATTCTCATTTTAGCGAGAAGCAGCGCCAGGGAGGTATAATTGCGCATTTTGGCAGCAAGGGGTTCAGTGTATCCTAACAGGGCAGTTAGGGGATCCTGTCATAAGGTCCAGCGCGGCGAGTACCTCTGCCCAATAGCACTGTATAGGCGGACAATCCCAGGCTAAGTGTTTAAAGTCTGCCCCTTCCCTACCGCAGCGGTCACAGTGATCATCATCTCAAATCTTCAGTCGGAACATCTGCGCTGGTGTATAATATAGGCAGTGGACATATTTGTAATGTATAATTCTAAACATACTGCTGGCGGAAATATCTCCTGTTTGCAGCAGTACGTCCATTGTTCCTCAGTGAGGGGGTGTCCCAGTTCCTCCTCCCATCTGTTTCGGGCCAATGGGGGATCATATTCTCAGTTGGCTTGTACAGTGCGGTACAATAGCGAGAGCACATGTGCGGGAGCATCTTGGTACAGTAACATGTGTAGTGGGGGCATAACTGAGGGTTCAAGAGGGAAGGTGGATGTGACAGTTTTCACATCCTGACAGAGTCTAATGTAATAGAAGCGTTCTTAGGGGGCGGGGTCCACATCTTTAAAGAATTTGTCGCTAGTACTACATTTTCCAGCAATCTAAAGGTGTCCCCAGGTGGGTATGGAGAGTTTGCGGAAGAGTCAGTGGCAGCCGCCCTCCTGCGTAACCGGGATATCCTGTCCAGGGAGGGAAAAAGCAGGGAATACATTAGTGTGCATTGAGTTGCCTTGGCAACGTTGTGCCATGCACTGACAGTGCACTGGACGGTAGTAGACGCGAGGTGTCGTGGGACCCCGGGGACCCTAAGATAGGCGGTACTTGGGGTGGGGGTCATGTAGCCGTCTTCTATCGCCAGATGAGGCATAAAGGGGGGGTTTCATCCAGTATGCCTATAGTGTACCTGTGCACAGCTAAAGTGCAATTCAACATCTGGTACAGAGAATCCGACCGCACAGAAGGGACGCGTGAGTATATCCCCCCCCTGGCTTGCTTTCCTCCCCATAAAAGTCTTGTTTGAGTTGAGTCCTGATAGCCGAGAAAAAGTGACAGCTGGGGGCATAGGGGATATTTACAAATAAATACAGACGTTTGGGCAGTATGACCATTTTAATTATGGCTGCTCTGCCA
Source organism: Lissotriton vulgaris (assembly GCF_964263255.1). Classification (NCBI taxonomy): domain Eukaryota; kingdom Metazoa; phylum Chordata; class Amphibia; order Caudata; family Salamandridae; genus Lissotriton; species Lissotriton vulgaris. Next base: position 1,984,992,728 of record NC_141693.1, read on the forward strand.
GCCATTGACAGGGGCATCGCAATCCATCCCGTAATTTTATCAGTGATGGAGTCTAATGCACGCCCATAGTTGGTTCTCATGAGCTCCACGCATTGCGAGAGACAATTATTCCTAGATAGGTGAGGGTGTTGTCACACCATGTAAGGGGAAAATCTGGTATGAATTTTTTGGTAGAGTCAGTGAGGGGATATATCTGGGATTTACTCCAGTTAACGTTGACTCCTGATAACTGCCCAAACAGAATAAATAAGCACAATATGGGATTCAGACTTATTTCTGGATGAGGCAGGTATAGAGTGAGGTCATCAGCGTATAGAGAGATAAGTATCTGCCTTTCTGGATAAATGATAGCATGATCTCAGTAGTGTTGTTGAATTTTTGCGGCGAGGGGTTCAATGGCCAGGGCAAAAAGAATAGGGGAAAGTGGACATCCCTGTCTGGTACCCCTGGCCAGTAGGAAGGAGGAAGACTGCATACTATTGACCATCACTGTGGCTCGAAGTCCTGTATATAATAATTTAATCCAGGCCAGGAATGGGGGAGGAAATCCCATGCGCACCAGGACAAAGGAAAGATAGTTCCACTCCAAGGAGTCAAATGTCTTGGTGGCATCGAGAAATATGGCAGCCGCGTCTTCTCCAGGGTCTATGTCATGGAGCAGTGCGAACAGAGTGCACAGGTTGTGGGCTGTGCTCCTAGTCGGGACAAAACCTGACTGATCCGGAAGGACCAGCACCGGCATGAGAAGACTAATTCGGTTTGCGATTAATTTGGCAAGGATTTTAGCATCTACATTAATATGAGTTAGGGGCCTATACGAATCCAGTTGCGTGGGCGGTTTACCTGGTTTGGGCAAGGAAATTATGAGCTCCTCGTGCATTGTTCGGGGTAAAATGCCGGTTTCTCAGGCCTCCTCGAAAACATGCCTCAATATCGGGATAATTAAGTGACAATATAGTTTATAGAACTCAGCCAGTAGGCCGTCTGGTCGCTCCCCCACGCTCTCTGCCTGATCCTCGCAGCGCTTGGGTGTTACTGCTTGCCTGTGCACATTTAACTGCTTGGGTATCGTAACTCCGACTGTCTAGATACTTAATTAATAATAGCGCTTGTAAGCATTGTAGGCTGTACTGTCTAGATACTTAATAATAGCGCTTGTAAGCATTGTACGCTAACTTCACTGTGCTCGCATATAATTTCAGGCGCTCGCACTGGTAGAGTTTAAAATTACTATTACTGTCTGATTGTGCTGGTACCTACGCCCATAGCGCCATCCATCTGTGTGCCCCAATCTCGTCCTGCTGCAGGTCTGCTTGTTTTCGCAGCCATTTTGTTTGTTGTGCCTCGTGGACAGCCTCCCCGCCCCGCTAACGCCTCCCAGCTGCTCCTCCCTCGCCCCCGCCCCCTCCGCCTTCCGTATATGACAGATGCCCTCCCGTGCAGCGTTCACGCGCAGCGGACGCGCCCCATGCGCGCTGAAGGTGCGGCAAAGGTAAGCCCGTCTACGCCCGTCCGCGCCTGGACCGCGCCCAGCGCCAGACCCCCTGGCCCCCGCAAACCGTCCTCTCCCCGCATAACGTATGCCGCCACCACCCTCCTAGCCCTTAACCCCGGACGCACCCCACAATGTTGCGTAGCTGCCCCAGGACACACCCACGGACCCTTCGCCTGCCACTCCTGCAAGTTCGCCTGCATCAGATCCCTCACCAAACCCACCAACCCCAAACACTGCTCCGACTCTAACCACTTGAAGTGCATCCTGCTGAATACCCGCTCGGTCCACAGACACGCCATTGAACTCTGGAACCTACTCGACACTGCATCGCCGGACGTCGCCTTCCTTACAGAAACTTGGATGAACGCCTCATCAGCGCCCGACATCGCCATAGCCATCCCGGACGCCTACAAGATCATCCGAAAAGACCGCACCAACCAAACAGGAGGAGGCATCGCCATCGTCCATAAGAACACCATCCTCATCACGACCAGTTCCGACGACAACCTCGCTACCGCCGAACACCTTCACTTTCAGATCCACACCGACCCCAGGACCACACTTAGAGGCACCCTCATCTACCGACCACCAGGAACCCGCACAAGATTCAATGAAGACATCACTGACTTCATCAGCCCATATGCCCTCACCTCCGAGAACTACATTCTACTGGGAGACCTCAACTTCCACCTGGAAAAGAAAAACGACAGCAAAACCACCACCCTTCTGGACAACCTGGCCAATCTCGGACTCAAACAACTCGTTGACACCCCCACCCACTCTGCTGGACACACGCTCAACCCTATCTTCACCTCCAGCAAACACATCTCCTTCGATCACACCACAGCTCTCCATTGGACTGACCACAGCTGTGTTCACTTCAACTACAAAAAGACCACGACCCACAACCCTCCTCAACCTATTCCTCGAAGAAATTGGAACAAAATCACCACCGACCAGCTCTTCACATCGCTTCACCAAAACCCTCCTGTCATATCATCGGACCCAAACCTAGCTGCCACCAAACTCACACAATGGATCACCCACAGCGCTGACGAATTAGCACCCTTGAAAAAACATCTAATCAAGCAAGGTAGCAAAAAAGCCCCCTGGTTCAACGATGACCTTAAGAAATCCAAGAAGTTATGTCGTACTCTCGAGAAAGCCTGGAGAAAAAACCCAACCACTGACAACCTAGCCACCTTCAAGAACGCCACCCGCAAACACCACCAATTGATCCGATCCACCAAGAAATCAGCATTCAAGGATCAACTTGACAACAACGCCCAAAACAGCAAGGAACTATCCAACATCGTAAAAGAATTTACCAACCCCACCGCTGGCACCAACGACATCACTCCCTCACAAGACCTCTGCGACTCTCTATCCTCTTTCTTCCACAACAAAATCGCCGACATTCATAACAGCTTTGGAAACCTGTCCGAAGAACAACCCATTCCACCCACCTCTGAACCAAAACAGCACTTTCACAACCTCTGCACCTGGAACCCAATCTTAACTGAAGACACCATCCGACTGATGAACTCCATTCACTCAGGGTCGCCAACCGACCCATGTCCCCACCACATTTTCAACAAAGCAGACTCCATCATCGCACCCCATCTCCGCGATGTCATCAACTGCTCCTTCAACTCCGCTACCTTCCCAGAAAGCTGGAAACATGCCGAACTCACCGCCCTTCTGAAGAAACCCACAGCGGACCCATCTGAACTTAAGAACTACCGCCCCATCTCACTCCTCCCCTTCCCAGCCAAAGTCATCGAGAAAGCCGTCAATAATCAGCTCGCCGCCTTCCTTGAATCCAACAATTCACTTGACCCCTCACAGTCCGGCTTCCGAGCCAAACACAGCACCGAAACCGCCCTCATCGCTGCTACAGACGACATCCGAACGCTCCTGGACAACGGAGAAACAGTTGCCCTCATCCTACTTGACCTCTCCGCCGCCTTCGACACAGTCTGTCATAAAACCCTCATACAACGCCTCAACAACGTTGGAATACAAGGAAAAGCGTTGGACTGGATCATCTCGTTCCTCGCCGGAAGAACCCAGAGTCCGCCTCCCCCCATTCAAATCAGAAGCAACCGAAGTCATCTGCGGCGTACCACAAGGATCATCACTCAGCCCCACCCTCTTCAATGTGTACATGAGTCCCCTTGCATCCATCGCGCGACAACACAACCTCAACATCATCTCTTACGCTGACGACACCCAGCTGATCCTCTCCCTCACCAAAGACCCTAACACCGCCAAAACCAATCTACACGAAGGAATGAAAGAAGTAGCCGAATGGATGAAGGTCAGTCGTTTAAAACTTAACTCGGACAAAACGGAAGTCCTCATCTTAGGATCATCACCCTCTGCATGGGATAACTCATGGTGGCCTCCGGCCCTGGGTACAGCACCCATACCCACAGATCACGCTCGGAACCTGGGCTTCATCCTAGACTCCTCCCTCTCGATGGCCAGACAAGTCCACGCCGTCTCATCATCTTGCTTCAACATCCTACGCATGCTCAAAAAAATCTTCTGCCTGATCCCCACCGATACAAGAAAGACAGTCACCCACGCACTAGTTACTAGTCGACTAGATTATGGAAACACCCTCTACGCCGAAATCACAGCCAAACTACAGAAAAAACTCCAACGCATCCAAAACGCCTCAGCCAGACTCATACTGGACATCCCCCGTTAAGCTCACATTTCCGTTCATCTGAAAGACCTCCACTGGCTTCCCATCAACAAAAGAATAACGTTCCGTCTCCTAACCCACGCACACAAGGCCCTCTACGACCTAGGACCCGAATGCCTTAGCAAAGGACTATCCTTCTACACACCCACCCGCCAACTACGCTCATCCAATCAAGCCCTCGCCACAATCCCGCGCATCAATAGATCCACCATGGGAGGAAGATCTTTCTCCTACTTAGCGGCCAAGACCTGGAGCTCCCTCCTCACTCACCTCCGCCTTACACAGAACCACCTCTCCTTCAAAAACAGTTAAAAACCTGGCTATTCGATAAATAATACACCCTCCCTGAATTTATGCACCCACCCTCACGCAAGCACCTTGAGACCCTCTGGGTGATTAGTGCGCTATATAAACTACTGAACTTGAACTTGTGGTGCGCTAGGAGGAACTCTCTCTGGCCACTATTCAACCAGGCTATGGTGGTGTCCTCGAAGAATGAGTCGCTGTCTACCGGGGTCTGATGGTGGGTAGTGTACAATGCTTTATAAAAACCATTTAAATGCGGCGAGTATGGCCGAAGAGTTCCTGTGTGTTAGGCTGTCCTCGTCTTCAATTTCTAAAACAGTGTTGGTGAAGCGTGGAGGTTGGATGGAGGAAGCCAACGCCCGTCCCGGTCTCTCTCCCTCACCGTAACGGCGAGCCTCATGATATTGTCCCCTAAATTTGCATTCCCACTCAGCAGTGTATTGGTAGTCTGTAAGCAGAGTGCGTAACTGTGCTTGTGGTTTTGGAGAAGGTGTGGTTTGGATAGCCAACTCGGTTCGTTTTATGTCTAATTCTAATTTGTTGAGCGTGTTACGAATATCTTTTAATGCACCCCCATTCTGTGTTAGACAGATGCCTCGTATGGTAACTTTAAAAGCCTCCCAAATTGTAGAATTATGGGGGATGGACCCAATATTACGAAGGAAGAAATCTCATATCTCTTGTTCAAGTTCGTCTTTAAAAACACGGTCAAGTAGCAACTGTGGATTGAGGTGCCATAAAGATATGGGGCTCCTCCTGTGGTGGGGTGAGAGTTGACAATACTGGAGAGTGGTCCTAGTAGGTGCGGGGGAGATGAGATGTGTGCGACGTCCAGGTTGTCAGTCCCCTATCGACTAGCCAATAGTCTATACGTGACCAGGAAGAATGGGCAGAAGAGTAGCAAGATCCCTCACAAGTCAATGGGTGGTGAGTTCTCCAAGGGTCTGTGAGGTCGTAACCCTCAACTATGTTTTTAACACGTTCTATGCTGATGACGGAACCGCTCTGTCATCAGCTGCGGTTGGGCTGTGCTGATGACGGAGCGGTTCCGTCATGGCCCGGCCGCCGCGCCTGCGCGGCGATGATTTCGCGCCTGCGCGACGCGTTCTATTGAGCGGGACGGGCCATGACGGAACCGCTCCGTCATGAGCACAGCTCAACCGCGGCTGGTGACGGAGCGGTTCTGTCACCAGCATGCGGCCGCCGCGCGGCAGCCCCGCCCTGTTAGCGCTGCGGCGGAATAGCCGCCGCAGCGAAAGGGTTAAGGGCTAGTTTTGCTGCTGTGTAATGGTGTGGTTGTGGGTGCGACCTGTCCAGATTTGGCTCGATTGTAACATTAAAATCGCCTCCCCATATTAAGTGTGTGGTGCCAACATCTTGTATCTTTCCCCACAATACCAGAAAGAACTCCAGGTCATCCGTGTTCGGTCAATAACAAGCTACAATTGTAACGGATTATGCGGATAGCCTCCCCACAATATGTTGTATCAGCCATGCGGGTCTACATAGAAGCCAATGGGGGTGTATGGGAGTGTATGTTTCACCAGGACAGAGGTGCCCCGGGCATATGAGGAGAGTAACAAGAGAACAACACATATAACGAAAACAGCTGTCTTCGCGGTGATCCGGATAACAGGCAGAGGAGACAAGGCAAGCCTACGGAACAGTTGTGCTCCTGGGATACCCTCCTGCCGGACACCAGTTTTAGTTTATATATTATATAAACTCGTTTATGTTCTCCCATAATATTGGGAGTATTCTCCACCCGTGACGAGAGGGGCCAGATGAGTTTTTTTCTGTTTTCGTTAAATGTGTTGTTTTGTGCTCATAGTCTCCACCCCTTATTGTGTGTTTAATTGAGAAGTAATGGGGGTTCGAGGTGGTAGAGTTAATTTTTAGACCCTCTCCCCTTCTATGTGTAAAGTGAGTAACAAGAGAAGCCTCTATAGCTTGCCCAGCGAGTAGCGAAAGTGGGGAGTGAAATGGGAGATAGGTGTGTCTCCTGCAGCATGGCACAGTGGACATTGTTGCGATCAAGATATGCAAGGATATGACGACATTTACGGGGATTACCTAGGCAAAAAGTAATACTGGAGGGTTCTGGGACGGGACTCAGTCATACATGTAAGAGAGGAAATTGTTGTAGACCTTAGTGTGTGTGATTGTATGGGAACTCATCACCAGGTGGAGTCATAACAGTGCAGTACCAAAAGATGAAGTGAAAACCAAACCCCGATCCCTCCCTCCTCACACAATAGCAACCCCAACCTGCTGTGCCATATCCCTCCCCCTCCCTGACATTCCCGCAAGCCTTAGTCCCAACTGGGGACGGTGAGATAACTTTTCAACCATGTTACTAAGTTCAAGTTATAGGGTTCACCTGGTGGGTGGTGGCCAAAGGGCGACCAGGTGCTCCTCGAGGTGGCGAGGGTGTTCGGGTGTAGTATAATAGGTCCATCTTGGCACTTTGATTGGTGTATCCCACAGATTAGTTTGTGTCTGACCATTACGGATAAGATATATGTGGCGGTGCGGGCTCGTGGGGTCAGTCCCAGGTCGTAGAAATGTGTTACTGAACTGAGGATTTCTTATCCAAATCTTACACCCCGCCCCTTCCCGTGAATAGTCTTGCAGCCTTTCAAAGAGGGAGGTGTGAGTGCTGCCTCCTCGTGAGTATGGCATCGGCTGTCTCAGCTAGGATCATGATATACTATCATATGAGTACTTCCTGCTAGGATAAAGGTCCTGTGGCACTCGATGGTGAATCCAGTATGTATGGATGGGGGTCATGGGGGCACAGACCCCAGCCCCCACAGGTGCGACGGCGCCGCAGATCCAGTGGGCAGTTGTGGTGTACTTAGTGGTGGTGCCGGTGGTTACGCTGGATGATTTTACTCAATGTCTGATGCGCCTCTATTTTCCTCCTCCCGGTGCCCTGGAGACAGACGGCCATCATGTTGTTTGGGTAGCGTCTTGATGAAGTCCTGGGTGTGATGCGGGTGGGTGAAGAAATTTTGTTTTCCTTGGGATGTTACCTTCAGGCCGGCCGGGAACAGCATGGCATTTGGAATGTTGAGCTGTTGAAGTTTCTTTATGACTTGGAGAAATTTGCATCTCTGTTCTTGCACAGCCATGGTAAAATCTGGATAAATAGAGCGTTCCATTCCTTCATATTTGAGGCATCCTTTCTCTCTGGATAGCCGGACCGCTGTGTCTCTGTTGTGATAACTATTTGGCTATAATGGGGCGTGGTGGAGTCCCAGGGGGAGGACATCTCGCCAGCGAGCGATGTGCCCTCTTCACCAAGATTACTAATGAAAATTCCTCTCTGCCAAATAGCGCTATTAGCAAACGTTCCACGTAAGCCTCCATTTTCCCAGTGGCCGTCGACTCCCACATGCCAAGAATGCGGAGATTGTTCCTCCGTGAGTGCAAGCGCAACTCTAACTCCTCATTTTAGCGGCTATCACTTTCAATACTCTGTCCATCTCAGTTGCGCAGCTATTACTAGCAGTGCACGTGTCCTCCAAGTCTGATATTCGTCTCTCTGCTTCAGTTAAGTGGTCATCGTGTTTTCCACATTATGTGTTAGGCCGTCCATCCTGGCAGACATGTAGTCCATTTTGGATTCTATGTATGTCAGGCTCGATTGCATTACAAGCGGCAGCTCCTTCAGGTCCGCAGTTGACGTGGTTGGAGCCTCGGTGGGATCTTCGTCTGGTTTCGTCTGCGAGTGGGGAGTTTTCCGGGTGTCAAAGGTGAGCTTCCATTGTTTACCATCTGGCTTCCCTATGGCGGCTTGGCGAGAGGACCTGCGATTCAGTGGGGTCCCGGGAGGTCTGTGTTTTCTCCTGAATGAAAGCTGTCCCAGATTCTCGATGGAAAACAGAGGCGCAGTGCGTGCGGGTCTTTGGGAAAGCAGGTACGCTGCTATATCACGTCTGCCTCCGTGCGTAGATGATGTTATGTGGCTTCTCCGCCGTAGGATGATGGATTGTTCATTGTATGCGCTCTCCAGTCACCGTCCAAGCTCGGCTGGTAGTGCCCTGTGCGAGGACAACCGCCGGGTCCGCCGGCCCTGTCGGGTGCCTCAGGGTAGACAATGGTGTTGTTGCAGGCTAGTCCACTCAGCCCAGTGCGCACACTCCCCGGGTCCAGTGTGCAGGGGACAGCAGAGGCCCGGGGGCGTGCAACCGTCAACAGGTGGATCTCGCCGAGCCTTGCCCCACTACCCTCTTTTAGGCAGGGCGATCAGGCCAAGGGCAGTGTGGCTGACCACAACAGGGTGATGGCAGCACACCTGGAGGCAAAGTGGCCACACTCAGGGGCCCGGAGTTCGCACCACTGGCCCCCCCAATCTCCGGTGACCCCCCTGGTGTCTTCAGCAGCAGGTGCCGCAGCCGGAGCAGGAGCAGCTAGAGCCCCCCAGGGAGGAATCTGCCAAACCTCCCAATTGGTGCAGTCCACAGTCTCAGAGTGGTCTAAGGCCGCCAGCGAGGCCCGGGCGTTCCCCTCCGGCTGTCCGTTTCGCTAACGCGCCGGCCTCCGGTGACAAGCCGCGGCGCGGGGTAGCGCCAGGCAGCCAGGCCCGGCCGCTGCTCAAGGGGGCCCGCGGGGAAGGCCCAGCCCTCTGATTTAAATTCGGCAGCGCCGGGTGTTGCACACAGTGGCACTTACCCCTGGCCGATGAAGGGCGCCTTCCCCGCTCTGCCGCTTGCGACAACTCTTGGACCCGCAGCCGATCCCGCCCGACCACCGGCCGCACCTCTACGTAGCAGCCCACGGGCTGCGGGAAGTCAGCCCAGGGGCTCGCAGGTCAGGCCACAGTCCAGCAACAAGGTGGAAGCCTCTTCTCAGACCCCTCGCTCAGACACTCTCAGCGGCGACGCCACAGCAGGTCTCCAGCTCCGGCAAATCACACCAGCACCGTCGTGCTCAGCTCAGAGGGCGCTCTCCGCCGCCATCATGGGAAGCGCGGTTGCGTAGGCCAGGCATCAAGCAGCAGGGGTTACCAGGTAGGAATCTCTTCTATTGTGGCCTCTATATGCCTCCCTGCAGTGCCAGCATGTTGAGGGCTGCTTCTGGGATGTTATTATGTGGCCAGGATGGCAAGGATGATGAAAGGATTGCAGCCCGAACAGCAAGAGCCTCACGCAAGTGCAGTCATCGTGAATTGGTGCCCTCTAGCGCCCCCTGCATGTGTATGGGTTAAGGCCAAAACTTAAGGGGATGTTTACGAGCCGTGGTGCAAGAGCTCTGCAAATTAAAAATGAGATTCATGAAGCCGCGCAAGGATACCTGGTGTGGCCTTGAGTGGCTTCCTAAATCTTGACAAATGCAATGCAACGCAAATCGCTGGATTGTATTACTGTATGCCAGAGGGGGCATTTTCATGGGCATTGTGAGGGTATTCCCATGCAACTTCCATTGATTCTGACGCATTTCCACATTTAGCACATGTGGTAGACCTGGGAATGAGCCAAAAACCTACACCTCATCTGGAGAGGCGTAACAAGGAGAAATATGTTTATTTCCCCTCGTTTCTTCCTGTTTCTATGTGTAAGGGATTGGTCACCTTCCTGCACATAAACAATCCTCCTTACAACACAGGCCGTGGTGCACGGGTGCCTACATTGGTGCTAGGTAGCCAAAAGTGGGCCAGAACAGGGGAAAAGGCAAGAATGCAAAATATTGACTTAAATGCAGCACATACCTGCCATTTCCCTGTCATGAAGTGCAGCACAGCGTGGCGACTTGCTGAACTGTGTGACTTGGTCATAAATATGGTCCTTAATGTGGGACCTTCTGGATTCTTCTTCCATTTTGGTTGGGTCCGATAAGCAGTACCTGTTTCTGAGTATAACAAAAAAAATGTACTTCAGGGGAAAAAAATACACATGGTGTCGGCTGGTGTGGCCACCCAATGTGCCTCATTAATAATGGAGATGGTAGTCTTGATTGCAATAAAAAATGCTATATCTAAATGTTGCTGAAGAACAGGGGACCTTGAAAAGAGAGGGGCCTGGGCCATAACGCTCCCTCTACTTCCCCTCCCGAATTCTTGTGCCAGCCCTTTGAAACAGAATGATGGATTGCATCTTTCCAATGAGGAGTATTTATATCTTCTTTGTGGTCTGTGGACCTGGTCAGGCTTTCTTTGTGTGCACTTCTGTAAAAACCAGCAGCGGCTTCTCCAGTAGAGTGGAGGAGTGTTAAATCAAGCCCCTAGGCTGCCACCCCCCCCAGGCTGCAAGCACAGCAAAATTAAATCATTTTATTGTCATTTTGTTTTACAGTGCTGCCAACCTAAGCTGAGTGTGTGGGCAGGGGGCAGGGTAGGGCAAGGCCATTGCAGCTTATTGGCAGCAAAAGAGAGTAGTAATGCGGCATTTATTGATACCCAAGTGTGCATGTCGGTTTGGCCGGCTGCCTCGCTACGGCCATCCCTACATGCCCACTTTAAACCTCTCCTACCTGAGCTGTGCTAGAAGCCGGTGGAGAGCAGACACAGGCCCCCGTGTCTGAATGAGCACCGAGTCAGCCCCAACCAATCCTGGCACTTCTCTCATGCTGGTTAATACTACTAACAGCATAAGAGAAGAGTAAGAATTGATTAAGGAAATTGATTCTGGGACCCCACGCTGGAACCACGGACTGCGGCTACTGGAGAAGAGCACTGAGTCAGTGGGTAAGTGAACTGTTGAATTTAAAATACCTTTTGACTCAGTGACAGGCACTTTGAGAAATTAGTTCACACTGCCTTCAGCCTCAATGGCAGAGCTCTCAGTTGTAGTCCGTTATAAACACTGGGGCTTATTTACAAGCCCTTGCACCGCCGGTGCGCCACTTTTCATGTTGCACAGGCAACGCAATGGACTTCCGCATATTGGGAATCAAACAAAATCCTATGCAGGGGAGACGTAAGGAGACACAATGAGGAGAATTTTTTTATTTCTCCTATCAATGTCTTTAATGATTGTTTTTGTGCAGGAAGGTGTCCTATTCTGCACAAAAACAATCATTCCCTCTGCAGATATCTTTGCAAATAACGCAAGGGTGTCTGTGCTTGCGCATGGCTGCTGTTTGTGCAGGGGGGAAGGACAAGGATGTGCCGTGTCTTATAGATGCAGTGTATTCCTGCTTTTAATCTTTATGCACCACAGCCAAGCAAGGAGGCTGGTTGTGCTGCCATTTGACAAATATTGTAAATGAGGTGTCTTGTGTATTGGTTTTACCTTTGCACTGTGTTAAGTTAGCATGTGCTGGTTAGAAGTTAAACGCTATTTTTCCTTTCCTGCTGCCTCTGCACACAACACATTTTTTTATTAATGCTTTTTGCCTAGTTAGGTATTTAGCTTTACATGAGAATATCATGTTTACTTATAATATCAGTCTTGCTTGGTAAGCTATGTCTGTACAGTGAGTGCCGAGGCCTTCAAGGTTGTTTCAACACAGCGCTTATTGTTTGGATTGATCAGCGCACAGAGTAGACATAATATGGATGCAGCTGTGGCCAACTTTGGGTTTAGGCACGAATAATAATGAACTGCGCAAGGCAGGAGCACGCACTTGATGAATATCCGTATGCAGAGAGTTGGTGCAAGAGATGATGTGATCCATTTCTGCTGAACCCAAAGGTATGGGCCCTCCCTTCTAAAACGCAAAGAGACCTTCTGTAGATATAATATAATATACTGGTTAGGGAGGGTAAACTGAGGTTCTGTTTAGACCTGTTTCATTTAGCATTTTAACATGCTTTCACCCTTTGTATTTTATGGAATTGTAACCATGCTGTTAACCTTGTTCTTTCTAATATGTTTGCTTGTATTAGCTAAGATACTGCGTTTGAGAACACTGCATTAGAAATAAACATTTCAAACTCGCACGTGTCCTCATTGACTCCTCGTTCTGGATTGATATGTTAGTATAACGAAAGAGTTTTCATGTGTTCCATGTTGCCTGAGGTGTTCTAAGTCCATGTTCTGGGCTGTCTAATCATTGGGGGTCGGTAAGAACCAATGAGACACTGGTAGCTAGTCTGGTAGGAGATTTTGGATGCTGAGGTGAGTTTTGGCACACCCTAATTCACTGAGGTTCCAAGTCTCTATGCACAGTTCTGTATATGAGCAGAAATACCTGCTACATGGTGCCCGATCGTTGGTGGTCTTATTACATGACACTTCATTTATTTATTTATTTATTTATTTATTTATTTACGTAATTTTTATAGCGCAACAAATACCCTGGGGTGTCTCGGCGCTGTGGAACTACTGGAGTCAGCCATCCTCTCACTGGTTAAACAACCATGTTTTTAAGAGCCTGCGGAAGCTCATCAGGTTCGGGGCAATTTTGATGGCCAGTGGCAAAAGATTCCAAAGTTTTGGAGTGGCCACAAGGAAGCGCCTGTCTCCCCAGGTGGCCGTTCTTGTGCGTGGCACAGGGAGGAGACTGGTATTGGCAGATCTTAATTGCCTTCTGGGAGTATAAAGCTGAAAAGCTTCGGTCAGGAACCTGGGTCCTATGCCATGTACTGCCTTATATGCAATGCAGAGGGCCTTAAATTTAATGCGGCTCTCAACTCTCAGCCAGTGGAGCTGACGAATGCCAAGAGTGGTGGATTTGCAGCGAGGAATGTTTAGAAGGATCCTGGCAGCCGCATTCTGGATGGATTGCAGCTTAGTTATGACACGCTTCTGGGTGTGAAGAAAGAGAGCGTTCCCATAATCTATTTTTGAGAAGACTAAGGTGGAGACGAGAGTTTTCCCAGCTGAGGGGGGGAGATAAGGTAGTAGTTTCTTAATTTTTTTCAAAATAAAGAATGATGACGAGACAACCTTGTTAGTGTGGAGGTCAAAAGCCAACTTGCTGTCAAAAATCACTCCCAGTTTTCTGGCTTTTTCCACTGGGACAGGTGGATGGCCGAGCTTTTCCGGCCACCAACTAGGGGACCATTCAGGGGAGAGTTTTCCGAAGGTCATAATCTCAGTCTTGTCCGAGTTGAGCCTAAGACAATTCGAGGCCATCCAGGTACTGACCTCAAGCATAGCTCTCTGGAAGTTGGCTGCCACAGAGAGGCCGTCCCTGTGGATACCCAGAACCAGCTGGGTATCATCTGCGTAAGATGTGAGCCGTACCCAATGGGCCTTTATTACCCTCGCTAAGTCCGCTACATAGATGTTAAATAGCATAGGACTTAGCGAGGAGCCTTGTGGGACTCCACAGGGGAGTGCAGAGATAGGAGAGTAGAAGTCTCCCAGCCTCACTGTCTGGGTACGGTTTGCCAGTAAAGATGAAATGAGATCCCTGGCCAGACCGTTTATCCCCAGGGCTGTGACACGGTCGACTAGAGTGACATGGTCGACCGTGTCAAAGGCCGCTGACAAATCCAAAAGGATGAGGACAGCCGCCCCTCCCTGATCCATGATCGCCCTGATTTCATCAGAGGCCTTTATCAAGACGGTCTCCGTTCCATGCCCTTTCCTAAAACCAAACTGCGTTTCGTCGAGAAGTTGGTGGGTCTCGACGAACTCTGAGAGCTGTCTATTCATCAGGAATTCGCATACTTTGGCAGGAAAGGGCAGACACGCAATGGGTCTATAACTGGCGACAGCTGTAGGGTCTAGGGAAGGTTTTTTTAAAAGGGGTTTTATAACAGCCTTCTTCAATATACTGGGAAAGTGGCCTGTCTGAAATGCAGTATTGCAGATCTCCATGAGGGGGCGTGAGATCACTTCTGTGAGTTTTAGCATCACAGAAGGAGGGCAAGGGTCCAGAGGGGAGCCCGATTTGATGGTAGAAATGAGTTTGATAACATCATCATGTGAGGCAGGTGAAAAGCATGGAAAGGAGTGATGGGAACGTACTTCTAATACAATATATACATTCACCGCCCATTCCACTGGGCCTTTTATTTGACTTCAGGGTTGCGCCAGCAGGCCACAATCCAGATCACCTGCCCCATACGTTAACCCCCTTCTGGTCAACAGAGCCGCAGGTGAGGAAAGCGCCCACTTGGGCAACCAGCGGCCTCTGGGGTTGGGCTGAAAAGCCAAGGCCACCAGCAGGTCGGCCCCAACTCTCCCGCCAGCCCAGAGTCCATACTGATTTAGCAAACCTGTTCAGAGTTAACTGTCTCTAGACAAGAAGTTCCCGTGGTATTCTTGTCCGGAACCCCGCTACTGCCCTAATCGAATCCTTATTTATAGGGATGGGTGGGTGGGTGTCTTCTCTTGGAGACGTCCGACTCCTGGATGATCAGCGGACAAAGAGGGGGCCTCTAGGCTGGTCGCGGGCTTTTAAGCCTCGCGCCCTACTAACGCTTCCGGGGCGTACCTCGTCCTTTGTTCCCATTGGTCCTGACGCGACGCTCACTTCCGGGTCACGCAACCCGGAAGTGTCCCGGCTCCGGGTCGGCCCTTTGGCTGCCACTACGACGCCATTCCCCGATGGGGGGTTGCCGCCTTCCATAGATGGCAGACAAAGTGCATTCTCCCCCCGCCACACTGCATGCTTTACAAGGACCCAACCCCACATCAAACTCGGGAGTCGTACTTGATTTTCTGCAGTGTGCTGCTTGTTTATTAAAATTTAAGTTCTCTGGTCAATTACCTCATTGACCCACCAATTCTCTTTATTTATTCGTACATATTCAAATACAGTATTTAGGAATAAAAACTTGCACTTATAATACAATATATACATTCACCGCCCATTCCACTGGGCCTTTTATTTGACTTCAGTGTTGCGCCAGCAGGCCACAATCCAGATCACCTGCCCCATACGTTAACCCCCTTCTGGTCAACAGAGCCGCAGGTGAGGAAAGCGCCCACTTGGGCAACCAGCGGCCTCTGGGGTAGGGCTGAAAAGCCAAGGCCACCAGCAGGTCGGCCCCAACTCTCCCGCCAGCCCAGAGTCCATACTGATTTAGCAAACCTGTTCAGAGTTAACTGTCTCTAGACAAGAAGTTCCCGTGGTATTCTTGTCCGGAACCCCGCCACAGGACGAGGAGCTTACTGGCGGACTCGACCTCCCCCCCCTGCGCTCAAGAGCTTCGGAGACGGCTCCTAGGACTGTTTCTATAAATATCTCCATACCCGCCTCCGACAAGTGGACTCCGTCCTTTGCATATAACTCCGGCCTTTCTGCCTGAATTAATTTATGGCGAATCGCTTTAATACTCGATTGTTTCAGGATTTCCGCCACCGATTGGTTCAGTCTTTTGACAGATCTGTTTATTGCCTTCATGGGTGCGCCCCGAGCCCACGCGAGTCTCGGGATGACTTCCGACCACAGTACTATAGCTTCTGGGAAAATGTTTTTGATTGCTGCTAGGGTAGAAAACAGGGATTCCTTCACTTCTCTCCTCCCGCCTGGAATCATGTTGTTGCCTCCGCAGTGCAACACGAATACGTCTGGCGAAGGCATGCCTTTTGCCAGAGCCGCTTTTACATCCCTCGGGACGTCCGCTAGGCGCTGCCCGCCTATTCCCACCCAATGATGGTCACAACCTCGCATCATGGTCACCCTGTCCCTGAGTGTCTTTTCGAAGTGCGCCCCGGCCCTGCGAATGAAGGAGTGGCCGCACCAACAGATTTGGGTTCTCTTAAGGGAGGTACCTAAAGTAAATATGAAGAGTAAATGTGAAGAGATACAGGCAGTCGATTCTTACAAAAGGCACGCAAGCGAAAGATACGTCAGACTAATTGCGGGCGGATATAACGTTCATAACAAGATGATTTCCAGCGACCCAACCTTTTGATTACCTGTTCGGGTAGGCCTAGGCCAGCAGCCGTTGTCGCTGCTCCAATTCTAAACGAATGTGATGTAAATTCGGCCGGATCCACTCCGATCCGTGCCAAGGCCACTTTTACTACCCGAGTGAACTGGAACCTGGTAAGGGGTAACCCATTCTCATGAATCAAGAGTCTATCATCAGTTCCCTGGGGCCTGACTTGGAGAAATACCCTCAGCAAATTGACCGGACAAAAGGGCTCACCCTCTACTCTACCCAGTTGTAACCAGGTACCTCTACCCAGCGGATCCGTTTTCGATCTCCGCACCCTTAGCCGTAGGACACCTTTGGACTCGATTATATCAGAGCACCTCAGACCCCCTTCCCTATCTGATTTAGACGCCGGGAGTAATTCTGAAATTCTCAGAGCCCCACAAAAGGCCAAGGTATAGGCCACCCGGAACAACTGTGTCTCATACTGGGAGAAACATACGAAAGGGAGAGCTCCTAAGATTTTTATCAGTTTTTCAACGTTTATCGGCCTCCTACAATCTTTCTCCCCGGGCGCTAGGCGCTCCCAACCTCTCATTGCTCTTCTAACTCTCTGGTCTTTAGTCGGATCAGACACCCCCCGTAGACCCGCATAAAATGCTAAAGCCGACAGCTGCCTTTTCATGGATGCTACCGACTTCGCCTGCTCTTTCTGCTGCACGATGAAGCCTAATACACTCTGGGGGGCAAAGATGTCCGCTACACCCACACCCCTCAGGTATGCCATATACGACTCCCATGACCTCTGATACATACTCATAGTCCTTGGAGCCAAGGATGCAGATATGAACTCGGGGGCTGTGGGGCACCAAACTTCCATAGCTCCGCTGGGAAGGCTGACATTGACGTCTCCGCCTGGGGCCAATGCTCCCGGAACTCTGTCAACTTAAAACGAGACAATGCATCAGCCGCTTTGTTTTCGACACCTGGAACATGTTTAGCAGTGAATTGGACATTATGGCTCAGGCATTGCAAAACCAATTCCTTCAACAACCTGAGTACCCAAGTACAGGTGGCCCTCTGGCTATTAATCACCATGACTACAGACATATTGTCTGACCAGAATACTATACTCTTGTTTGCCAGCAGATCTCCCCACAAGTGCAAAGCCACCACTATGGGGAAAAGTTCAAGGAAGGAAATGTTAGTAGTCAGGCCTCGCTTGATCCAGTCATCTGGCCAGCACTGCATACACCATTTTTGACTGAATATAGCCCCGAAACCAATACTACCTGCAGCGTCGGTGAACAGCTCAAGATCCGTATTAGAAGAACAGGCTGCTCGCCACAATACCATGCCATTGAAGTCCCTCAAAAAACTTTTCCAAATCATAAGATCCTCTCCAACTGTGGCTGAGAGCCTCACTCTGTGGTGTTTGGCCCGCAGTCCAGACATCGCCCTCGCTATACTCCTGGAGAAGGCCCTGCCCATAGGAATGACCCGCAGAGCAAAGTTTAGTTGACCCAGAAGAACTTGTAGCTGATGTAAGGTTACCTTCCTTGCCCCCAGGCAGCCATCAATAGCGGCCCTAAAGGCATCGACCTTGACTTTTGGCAGCCTGCACACTCCTGCTGTCGTATCGATTTCTATGCCCAGGAAGGTCAAACACGTGGTCGGGCCTTCGGTTTTTTCCGCCGCCAAAGGTACTCCGAGCGCCTCAGCCAAGCGCTGGAAGCCCAGCAGGGCCTTCCTGCACGACTGGGAACCCTCGGGACCCATGAACAGAAAATCGTCCAGGTAGTGGACTACAGCATGTGAGTTGTCCGAGGTCAGAAACTGCTCAACCGCCCATTCTAGGAACCTTGCGAAAGTCTCGAAAACTGCACAGGCAATAGAACACCCCATAGGCATGCACAAATCCAGAAAATAGTTACCGTCGAATGTGAAGCCCAAGAACCTGGTGTCGTCCGGGTGCACGGGTAGTAATCGAAAGGCTGATTCAATATCGGCTTTAGCCATTAGAGCTCCCTCCCCTAATGCCTGCAATTTCTCAATAGCCGTGTCAAATTTGGTATACTTCACTGAGCACAGATCCGGATCTAACTTATCGTTGACTGAAAGCCCTGGGGGACTCGACAGATTATGGATCAGACGGAATTTACCCTCCTCCTTTTTCGGAACTAGACCCAAAGGGGAGCAAACCAGATTATGGGTAGGTGGTTCTGTGAAAGGACCCCCAACCCGCCCCAACGCTACCTCCTTCATGATCTTTTCTCGAGCTGCCTCCATATTTCGCAACACTGAGCTCTGATTGCGAGGTGGGACATTGGAAGGTGGGGCTGAAGACGGGATGCGAAAGCCAATTGTAAAACCCTGCAGTAGGAATTGAGCCTCCCCAAGATTATCGTATTTACTGAGGAGGTGTGTCAGGACATGCCGTTTAATTGGAGTTGGTAGTTTTGTCGGGGGTCTTAGCTGGCTTTCCTTTTGGGGCACTGTGGCTGGTTTGTTCCTTGGGGTTACTGGTTTTCTTAAAACACCTAATCTCGGGATGAGAGGTACCCCCGCAGTAGGAACAGCAGTGTTTGAATTTACACGAGACCCCCCTGGTACACTCATTTCTATTAAACTGCCAGCAGGCCTGTTTTTTCTCACCGATCCCTTTGTCAGTCCGAAAGGACTGGCCCTGAGTTGAGGGCACTGGGGTAGGCGTTGAAGGGGTGGAATAAAAGACTGTATGCCACAAATTAATCTCCTGTTGGTCCCATGCTATACCCGGGTGAACTGCCTTCATCTGCCTGAACATTTTATCGTATTTCAGCCACCCCTGGCCTGGAAACTCCGTTGCCGCTCCATGTATCAATGATATATAACTCATCATTTGTGGGCCTAAAACAGGATATTTTTCAAGCATAACAGCGGCATATATTGCAAATCCCGTGATCCAATTCTTCATGGACCATTCTACCCATGATTTCTTCTGATTGTAATCTCCCTCCTTTCCGGCTTTGGGCTTTCCGGCCGCCACCCCCGCGTTGATAAGGTCGAACACTTCTATGTATTCGCCTCTGAGTATCCTGTCCTTCATATCTGCTGGCACATGCCAAGTTATCCCCGCGGATGGCGATAAGGTCATCGAGGAAGAACCAAACATTAGAGGGCTGAAAGCTAATAATGGGGAACCAGCTGGTTGCCCCCCAAACCCTCCCTGCATCTGGCCATTAGAGGGACCCGGAACCTCACCCACTGCATTCGCCCTTGAGCCCTGACTTGGACACCCTAGATTAGAGAAAGCGGTCATCGCTAAGGGGGACCCGTGAGCTGAGTAAGCAGGAAACATTGAGCTCACCGGGCTGCTACCTATCGCCTGACCATGTGACCCATATAATTGCATCCCTGGTAACTGAGCGACCCCCCCGGGCTGAACCCAAACTTGCGACACTCCGCTACCCGGCTGTGCCACTACTGGCGGTAACATACCGTGCGGACCGGACCCCCCCACAGAAGTGACGGGGAACCCTCCTATCAGCGTAGGCCTAGTTGCCTCATACTGCCCATCGGCGTCATCTGTGTCGTTTTCTGCGCCTGAGTTCGAATCAATTGCCTCTGGCGCCTCCTCCTCACCTGGTGATACCGGTCGTGAATCCGTTGGCCTAGACCGCTTGCCTCTTGCCGAGCTTCTAAGCTTTTCTGGGGTCTGCTTCGTTCTTTTGCCTCTCCCCCTCTCCTCCTGAGAGTTCGCATCTGCTTTAGCCCCGTCTCTCATATTCTTAAGTACCCAATCCATGCCCTTCTCTCTTGTGAACTCCAGCAGCTCCGTAAAGGCAAGGAATTCCTCCTTCTTGGCTGCGGGCTGTTTACCCTTCGGTACCTTCTTCGACGGCATCCTGCACTTAAAGAAAACAACGTTAAAAAACTTATCGAGAGACGCAACGGCTTTTTAGGCCCACTGCGCCACGGATGTGCCCGGGCCCCAGGAAATCGAATGATCAAGCGCCAGCGCTCGCCCTCCCCCCCGGACACGAGGATTTACCGCTGCAAACCCCCCCCCCCTGCCAACAACCTTTAAATCGAGAAACTAAGCACAAAAGCTGTAAAAAAGGCTGCAAGGAAATCTAGCACACACTGCAAGGCCCGCTAACCTAAACCACGAGTCGGGGTAACTCTCGCTGTATACTCCAACGCGATGCTCCCACGATGTCTTCTCTTGGAGACGTCCGACTCCTGGATGATCAGCGGACAAAGAGGGGGCCTCTAGGCTGGTCGCGGGCTTTTAAGCCTCGCGCCCTACTAACGCTTCCGGGGCGTACCTCGTCCTTTGTTCCCATTGGTCCTGACGCGACGCTCACTTCCGGGTCACGCAACCCGGAAGTGTCCCGGCTCCGGGTCGGCCCTTTGGCTGCCACTAACGACGCCATTCCCCGATGGGGGGTTGCCGCCTTCCATTCTGTATACTGTCTAACATGGCTTTTTCTCCTAAGTGTGCTGGACTATGTGCTGTATTAATGATAACTTGAACCATGGAGTCGGGGAGAAACCATGTGGCTTTTCCCTTTGTCATCCATCCCTGATCGGTTTGGACCCCTCCTTGTTCAGTCCATTTCTTGATTTCGTCTGGAGTGGCATGTGTCTGTATGTCGAGTACATCTTGTGAGGGATCCCTGACTGTCATACAATTTGTCAGAGATGATACTTCAGTCTTCGTCGTGTCAGCTGGAATATCGGTTTGAGTCTGTGCTGTAAGTTTGGCTGTTCGATCTGCCAGGTCGTTACACTGGGAAATAGTGTCAGTGAGTTTCGTATGTGCTTTGCACTTCATGATGGCTATTGCTGTAGGCAAGTGTATTGCATCTAACAGAGCTTGAATGAGGGGACCATGCTGTATCTTGGTTCCATGAGAGGTCAAAAAACCTCTCTCCTGCCAGAGAACACAGAAGTTGTGAACGACTCCGAATGCATACTGTGAATCTGTGTATATGTTTACTTTCAAGTTCTTGGCTCGTATACAGGCTTGTGTCAGAGCAATGAGCTCTGCTGCTTGGGCAGACAAGGTGTCAATTCGTTGTGTTTCTATGACTTCAGTATCAGTGGTCACTGCATATGCGACCACTAACTCTCCTGTGTTTGTTCTCATACATGAACCATCCACATAAAGTGTCAGGTCTGGGTCAGGCAACGCAATATCTGTCAAGTCTTGTCTTGGCTTCGTCACTGTGTTAATGACTTCCACACAGTCATGTGGTGTAGGATCTGCCGTGATTGAGGGTAAAAGTGTAGCAGGGTTTAATATGTTACAACGCCTGATCTCTATGTGTGGCTGGAACAGTGTCAGTTCATATTCTGTCAGTCTTGCTATAGTCAGGTGCTGTGTCTGTGTCCTGTTTAAGAGAACTTCCACGGAGTGTGGAACCTGTACTGTCATGGGATGTCCTAACACTATGGAGTCACTTTGTCTGATAGCTAGAGCTGTTGCTGCAACCGATTTTAGGCACGCAGGCAGAGCCTGGGCCACTGGATCCAATGTACTAGAAAAGTAAGCACAAGGCTTATGTTTTCCTGCTTGATCTTGTGTGAGAACAGATAATGCTGTGCCATCGCGTTCAGTAACAAAAAGTGTAAAAGGTTTGCTGTAACATGGTGTCGCTAAAACAGGTGCTTGACATAGGGCTTTCTTCAGTTCATCGAAAGCAAGTGTATGTTCCTGAGTCCAAGGGAGGACAGTCGAAGTCGCTGCCTCCTGTGTTGTCAACTGTATGAGTGGTTTAGCTAGATATGCGTACTGGGGAATCCATTGTCTGCAGTAAGAAGTGAGGCCAATGAAGGCCCGTACTTCCTTTTGTGTCTTGGGCTGTGGAAGACGTGCAATTAACTGAATGCGGTCAGGTGTCAACTGTCTACCCCTCTTGGACAGCAAGTGTCCAAGGTATACCACTTGCTGGGCACAGAACTGTAGCTTTGAAGGGGACACCTTGTGCCCCTTTTCTGCCAGGAAGTATAAGACTGTCAGTGATGCACGTTCGCATTCTCGTTCTGTACGCGCTGTGATCAATAGATCATCAACGTATTGGAGCAGTGCAGTGTCAGTAGGCATGTGAATACTGTCTAGTTGTCGTTTCAGTGCTTGACTGTAAATACTAGGGCTTTCTGTGAACCCTTGAGGAGCCCTTGCAAATTTGAAGCTTCGGCCATTCAAACAGAATCCGAAGAGATACTGGCTTTCCGGATGGATGGGGACACTAAAGAAGGCGTTCTTGAGATCAACTACAGTAGAGAACGTTGCTTCGGAATCAATGGCAGTCAATAGGGAAGAAATGTCTGGGACCACTGGGTACTATGGTATTATGCATTTATTTAATTCCCGAAGGTCAATCACTAGTCTGTAGACTGGTGGTGCATTTGGGTCAGTTCGTTTAAGAATCGGAATGATAGGAGAATTACATACATTGGAGTCAGTTTCTACAACCACTCCTTGAGCAATAAGTCCGTCAACAATTTTCAGTAAGGCCACTACAGCCTCGGGTGGTAACTTGTATTGTCGGATTCGTGGCAGTACAACTCCTTGTTTGAGTGTGACACGGTATGGTGTAATGTGCATGTAACCTACATCAGTCGGACCTTGCGCCCATAAATGCTGTGGTACATTCTGAAGTCTTGGATCAAAATCTCTCAACACATAATGTCCTTTAAAATCACGTAAAAACAATCTCACTCCTTCCGGAGAACAACAAATCACTGCTCCTAGTTCTTTCAATGTTTTTATACCAAGCAAGTTTTCTGGACACGATTTCGTAAGTAACAAGTCTGTAGTGCGGGACAATGGACCAACTCCTAGGGAAACTGGCTTTGACACTTCGTTAACAATAGGCTTTCCTGAAAATCCCAGGGAAATATTCTGTGAGCCTGAGAGGGGTGCCCCTGGAATCTTGTCGTGACTGATGGTAGTTCTGCTCGCCCCTGTGTCAATCAGAAATTTTCTATCTTTCCCTAATACATGACTATGCACATAGGGACCCTCTTGATCTACAGGAACCTCAATAAGGGGCAAGCCAACCTCCCTCTCTAGGCTGTTTCATGAGTACTGTTGATAATCTGGGTAGTCTGACTGTGCGTACTGGTACATTTGTTGCGTGACATCTTGTGTGGCAGCTATGTGTTGGGGTACAGCTACTGTCTGTTGTGCGTTCTGTGGAGGTTGCGTATTCTGCGGGATGTGGTCCTGTCTAGGAGGACGCGGTCTTTCTTTTGTCTTGCCTGTAGCTATATTGTGTTTCAGGACAGCACATTCATTTATATAGTGACCTGGCTGCTTGCAGTAGTTGCAGTTCCCTTTTACAGGTGCCGCGCCCTTTCTTTGACCATCAGCGGCTGGAACTGATTGTGCAACTAGTACTTTCATTTTCGTGTCTTTCATACGCCTCTTTTCGTGTTCTTGTTCTTCTCTAATTCTGTTCTGGTGATACTGTAACATTTGTAACATTTGGGAAGGGCTATTAGCTTGCCAGGTACTTTCAACCTTCAGTACTCTATTTTTAATCTGGGGTAAGGAATTCTCTACTAATTTGGTCACGAATAGATGTGGATACGATTCACTACTTGTCTTTAGGCCACTATTAATAATAAAACATTTCTCGAATCTAGAATAGAAGTCACTAGTGTCTTCATCTTGTTTCTGTTTACAGGCTGAAATGGCATCCCAATCTTCCTTTTTAGTAGTCAATAATCTTGGCAAGACCTGTATCAATAGCTCGGGTAATTCTTTAGCTTTATCCGAAAGACCAATACCTGGGGCTCTTTTCTTATCTTCGTCTTCTAATTCTGCCCAATTAATCTTTTTCTCTCCCACCTCCCATTCTTTTTCTTTGAGTTTTTCATAAATGCCTGCAGGCAACAGGACTTTCAACATTTTAATCGTATCAGCATATGTATACTCTCCCATGAGGAGCATGTCTTTTAATTCACGGTGGAACCCTGCTGGATCTTTATCATGACAGGGCAATCATTTTTTCATTTCCAATAATTCCATTTTCGTTAAGGGTGTATAAACAAATACTCGTTGAAGCGCACCCCCGTCAGTTCTAACGGGATGAACCTCTCGTAAGGGATTCTGTCTGTCTATGTAAAAGGTCTTTCTTTCTCGGTGTGGAACAGGAACAAAATGTGGAGTCAGGAAAGTCATGTATTTATGTCGTTGTTCTAAAATGACATTAATTAATTCGGTACCTAGACCTCTCCATCTTGTTAGGAGTAAATCATCCAATAACTTATATAGGGGACCTGGATCAGAATGCTGATTCTCGTACAATGTGATGAGATGTTGAATCATGTACATACCAGCTAAACGCTGTTCTTCCGGAGGAAGACTCAAAAATGTCTGTGCTACTACGTCATCCTTATATATGTTAGAATTGCCGGCCCATTGTACTGCTGACCGGGCTAGTTCCTGTTCATGCATGGTACTAAGTTCGCTACTCCCTACTCGTCTTTTCAATGTTTGGTCAGTGGCTTGGAATATGTGTTCAAGGGAATACTGTTCTGGTATGGGAGAGAGAGAACGTTTCTTGTATTCTAGTCGTATGGGTCTATCAAAAGGTCTTGCCCTACCTACGTAATGTATTTTACTCGGATCCTCAATTGCTAAATCATCGTCCTCTGAGACTTCGTCATCTTCGCCCTCGGCTTCTTTCTCCGCCTGTTCTCTCTCGTGTATCTCAACAATTTCTTTACAAAATTTTCTGTACATGGCTTCTACACAACTCTGTTTATCATGTTTACCAGCAGCTATGTTGTCACTCCAATTTGTCAGGACTTTAGTTACTTCTTTATTTGGCTGGTCTCGTTCCCTGATCAAACAGTTGATCAAGAACTGCAAGAGCATACGCTGAAGTTCCACTTTTCTATGTGCCATGGCCTCGTGAATACTTTCTGGTCCCTCCCCCGTTCTAATGAAGTGGTATATTTTGTCTAAATGTTCCTTCATGTCTGGTAGAATGAGCAAATAATCTGCAACACGTCTTAAACGTATTGAGTATATAAGCATTGAACCCTCTCCTGGTACTGGATCATATATACAATCGGTAAGGTACTGTCTAAGGGATTGGTATGTAGCTGCTTTAGGCGTGTGCTGTTATGCTAGTTCTCGTAGTGATGATCGTTTTAATGGAGGTGGTGTGTGTGGCGTTTCTCGAGAGGGCCCCCCTCCCACTGCTCCCAAACTGGAATCGCCTAGGCTTGAATCGGCTTTTACTGGCAGCGCTGTCGCTGTCAGCGTTATCGCTGGTAATGTAGGTTGATCTTGAGCTACAGGTGCTGGGAGAAAAGGATTCGGAGGGGGGTTGGTAGTAGGAGGAACAGTGGGGGAATTCGTGTTATCAACAGGGTTGGGAGGAAGATTAGTAGGAGGTACACGTACATTTACATACTCTGGAGCAGCGTCGTCTAAATAGGAAGAAAGAAAAATGTCCGCTGCGGTCTGTTTATGACTACGGAGTGTAGTCGGGATCAGTGGTGGCGGCAAGTTACTGGGTACTTCCGGGGTCACTTTAGGTAGGCCCTCGGCGAGAAGGGGATACATGCCTTTAATAAGGGCATTTCTTTGTCGGTCTAATTGTTCTGTTCTAACTCGTTCACCTTCTTCTAACAATTCTTTTTCTTGGGCTCTTTCTGAAGCTTCTCTACTTCTCTCTGCTTTCTTAATTTCTTTCTCTGTTCTTCTATGCGCTTCTTTACGCCACAATTCTATGGCATCTTTCTGGGATTGTCTGGCTTTCTTTTTCCACAGTGCTTCTTCTACTCTCATGATGCAATCAGCATCCCATGTCCCCGAGACTTGCCATCTATATTTCTCTTCCAGGTCTTTAGTGTAGTCCACCCATAAATCTAAGTACAGTATGGCATCTAGGCCATGCTTGTGGTACATAAAATGTCCGGGAGTGTCCCTAGGCGGGACGGGAACTGCTTCTTCGAGTATCCCTTTCCTGGTTCCTATCTGACGTAATTTCGAAAACAGCGGCATGTTTGAACTAACTGGGACAAAAATACAATGAGCACAATAATAGACTGCAAACAATCATTCATGCCACGACATTAAAACATTGCGAACAGATACTGCCTGGTACATAGAACAACACAATTCTGAAAATCTCGAAATGCAATACTAGAATACTGGATGCACTGCTAGAACAGTACAGTCATACCGGTCTCTTTAAAGAGACACGTCATACCGCATCCACCTAGTGGACACGTCTATACCGGATCTGTGTACCCAGACCCGTCTTGACCGGGCTCAAATAAATGAACCCGTCTATATGCGTTCCCAACAACGGTACTCACCGGGAAGCAGAGCTGAAGGCCTCGAAAACTCGACACTGGACTGGACTGCTACGGCTTCTGGCTGCTACGCATGCGCCTCGGAAACAGGTGGGCCTCCGGATACCTCGGACCTTGCTCTCTCGGCTTGGGCTCTGGTCGGGACAGTCCGCATTCCTCACCGCCTCGTGTGGATGCCTGGTCGCAGTCTCCGTCTCCTCCGTGGGCCTGAGGGAGTTAGCAGGAAAACCCGCGAATGTGCACTGAAGGGTCCGTCACGGCTGTAGAAGGGGTCAGAAAGCTGCGTTACATCGCCGGCGCGTGGGGAAGGGGACTCGTCCCTATTCGGGCGCCAGATTATGTGGTAAATAAAATTACCGGGACTATTTTTCCATACATTAATAACAATAAGAATAGCTCATAAAATGAGAGGCAGAGTCCGTGGTATCTGAGTCATACGGGCTTTAATTAAGATGACTCGAGTCACTGAGAATCGGGTTTCATCACCACTAAGGTTCAGGAAGGGATATCTAACGTTTTATTAACATCACACATTATATATAGTAAAACCGTACAATTGTAATGAATACAGTAGGCGTAACAAGTGAAAATAGAGAGAGATAAGAACATATGGGCGTAAAAAGAGGCGTGTAAGGAGGCGTACACGTAGGTGTGCACTCGATGAGTCATAGACGTGTCATAGGTGGGTGGATGCATAGAGAAAGTCTGCAGGGTCAGCAGAAACCTTTCCCCTACATGTGCGCGCAACTGAACATGACGTGAGATTGACGTGTAACTGGGGAGAACTGGGGGGCTTGACTTTAGCACTAGTAAAGGAGTCTGGAGTCTGGGATGTCAGAACGACCTGCACCTTTGGCATATCTGATATCCTGTGTTTGGAGGATGTATTATCTGAAATAAAGGTCTCTCGAGCAGAGGCCGTTCATCACTGAATGCTAGTGGGTGCATATATTTCTTCGTGTAATGCGCGGGCCATGGGCATACTATGGCAACGGGTTCAGTAAATCACTTGCATGGAGACAGGAAGGCTGGGCCCTATGCTCTGCAGGCGGAAATATGTTTACCTATTTCACTAGACTGGAATGTGTTTTTGCGGAGGCTGAACAGATAACTGTAGGCAAAATACCGTCTTGGCAGGCAGGCCAGGCCGGGCCGGGCACCGCTCGGCTGGGCAGGGAGTAAGGTAGAGGTCAGGGATGCGTACCTAAACTGCAGCTTTCAGAGACAGAAGAGGCTCGGAGCCTGAATTCAGGGTCTGGCTCGGCTGAGCCACAAAAACGTGTGCTTCGCGATATTTAAAAGTGCACCATGTAAATGCATTGGAAACGTAGGCCTCAGTGCGGAATTAACATTACATACATGGAAGGCCTAATAACTGACATGCTAACATTAGACGGAAATGCAGGGGCATTATTGAAACAGGCACGGGAAGGGAATTACATGATAACAGGGACATACATGGGACATAGGTACATGGATAGGGTGCGAGGGGGGGACACACTGACTACCTAAAAATTTCTGTTTCCTCAGCATGGCCGTGATTATGGTGGTGAGTGCAGAGGTGGCTTACCCGAACAAATTATTTTACTCGTTGGTGACCTTCCCAGCTGTGAACGCAAATACCAATGTGTTCGACACGTACACTCCCACTGCTGTGCCGCAGGACTATGCTCCATATAGGACACAGGAAATTCCGATTGATGCTTGGCAGCATCGAGTTTGATTTAATGGCGTCCTACCCCACTCATTAATAGCTCCGAGGTTGGGTCCCTTGTCCATTCCAGGCGCGACTTGGCCTGTTGTGGCTAGATTTACACCTCATCCTCAGCACGGGGCATGTTCCATTGCTGAATTAAGATGACTACATGTAGTCCCGATTAGCTAGATTAGGTCGTTAGTGCAATACATTACCCGCAATCTCCCGGGCGGGGCCCCAGGAGGTGCGGCGCTCCCTGCCGGACAAGGTGGAATGAAACTTAGTCCTGTAATGGTCAACGCTGTGATGGGCAAGCGCCCCCAGGATAAGGATGAATATCCTTTCTGGCTTGCCGAGAAGTTTGACCAACTGAAAGCAGTATTTCCTAACACGACTCCTGGTGAAAAACAAAAGATTCTGACAATTAGCATGCCAAAAGACTTGACCCCAGAAATTGGTGACTGTGAGTTGTGGGGAAAGATCTTGGCGGCAGTCTATGCGAGGTGCTTCGGCACTCCGTCCATGACTGTCCTTCCAACGGTCATTAAACTTGTTCAGGATGGGCTCTGACCTGAGGCAGCAGTTGAATTGGGTATGCGCCTATGCGGCTCCTGTGATGTGGTTTCTGATCTCATACTTGCAAATGTCAAGGGTGATGCGGTAAACTTTCAGGTGTCCAATGCATTGCAGGCGGTACCCGATGCTGACAAGCCCCAACTGTTACCGAGAATGATTGTGGCGGCTTATAAGACCGTGGGCCGCAATAGCGTGGGAGTCAAGCCATTTTCCACTAAGGAGAAAAAGCAACCACAAGGGCCGAAGTCAGAGATTGACGATCAGCCCAAGACCAAGAAACAAAATTGGCCAAAAAAACAAAAACAGGGTAAACAATAAGCATGGGTGAATTTTGCGAATTCCCTAATCGTGAATTTGCGTATTCACGAATTCGCAATCTGCAAAATCCGCGAACTTTCGCGAATTTGCAGATTTTTTTTTGTGTTCGCAAGGGTTTCTGCCAGTTCGCGAGGGATTTTTACCAGTTCGCAAACGAGCACTTACTTGTAGGGTCGCAACGGTCTCGACCATGTTGTTTCTACGTCTGTTTCATCACAGCACCCTCTGTTTCACCACTGCCGCCCTCTGTCTCACCCATGCCACCCTCTGGTACATCACTGCCACCCTCTGGTTCATCACTGTAGATTATGGAGGGGAAAGCACACCTGCCCTGCCTCAACTGACATGAATTAATTTGGGGCTGATTAATGTGTCACTGAATTTGAGCTGGCACCTGCTTCCTTAGCTGTAAGTACTTCCTGATTAATGATGAGCTTGAACTTTTGCACCTGCTAAGTGCTTTCAGTTTTGCAAAATTCGTTAGCACACCTGCCCTGCCTCAACTGACATGAATTAATTAGGGGTTGATTAATGTGTCACTGAATTTGAACTTCCAGTCTGGCACCTGCTTCCTTATCTGTAATTGCTTTCTGTTGCAGTGTAATTTTTTTTAACAGGACCTTTGTGGCATACTGCCTGTGAGGGTCAGAGCAGGGTCATAGAATAGTTGCAAGTAGGCAACTGAACTCTGGAGGGGTCCCTCAGGAAGCACTACAGGGAATGGTTACTAATGATGAGCTTGAACTTTTGCACCTGCTGAGTGCTTTCAGTTTTGCAAAAATCGTTTTTCTGCAATTTCGCGGGATTCGCGGGGTGTGAATTTGCGCGAGATCGAATTCGGAAGCCGCAAATTCGTGCGAATATGCAATTTGTTTTTTGCAGCGTGTTAGTTTGCGTGGTTTTTTGCGTTTTTGCAAGCCGCTGGTAGCGCACCGAGGCGAAGTTACCCTAGCGGTCGTACATGGGCGCGGCCATCTTGTTTGCGTGACGTATTTCCGTTTCCGGGCGCTATGTGTAATCTCGCAAAGTGTGCGGCTCGCTAGTACAAGTTCGCGTGTGATCGCGGGGGAAATCTCGCGCAAACTTACCCACGCGGTCGTGAACGGACGCTGCCATCTTGTTTTTCATTAATTGCTATGGTTCTGGGCATATTTCTGTATCCTCTCTCAATCTCTGCCATCCTTTGCTTATTTGAAGTTGTTTTAATCTATTTTACTTATTATCTATCCCTCTATTATTCTAGCTCTATATTTTTGTGTTTTCTGCTACTTTTGGTCAATGTTAAACTACTTTTTTAAACTCTTTTCTTTTCTTCTTCTCTATTCTATTTCTTATTTATTATTTACCTTCCCTTCTGCCCAGACCATGGTAAAGGGAGCCAGGAAGCAGCCCGAGAAGGGGAAGGGTCCTGCACCCCGTGCCCGGCTCCCGTGCGGGCGTTTGAGGGTCGAGCTAGTGATGCCACGGGAGATCTTTAGCGCGGAGGAGGTGGCCGCACTAGTGTTCTATATACAGCGCCGCCTCCCCTGGACCATCATGGCAGGTGGCAGGATCGCAAGCGGCACCGGGCTCCGGGAGCGCCGGAAGCGGTGGGAGAAGGTGTGCCGGGCCGTGTATTCTCACTCTCGGGTCCGGCGCACCTACAACCAGGCCACCCACCGTTGAACGGATCTCCTAGACCAGGAACGCGACCTGCTCGACCTGCTCGGCATCGAGATTCCCCGGGCTTGGTGAGTAGTAGTAGTAGCTATTAGATCACTACTCTGTTTTCTCCTGCTCTGTGTGTTATTATATTGCAAATTTTTGTTTTGTACCAAAAGCAATTAATGCTGCAGATTACATTGTAGGTAAATTATATTTCAAAATCTTCTGTGCATTTCAGGTGCACTGCTCTCCTTCTCAGTAACGTTGCTACTATGCTTATTTGTTTATTGATTTTGTGTTCATTTCATTGGCCTGAGAAATTATGTATGAGTGTAGTTTACAGAACTGCGTAATGCTAGACACTAAGGGGCAGATTTGCAATTACCGGCGCATCCCTGCAAAGTAGCAGGGATGCTCCAGTAATTGTGCGCCACGCCACCACCACCCATGGTGCGCCGTATTTACAATGCGGCGCACTATGGGTCCAAAACGTCACCGAAGCGTTACACATCTGTGCCGTAAAGGCGGCGCATTGCTGGAGTTGCGTCGCAACGATGGCGCAGCTCCAGCAATGCTCTGGGATGCCCTATCTCCACAATGCTGCATCAAGCCGTACGTCTGCTTCAAGCAGGCGCACGGTTTGAGTGACGCATCATTGTCCTAAAAGTGACTGATTGAAATCTTGTAGATTTCCCTCAGCCACTTTTAGGATGCGTTCCTGCGCAGGAACGCCCCCTGATGGCGCAAGGCTTTACAACGTGATGCATCTCCCATATGCGTCACGTTGTTAATATACGCAGCACCATGGCGCCTCTTTTTGTTCTGCCGCTGCGTCACAAAAGTCACGCAACAACGGAGCAAAAGAGCCGCAAGGGGCTTGTAAATCTGCCCCTACAGACTCAAGTCCAGTCCTTCCTTTGTACACCTGGCAATAAGAAGAAATAGTGGTGGTGGATTGATAGTTTTAGTATTTTAATGACTGGTTAATGTAGTAGGAAACTTTTTAGTGTTGACTGATCTGCAATCACAATGGAGTTTGTCTGTCACTTCGTGTGCTGCGGACTGCTGCCTGCCAGTCCTAGGCTAACCTTTTTAGTAGTTTGTTTAGTGAGTTACATAACTTTCCAAGTCGACGGTCCGCAAATCAAGCAATACTAATATCGGAGTAGACCACATGAGATAGGTCAATATATCCCGTGGAATAGTTGTATATTTGCTATTTCGCCAAAATATTTTGTTATTGTTCTTTTGAAATTTTTCATTTGGTTGACAACAATCATCCAAGTTTTCGGGTCTTTCTTTCTTTCATGTTGTACATCAGCTCCCCCCAGGGGCAAGAGGACAGAGGAGGAGGGGGTATCGGCTGCTGCTGCTGTGCAAGGCCAGGATCGGTCAGGCGAGGGCTCCTTTGCTGGCCCCGGTAAGGTTTAATTTAAATATAGAGTACCTATTTTTTCCTAGCTTTCCTCATTCGATTTTTTCTAAATCGTCTTTGATCTTCTTGTAGACTGTATCTAAATTCTTATCCTGCCTCTACTATGACTCCCTGTGGTATTACTAGATTATTCTTATTAGTCTGTCTGTGTAGCTAACTAAGATTGCGCATTTGGCAAAAGGTGTTAAACGAAACTCCCATTCTAGTCAGCAATAGCTCTATGCACTGAGTGCAGTCCTCTGGGATTGTCCATAATGTCTTTTCAAGTCTTCTAAATGTTTATGCTTTGACAATTACCAACAATAAAATGTGAATGACCACCAAGAAAGAATAAGATACTACTTTACTTTTGGTTTGGATAGGAGGACAATCCATACTACTACTGTTGCAGGGACAAATCTGCACAATCAGAACTATGGACACTAAATAGTGCATTGTTTATCAATTATAATAGGCGCAGGTAGACTTTCCACATACCTCAGTGATATCAGACTTTGAAGAACCCCCAATCTCCTTACTGACTAGATAGTGTGGCAGAGTCATTTAGCTCCCGAATCCATCGATGATTGATCCCCAATGATGATTATCCAACGCAGGACAAGAGTACGGGGTCAGAGTCCAGAAGTGTCAGAGGTACGGACTCATGCTTGCAAATTGCAAAACCTGTTGCTCCGTCACTCTTGACCAAAAACCACAGAGTCTATTTAAGTTTTAAAGCTTTATTAAAAGTAAAAATATTTATTAAAATCAAGCTTGTCAGAAAACATAAACGGTTGATTAAAAATGGAAAAGTGCTTAGTTATTTATTTCACACATTTATTGTGGGCGAGCCGAGCCCTCACCTGATTTGAACTATAATTTTTCTTTTTGGTGCTGAATCGTTCGTCACTCCGTCCTAGTGATGATGATCTGATCTTGCTCTTGTTCTTAGAAGTGAAGCTTCTGACTGTTACGAGAAAAATGGTGCGTGTTAAAAATGCAAGCATTCATCAGTTGTGCCAAAAAGTGCAGCAAGACAACACCTTCCCTGCAAAAAGGGACATTTTTACTTTAGAGTAGACAGTCACAAATTATTAGATTGGTTTCTGTATTCACATTTCTTCTAGACAAAATACTAGTGAGTGGTGTATGTACATGACATTTAACATTCTTAAATGCACTTTGTAGGTGGAACATCGGGTGCCGGGCTCAGCGCGGAGGTGGAGGAGGACACTTCTGGGGAGGAGGCGGTGCAAGTGCCGGAGGAAACTGCTGTGCGTGTTGCCACGGTAGTGGCGGGCAGTGGTAAGCTCTTATATTCCTTACTTATTGAGATTGCAGACTGCAGAGTGTGCTCTCTGCACGGTTGTAGTATATATGTTCAACAGTTAAGTTACTATAATGTTA
The DNA here is from genome assembly GCF_964263255.1 of Lissotriton vulgaris. Taxonomy (NCBI): domain Eukaryota; kingdom Metazoa; phylum Chordata; class Amphibia; order Caudata; family Salamandridae; genus Lissotriton; species Lissotriton vulgaris. The sequence continues at coordinate 1,985,026,345 of NC_141693.1, forward strand.
AGCAGACTTTCGAATTTAAAACAAAGTTTTTATCAACCAGGTAGTAGCCTCCTCTAAATTTACTTCAACTCAGCGGTGAATTTTTTTTCGAGAATCCAAATCAGATCTGAGATTAACTTAATGGATGGGATGAACGGAAAGCGAAAGAAGGGTGTAAGTAAGTGTGGAAGGACGAGCAAGTTAAAAGTAATGATGACTGACAAAGAAGAATTATACGTGTTTGATTGGTGCCCGAGGTGGCTGGGAAGGAATATGATGCACAGCCTGGGTGGGTGAAACAGAAACTGTATGTGTGCACAATATATCCTTTGGTTGAAATTCAAATGCAAGTCAAGCACGGATGTATGGCTTGCGGTTTCCCAAATTAAATGAAAAGGTTGTTTTCCTGTGTGAAAACGTAAGGTTTGTCCAGATGAGAGGCATGAAGAAGAATGATTGACATATAGTTAACATCACACATTATATATAGTAAGAACATTATATATAGTAAGAACATATGGGCGTAAAAAGAGGCGTGTAAGGAGGCGTACACGTAGGTGTGCACTCGATGAGTCATAGACGTGTCATAGGTGGGTGGATGCATAGAGAAAGTCTGCAGGGTCAGCAGAAACCTTTCCCCTACATGTGCGCGCAACTGAACATGACGTGAGATTGACGTGTAACTGGGGAGAACTGGGGGGCTTGACTTTAGCACTAGTAAAGGAGTCTGGAGTCTGGGATGTCAGAACGACCTGCACCTTTGGCATATCTGATATCTTGTGTATGGAGGATGTATTATCTGAAATAAAGGTCTCTCGAGCAGAGGCCGTTCATCACTGAATGCTAGTGGGTGCATATATTTCTTCGTGTAATGCGCGGGCCATGGGCATACTATGGCAACGGGTTCAGTAAATCACTTGCATGGAGACAGGAAGGCTGGGCCCTATGCTCTGCAGGCGGAAATATGTTTACCTATTTCACTAGACTGGAATGTGTTTTTGCGGAGGCTGAACAGATAACTGTAGGCAAAATACCGTCTTGGCAGGCAGGCCAGGCCGGGCCGGGCACCGCTCGGCTGGGCAGGGAGTAAGGTAGAGGTCAGGGATGCGTACCTAAACTGCAGCTTTCAGAGACAGAAGAGGCTCGGAGCCTGAATTCAGGGTCTGGCTCGGCTGAGCCACAAAAACGTGTGCTTCGCGATATTTAAAAGTGCACCATGTAAATGCATTGGAAACGTAGGCCTCAGTGCGGAATTAACATTACATACATGGAAGGCCTAATAACTGACATGCTAACATTAGACGGAAATGCAGGGGCATCATTGAAACAGGCACGGGAAGGGAATTACATGATAACAGGGACATACATGGGACATAGGTACATGGATAGGGTGCGAGGGGGGGACACACTGACTACCTAAAAATTTCTGTTTCCTCAGCATGGCCGTGATTATGGTGGTGAGTGCAGAGGTGGCTTACCCGAATGAATTATTTTACTCGTTGGTGACCTTCCCAGCTGTGAACGCAAATACCAATGTGTTCGACACGTACACTCCCTCTGCTGTGCCGCAGGACTATGCTCCATATAGGACACAGGAAATTCCGATTGATGCTTGGCAGCATCGAGTTTGGTTTAATGGCGTCCTACCCCACTCATTAATAGCTCCGAGGTTTGGTCCCTTGTCCATTCCAGGCGCGACTTGGCCTGTTGTGGCTAGATTTACACCTCATCCTCAGCACGGGGCATGTTCCATTGCTGAATTAAGATGACTACATGTAGTCCCGATTAGCTAGATTAGGTCGTTAGTGCAATACATTACCCGCAATCTCCCGGGCGGGGCCCCAGGAGATGCGGCGCTCCCTGCCGGACAAGGTGGAATGAAACTTAGTCCTGTAATGGTCAACGCTGTGATGGGCAAGCGCCCCCAGGATAAGGATGAGTATCCTTTCTGGCTTGCCGAGAAGTTTGACCAACTGAAAGCAGTATTTCCTAACACGACTCCTGGTGAAAAACAAAAGATTCTGACAATTAGCATGCCAAAAGACTTGACCCCAGAAATTGGTGACTGTGAGTTGTGGGGAAAGATCTTGGCGGCAGTCTATGCGAGGTGCTTCGGCACTCCGTCCATGACTGTCCTTCCAACGGTCATTAAACTTGTTCAGGATGGGCTCGGACCTGAGGCAGCAGTTGAATTGGGTATGCGCCTATGCGGCTCCTGTGATGTGGTTTCTGATCTCATACTTGCAAATGTCAAGGGTGATGCAGTAAACTTTCAGGTGTCCAATGCATTGCAGGCGGTACCCGATGCTGACAAGCCCCAACTGTTACCGAGAATGATTGTGGCGGCTTATAAGACCGTGGGCCGCAATAGCGTGGGAGTCAAGCCATTTTCCACTAAGGAGAAAAAGCAACCACAAGGGCCGAAGTCAGAGATTGACGATCAGCCCAAGACCAAGAAACAAAATTGGCCAAAAAAACAAAAACAGGGTAAACAATAAGCATGGGTGAATTTTGCGAATTCCCTAATCGTGAATTTGCGTATTCACGAATTCGCAATCTGCAAAATCCGCGAACTTTCGCGAATTTGCAGATTTTTTTTTGTGTTCGCAAGGGTTTCTGCCAGTTCGCGAGGGATTTTTACCAGTTCGCAAACGAGCACTTACTTGTAGCGTCGCAACGGTCTCGACCATGTTGTTTCTACGTCTGTTTCATCACAGCACCCTCTGTTTCACCACTGCCGCCCTCTGTCTCACCCATGCCACCCTCTGGTACATCACTGCCACCCTCTGGTTCATCACTGTAGATTATGGAGGGGAAAGCACACCTGCCCTGCCTCAACTGACATTAATTAATTTGGGGCTGATTAATGTGTCACTGAATTTGAGCTGGCACCTGCTTCCTTAGCTGTAAGTACTTCCTGATTAATGATGAGCTTGAACTTTTGCACCTGCTAAGTGCTTTCAGTTTTGCAAAATTCGTTAGCACACCTGCCCTGCCTCAACTGACATGAATGAATTAGGGGTTGATTAATGTGTCACTGAATTTGAACTTCCAGTCTGGCACCTGCTTCCTTATCTGTAATTGCTTTCTGTTGCAGTGTAATTTTTTTTAACAGGACCTTTGTGGCATACTGCCTGTGAGGGTCAGAGCAGGGTCATAGAATAGTTGCAAGTAGGCAACTGAACTCTGGAGGGGTCCCTCAGGAAGCACTACAGGGAATGGTTACTAATGATGAGCTTGAACTTTTGCACCTGCTGAGTGCTTTCAGTTTTGCAAAAATCGTTTTTCTGCAATTTCGCGGGATTCGCGGGGTGTGAATTTGCGCGAGATCGAATTCGGAAGCCGCAAATTCGTGCGAATATGCAATTTGTTTTTTGCAGCGTGTTAGTTTGCGTGGTTTTTTGCGTTTTTGCAAGCCGCTGGTAGCGCACCGAGGCGAAGTTACCCTAGCGGTCCTACATGGGCGCAGCCATCTTGTTTGCGTGACGTATTTCCGTTTCCGGGCGCTATGTGTAATCTCGCAAAGTGTGCGGCTCGCTAGTACAAGTTCGCGTGTGATCGCGGGGGAAATCTCGCGCAAACTTACCCACGCGGTCTTGAACGGACGCTGCCATCTTGTTTTTCATTAATTGCTATGGTTCTGGGCATATTTCTGTATCCTCTCTCAATCTCTGCCATCCTTTGCTTATTTGAAGTTGTTTTAATCTATTTTACTTATTATCTATCCCTCTATTATTCTAGCTCTATATTTTTGTGTTTTCTGCTACTTTTGGTCAATGTTAAACTACTTTTTTAAACTCTTTTCTTTTCTTCTTCTCTATTCTATTTCTTATTTCTTATTTACCTTCCCTTCTGCCCAGACCATGGTAAAGGGAGCCAGGAAGCAGCCCGAGAAGGGGAAGGGTCCTGCACCCCGTGCCCGGCTCCCGTGCGGGCGTTTGAGGGGCGAGCTAGTGATGCCACGGGAGATCTTTAGCACGGAGGAGGTGGCCGCACTAGTGTTCTATATACAGCGCCGCCTCCCCTGGACCATCATGGCAGGTGGCAGGATCGCAAGCGGCACCGGGCTCCGGGAGCGCCGGAAGCGGTGGGAGAAGGTGTGCCGGGCCGTGTATTCTCACTCTCGGGTCCGGCGCACCTACAACCAGGCCACCCACCGTTGAACGGATCTCCTAGACCAGGAACGCGACCTGCTCGACCTGCTCGGCATCGAGATTCCCCGGGCTTGGTGAGTAGTAGTAGTAGCTATTAGATCACTACTCTGTTTTCTCCTGCTCTGTGTGTTATTATATTGCAAATTTTTGTTTTGTACCAAAAGCAATTAATGCTGCAGATTACATTGTAGGTAAATTATATTTCAAAATCTTCTGTGCATTTCAGGTGCACTGCTCTCCTTCTCAGTAACGTTGCTACTATGCTTATTTGTTTATTGATTTTGTGTTCATTTCATTGGCCTGAGAAATTATGTATGAGTGTAGTTTACAGAACTGCGTAATGCTAGACACTAAGGGGCAGATTTGCAATTACCGGCGCATCCCTGCAAAGTAGCAGGGATGCTCCAGTAATTGTGCGCCACGCCACCACCACCCATGGTGCGCCGTATTTACAATGCGGCACACTATGGGCCCAAAACGTCACCGAAGCGTTACACATCTGTGCCGTAAAGGCGGCGCATTGCTGGAGTTGCGTCGCAACGATGGCGCAGCTCCAGCAATGCTCTGGGATGCCCTATCTCCACAATGCTGCATCAAGCCGTACGTCTGCTTCAAGCAGGCGCACGGTTTGAGTGACGCATCATTGTCCTAAAAGTGACTGATTGAAATCTTGTAGATTTCCCTCAGCCACTTTTAGGATGCGTTCCTGCGCAGGAACGCCCCCTGATGGCGCAAGGCTTTACAACGTGATGCATCTCCCATATGCGTCACGTTGTTAATATACGCAGCACCATGGCGCCTCTTTTTGTTCTGCCGCTGCGTCACAAAAGTCACGCAACAACGGAGCAAAAGAGCCGCAAGGGGCTTGTAAATCTGCCCCTACAGACTCAAGTCCAGTCCTTCCTTTGTACACCTGGCAATAAGAAGAAATAGTGGTGGTGGATTGATAGTTTTAGTATTTTAATGACTGGTTAATGTAGTAGGAAACTTTTTAGTGTTGACTGATCTGCAATCACAATGGAGTTTGTCTGTCACTTCGTGTGCTGCGGACTGCTGCCTGCCAGTCCTAGGCGAACCTTTTTAGTAGTTTGTTTAGTGAGTTACATAACTTTCCAAGTCGACGGTCCGCAAATCAAGCAATACTAATATCGGAGTAGACCACATGAGATAGGTCAATATATCCCGTGGAATAGTTGTATATTTGCTATTTCGCCAAAATATTTTGTTATTGTTATTTTGAAATTTTTCATTTGGTTGACAACAATCATCCAAGTTTTCGGGTCTTTCTTTCTTTCATGTTGTACATCAGCTCCCCCCAGGGGCAAGAGGACAGAGGAGGAGGGGGTATCGGCTGCTGCTGCTGTGCAAGGCCAGGATCGGTCAGGCGAGGGCTCCTTTGCTGGCCCCGGTAAGGTTTAATTTAAATATAGAGTACCTATTTTTTCCTAGCTTTCCTCATTCGATTTTTTCTAAATCGTCTTTGATCTTCTTGTAGACTGTATCTAAATTCTTATCCTGCCTCTACTATGACTCCCTGTGGTATTACTAGATTATTCTTATTAGTCTGTCTGTGTAGCTAACTAAGATTGCGTATTTGGCAAAAGGTGTTAAACGAAACTCCCATTCTAGTCAGCAATAGCTCTATGCACTGAGTGCAGTCCTCTGGGATTGTCCATAATGTCTTTTCAAGTCTTCTAAATGTTTATGCTTTGACAATTACCAACAATAAAATGTGAATGACCACCAAGAAAGAATAAGATACTACTTTACTTTTGGTTTGGATAGGAGGACAATCCATACTAATACTGTTGCAGGGACAAATCTGCACAATCAGAACTATGGACACTAAATAGTGCATTGTTTATCAATTATAATAGGCGCAGGTAGACTTTCCACATACCTCAGTGATATCAGACTTTGAAGAACCCCCAATCTCCTTACTGACTAGATAGTGTGGCAGAGTCATTTAGCTCCCGAATCCATCGATGATTGATCCCCAATGATGATTATCCAACGCAGGACAAGAGTACGGGGTCAGAGTCCAGAAGTGTCAGAGGTACGGACTCATGCTTGCAAATTGCAAAACCTGTTGCTCCGTCACTCTTGACCAAAAACCACAGAGTCTATTTAAGTTTTAAAGCTTTATTAAAAGTAAAAATATTTATTAAAATCAAGCTTGTCAGAAAACATAAACGGTTGATTAAAAATGGAAAAGTGCTTAGTTATTTATTTCACACATTTATTGTGGGCGAGCCGAGCCCTCACCTGGTTTGAACTATAATTTTTCTTTTTGGTGCTGAATCGTTCGTCACTCCGTCCTAGTGATGATGATCTGATCTTGCTCTTGTTCTTAGAAGTGAAGCTTCTGACTGTTACGAGAAAAATGGTGCGTGTTAAAAAGCAAGCATTCATCAGTTGTGCCAAAAAGTGCAGCAAGACAACACCTTCCCTGCAAAAAGGGACATTTTTACTTTAGAGTAGACAGTCACAAATTATTAGATTGGTTTCTGTATTCACATTTCTTCTAGACAAAATACTAGTGAGTGGTGTATGTACATGACATCTAACATTCTTAAATGCACTTTGTAGGTGGAACATCGGGTGCCGGGCTCAGCGCGGAGGTGGAGGAGGACACTTCTGGGGAGGAGGCGGTGCAAGTGCCGGAGGAAACTGCTGTGCGTGTTGCCACGGTAGTGGCGGGCAGTGGTAAGCTCTTATATTCCTTACTTATTGAGATTGCAGACTGCAGAGTGTGCTCTCTGCACGGTTGTAGTATATATGTTCAACAGTTAAGTTACTATACTGTTAAGCAGACTTTCGAATTTAAAACAAAGTTTTTATCAACCAGGTAGTAGCCTCCTCTAAATTTACTTCAACTCAGCGGTGAATTTTTTTTCGAGAATCCAAATCAAATCTGAGATTAACTTAATGGATGGGATGAACGAAAAGCGAAAGAAGGGTGTAAGTAAGTGTGGAAGGACGAGCAAGTTAAAAGTAATGATGACTGACAAAGAAGAATTATACGTGTTTGATTGGTGCCCGAGGTGGCTGGGAAGGAATATGATGCACAGCCTGGGTGGGTGAAACAGAAACTGTATGTGTGCACAATATATCCTTTGGTTGAAATTCAAATGCAAGTCAAGCACGGATGTATGGCTTGCGGTTTCCCAAATTAAATGAAAAGGTTGTTTTCCTGTGTGAAAACGTAAGGTTTGTCCAGATGAGAGGCATGAAGAAGAATGATTGACATATAGTTTGAATGGATGGATGCCTGGATCATGGTACTATCTGACTCTAAGATAGCATATGTGTGTCTAGAGAGAGTAGATGGTCACTGGATGAACTAAGTGTTACTTTGAAGAGCATGTAACACCGCACCCGCACGTCCGTCCCAGTGTAGGAAAGGCAAGGAAAAGAAGTTTTAAATTAATTTTGTCCGAATACTACCATGAATAGTAGCAGTAGTTTGTATTGCAAGCACAGCATATATCCGGCTATTACGATGGCCACTCACTACCTCTGTTAATAAGTTTAGTAGAACTCGGTCATTCATGTGTGGGTGTATCACTGTTCACTCAATAAAAAGCAAAGCACCTAAAGTCATCCCATATGTAAGCAAATACATACCATGTGCAGTGATAGATAATCAGATTATTTATCTTCTTCCTTTTCCTTTTCTAGTATTCATTGGCACTGTAGGGTGAAAGTTACATTAATTAAGCAGTAGCCCTTGTAACAGAGTATTCTCAGTGACACCCGTAATAGAAAAGTAAGAGCATCACCACCTGCATGTACTGGACTGGTACAGTAACGCAAGTCTGTCTCACTCATCATGGCGGGCGTCTGTTTTTCTCGGGCGCTGGCATTATGCCGGCTTGCAGAAGTTAACGTACCAATTTTGCTAAACAAGAGAGAAGAAGAAGAATAAGACTGGTGTACTGTCATAGTCGACTCTAATGGAGTGAGTCCATAGTGCTCGTAGAATTGATTCCTTAAACTCCCACTAATGTTAGAGCAAGGATGAAGAAGTGGGAGGTTAGATAGATACTGGCCAGAATAGTTATGTGCTGCGCTTGCAAGTTGCTAGTTCTACTGTGACACAACTTTCTGCTGAATCATTTTGTGTTAATCTTAAAGAGCATTGGTTACAGACTATGTCTTTCTTTCTTCATATAGATGCTCTTTCCAAACCAACACGGAAGGAGCTGGCTAAAAGTGCCCGGCAAAGGAGGCTGGAGACGACTGTCACAGAATATCGGCGGCTGGTGGCCCAGGAGGAGGAGGACACGCAGAGTACGTCGACAACATCCATGGCGACACCTGCATCCTCCTCCGCGCTCCCTGGGTCAGCCAGTCAGCGCAGCAGGTCTCCAGCGGTTCGGAGCCGGGGTACCGCAGCCACTCGCCACCGCCGAGCAGCAACAAAATCAGCTGCCCCCCACAGCAGTACCAAAAAACGGTTGCACCGTCTTTCACTCAGGGTGTCCTACCTCGAGCAGGAGATGCTCAACACCAGAACCCTGCTCGAGACCCTCCGCAAGGAGCATGCCGACCTGGCCCGAAAAGTCAACAGCAGCCAGCAGTAGGAGGAGACTGTCCCTTGGCCCTTTTTTAAAGACTTCTGGGGGTGGGAACTGGGAGTTGGGTTTTTTGGACTTTTCACGGACATTCGTTGGGGTTAGGGAGTAGGGGTGGGTTGGGTCTTGCGGGAGATTATTTATGTTAGGGATATAAATATACTATAAACTTTATCTTAGCAATCAATCAATCAATCAGTGACACTTATAAAGCGCTCTACATATCCGTAGGGTCTCAAGGCGCTTGGGGTGGGGGGGGGGGGGAGCCGCTACTGCTCGAACAGCCAGGTCTTCAGCTTCTTCCTGAAGGAGAGGTGGTCTTGGGTCAGGCGCAGGTCGGTCGGGAGGGAGTTCCAGGTCTTGGCGGCCAGGTAGGAGAAGGACCTTCCTCCTGTAGTCGCTCTTCAGATGCGGGGGACGGCGGCGAGGGCGTGGTTGGCTGATCGGAGGTGGCGTTTGGGAGCGTAGAAGTTGACTCGTCTGTTGAGGTAGCTCGGGCCTTGGTCATGTAGGGCTTTGTGTGCGTGGGTGAGGAGGCGGAAGGTGATTCTTTTGTTGACGGGGAGCCAGTGAAGGTCTCTCAGATGTCCGGAGATGTGGCTGGTTCGTGGGATGTCGAGGATGAGTCTGGCTGAGGCGTTCTGGATCCGCTGGAGTCTCTTCTGGAGCTTGGCGGTGGTACCGGCGTAGAGGGCGTTGCCGTAGTCCAGTCGGCTGGTGACGAGGGCCTGGGTGACGGTCTTCCTGGTCTCGGTGGGGATCCACCAGAAGATCTTCCGTAACATGCGTAGGATGTTGAAGCATGCCGAGGAGACGTTGTTGACTTGCCTGGTCATGGAGAGGGAGGAGTCCAGGATGAAGCCCAGGTTGCGTGCATGGTCTGTCGGTTTGGGTGCGGTGCCCAGGGCGGGAGGCCACCAGGAGTCGTCCCAGGCGGAGGGAGAGGAGCCCAGGATGAGGACCTCCGTCTTGTCCGAGTTCAGTTTCAGGCGGCTGGTCGTCATCCACTCGGATACCTCTTTCATCCCTTCGTGCAGGTTGGCTCTGGCGGCGGCGGGGTCGTTGGTCAGGGAGAGGATCAGCTGGGTGTCGTCGGCGTAGGAGATTATGCTGAGGTTGTGTTTGCGTACGATGGCCGCGAGGGGGCTCATGTAGACGTTGAAGAGGGTGGGGCTCAGAGATGATCCTTGGGGGACGCCGCAGATGACTTCGGTGGCCTCTGACTTGTACGGTGGTAGGCGGACTCTCTGTGTTCTCCCGTCGAGGAAGGAGATGATCCATTCCAGCGCCTTGTCCTGGATTCCGACGTTGCTGAGGCGCCGTACTAGGGTGCGGTGGCAGACCGTGTCGAATGCCGCGGAGAGGTCTAGGAGGATGAGGGCCGCTGTTTCTCCGTTGTCCATCAGGGCTCGGATGTCATCGGTGGCGGCGATGAGGGCGGTCTCGGTGCTGTGGTTGGCTCGGAAGCCGGACTGTGAGGGGTCGAGGGATCCGTTCGTCTCGAGGAAAGCGGCCATCTGCTTGTTGACGGTCTTCTCGATGACTTTGGCTGGAAACGGGAGGAGCGAGATGGGGCGGTAATTCTTGAGGTCGGTGGGGTCCGCTGTTGGTTTCTTAAGTAGAGCGCTGAGTTCGGCGTGTTTCCAGCTCTCGGGGAAGATGGTGGTGTCGAAGGATGTGTTGATGATGTCTCGCAGGTGGGGTGCGATGACAGCGTCGGCCTTGTTGAAGACGTGGTGAGGGCAGGGGTCGGTCGGTGATCCGGAGTGGATGGAGTTCATCGTGCGGATGGTGTCTTCGGTGCTGATCGGGGTCCAGGCGTGGAGGGTGGTGGTGGGGGGTGGTTGTTCGGTCATGGTGTGCGTTGGTTGGTTGTTGAAGCTGTTGTGTATGTCCGCGATCTTGTTGTGGAAGTATGAAGCCAGGGAGTTGCAGAGGTCTTGCGATGGGGTGATGTCGTTGTTTCCTGCGCTGGGGTTGGAAAGCTCTTTGACGATGTTGAAGAGTTCCTTGCAGTTGTGTGCGTTGTTGTCCAACCGGTCCTTGAATGCTGTTTTCTTGGCGGCGCGGATCAGCTGGTGGTGTTTCCGGGTGGCAAGTTTGAAGGAGGTCCTGTTGTCCGGTGTCGGTTCCCTTCTCCAGACTTTCTCGAGGGCTCGGCAGTTCTTCTTGGAGCTCTTGAGTTCGTCGGTGAACCATGGGGCTTTCTTGCTGCCGGGTCTGCTGGGCGGGGTCCTCAGTGGGGCGAGTTCGTCCGCGCAGTTGCTGATCCACTTCGTGAGGTTGTCGGCGGCCTGGCTGGGGTTCGCTGAGCTGGCAGGAGGGTGCTGGCTCAGGGAGGTGGCGAGCTGGTCTGCTGTGATCTTGTTCCAGCTTCTGCGGGCGGCCTGTTGCTGGTGGTGGTGGGTCGTTGTTTTCTTGAAGGTGAAGTGGACGCAGCTGTGGTCCGTCCATTGAAGCTCTGTGGCGTGGCTGAAGTCGATGTCCTTGCTGGATGAGAAGACAGCGTCGAGTGTGTGTCCGGCGAGGTGGGTGGGGGTGGACACCAGTTGCTTGAGTCCCAGGTTGGCGAGGTTGTCGAGCAGGGTGCTGGTGTTGCGGTCGTTGTTGTTCTCCAGATGGAAGTTGAGGTCTCCCAGGAGGATGTAGTCAGCGGAGGGGAGGGCATGTGGGCTGACGAAGTCGGCGATGTCCTCGCTGAATTGTGTACGTGGTCCAGGGGGTCGGTAGATCAGGGTGCCTCTGAGGGTGGTGTTCGGGTTGGTGTGGATCTGGAAATGCAGGTGTTCGGCGGTGGTCAGGGAGTTGTCGGTGCTGGTCGTGAGACGGATGGTGCTCCTGTGGATGATGGCGATGCCTCCTCCCATCTGGTTGGCGTTTCGGTCCCTCCGGACGATCTTGTAGCCCTCTGGGATGGCGATGGCGATGTCGGGAGCTGAAGAGGCGTTCATCCAGGTCTCCGTGAGGAAGGCGACGTCAGGGGCTGTGGTGTCTAGGAGGTTCCAGAGTTCGATGGCATGTCTGTGGACGGAGCGGGTGTTGAGCAGGATGCACTTGAGGTGGGTGCTGCTGGTGTTCAGCTTGGTGGGTGCTGGTGCGAGGCAGGTCCGGATGCAGGTGAACTTGCAGGCGTGGCAGCTGAAGGGTCCGTGGGTACGTCGTGGAGAGGCTTGATGGCATTCTGGGAGTCGGCCGGTGTTGAGAGCGGTGAGGGTGGCGGCGGAGTACGTCAGGCGGGTCGGTCGGGGTCTTCGTGGGCCAGGGGTCCTGGTCCTGGGCGCGGTCCAGGCGCGGACGGGCGTAGACGGGCTTACCTTTGGCGCGCCTTCGGCGCACAATCGGCGCGCCCGCTGCGCGTGACCGCTGCGCGTTCGCACGGTCGCCATTTAAGGCGAAGTGCGCGGGTGGGCGGAGCAGCTGGGAGGCGGGAGCGGGGAGGGTACAGAATAGAAAAAGGGGCGGGGAAAAGCGGCGGTGGCGGGAAGGGAGGGCGGAGGGCGGCGAGGTAGGCGGACAACAAGGAAGGAAACCACAACACGGGGAAATAAAAATTAAACAGAACGGGCACAACTTCTCAATAAAACAAGGAAAACAAGGAAAAAAACAAAGTTATATAAATCAGGCACAAATGTTAGACAAAACAAGGGCAAAAACAACCGCAGCGGCGCCAGCCGGCAATCGGCAAAACGAGGCAGCAGCGAGGCAGAGGGCAGGCAAGGGGCACACGCAGCAGCTGGTGGCCGTGCGGCGCGGGGGTGTCCCACAAGTGGGTCACACTCACCTGCGTCGCACGGTCGCCATTTAAGGCCAAGTGCGCGGGTGGGCGGAGCAGCTGGGAGGCGGGAGCGGGGAGGGTACAGAATAGAAAAAGGGGCGGGGAAAAGCGGCGGTGGCGGGAAGGGAGGGCGGAGGGCGGCGAGGTAGGCGGACAACAAGGAAGGAAACCACAACACGGGGGAAATAAAAATTAAACAGAACGGGCACAACTTCTCAACAAAACAAGGAAAACAAGGAAAAAACCAAAGTTATATAAAACAGGCACAAATGTTAGACAGAACAAGGGCAAAAACAACCGCAGCGGCGCCAGCCGGCATTCGGCAAAACGAGGCAGCAGCGAGGCAGAGGGCAGGCAAGGGGCACAGGCAGCAGCTGGTGGCCGTGCGGCGCGGGGGTGTCCCACAAGTGGGTCACACTCACCTGCGTCGCACGTCGCCATTTAAGGCCAAGTGCGCGGGTGGGCGGAGCAGCTGGGAGGCGGGAGCGGGGAGGGTACAGAATAGAAAAAGGGGCGGGGAAAAGCGGCGGTGGCGGGAAGGGAGGGCGGAGGGCGGCGAGGTAGGCGGACAACAAGGAAGGAAACCACAACACGGGGGAAATAAAAATTAAACAGAACGGGCACAACTTCTCAACAAAACAAGGAAAACAAGGAAAAAACCAAAGTTATATAAAACAGGCACAAATGTTAGACAAAACAAGGGCAAAAACAACCGCAGCGGCGCCAGCCGGCAATCGGCAAAACGAGGCAGCAGCGAGGCAGAGGGCAGGCAAGGGGCACACGCAGAAGCTGGTGGCCGTGCGGCGCGAGCGTGTTTTTTTTACTGCTTTTGATGCTGGTGGGTGGGGGTTTAACAGTAAGTTTGTTTTCCTGAAACCTGAAGTGGCATCTTGATTCAAGTTGTGTAAGTAATTGCCCAAATGTTTTCAAAACTAAGTGCCTCTCACAGAGTAAGTGAATTCAATAGTCCTAGGACATTACTAGTACTACCGTCAGTCTCTCGTCTCTCCTAATACTCCATTATACTACCTCCCCCCAAACGCTTATATTACCTGTAATTTGTGTTTGGAAATAGGGCTAGGCACAAGGCTGGCTGCACGCGAAATGGCGATTCAGGTTGGCAATCCTGGGCGGATGAAATGTCATCATTGCGGTGGTACTAGTGGTGTTACACAGTGGCAGTTGCAGCATCTGAAAAAAAAGAAAATGAAACCTTGTTTGTCCTTACCGTAGCATTAGAACGGTACGATAGAGAATATAGCAGGTGACAGTACACTAGAACAGTGCCACAATGTAGCCTAACGCATGGTAAAGTATTGAAAGTATAACTAGTACTTGCGTTGAATTTCTTTGACATTGGCTACTACTACAAGAAATAGTACTGAAGGTGAAGGACAGAGCAGCGTAATAATTTGCCACGTCTAGGAGGAGGATGTTCTTGATGACCAATCAAGTTGATGGCACACATGAAAATCTGCTTTCATTTGCCAATAGTGACTCTGTGTCAAGCTGAGTAAGAATATATCCTCGGATTCCTTCACCAGCCTGTTGCTATGACCTTATCCTCCCCAGCAAGTGTGTGGAATTATTGCTGTCATTTAGCACACATCAATCAAAACCACACAGCCCGGGGAAGAGGGTTAGGGTTTTGAAAATGGATGGGAATGGGGGTTTTTGGGAAAGTTTTGTTGAGAGAAGAAAAAAAAAGCACAGCAAGGACAAACAATAATTGAAGATAAACAAATCTTTGGGTACAAAGCTATCCATAAATCTTTTAAGTGACATAAAGGAAGTGCATGCACTACTGCATGCATGGTTACTAAAAAGTAAGTAGTACTTTCGACAACCGTGAATGAAAGAATCCGACAGTACAGGGCTGCAGTAATAATCATGCGTTTTCACTTGCCTATCTCTGCACTCAGAAAAACCCTTCTTGCATTAAATTAGGTTTAAAAAATAGCAGAAGTAAAACCTATACAATGGCTGTAGGGATGAATTTAGAAGCAGAGATCAAAGAAATGCAGAGTCACACACATAGAAGTTCAAAGCAATAACATTACTTAAAAGATAATTAGAAAAGAACGGATACTGTATCTGTATGTTGTTGTAGTTGTCCTGTTAAATTTGGTAAGTTGCATGCCATTCCTATTATTAGCGGGACTCCTCCATTCCATATGACGCTCCGTCTATCAATGTTGGTGACCAGAAGACACCCTCTCCACTGCCTGCCTGGCGGATGCAGAATTGCGGCTCGCTAATGTGAAGCCTGACTTCATCCTTTTTTTCCCATTGCACAGGCTGAAACCCGGCCTGTAATTATTGATGGAAAAACAGGAAGTGATATTAGAACACCACTGACAAATAAATATAAGGTATGTACGCTGTGTAGTGCAAAAAGACACACTTTGAGTTCCCTAATAGACAGTACAATATTTTTGAAAGTGCGTACTCTGTCTTAATTTAGCGGATCTTTCCCCTCAAGCTAGGTGTACTGTAAACTATGTTTTAGAACAAAATTAGACCTTCCCAGCAGTGCTCCCAGACCCTTACTAAACCCAGTCGCAAAAATATAGAAGACCCCCAATCAGATCTGCAAAAACGAGGCCTAGTAGAAAATGGTGACAAAACGTACTTTGAATGTAAAGTAGGCCCGAATCCCCCCTTACCCAACATGGATTGTATTCAAACCACTTGCAAGCAAGCCAAAGTATCCATACCTAGCATTGCTCCAAGACTCGCAAACCCACCCACAAACACCAAGAACCCCCACAAACAGCCCCCCGAAAACGGTAGAGTGAGCGAAATCTCAGAAAATGCAAAAACTTTTTCCCCAGGGATTGTCTCCAAAACACTTTCTTTCGGGTATTAGACCTTCCCAGCAATGGCCCCAGAACTGTCAACCTGGGCGAAAACAAGTTTAACCCCCCTAACAAGCCAAAAGGCAAAACCCGGGAAAAGCCACACTTAGAAAACTTTGGGCCTACCTGGAATTCAGTCCAAATGCTCTCTGCAGCTAGGCCCCAAATCCCCTTTTCCACCATGGATTTCCTGAAAAACAAATGCAATCAACATTAGATGTGCCAGCAGTGCTCCCAGACCCCAAAACCCACCCACAAAAACCTGGAAGCCCCCCAAACAGCACCCCAAAGACAGGCAAGTGAGCAAAAACGCAAACACTTTTTCACCATGGATTTGGTCCAAAACACTTGATTCCAATATTACACCTTCCGAGCTATGCCCCCAGACCCCTGCAGCCATCCGCAAAAAAGCAGAACACCCCCAAACAGGCAAAAAGCAAAAATGGGCCTACCTTCAATTCAGTCCAAATACGTTGTGCAGCTAGGCCCTAACTCCCCTTTTCCACCATGGATTGCCCGAAAAACAAATGAAATCAACATTAGACTGTGCCAGCAGTGTTCCCAGACCCCAAAACCCACCCACAAAAACCTGGAAGCCCCCCAAACAGCACCCCAAAGACAGGCAAGTGAGCAAAAAACGCAAAAACATTTTCACCATGGATTTGGTCCAAAACACTTGATTCCAATATTACACCTTCCGAGCTGTGCCCCAGACCCCTGCAGCCACCCGCAAAAAAGCAGAACACCCCCATACTGGCAAAAAGCAAAAATGGGCCTACCTTCAATTCAGTCCAAATACGTTGTGCAGCTATGCCCTAATTCCCCTTTTCCATCATGGATTTCCTGAAAAACAAATGCAATCAACATTAGACTGTGCCAGCAGTTCTCCCAGACCCCAAAATCCACCCCCAACAACCTAAAAGCCCGCCAAACAGCACCCCAAAGACAGGCAAGTGATCAAAAGTGCAAAATCTTGTTCTGCTTCGATTTTCTTCAAACCACTTTTATCCGGTATTAGACCTTCACAGCAATGCCCCAGACCCGTCAACTCACCGCAAAGAATTAGAACACCCCCACAAGTACAGAGTCTTTCTTCATTGGGCGTAATCCAGCCATCTGCTTTGAGGGAAATAGGAGTCTGGAGGAGGAGGATAGAGGAGCATATTCTTGTGAACTTGTGAACCTGAGGAATGCAGACTGCGGCACCTTCAAATCAATAAGCAAATAAGTGAAGACAGTTCTGCTGATGGGCTTGTTTTTGTGATTAGGTGATTAAAGTTTTTTTTATATAGATTTTGCAAAACAAAGAAAGACAGACACACAGGAATAAAAGTGAATAAGGACGAAAAAGAAAGTTAGTGATTCATTGACTCATTTTCAGGGCTCGGTGTCAGGGAAGAAGTGCTCGTCCTCAAACTCTGCGAATTTAGACGGGAGTAGGTCAGTTAACAGAGAAGAACTTCCCTCATCTAAGTTGGTGTCCTCCTCGTCTTCTTCCTGCGTGCATTCTCGTATTTTGTAATCTGGTGGTATGAGGTGCTGATTCATCTTGATCATTGTTAACCACTCCACATTTTTGGGCGAGAGGCGGGTCCTTTTGGAAGTTACAATGCCACCAGAAGCACTGAAAACACATTCAGAAGACACACTTGCGAGTGGGCAAGACAAGTAATTTATAGCCAGGTTGGTGATCTCTGGCCACACATCTCTTTTCCCATGCCAATACGCCAGTGGGTCATCATGAACATAGACCTCTGTTGAGTCATTCAGATAGTCCTGCACCATCGACTCAAGGTTCTCCAGGCTTCCTCCACTTTGCTTACTTTTTTCTGGGACCTTTTGAGAACCAAACCCAAGCTGAGTTAGCCAATCCTCTTCTTCACACAATGTTACTGTTGTGTCTGGTGCAGATGATTCGGTTGCTGGTGTCTGTAACGGCTGAGAGGGAAAATCACTCACTTCTGCCACAGCCACAGATGCAGAAGTGGATTTGTTTGACTACGGATGGCCTGCTGATGCTGATGTACTGCCTTTTCCTTCAATTTCCTGCCGTTCTCTTTCAAACCGACTGGCTGACACAGCTAGCCAATGTTTGTACTTTGTAACATCTGCGTCATCAAAAGGAAAGAATACTCTGCCTGCCACTGCCTTTTTGTACCGTGGATCCAGAATAGTAGCACAAATGTAATGCTGTTCTGTGTGGATCTTTTGAAGACGTTCATCGCAAAGTAGGCGCTGTAATAACTTCTCCGCCAACTCAAATGCTTCTTGCTTTCCATCTTTTTGAAACGTAGAAGACACCGCCTTCATTTGGTGCTCTAGCATGCGCAACAATGGGATAGCTTTTCCCAAATTACAGTCCTCCCTGCTGACTGCACTCGTGAAGACCTCAAAAGGACGAAGCATGTCTGTCAGGCTTTTAACTAGCTTCCATTGCTCCACCTGTATCCTCAGGTCCATCATAAGGTGTACCCAGTGTAAAGAAATACTGATCGACTACCGCATACTGCTCATACAGACGCTCAAGCATGTAGAAGGTTGAGTTCCAACATGTTACCACCTCCTGGATGAGTGCTTTCACTGGCAGTTTACGTTCATGTTACAGGCACCTCAGCTGCTCCCGGGCCTTAAAAGAATGGTTGAAATGTGTGCACATTCTTCAGCAGGTGGTCAGTAACTCGCACACTGGACTTTCTTCACTCAAGAATTTTTTAACAACCAAGTTTATACAGTGCGCCAAACACGGCACTCTGAAATAGTTACCCTTATCCATGGCCTTAACTACATTGGCACCATTATCCGTGGAAACATAACCAATCATGCGTTTTCTTGGAGACAGCCATTGAAAGACCTTTGTGTTAAACTCATGCAAAATGTTTTCTCCTGTATGACTTTTCTCCATGGCAAACATGGCTAGTGTTTCATGTTTCCGAGCAGCTTTAAAAACTTTGTCCGGGTCAACACCTGCATTTAGCTTTGCTTTAACCCCTGAAAAAGTGACCCAGTGTGCAGTGATGCACATGTAATCAACGGCTTGGCAACTGGTCCACATGTCTGTTGTCAGATGTATAGTGTGAACCGCACTCTTCTGCAAAGCTGCCCCAATCACCTCCAGCACATCTTCATGTAGTGCTGGAACCGCAACTCTGGCAAAATAGAACCGGCTAGGAACCTTCCATTTAGGGCAGAGCGTTTGCCACTAATTCAAGAAAACCCACCCCTTCCACAAAAGAAAAAGGGAGAAGGTCCAGTGCTAGCATTTTAGCCACCTTAGTGTTATACAGACGCGCCGTTGGGTGGTTGCGTTCAAATGGCGCATCTGAAAACAACATGCTTCTAATGGTGGGCTGGACCATTTTACGGGATGATGATGACTTCTTCGACCCAGTTACGCTCTGTGACGATGAACTATTTCGCATTGGTGTCTCACTCTCTCCCACACTCTTAGTGTGGCTCATATATCTTGCAGGGGGTGTGCTGCTGACAGTGGTACTGGGTGTAAGTGAAGAAATGTTTGACGCTTCTTCCTCCTCGTCATCATCAGATGAAACATCAACGGATGCAATTTGTTGACTTGCAATTCAGGCTGCCTTGATCTCCTTTAGGTGCGAATGCCATTTGACAGTGTGCTGTCTCTCAAAATGACCTCTCTGGCCTCCGGTACCATAGTTGGTACCAAGCTTAACACGACTAACTCAAAGCTTACAAATGGTACAAATGGCTATGTTTTCCCTTGTTGTGCTAACACTAAAGAAGTCCCAAACTGCTGACTTCAAATGTCTGTGGGGGGCGGAGGAGGCGATACTGGGAATGCTAATGCCAGATGAAGTGGAGGATGTGTGTTGCCGAAATTTACTACGTTGTGCACTTGCAGCACCACTAATTGAGGAAATGGAGGTCGAGGTGGATGGAAGTCCCTTCTGGCGAGAAAATATGGAAGCGTTAGGTGATGGTGTACTAGTTAACTGCATTGGTGGTGGTCCCATTGCCATGTCGCCAACATCACGCGCAGCAGCATTTCGGGATAGGGTAAAAATGTCTGTTTGCTGCATGCCCGCTGAGGCTGGAGTGACGTGTATGATGACTACGTCCTCGTCGTGAGAGTCTTCATCAGCAGGAGTATACGCCACTTCTTGTTCAGCGTCATCATCACACTCCATAACTATGAGACTTTCGGGGACCTTCCTTTTAGGCTTAGCTACCTTTGTCAGATCATGGTGCGCCTCACTCTCTGACAGCCGTGGTGGTTCCCAATTTTCATCCATATCATCAGAAGGAAGGGGGCTTGAAGAAGATGTAGACACTATCCTTGAAATTTTCCTTGCTAGGGATCTGGAAGACAATGAATGATCAGGAGGAGTGGCTTCCTCGAATGATACCTCGGCTTGAATGTCGATTTCCTGATGTGCCCCTACTTCGGGAGGAACAACTATTGTGGGCACTTGTGCCGCTCCATGCACCTCTGTGTGCGCATCTCCTTGCGCCGCCTCTCCTTCCACATGTACTTGGGCTTGTACTTGCACATGTGGTTGTTTTTGCGGCTGTGGTTGTTGAACACTCGTCAGATGAGTTACAACAACCTGTGTTGATTGAGGGATGCTGCTACTTTCTTGCGATGAGCCAACATCACTGGTCGATGGTGATTGAACAACTATACTGGCTGCCTCTGCAGCACTCAAGGGCTTGGACTTAAGTTGGCATGGTGGTGGTGGCACTGAGCCCAATGGAGCGGAGGTGCTGCTCCCAGCTTGGTCCCCAGCAGACCCCGCTGCTGCTGCAGGCATACTTTTTTTCCCCAAAAAATGCGGCGGTCGGCACCTTAGTAAGTGGCGCCACTTGCTTCTTCTGCTCCTTACTGGCAACTTTCTTGCTAGAGGAGCTACGGGCAACTTTTTTTGGGGCCATCTTCTTCAGATGTCAGAACACCAGGCCACAGTTGCAAAAGTTGCAGAGTTGTCTGTGGCCACACGTGACGTTGTGCTGCACACACCGCAGCAAGACTTGTTCCTGGCACTGATGAGGAATGATGAGGCTGATGATTCGACGATCCCGCTGTTCCAGCGAATTACCGTCCTATCTCCCTTCTACCTTTCTTCTCTAAAATCCTGGAGGCCCACGTCACTACCTGTCTCTCACAGTTTATCGAGAGTTCCAACTTTCTCGAGGCCAACCAGGCCGGCTTCAGACCCGGCCACTCTACGGAGACAGTGATCTTGGCCGTGCTGGATGCCTTGAGAGACGGGGTTGACAAGGGTACCCCCCAGGCCCTGGTATTATTAGATCTGTCGGCCGCTTTCGACACGGTGGATCATAACATCCTTTTCCGCCGTGTCGAGCAGGCTGGCATCCAGGGCCTGGCGCTGGCCTGGGTCAAATCCTTCCTGGCCGGCAGGTCTCAGACCCTCAGTCTGGGCACTTTCAGGGCTCCAAGGGAGCACTTGCCATGCGGGGTCCCCCAGGGCTCTT
The DNA here is from genome assembly GCF_964263255.1 of Lissotriton vulgaris. Classification (NCBI taxonomy): domain Eukaryota; kingdom Metazoa; phylum Chordata; class Amphibia; order Caudata; family Salamandridae; genus Lissotriton; species Lissotriton vulgaris. The sequence continues at coordinate 1,985,047,154 of NC_141693.1, forward strand.
CTCTATCCCCTCTTCTTTTCAATCTCTACCTTCGTCCCCTTCTTCTTTCTCTGAGGCAGTGGGACGTCACCGTGTTCAATTACGCGGACGACCTGCAACTCATCTTTCCTCTCACCTCCTCTTCTGCTATCCCCAACTTCCAGGCAGTCATGTCCCACATTCTCCAGTGGATGGGCCACAACCAGTTAAAGTTGAACCCCGGCAAGACGGAGCTCCTCCTTCCCGGTAGGAGCGCCACCTCCTGGGGGCCACAATTTTGGCCGGCGGAACTTGGTCCCTCTCCCACCCCCGCGACCTCAGTGAAGAGTCTAGGGGTCACAATTGACTCCGGCTTATCCCTTGGGCCACAGGTAGGGACGGTGGTCTCGTCCTGTATTTACCAGCTACGCAGGATCAGGAAAGTGGCATCCCTCTTTACACCTGATGCCCTCCTGCAGGTCATCATGGCCCTCGTCCTCTCCCGCTTAGATTTTTCCAATGCGATTTATCACGGTTTGCCTAAAACATCGGGGGCCAGACTGCAAGTGATTCAAAATCAAGCGGCGAGATTGGCCCTAGGGATCCCGAAGTGGCAATCTGCTAGGCCCCTTCTTGCCAAACTCCACTGGCTCCCTGTCACCGCAAGGGCGGCTTTCAAGGTCGGCTGCCTCACTTTTAAATCGTTGACCGGGCCTTGTCCCGTCTTTGTGAAATCTCTTATTAGACCCTACCGTCCATCCCGGAATTTGAGATCCACTCATCTTCACCTCTTGACTGTCCCCCCCTACAAGCTTTGCAGATCTGGAGGCCGGAGATTCGCACACCTGGCCCCCAAGCTTTGGAACTCTTTCCTCTGTCTCTCAAAACTTCTAACTCCCTGATACTTTTTCGCAAGTCCTTAAAAACTTGGCTCTTCCCTCAATCCGGTTAGTCCCTCTGTCCTCTCTCTGTCCAACCAGCGCCAGGAAACCCATGGTGTCAGTGCGCTCTATAAGCACCCCTTACAATACAATACAATGCACCTAAAAGCAAACAAAGCCAGAGGAACATCAGTTAAATAAATGTTGCATATGTAGCGCTTCAATTAAGAGTTTGCAAGTAAGCATTTTTATTATACCCACCTCCCAAAATGGAAAGACCAATAAAATGCACCACTGACAGAGTACCCTTGGGCATAATGGATGAAAGCATGGCAGACTGGGTGCAGGCCTATGGCACAACAAAGCACACTGCCTGGCTTCAAAATGGCCCCTATACCCCCACCAAATGGCCAGTCCTCAAAATGGCCCCGACCCACATGGACAGGCCTCAACACCACCCCAAAAATCGAAAAACACACAAAAATCACCACAATCCAATGACATCCATGCCCACAATCAGGTTCAAATTCAAGACACCCCACAGAAAGACTAGGCCCATGCACCACTGAGTACCCCTGGGCATAATGGTTGAAAGCAAGGCATACTGGGTGCAGGCCTGAACACACTGCCTGGCTTCAAAATGGCCCCTTGTCCCCCAGCCACATGGCCTGGCCCTGCCTGTACCAGTCCTCAAAATGGCCCCCACCCACATGGCCATGCCCCATCAACACCTCAAAAATCGAAAAACACACAAAAATCACCACAACCCAATGACATCCATGCCCACAATCAGGTTCAAATTCAAGACACCCCACAGAAAGACTAGGCCCATGCACCACTGAGTAACCCTGGGCATAATGGATCAAAGCAAGGCACATTGAATGCGGGCCTATGGCACAAAGCACACTGCCTGGCTTCAAAATGGCCCCTAGACCCCCACCACATTGCCAGGCCCTGCCTGGAACAGGCCTCAAAATGGCCCCCACCCACATGGATATGCCCCAAAACCACCCCAAAAAATCGAAAAACACACAAAAATCACCACAATCCAATGCCATCCATGCTCTCAATCATGTTCAAATTCAAGACACCCCCCAGAAAGACTAGGCTCATGCACCACTGAGTACCCCTGGGCATAATGGATGAAAGCATGGCAGACTGGGTGCAGGCCTATGGCACAACAAAGCACACTGCCCGGCTTCAAAATGGCTCCTAGACCCCCACCACATGGCCAGGCCCTGCCTGTACAGTCCTCAAAATGGCCCCACCCACATGGCCATGCCCCATCAACACCCCAACAAATCGAAACACACACAAAAATCACCACAATCCAATGCCATCCATGCCCTTCATGATGTTTACATTAAAGAGACCCCACAGAAAGACTCACTCCATGCACCACTGAGTACCCCTGGGCAAAAGGCCCCAACAACAACCCAAAAATCGAAAAACACACAAAAATCACCACAATCCAATGCCATCCATGCCCTCCATGATGTTTATATTAAAGAGACCCCACAGAAAGACTCAGTCCATGCACCACTAAGTACCCCTGGGCAAAAGGCCCCAACACCACCCCAAAAAAATCGAAAAACACACAGAAATCACCACAATCCAATGCCATCCATGCCCTAAATCATGTTGAAAGTCAACAAAACAGTTGTATCATGCACCCATAACTAACACTGGTCCTACTGGATACTGTGGCTCCCCACAATATATTTTATTTAATGTTCTGAAACAGTTCTAAAATTGTAGTTGCAGCAACTGTAATGCCCCAAACAAACTTACTTGTGAAATTTTTAATCCAAAAGTGATCCAAAGAAAGTCAAAAATGCCTCAAATCCAAATATCCAGCAGCATCCACAAAAAGTAATCCTTCCAGGTCAAGATCCAAATCAAAGTGACCAGGACATGAACAAAGCACTGGGAGGAGCCTGCTGGACAGGAAGAGGAAGTTGGAGACTGTGGGGCACTTCCTTCCTCCCACTCCCCCCCCCAAAATGGACTCCTTGCTAAAAAAAGTGCAGGCAAATGTCAACCTGAGGAGTTATTCTGAAAAAATCATCATTTTCAGAAGGTTTAGCTGCCTGCTGGTGGATTTCTTGTGCAGAATTGCAAATTTAGCAATTTCGCGAGTGCGAGATTGTTGCTGCCCGCCGCATCTACGTGTTCGCAATTGTTTACTCCCGGGATGCGTGATCACGGGCCTTTATGACGTACTCGCATTGACAAACTCTCACTGTGCAAGGTGGCAAGCCGCGATGATGTAATCACGGTCGACAAACGCCCGCGGGATCCCGCAGCAAGATCCAAAATGGCGCAGGACACGCAAAACATGGAGAAAAACAACTCTGCAAACACTGAATGACGGTAAGTGAACGCCGCGCTCCGTAATATTGTATCACCATGCAAAAAAATCCGCTGCATGCGAATTTGCGAATTGTCGTGAAATTTGCGAGAATTCGCAGATTGCGAATTTGCCGAAAATCCGCAAATTCCACGAGCGGAACGGATTTTATGCCCATACTTAGTAAACAACAACAGCAGAAACAGGAGTCTCATCCTGCATCTCCATTGCCTGCGCCTACAGAACATATTTATGACTTGCGCGATCATGCAACGATAAAATCACCTCAACGTTTTCAGGTTTCTGATCAACGCTCTCCTCGCTCTTTTCAGGAATCGTCCGGTTCATCACCCGGTGGTGGAGGAGGCGGTAGAGGTCAGGGTGGCCAGCAGGGACGCGACCAGCCCCGCCCGAAAGACAGTAAAGGCAAGCTGGACGATTTTACACTGAAGAGACCCCAGTTTCAGAAAAAGAAAGTTGCCGCTTTAACAGCGAGATATGCCATAGATAGTGAGAACGCAGCTTCCGAATCAGACATGGTCGCTGGCCTTGCTGGACAGCGCGGTGGAGATTACCATGGTGCGAGAGGCCCTGCGTCCGCTAATGAAGGTGACGGCGACTGACCAATATGCTGTTGTGGAGACAGCTGATACTACAGTAGCTCCCCCTGATAGACTTTTTAACATAGTCCTTTTAAAGTCCTTTTAATTGAAGGTGACATACAACGTACCATCAAAGGGGTATTTTGGGAAAATCTTACGACTACCTATGACATTTTGTTAGCAGAGGCTGACTGGCCCCCACCTTTTGTGCTCGCAGCTCTGAGAGGGGAGGAGGTAATCCTCCCTAGTTTCGAGCACACAGTCTCAAAAGAGCATGCCCTGAATTTTGCAGAAGAGTGGGCTACGGCTCTTGCGTACACAGTGTGGTTCGGATACATTTTGCCCACACCACGAGATTCCTTTACGGTATATGCCAAAGCCTCAACCTCAATATCCCATCAGACGTGAGTCTAAGACTTCCGTCGCGGAAATCCTTGAACAATTGGAATATCAAGGTGTGATCGAAACTTGTGTGTCACCGATGAATAACCCTCTTTTTACTGTGAACCAGCCTGACGGCCCGTACCGTTTGGTTTTGGATTACCGGCATTTGAACTCGCTTTGCCGTATCTGTGCAGTACAGAATACTCACGGCTCTGCTCTTGTGGATAGTCTTGTGCGTAAACGGTTTTAAACCACGCTTGACATATCCAACGTTTTTTTTTGCCCACAATCTGGACGGACTGAGTTCCTAGTGGACCAGTTTTACCTGTGGCGGCAAACAGTATACTTGTTTACCTATGGGCTATAAGAATAGTCCTTGCATTTTTGCTGCCCGTATAGTCTCTCTTTTGGAGAGGATAGACACTGATGCATGCTCATATGTGGATGACATTTATCTCACAGACGACGAGCTTTGGGCGCATCTGTGTCGAGTTGACCGCATAATTTGCAACTTTGCGGACTTTGGTTACAAATTCAACTTTGCGAAGTCTCACATTGCAGAGTACACAGTGTTGTTCTTGGGCTACGAGCTTAACAATGAAGGTCGAGGATTGGATCCTCACTTCTTGGAGAAATGCGCACAACTGCACGCTCCTACAACTCTGAAAAAATTACAGTCCTTGCTGGGATTTTTGAATTTCAGGCGTACTTATATTCCTGAATATGCCCAGCGTATCAAGCCTTTGTATGCTTTGATACAACCTACTTTTACCAAATCTTGATGGCTGCCAGAACATTCAGCTGTTTTGCAATCTTTGCAAGCTGATCTTCTACAATCTAAATTATTACTGACTCGTGATAACCACACCAACCTTGTGATAAGAATCATCCCTGGGGCGGTGGGTTTCACGTACCTTACTTTTAACGAAGGAGACACAGTACCTATTGCTTACAAGTCACACTAGTACACTTTGGCTGAAATGCGGTTTTCCTCTGTGGAAAAAGTTTTGACAGCAGTGCAAATGACGATTCTCAAGGAACGTGCGCCGTCGCAGGGAAAACGCATGTTGGTTGTAACCCCAAATCCTGCATTAGAAGCAGTAACTAAAGCCAGTGTGCCAAATTCTAAAGCTTTGCACCCTCGGTGGATACAATGGGCAGCATCATTGACGTCTCCGGATGTCACGTTTATTTTTTATACCTCCTTACAGTCGTTTGCAGTATGAATTTGTTCATCCTACCCCGTTGGCTATGCGGCCTTTGGAAGACTTCCATTGCATCATATACACTGATGGGTCAGTGCAGGTTGCGCATGGGTCTAAACACGCATATGTTTCCGCTTGCGCTATTGTGGTAGGTGCCATGGTGAATGATGAATTCAAGTCCAGAGTCGTGCACACGCAAACTCTAAGGGACTGCACCACACAATTGGCAGAGCTTCGTGCTCTGATGCTTGCATTGGAGTACGCTGACCCTGATGTGACAACTCTTATTGTGAGTGATTCTTACTACTGTGTCCAGTCTTACAATGAAAACCTGTTCTTTTGGATTCAGAATGGTTTTCGTGATTCCAAGGGTAGCACAATAAAACATAAAATGATCTGAGTCTGAGTGGCTGAGTTTAAAGAGCAATAACCCCTCGTGTTTGTGATTCATACTCGCGGTCATCAGCGCGTGGGAGTCCACGCTGTTGGCAATTCGGTTGCCGATGAGGCAGCAAAATCAAAGGTATCGACATATTTGGTTGCAGCAGTTACACGTTCCAAAAGTAAGATTGATGATAATATCCTGGCAGCTGTTGCTGAAACTGAGAAGGGAGGTAAATACCCAAAGGGATTCCCTACAAAGTATTCATACCACTTAAGTCCTGACAAAGTTCTTTATGTGAAAATTCCTGAAGTTGATGAGAGGTTACTTCCCAACGCGGACCGTAGGCCTGCTCTGATTACCGCCGCCCATGAAGGTGTTGCGTCTGCGCATGCGGGCGCTTTGGCTACTGTAGCTCAGTTATAACAATGTTTCTGGTGGCGGGGACTGTAAAAACAGACGTGTGACTATGTCCTTCAGTGTGACATTTGCCAGCAGATTAAGCCTTCGACTGCTGCGCGTCCGCCCCAGACACAGTTGTACATTTCTAATAAACTCCTTGGGTGTGTTTATTTAGATCACTGTGGTCCCTTTTCTTCTGATACTGCGTATAAGTACATCGTAGTAGCAGTTGATTCATTGTGTGGGTCTGGCCTCACCGCAGCGCTGATTCATGGACTGTCATAAGAGACTTGTGTATCTTTGTAGGGATTTTTGCCTGTGGTACCTTCCATTCAGATCAGAGGCCGGCTTTCCCCTTTGAGGTGTATAAGGATGCCATGACTTCGTTGGGGGTCCAAGTCAAGTTTTCGTCTCCCACCGCTTTGCTTGTGTGCTACCTACCACGTTGCCTCCATCATTCTTTGTTACATGTCTCTTTATATATTTCCTATGAAATTTTAGATATGTTTGTGAATATTATGTGAAGTATTATGTGATTATCAAGTATATTATAATTCATCTATCAAATATTCATATATTTTCTTTTGCTTCAAATAAATGTGTATAAAAAGTATATATATCTATGAAAAATAAAATAAATCAGAATACCCCTACACTTTGGTGATTCAATATCAGATTTAGTGGGCTTACATAGTAGTAGTGTATAATTATCTTTGAGCTTTTTTCACTAGTTATAGACCTTTTCAAAACATGTTTCTTCCCTATGTATAGCTAGTGCATTAATATATAGGGCTCCCCTACTTCCTAAACTAAGTTTTCGTCTCCATACAGACCTGAGGGTAATAGTGTTGTGGAACGGATGAACAGAGATTTAAAGCAGTCTTTGACGGCTCGAGTTATAGGCACTGGCAGGAACTGGCTGGCCCATCTCAATGGCGTGCAGCGTGCTCTTAATAATCTCCCTTGAAGGTCTCTGGGTTGGTGGACCCCATACGAAATGCTCTTTGGTATCAAGATGTATGTTCCGGACCTTGATGGTCTAGACTCGGTGGCTCAAGCTGCCTCTTTTGACGTAGATGAACATTGCAATGTTTTACAGGATCTACAAAAGACCAGAGACAGTTTAGCAAAGGAACATTTGCCCTCCACCTCGGATGATGCGCTGCAGATCCCGGTGGTTGGCTGGCTACCCTAAGTTGGAGAACTGGTTCATGAGAAGATCGAAAACAAGAAAGAATTTGGTCCCTCTTATCGAGCTCCGATTCTGGTGCTTGGAGTGAAGGGCACAAGAACAGTCATTTTACCACCACTTCCATGTCATAAGGAGAACAGGTATATCTCCATTGACAATGTCAAGATACACAGGGGCATATTTACATGTTCTGACGCATCTCTGCAAATCAGCAGGGATGCGCCAGAACAGATGCGTCATGCAATCTCCTCCTTCTGCCATCACAGATGCCCCGCATTTACAATGCCGCGCACCATGGTGCAAGGAAGGGAAGATGCGTGACGCATCTTGTGGCGTATGGGCGGCTCATTGCTGGAGTCGCATCGCAAGTCTCCGGATTGAACTCCCCTGCCAAGCTCCTCTTGAACTATGAGGCTGTGACTTTGCTGCGGACTGCCTGTCCCCCCCTGGACCTGCTGGCTATGCCAGCCCTCTTTCTGAACCTTCGGACTCGGACCTTCGCGCTCCCCGCCATTATCTCTATATGACGTGCCTCTTCTGCTAACGTTTTTCTTCCACCATTTTAGTGACCTCTCACTGTCCTTTTGACTTTCCTACTGTCTCTCTTATTGCCTCTGACCAGTATAGGCCTAGAGTATATCCATTTGTATCTCCTCCTCTTGTGATTCTATCTCTTGTACATTTGCAATTTTTTTCTTTTCTATTTGCACCTTTTGTAACGCGTGTAATCCTAAGTCAGCTGAAATTCCAGGAGCCTAGTCCCGACAGCTCGACGACTTTCGGAGGGCTGGATGAGGTCCCCCGCTACACGGCGGAGGAGGGCACTGGACATCGAATGCTGTCTTATGTAAAGCGCTCTGATAACCTAAACGGTTCAAGATCCTGAAATGTGCAACGTAACTGATTCTATGTAAACTGTTGTGACAACATGTAACGGAACTGGTGCTATGTAAAGCGCTCTGATAACCTTATCGGTTCAAGTTCGCGCTATAGAAAACTCTAAAAATAAATAAATAAAAAATAAAAGTGCGACGCAACTCCTGCAATGCACAGGGTCCATCCATACTCAACGTGGTGCATCACTCCTTACGCCTGCTTCAGGCAGGCGTAAGTATTTGACGCAGCAGAGTCGTAAAACTAACTCAGTGAAATCTTGTAGATTTCACTGCGTCAGTTTTACGTGCTTTCCTGCGAGGGAACGGCCACCCTGCAACAGAACGCCCACATCAAACCTGACGCAGGTTTTGTGTGGCGCAGGGCATTACAACGTGACGCATCTGCCTAGATGCGTCACATTGTAAATAGGTTGCAACGTGGCGCATCGTTTACGAGACGCAACGGCGGCATAAAAGTGTCACAAGGGGTTTGTAAATCTGCCCCAAAGAGTGGCCGATTCTTCTTAGTATGACACCGGCAGTCTCATGTCCTTCGATTTTGAGAAATTCTGTTTTGGCCCCAGTTTCCAATCCTGTGCCTGATGTTGCTCTCGAGTTATCTGCAATTTCCAGTCCTTTATTGACCATACTTCCTGGTACTCAAAATGCTGAAGCTGAATATACTTATCCTACTGACTTATCGATGCCTGATTTGCAAACTCGCTTGGCTACGGAATCCAGATTTTCATTTGACACTGTTTCCCTCACGTCTAAAAAGCCCTCGAAAATTTCTGTTTTGGCAAGACTGTTTAAAAAAAAAAATTTCATTCCCCCTTGGACTTACATTTGGATGGTGCTTTTTTCGATTTAACTTTTTATGACAATTGGTGTTGTGTTTTATTTTTTCCGTCTCGTCAATGGACACTATGTCGAGGAGAGAACTTTTATTCAACATATCAATGGAACTTTGGCTCCCCATTCCTCATCAAACAGAGTACAGAGAGACCTGGCTTTTGTTAACATCACTGCTTGGCCTGTCTTAGATGTCATTGTATGGGATGCTGTTCGATTTCAAATTCATGGGCCCACTGAGGTTATAAATGTCCCTAACGTGCTTAGAGTGTCTATGGGGGATGTAGTTAAACAAAATATACGTTCTGATGATTGGGATGTTCAGGCCGTTGAATCATTGTTTTCTGATTTGAAATATTATGCTGCTTTTGATGCTGAAGATTTGTACTTGGAGTCTGCTAATTACGGTGATTTGTATTGTTATCAACATTTTGGCAATCACTACCTGCATGCATCTAATACCAGGAGGCTCACTGTAAATTACACCCAGTGGGAACACTGTCCAGCTCCTATACAAGGCAGTTCTGCTACCTTTTTGAAAAGGTTCACTTACTTTACAGATTTTAATCAATCTAATCCAAATGCCTTTTATTTTAAAATGGGTGATTAATCCATATCCAAAGTTAGACTTACCGATACTAAATGATTGCATTCGAAGTCCTTTCTAGACCAGTTGTCTGTTGGGGGCTACGTGTTGTAGAAGGATACAATTGACCTTAAATCAGTTTGGGGTTCTAAAAACTGGCAAGTGCAAGGCATTGAGGATTTGCACCTTGCATGCCTCATCCCGAACCATATGTTATTTTTGAATTTTACTGTTTCACAGACAACATGCTTTGGATTGGCTACACGTAAAAGATTAAATGCTCCTTCTTTTCCTTATTTAGAGGAATATTCCGGTTGGGATAATTTTACAAAATTTTCCATCAGAGAGTTACAAACTCTATTATTGAATTCCTCCTTTAACATATCTAGTTTGGATCCCGAAGGCTGGTTGCTCTGGCACAGAAGTGCTGACTCTTGCCAGCATCGTTTTCTGGGTTATCTCCTGGCTTTACACAGGTCAGGGTAGATCCCCGTTTTGAGAGTGGCCATTCTGTGACTACCTATTCTGTATGTAAATTGTGTCGGAACTGGCTCAGACATACTACCTTGGCGTCAGTTAAACTGCATTTATCTAAACTGACTGATGATGTTGACTTGAATGATTTTATTAAAGGCCCGGCTAAAGGTAGATCTAAAAGATGGATATATGCTGTTTATACCAAATTCTGGAAAGCTTCCCAGGTTGAGGCGGCTACCCGCCTTAGGGCTATACATCAAGCTAATTTAGAAAAAGTGCTAGCGGTTGTAGATAACAGCATTAACATGCTCTCTTCTCGCATTTACACGTTAGATAATATTGTGTCATCTGTAGTAGATATTGTGCAGGATGAAGTGTCTGCTTTGCACCATGGTCAGAATCAGTTCCGTCCCATTATGCAATTTTCATGGACATTGCAGACCCTTAAGGCAGAAAAAGTGCTGTGGCATTACATGAATACGTCATCCTTATTTGCCTCTATTAATTTGACTGACAAGCAAAGCTTACTATCAATGAAGGATGCTTCTTTTTCCATGTTACACATTGAGAGGTTGGAGCCTTCACTGTTTTCTGTGGTAGAAGCCAATGCTTCTACATGGCTTATTCACGGTTTAATAACTCTGCCGTTTCTTTTATTAATAATTAAAAATTGTGTGAAGTACTTTGCCATTGGCAGATACGAGCCTCTTGGAATTTTTTATCTCCATGAAGCCTGGTCGCTTCCTTTTACATATAGATGTCTTAGGGAGGGAAGAGAAGTTTATTTGAATGGTGAAGAATGCACTGAAACACTGGATCATTCCTTAATGTGTCGACATATCCAATTGCATTGCTCTTGCAACAAAAACAAGCCTAATTTAGCCTGTATTTTGAAAGGTACATCCGTGCCTGCAATCGTTCCCACATTCACATTGCTGGATAACGGGAGTTATTTGCTTTTAAACAATGAGGATTGTTGTGGGTTAATTAAAGGGATTGCTTATGACGTTACAGTCAGTGAACGTGTAGTTTGATGCAAGAATGTAATGTATCCACCCCGCATGGGAAACTTGATATTTCCATCTGGCCTAAGATTCCGTCCTTAAAAGCACAGTTCAATAAGATGAGTCGCATAAGAGCTCTATTGTCCCAAAAAGAAGTTGCCCTCACATCTGCTCGTGAAACATTTGTCCTTCACGTGGCTAACACCCGCACAGAAGTGCATGCCTTATTAATTACTGATTTGCCCTTGCACTTTGGTGAATTAATTCACACAGTCTTCAATGCGTCCTCCTCTTCGGGGTTGGCCCACGTTTTTGAAGTTGTAAGCAGGGGCTTAGTGACTTCCTTCCAAAAGATTTTCTGAGTCATTCCAGCTTTCTTCCATTCTATTTTTTCCAGCCTGTTTGAAGGATTCCCTTGCTAATGGCTCTTGCTGCTGGCGTGCGATTACTGTTTTGTTTATTGCAAAATGGATGCACATCCTGTGTTGCAGGACAAGCTGTCTCGGCTAGGGCTCCTTCGCGCCCGGATGCTTGAGTACTATGGTGCGCTGCCACTTGCTACCCTGAGTGCAGCTTATGGATTATCTTTTCGGTTTTCCTACTTTACATGCATCCAGCCAGTTTTTCATTGCCTGAGTTGCGACTTCGAATGGGCCCTGGATTTGTGTCTCTGAAATACGGTGTCTCCCGATGCTGATTATAATTAACTTATGAGTCCCTTAGTTACTCATGAATTGCTTTGTTCTCATGGAGGGATTATGTCCTTTGCAGCGATGCATGGTATACTGGGTCGTTGAAAGGTGTTCGCAGCGGCGCAAGGCCCAACCATTGTAGGGAAACCCTTCCATTATATTAGTGGATTCAATTTGTTTATTCATATATTATCAGGGAGAACAAATCCATCAAAACTCTCTCTCCCCTCTTTTGTTATTTACAACTTTGGGTTTAGGCACAAATAATAATGCACTGCGCAAGGCAGGAGCACACACTTGATGAATATCCGTATGCAGAGAGTTGGTGCAAGAGATGATGTGATCCATTTCTGCTGAACCCAAAGGTATGGGCCCGCCCTTCTAAAACCCAAAGAGACCTTCTGTAGATATAATATAACATACAGACTAGGGAGGGTAAACTGAGGTTCAATTTAGACCTGTTTCCTTTAGCATTTTAACATGCTTTCACCCTTTGTATTTTATGGAATAGTAACCATGCTGTTAACCTTGTTCTTTATAATATGTTTGCTTGTATTAGCTAAGATACTGCGTTTGAGAACACTGCATTAGAAATAAATATTTCAAACTTGCACGTGTCCTCATTGACTCCTCGTTCTGGATTGACATGTTAGTATGACGAAAGAAGGTTCATGTGTTCCACGTTGCCTGAGGTGTTTTAAGTCCATGTTCTGGGTTGTCTAATCATTGGGGGTCGGTAAGAACCAATGAGACACTGGTAGCTAGTCTGGTAGGGGATTTTAGATGCTGAGGTGAGTTTTGGCACACCCTAATTCACTGAGGTTCCACGTCTCTATGCACAGTTCTGTATATGAGCAGAAATCCATGCTACAGAGGCACACTGTTTATAATAGACCACAATTGAGAGCTTTGGGGTTTGAGCCTAAGGGCAATGCTCCTTTCTCATAGTGCTAGGCAGTGGGTCAAAATATTCACTCCACCACCTTCAAGTGTCAGCCTAGTGTAAAAACCTCACTTTTTGAATTAAAAGTGCCAATCCTGAATTGTGAAAAGTGCTTTGACAATAAAGAAAATCCAAGCTGTGACTTTTCTGCATTAGCAAATGGTGGACAAAGGGCAGCAATTTGGCCATTTCTGAAAAGAGCAGAGAAAAAGCAACAAGGCAGGAGTCATGAGGCAGATTGCATGATAAATGATCTCTGTTGGCCTGGGAAATTCATTGAATTGTTTGCCATATTAGGGGCATCAGTGGCATGATAGTGCGCACCCATGGCACAATGTTTGCCCTGGCATATTGATAGAAATCCTTAGTATAATATAGGTACCTATGACAGAATGATGGCACATTCTCATTATATTCCTGGTCCCTGTATAATCTATCAATGAACAAAAGAGAGTGCCAGTGCTGATATGCATAATATTCATGCAACTAATGACCAAAACAGAACTCGAAAAAATCAAGAACGGGAATAACTATTTAATAGTTTTTTTATTTTAACAATATTTAGAAAAAGAAAAATTCTCTATTATTTCATTTACAAAAGGACATATTTACAAAAGGACACATGAAACTTAGGGGAGTGTTTGGAGTTCATCAATCATACAATATTTCAGGCATATCACATACATTCAAAACACATTCATACCACTTGGGGCGGGGGTAGTGTGGGACACGAATAACAATCTAAAATATGTACACTGGGATGGAAGCCAGCGGGATTCGAAACGCGTAGGCCCCTGCCACATGGTGTCTGCGAGAGCGACAAGAGTTTATAGTTTTACCTTAGTCGCTAGTACAATACCGAGCTCTACTAGTAGTAAAAGTTTTGTTTGTAGACCAAGTTAGGATTGTACAGTACTAAGTGATTGTTTTCTGTCATTTTCTGTAAATCGTGTCCGCAGACAGTGGCCTATTGCTTAGTTTATCTTGTAGTATATCCCAGTGTACATATTTTAGATTGTTATTCGTGTCCCACACTACCCCTGCCCCCGAGTGGTATGAATGTGTTTTGAATGTATGTGATATGCCTGGAATATTGTATGATTGATGAACTCCAAACACTCTCCTAAGTTTCATGTGTCCTTTTGTAAATATGTCCTTTTGTAAATGAAAAAATAGAGAATTTTCCTTTTTCTAAATATTGTTAAAATAAAAAAACTATTAAATAGTTATTCCCGTTCTTGATTTTTTCGAGTTCTGTTTTGGTCATTAGTTGCATGAATATTATGCATATCAGCACTGGCACTCTCTTTTGTTCATTGATATTTTGGCTCAGCCTTGCTGATTAGAGGCCCCCGTAGTTGTTTTCCACCTGTATAATCTATGGCATATGGGAACGCACCTTTGCAATAACGCTGGCCTTGCATGATTATGGAACTTCCAGGTCTGCTGCAGAGATCCATGGGCTTAGGTGGCGACAAGCAAAAATCTAGTATTTCGGAATAGAAATTGCGTTTACTTCGTGCCAGTCAGAAGTGTTTTTGGTGGGAACTGAATTATTTTATTGTAAATACAATTAATGTAAGAGTGTTAACGCTGCTATATGGGCCTGTAAAATTCTATTCTGCGTGACCTTGACATTTTTCATTTCTGCACTCTGCCCTGTCCAATGAGTTTTTCAGTCATTTGATATTGAAAGTCTAATAGAAATGGAAGGATGGGAAAGTGCAGTGTAGCGGTACAGACAGATGACATGGTAAATTCAAGCCACGTGAAGCAACATTTTCGGACTTGCAAGGCCCTTTAGGCTGCTTACATGAATTGTGCCAAAAGGATTCACCAATTTGGCCACAAATTTATAACAATTATGATGTGGTCAGTCGGAAAGGAATCCGAACAGGCTTTCCGAATTGTTTCTGACAGAGCCCGTCTGCAATTCGGAAAGGGGCCTGTAATCCCAAAGGCGGCTATTTCCGGGCGGAGGATTACGATGTCAGATTCCCACAGCCTTTCTGAGCCGGGCTTTCCGACTCAGAAAGGCTGTTGGAATCTGAGTTTGGGGGCCCCCTGCAGAGCTCCCATGGGTGCAAAGCCTCCGAGTGGTGTCCCCTTTTGATCCCTGCACCCAGTAGCAGGCAGCATGAGGTGCCTGACACGGGGTGCAGGGATGAGCTACATCTCTGCTCTTTGCAAACAGACCATCCATTCCGTTCGGAATGCATGCTCCCATTGTAAAGAATAGGATTGCCATCCTACTTGCTGGTTTGGGACCGTCGACAGGAGGTCGTTCTGTTCCACTTCCAGAATGATGTCGGACAGACTCAGGTCCGTCCGACATCAAAATCGGCCCAAGAGTGTCCCTCGAGGAAGCAGGACATGTTTGCTTCACTTGATCACTGCAGCGTGTGGATGGTTCCAGAACACTGGAATGCAGTGAGCTCCACTGAACCAACAGATAATAAAACCTTCAGCTCCAACATTCCAATGTTTGTCTTTCTGTTTCTCCTTCTTCAGTTTAGATAATTCTGCACTCGCTCAATGGAACGTTCTAATATAGCCTTATAGCCCGCCGTAGCGGGCTATATCGGCTATTAAAGGCTCGCTGAATCGTTAAAGGCCCGAGCCGAAGGCGAGGGACTTTAACGAGACAGCAGGACTTTAATAGCCAGTATAGCCCTGCTACGAAGGGCTATAAGGCTATTAGAACATTCTGCCACTAGAGGGCTATTAGAACATTCTGCCACTAGAGGGCAGAATGTTCTAATAAATTAAACAAAGGGTTCTCGAAGCTCGAGGGGATATAAATCCCCTCGAGCATCGATAAGCCTTTGAAGAACATTAGAATGTTGCTCTGCGGGCCTTTACCGGCCCGTAGAAGCAGGGAGCACTCCATTGTCTGCAATGGAGCTCCCAACATTCCAATGTTCTACTATCACTGTAGGACTTCAGCACAGAAGGCACCATTCGGTTAAGGCTTTCACCCTTGCTATAAGCCCATGAACCCTGACCCCGTAACTGCATATGGACTTTAACCACCCCCATGGATTTTGGAAGCGTGGAATCATCAATCAGGATTTTTAGAGTGTGGACTGATCACATGTGAGGGTATCCAGGCGCTAGGATCCTGCCCCAAAGGCGTAGTGTGGCTGCCTCCTCAGACACGCTCTGCCCCTTTTTACAAAGTAAGCCCCATATTGCTTCACATGGCTTTGTGAGCGCAAAAGTATTTTGCTTTTCTACAAATCAATAATAGAAAATGTAATTTTTCAGGTAAAACAATAGAAACGTTTCTGATTCTCCTTATTGTTTTTGTTTTTAAATAAATACGTTAAAAAGCCACTAGTCCCACGTAAACTGTACGGGTTTTGCAGCAGCGGTTTCCAGAAGTGCGTGAGTTAAAGCCACATTGCTGCACAGGCAGGACAGATCCATTACCACCACAAAAACGTTTTGGCATAGAATAGTAATAGGTCAACAGTCATAGTGCTAAAATGCACATTGGATTTGTTCCAGCTAAAGTGTTTTGTTAATGGAAAAATCTTGAGTTCTGAGCCAAAAAGCTTGCAAGGTAAGTGACTTTGAGAAACCGTCTGAGAGGCTTATGTGTTGTTCAGTGCCGGAACCCATTATAGTAAATTCTTTTCTCACATAAAACGATGTACACACTCAAAACCAGGGTCATCTTAGGGACCAGTAGATTTAAGAGTCTGCTAGAGGTCAGCTGTGTTGCTGTGCAAACATGAGCAGTTACCCACTGTCACTCCCACACACACACACACTCACTCAGCACTGCTACGTGGTGCAGTGGATCTCAGAAAAGCCCTTCCTAAAGTGCTCACACACATTCGCACTCAGCAACCTAATGCGGTGCAGCTGATACCCAGCAGGTCAATTGGCTACACACTTCAGACCCTCTGACTCCAAACCTACCTCCACACTCCAATTCCACCCGACGATCCTACACCCACAAATTGGAGACACCCTGTCCTCCCCAACACATGGCTGTCACTGTTAGTCAGGGTCCCTGGAAAACAGGTCGGCGTAGGCAGCAAGGTCAATTAAGAGGCAGTCGGCAAAAGGGTTTGGCAGCCACTTGAGGCGTTCCCCAACAGGATGCAGAGCAGACACTGGCCGAAGGCAATAGATGGTCACACCAAAACGCTTCCAAAATATGGAACTCACTCCCATCTGATCTCCGGGCCCAACCCAATCTTTTGTCATTCCGAAAATCTCTAAAGACCTGGCTGTTCCCGTAATCTTTTCCTCATGTTCTTGCCTGTATTCTCTGTCAGCGCTGGGGCGCTTACGGGCAGCCATGCGCTCTAAAAAAAAAAGAAAAAAAGAAAAAAAAAGGGCCTTCGTGCACCAGCCCAGTTCTGGAGAGCACAGGGGGAGTCACACAATCTCTTGACCCGCTTCCAACAGTTCTTAGAAGCGTTCCTCTAGCCTAGTCAGTCACTTTCACCACACAGGGTGGGCAGTACTACCAGGAAACGCGGTGTCATCTGGGAAGCCTGATGAGGAGAGGGCAGTTGGTCCGCCGCCCTGAGGGCCAAGTAAAGGAACAGTCGACGAATGGAGAATGAAGCTCTCAGAAGGAGGAGACACCCCATCAGGTACATGTTGATCAGAGTCAAACCCAGGATATCCTGGGCACAGCTTTGGGTGTGCAATGATATCGGTCACACCAGACCGCTCTGGTCACACTCAATGAAGAGTTGCAAATTCCGTACCTTCCTGGAAATGAAGCACAACGTCCGGTGTATGCTGATTTTGGCTACACCAGACAGCTCCGGTCACACACACAATGAAGAGTTGCAAATTCCATACCTCCATGGAAATGAGACACACTGTCTGGTGCACGTCTAAGGATCGCAACTGATGCACGTCCAAGGGTCGTCATTCGGACACAGTGAGCATGCAATCGGCATATCGCATAAGAGAGATGTGGCACGATCGAAGAAGCTGGCCAGACTGGATCCTGCAACCGGTGAATCTGCCCACCACCCATGAGATGCTTATGTGTGTCAAGGTCCCCATGCTGTGCGGGTTACGTGCATTAGATGTGGGCCAGAGTTTGGGGCTCCGCACAAGGCAATCTGGTTTCCAGGCACCCACTGCAATACCAGTTTGAATCCAGAAGATGGTGTGGGCACTTGAGAGGGCACTGCACTATAGGTGTCAAGGATTGATTGTATGTGTCCCTCTTAGGAGATCTGTGATGTCCCCGAGACCTCCGAGAGAAGACGAAGCAAGCTCAACAAACTCTTGGAGAGCACACTTTAGGGTGCCACACAGCAGCAGGTACTCTGACCAAGCCAGTCACTATTCAGGTACGGTGTGAAGTCCATTTTAATGGCAGTAATTCTCCTTGTGTATAGCAGAGTCCTCTGGGAATGTGCACCATGTAGTTCCAGATTCTCTGTTCCCACATGCTCACAAGCTTACCTCACACCGTGCTGAATATGGCCCCCTTAGTTATACTGGAGTATGCTTTTAAAGTTGAGTGTGGTTCTAAGGGTCTCCCTTTAAACCACAGATGTCCCCCCTAAATTTCAGTCCTGTCGGCCACGAGGCCATGGAAGGCAGATCTTTATCTTAAGTGGGGCGATGATCGGGCTCCAGAGGCCACGTGTCAAAACCACTACCTTCCAATCTTTCCAGCCGGCCCGCAAATGGCAGCGGTCTATCGTTCTAGTTGAATGCCCAGTGTTTTATAGCTGTCATTGGGGAATGCCCAGATGTGTTCCTCCAACTTCTAGATGGACTAGAGCCAAGCACCAAGGCACACAAAGAGTTTACAGCACAGAAACGTCCACTTTCCAGTAGTGGCATTTCTTCACAAATTACGACAAAACCACCTTTACCACTGGCAAGGAGTTAGCGCAGCGAATCCAATGATAAGAAACATCATGAGATTCGTCACTGCAATCCACTATTGCAGCCCGAAGTGACTTCAACCATTTCCCCATGCAAGCCTATGGGAAGAGCAAACCTCATAGGTAGTGAAAACAAGCATGGGTATTCCAAACTATCTGTGCAGGGGGCACACAAATGTACCTTTACCTGCCTTTTACCTACCACTCTTTTCGCCCCTTAAGACGTACCCTCTCTGTACTTGGGTGGAAGTGAAAGGTCCTCCCAGGATGGTTAGTGACTGAAACAGGCCAGCCTGAGTAAACGGGAAATTCCGTGTATCTGCCTGCAATGGCAGGCAGGATACGTATTTAGGAGCACCATCGGTGCAAAGGGCACACCACCCTGCAGTGGCAGGCTGAACCCGTATTTAGCAGCGCAATCAGTGCCGGTGCGCACACCAGCCTGCAATGACAGCCAGGACATGTATTTAAGAGCACCATCAGTGCAACGCACTCCTCAGCCTGCAATGGCAGGCTGACATGTATTTAGGAGCACCATCGGTGCACAGAGCACACCAGCCTGCAAACGCAGTCTGGAAATGTATTAAGGATCACCATCGGTGCAAGGGCGCACACAAGCCTGCAATGGCAGGTGGGGCATATACTTAGCCTGCTCTCGGTGCAGAGTGCACACCAGCCTGCAATGGCAGGCTGGAGATCTATTGAACAACATCATCACTGCAAGTACGCACACCAGCGTGCATTGGCAGGCTGGACCCAGGTCTTCAAGCATCATAGGTGTGAGTGCACACCTATCTGCTGGCCAAGGCAGATCTGACGGACTGTTTAGAACCCTCAGGTGAGCACCACTTCCTAACGTGTAGGAAAGAAGCGTGCACTTTCATCTTGCACTTACAGTGGGAAGGTGCCTCAGGCCCTAATGCCCTAACAAGAGAATTTTCGACACCCGGGAAGTGCCCCAAAAGGAGAGCCAAACCCCTAGGTAGGGAAAACCAACATGAGGGCTCATCCCTACCCAGGCAGTGCACACACAGGTGTACCTATCTGGCCACTCACCAACCACAGTTTGGTGGTTGGGAATGGCCCCCTCAGGGTTGGCTAATGGAGTGAGACTGGTCAACCTGAGTATGAGACAATTTTGACAGGCTATTTGAGTAGGTGGTACAGTCAGTGCAGTGTCCTCCTATTAGCCAGTGTCACACCTGGCTTGGGTATGTGGTGTACCTTTTTACAGGGCACTCACAGGTACGACACCTAAACCAATCAAGTAAGAACCATATCCAGGCACTTTCCCACTGCAGTACAGTGGGAAAGGGCCCAGAGTCCAAAGGTCAGGAAAAGAGAGTTGGCAAAAATCAGGAGGACAAAAAGCAAAATGCTTTTAGAAAAATTCACCTAAGAAGGGCCCTGTCCAACATGGTTGCATCTCTTTTTTGCCACACCCCAGGGCACAACTTGCATTGCTTTGTGTGAGTTAGTAAAAGAAAAAGTAACACAATGCAGCGCATATCACTGCCTTGCATTACCTTGTGTTGGGGAGGCATTACATAGGCGCCCCAGTGCATCCACCTATGAATTTTGATGCACACCTGGGTACCAGACCTTGGCATAACAAGGAAAAATACCTTTATTTATCCTTGTTACTTCCTCTGCGGCAGACATGCAAAGAGGAATAAGCCTCTAGGGATTGCTTTGTGCAGGAAGGTATCTCTTTCTGCACACAAACAATCTTGACCTCAGCGCAGGCACCCGTTTCACCATAGCACAAGGGTGTATTCTTTGGCGATAGGGTTTAAGCGCTGTCCCATTTTGCATTTAAAGTTGAACTCAGCACAAAAACTAGCATTAAACCACAAGAAACTGTGAGTGAAAAAAGTGTTTTATGAAAGGCTCCATTGGGCTTAATTTACGGGGTTCTGGCGCAGAGCAGCGCCTCAAGGAATTTTGCTGCGCTGCCCTGTGTCAAAAGAAAAGGGCAGGAATGCATTGTATCTTTGAGATATGGCGCATTCATGTTCTTTTCCCCTGCACTGGCATATAATTGGCTGCCATGCGCCAACACAGGCACCCATCCACCATGGTGCAAGGGTGCCTATGCTGCAGGGATGGTTGTTTTTGTGCAGGTAGAGGCGCCTTCCTGCACAAAACAATCACAACGGGTGTTTTCCTCTTTCTTTCATGGAAAAAGGGAAAACGAGGAGAACTAAATATATTTCTCCTCATTGTGCCTCTCTTATGCCTCCCCAGGGGAGAAAACCCCGTCTTTTCCACAAGCACCCACGTCGCCTTTAATAACACCACCGAACTCCACTGGACCGACAACCGCTGCATCCACTTCACCTTCAAGAAACCAACCACGCACCACTGCACCAAACTGCTGCCCCGCCGCTGCTGGAGCAAAGTCACCGAGAACCAACTAACCTCCACCCTCGCCCAGAACCTACCCACCGACCACAACTACCCAGCTGCCGCCACCCATAACTTCAGACAGTGGATCGACAACTGCGCCAACACTCTCGCCCTGCTCAAGAAACCCTCCATCAACCACCCCAGCAAGAAACCCGGCTGGTTCACTGGAGAACTCCAGACCTCCAAATGGACATGCTGCAAGCTGGAGAAGAAATGGCTCCACGACCGCACACCAAATAGCCATGCAGCCCACAAGGACGCCATCCGCAGACACCACCACCTCATCAGAACAGCCAAGAGATCTTCCTTCAAAGCCCGCCTAGATAACAATGCACACGACAGTAATGAGCTCTTCAACATAGTGAAGGAACTCTCCAACCCCAGCGCCAACACAAACGGCATCCCACCCTCACAAGATCTGTACGACTCACTGGCGACCTTCGTCCATCGCAAGATCGCCGACATCCACGACAGTTTCAACACCCTGTCCGCGCCGACCACGACACCCCACCCTGAATGCCACCTGCACCAACCAGCTGACCTCCTGGGCCCACGTCAAAGACAACGAGACACGCAAGGTAATGAACTCCATCCACTCAGGATCTCCATCTGACCCCTGCCCGCACTATGTCTTTAACAAAGCAGACGCAACTATCGCACCCCAACTACGGAAGGTCATCAACATCTTCTTCGACACAGCAACATTCCAGCAAGACTGGAAGCACACCGAAATCAACGACCTCCTCAAGAAGCCCAAGGCAGACCCCAAGGACCTCAAGAACTTCCGCCCATCTCTCTGCTCCCTTTCCCAGTGAAGGTCATCGAGAAAATCGCCAACATAC
This sequence comes from Lissotriton vulgaris, assembly GCF_964263255.1. Classification (NCBI taxonomy): domain Eukaryota; kingdom Metazoa; phylum Chordata; class Amphibia; order Caudata; family Salamandridae; genus Lissotriton; species Lissotriton vulgaris. Next base: position 1,985,069,066 of record NC_141693.1, read on the forward strand.
AGCTGACCCGCCACCTCGAGGACAACAACATCATTCTTAGACCCATCCCAGTCCGGATTCAGATGAAACCACAGCACTTAGACAGCCCTCATCGCCACCACAGACGACATAAGGAGACAACTTCACAACGGCGAAACTTCAGCCCTCATCCTCCTGGACCTGTCAGCCGCCTTCGACACGGTCTGCCACCGCACACTAAGAACACACCTCCAAGAAGCCGGAATCCATAAGAAGGCCCTGGATTGGACCACGTCCTTCCTCTCTGGCAGAACCCAGAGAGTCCGCCTCCCACCCTTCCGATCCGAAGCCACTGACATCATCTGCGGCGTACCCCAGGGCTCAACCCTCAGCCCGACCCTGTTCAACGTCTACATGGCCCCCCTCGCACAACTGGCCCGCCAGCATGACCTAAACATCATCTCCTACGCCCACGACACCCAGCTCATCCTCTCCCTCACAAAGGACCCGCACACTGCCAAAACCAACCTCCACGAGTGGATGATGAGCAGCTGCCTGAAACTGAACTCGGACAAGACGGAAGTCCTCATCCTCGGCCCCACCCCCTCTGCTTGGGACGACTCCTGGTGGCCGACCTCACTGAGAACAGCACCGACACCCACGGACCACGCACGCAACCTAGGATTCATCCTCAACTCCTCCCTCTCCATGTCGAAGCAGTTCAACTCCGTCTCCTCCTCCTGCTACAACACCCTCCGCATGCTTCACAGGATCTACAAGTGGATCCAAACCGAAACCAGAAGAACGGTGACCCAAGCCCTCGTCAGCAGTAGGCTGGACTACAGCAACGCACTCTATGCAGGAATCCCGACCAAACACCTACAACGACTGCAACGCATACAGAACGCCTCCGCCCGCCTGATCCTCAATATCCCTTGAAGCAGCCGCATCACCTCCCACCTAAGAGACCTTCACTGGCTCCCCGTCCACAAGAGGATCACCTTCAAGCTCCTCACCCACGCACACAAGGCACTTCACAACACCGGACCAGCCTACCTGAACAACAGATTCAACTTCTACACCCCCGCCCGACAGCTTCGCTCTGCCAGCCTCGCCCTGGCCACCGTCCCACGCATCAAACGAACGACCTCCGGCGGCGGGCGTATCGTTCGCCTTCCTCGCCGCCAAGACCTGGAACACCCTCCCCACCCACCTGCAGCAGACCCAGGACCTGCTCACCTTCAGGAAGCGCCTCAAGACCTGGCTCTTCAAGCAGTAGCAGCACCCCCTCCCCTCAGTGCCTTGAGACCCTCACGGATAAGTAGTGCGCTTTACAAATTCACTGATTGATTGATTGATTGTACAAATCTGACACATTCCCAGGTTAATGAAACCTTGTAAATCTGAGAATGTATCAGTTTCCATGGGTGTTGCTGGGAAAACCCACAGCAACATCCATGGAACCCCCTTCACACGCAGTGTAATGCATGAAAGGGAGCCATATTTACAAGGCCATGAAATGTCACACAGAGTGGCTTTGCGTGGCCTTGCCAGCACACTACGGGCCAGATGTAGGTCGGTCGGTAACGGCCGAAAATCTGTATTTTCGGCCGTTACCGACCGGTTTTCAAGATTTGGCATGTAGGGGGCAATATTTTACTGAATCAGTAAAATTACCAAATCGGTAATTTTACCGATTCGGTAAAATAAAACATCGGTAAATTTACCGATTTGAAGCCACCCATATGTAGGTGGGACTCTTCAGAGTCCCAGGAGCCTTAACGAATCGGTATTTTACCATCAAAACCAATTTGATGGTAAAATACCGATTCCGGTGTGCATGCACATGTGTGCATGCACACCTATGTCATGTGACAGGCAGACTAGCCCTTAGGGCAGGTATGCCTGCCACATGGCACCTGTGCCTGTTTTGGGGGTGCCAGAGGGTGTCAAAGTGACACCCCCTGCACCCTTGTGAATTCTTTAATTACCGATTCGGTGAATACCGAATCGGTAATGCCTAATCATTCCTATGGGCTTCAAAGCCCATAGGAATGAATGGACATTACCGATTCGGTATTTACCGAATCGGTAATTGAAGAATTGTTAAGGATTCGGTAACGAATCCAGATGTTGGGACCTACATACCATTTACCGATTTTGAAATACCGAATCGGTACAATTCGGTATTTTAAAATCGGTAAATGTTTTTTACCTACATCTGGCCCAAGTCACTGAAGTGTAAAAAAACGTGACGCCCCGTGGCGCAGGAGCCATGTATATCAGGCACATAGTGTTCCCCTAATATTCTATATCATGTAATTGTTGAATAAGCACTTTCCTTTAATACATTTCTCATTTCAGATCCTGATTCCAAGAAGATAAGGTGCCCAGTAAAGGGGTCAATGTTGGATCTTGTTCTGGAAGAAGCTGGTTCCCAAGCCCTTTATGTCACCTTTCGAACACTGTCTGACACCAGCTTTCGGTCTATGTCTAATGCTTGTAAGAGGACAGAGTTCAATCCAAGGATTCAAGAGGTGTTGTTGCCCAGACTAAGCAGTACCTGAAGTATTATAAAGTGCGGCTGCCCATCCTGGGGCACACAAGGTTGCAATTTATGGGGTAATCCTTTAAAAATAAGAATGCTCCTTAAGAAACATCAGACTGCACCTGATCATTCCATCAAACCTCAGCGTGATCCGCAAGGTAACACTAGCGTGCAAGCTCTTTCTACCTGGCTGGACAAACACCTTTTTCTACTTGTGTGACTCACCAATTGCACCTTTAGACATTGCTCACATTTCTTGTAAGATCACAGCCAGGCTTGGACAGAATGATCCCCCATAAAGCAGTTTGTTTTCTGATGTAAATTTACCAAGTAGAGGCACCGTACTATCAAAGAAGTGTTGGCCTTTATAATGCAAGTGATAAGCCATTTGTTTTGGCAATGCCTGTGTGTAAAGCAAGGTTAAAAATGTAAAAGAGTTCAAATCAAATACCAAACTATTATCTTAAGTTCAAATACCAAACTATTATCTTAAGTTATCACAAAAGTGAACATTGTATTCAATGTTTTCAATCTTTATAAACGGCATGGTTTATTTTTCAAATTTCCTGCAGGAAATTGAACTGTTTGTGAAGCCGGTTGCAGGTGACCCAGTTGCTGGTCCTTAAAAGAACATAACAGCCATGTGAGAAAGTGTCAGAATTTAAAGGAAATGCTTGCTATTTAGTTTCCAAACAAGGAGGTGATACAACTTTTCCAGCCATGTGGTGCCTGTGTTCTGAGAATCATTGGGTCCCCGTGAGTGGCTGCCCCCCCTACGTCACAGGGTGCAATGATTCTCAGAACCAAGCTATTATGCGTCGCTCCCCCATGGCGGGTTGCCTCCCCTACGTCACGGGGGCGGAGCCGTTCTGGCGCTTTAGTGTAGGGCGGAGCGGCCCTCGCGCGGTGTACTCCGCAGAGCGTTGCCTACATTGACAGTGCGGCCCCTTCGACCAGGTTTAACTCCCCCCATGGCCTGCTTGCGTGGTGGAGTGCTCCGGGGAAGCGGCGTACTGGTGTTGCGCCTTCTCCCGCTGCAGAGTCTGTGGAAGGCTCGGTCCCGCTGCAGAGTCTGTGGAAGGCTCGGTCCCGCTGCAGAGTCTGTGGAAGGCTCGGTGCACGAGGCTTCATGGCGGAGCCAGACAAGTCCAGGCGTGCGTCCATATATTTCAAGCACGCTTCAATAGCTCAGTTGGGAGAGCGTTTGACTGCAGAGCTGGAGGACCCGGGTTCAATCCCGGGTTCGGCATAGTTGCAATTTCGGCTTTTATTTTAATTTTATTTATGTATGTATTTATTTATTTATTTATGCGATTTTATATAGCGCGGACTTTACCCGAAGGTGTCAGAGCGCTTCACTTTAGGACCAGTAATGATACAAGAGGAAACAATTGCAAATTAACAAATTACAAAAGCAAACGTTAAGTTACATGATAAAAAATGACAATAGTGAGCAACCAAAATACATGAGGTAGCAATCGGTACATTACAGGAGAAACAAGCACTGGCGTTGCCAATAGGTTTCGCCTTTGGAAAGTTGGAGCTATTGGTTTTGTAAATGACATTTTATATTTATATATTGTTATTGACAATGCCAATAACGATATATAAATATAAAATGTCATTTACAAAACCAATTGTTCCAAATGCGAAACCTATTGGCAACGCCAGCGCTTGTTTTAAATGACGTGGCATGGCACAGCTAAATTGGCCGCAACACCCCGCTGCGCCATTTCCTTGTAATTATAGCCCCCTGTTCCTTCCTTCCCTCCCAGGTGAGGGTCGTCCCCTGCTGATCCTGGCGAGTGCGCGGGGTCAAAGGTTGCGTTTCACTCAGTGAAAGGCAGTAAATAAACTGAAACAGCCTCTAAATCAGCTCCCACCAAGAGTTGAGTGACGGGGGGAGGGGCTCAGAAGGAGGGGGCCAGCCCCGGCAGGGGGCCCACGGAGCGCTGCAGTACAGGCCTTCCGGATGGAGGCCGGAGCCAGGTGAGCAGGGCGAAGATCGTGGTGTCAAGGTGCATTATGGTATATTTAGTGGATTGCATTGTTTTGTTCATATTTTGTAAACGGCCCGTGAGATCCCCGGGGCCAGTGTGGCGGGAGGAAGCCAGGCAGGACTTGCAGTTAAAGTTCACCATCAGGCATCCGATCTCTAAACAGAAACAGCAGGAAAGCCCGTCGGCATAGCTCAGTGGGTTAATGCGCCTGAAAGTGAGATGTATCTGCAACCTGCAGCTTACACGCTGGAGGAGCCACTTGGGCCTTTCATCCTTCTGAGGCTAATAAAATGCTGCGCTCCAAGTTTGTATTATAAGATGACTCGCTCTTTGCAGCATTTCAAAGATAAAACTTGTAGCTGCGAGCACTACATACAAAACCTTCCATGCTGCACCCAATTACCCCACAGAGGCCAATGTACAAGCAACAGGCTACGAATCCTGCACCACGAAAAGCGCCCAGGGGGTCAGTGAAAACTGTAGCGCTTCTGTGACCAGGACAGGGCCAGGAAGCGCTAGACATACACAGAGTAGCCACTTAAGAAGTGAGGAAGCGCTTCAGGCCACAAGGGGGTACGGGTAGCGCTATGTAAATAATATTAAAAATGCATCTGATGCTCTGACGGACGGGGCAGACTTGGGGGGCAGGTGGGGGATGACTCCGCCTCCTTAACGTGACACTGGGGGCAGTCGGTAGGTAGGCGCCAAGGGATGTGCTGAGTGCCTCCTGGGCACTGTGGCCCTCACGTGGGCACCGGCTGCTGCATGGTGTTCGGGCACAACAGAACGGAAGCCATGCCAGTGCAGAGTCGACTCTAGTCTATTGTAGGCAGAAGGGGAGACTGGCCCTGCAGAGGGGGAGTGGGGGTACAGACAGGAGGATGCTCATGTACTGCCATGATGGGGGCGGGGTAAGAAGAGGGGTGACGGGCAGGAGAGATGCAGGATAATCAAAATCAAAAGGAGCACCGCCAGCTGGATACAGGAGGAGAGGGTGACAACACCCGCAGACAGACAGCGGGACAGCCAGAGATAGGTGGGGTGAGAAGGGCACAGAGTAAAGCAGAGGGGTGAGAGGCACGGGCGCCCTCAGGGACCCAATCACTCACCACGTAGGAGGACCCGCCCTCCCCGCTGTGGGTCTCGGTCTCTGGGATGGAGAAGTGCATGTCCCCTTGTCTCGCGCACCACGCTCCTCTCTCCAGGCACGGCACGCGCCGTCTCGCGCCTGCCCCTCCCACACACCTTCCCCTCTCCTCACAGCATCACAGACAGTGGGTGGGAGGGCGGGAGGTGGCACGGACAGTGGGTGGGCGGGGGTGGCACGGACAGCGGGCGGGAGGGAGAAGGCAGGACAACGGGAGGGAGGGGGATTTTATTTATGAAGGCATCGGAAACGGACAGTGGGCGGGCGGGAGGGAGGAGGCACGGACAGTGGGCGGGCGGGAGGGAGAAGGCAGGACAACGGGAGGGAGGGGGATTTTATTTATTTCTTTTATTTATGAAGGCATCGAACACGGACAGTGGGCGGGCGGGAGGGAGGAGGCACGGACAGTGGGCGGGTGGGAGAGAGACGGCTAAAAAAACAAGGCCAAGGGAGAGAGGAAAATCCCTGAACATCGTGAAAGAAACAGGAGCCAGTAGTTGATGTATCTAGGATGTTTCTGTTTTGCATGTACTACACTAAGGGGATACTCTCATCCATCACTCTGCCAGGTTTGTAGGAGGATATTGGGTGGTGGTGTATAAAACAACTGAGAGGGATAGGGAAGGTTCAAGGTTCTATAGATGAGTTATAGGGCCGAAGGGAATGGGATAATATTACTGGGAAACTACACAAAAAGTCCCTTTGAAAAATCATGTGCTGACTGGCTCCAAGTAGCGGGCAGAGCGGACCAACAACGTGAGTGTGTACAGGAAACAATTCTCCAAAACGAACTGTGCTGGCCGGCTCAGCTTGAGTACGTGAGCGGAGCAGCAAAACATACGATAAAAAGAAATGATGGGAACTCTGAGGAGTGACACCTATGACACGGCGTGCTGACCGGCTCAGGAATTAGGAGCGTAGCAGCAATGCGCGTGCAGGCAGAGCTCACGAGCAAAGAAATATGAGGCTGGGGGGGGTCGCGTGCTGGCCGGCTCCAAGTTCACAGGAGTGGAGCAGCAACTCGAATAAAGGCGAAAGGGAGATGCCAAAATTAAAGGTGTGGTGCACTGACCGGCTTAGAAGCGGGCGGAGCGGAACAGCGACGTGCACGCCAACAGGAATGTACCTCTCTTGAAAGGGGGCCAAGGAGGTCCGCAGGAGTCCGGGGCCAAGGCTGGATAAACCCATAATTAAAGACGGGACGGAGAGCTGGACAATACACCAAACGCGCAGCAACCAGGAACCAAAATGAAACAAGGGGGGCGTGGTCACGTGTCAAGAACAGTAAGCCAAGCAATGGCTTACGTAGGAGATGGCCTGTTACGAGCCTCAGGGACCATCTCAAAAGTACTCGCATCAGTGGATTTCACAATCCCTGGCCATGCATTAATGTTCTACCAGTTTGTAGTCCTCTTGAGGCATGGCGCTAAACCTAGTTCCTAACACACTAGAGATGTGTCATAAGTGTACGGTGGTCCTGCTTTGGTGAGGGGGCGAGATAATAAAACAAGTCAGGTCCCGGGCCGTGCTGTGATTGACTGGCGTCACGGGGGTGTCCCGGACCGGCAGCCAATCACATCGCGGCCCGTGAAATGACGTCACGGGGGTGTACCGGGCCGGCAGCCAATCACACCGCGGCCCGGGACAAAGGGGCGGGACTTAAAAAAAGCCCGAGAAACGCCCCCGAATCGCGTTTTCCCGAGAAAGCGTGATTGACAGCCTCTGTCTCCCAATGGCTAGCCTCCATTTATGGAGCTAGCCAATGGGAAACAGTGGCGGTCCGAACATCCCTACTGTAGACAAAAGTTTTCGATCTGGGAGGGGCACTGTGTGCCCCTCGCCAGGTCGAAACCTAAAAAGTGATATGTGTGCAGGCTACAAAAGCATACAAAGTACAAGTAGAGGTATAATACTGCAATACATGGCAGACACTCCAGCACAAGAACAAACGTTACGTAGGCAATGGTGGCACTTGTGCAAGTATCTAAAGCAAACAAAATGTGAGAGGTAGCAAACAGTGTGTTACAAGAGAAAAGTGACATGTGCAAGTTACAAAAGGGTACCCTTCACCGGTACAAGGATAATACTGGAAAAAATGGTAAACATTCAAACTACCAGAACACACTCGGAAGGAACTTCCATAGTCCAGGACAATAGACTTTTCGATAATGGGAGGTCTTCCTTCAGAAGATAGCGAGGGTGTGAATTAGATTTGGAGGTGTGTTTGGAGGAGCAGTCAGTCTTAAGTCAAAATCAAAATCAAATTAAGATCAAAATACGGCGGTCTATCCTCAACGCGGGTGGCCTTGTTAGACTTAGTTTTTATACCCGTTTTACACCCCTTTTACAATAAAGGCCTGACGGATCTCTGTTATATGTGTTCATATGTATTTCCACCTGTAATGGAAGGGACCTTGCAGCTTTTCTGTGTTATTTACTGTCCCTTGGTTTCTCACGCTTACTAAGTGTTCCCGACAGGAATTGTTTTCGCCCACGGGCGGGATACTTGAAATGTTCCTTGACCGGTGGAGTTTTACCAATGTGCGCTTCTAGTTGCAATGCCTGTGCAATTTGCATTATAAGCTTCATGCCTCAACTGCCTAGACGATGTCTTTGTGTCATAACACGAAATGGTTAACACTTCCAGTCACGCAGCCTTAAGACGCTCACGTTGGTGTGGAGATGGCGTGCTCTCATGTTATAGATTCACTCTACATACGATGGCCCAACTGGACGCTAAATCCAGACGGGGCTGGGAGAGCTTGGCCCCGCTCTGGGGTTCCAGCGTTACTACTACACCACTGTCGGGTGATGGTAAGGTATCTTACTAATGCCAAGGGTTACGTATTCAGTGCAGGTAGGTACTATATATTGTCCCAAACTAGTACCTTCACAATGTACTTCCATGAGTACATCGGGGACTACTTCCTATCATGGCGCAGTTTCTCGCGTATCCGCGACAGGCCTTCCCAAGTGGCTGAGTGCGGATTAGAGACGATTACGAGCCGGGGGGCGTAACCCAATCAGATTCCACTTATACCAGTTTGGATTACGCCCTTCGCTCGTGTTCCCAAATTGCTCCTAGGCTCCTAATGCTTCAAGTTCAGACGGAGCAATTTTTTGACTTACGCCTTACCGGCTGTAACAACAGGAGGGCCCTTGGAGTGCGCACACGCTCCTTATAACTAGACATGGCTCTTACGCCCTTGTGGGCTGCAATGATTTCGACTACAGCTCTGCTGAGGAGCCGGTTATATTATTAATTTCACTTCTGGTGTGCAAAGGGTTGGCTCCCCCTCTTACTCCTCCGTGATTGGTGCCTTGCACTACAATATTACATTCTGAAACCCTTACACGGGCGTGATTGGTGCTTGGCACTACAATATTACATTCGGACACCCTTACAAGGCTGGGTGAGTTACAAGGAGGATGAAACGTACATTAAAGGAGCATTCGCCCCAGAATGCACTTGGTGCCAATCGGGATTTTTCCATCCCAGTGTCGGTCACCAGGGCCCCAGGTATACAGTCGTCAACACGGTGTGGTAAGCCCTATGACCGCCCATCATTATTATTTACGCATATCCTTTGGGCGTTGTTGTTTTGTCTTGTTTCTTATCCTTTTTCTTTTTTCCTATTTCATTTCTCCTACCGCCAAGGTCGGTCTTCTTCCTACCATTGACATCCACTCCCGCCTGATTCTAGATCTTAAATACGATGGATTTATCCAGCACTGTCGTACTAGATAGTTCGGTCTCTCTGGGGACTCCGCGGGTTGCAGGGTCCATGATACGGTTTTGCGTACGTTTTTCACCCCTTCTCCTCCAAGAGATGTAAATCCCTTTTTTGGGAAATGGATGATTTATCCATGCCACATGGGGGGTCGTTCACCATTAACTTTGTGGCAAGGTATCTGGAGTTTTTGGGGCAAGTTTAGCCTTCCCCTAGACCCCCGGGGATACGTCATAATAACGGTCCTTTACGTTTGCACCTTCTTATCGCCATTTTCGCCTATAACCCCTTATGCTTCAGGGTTTCTGCTTCCGGTCCCTTTTCGGGAATACACAATATCAGGGCCGGTTCCAGCTGCACTTCCGTTCCCCTATGCCTCAGGGGGTTCATCCATTATCTCGTTCTCTGGCATTGTCTGAGGGTGCAATCCTTCACATACTTCCCCTTGAAGCTCACTCTGGAGCTCTCCGTGCAAGGGTTCCTTCAGGCGCTTTGGTGTGCTGGTATTATTACCTTCGTTCCCATTAGCCTCTTTGGCTCTTTCCAATATATTGTAAACGGAGCTACCGCCAACTTAGGAGGTTCCTGTTCCTCCTACTAAAGGAGGGGTTGACTCCTTTTCCCTTAGACACCCTTCTAAGGCCTTATATTGGAAAGGAGTGTGGCGTTAAGGCGACTGACGCTGGAATCTGGGGATCACGGTTCGATCCTCGGCGCCAGATTAGCCTGGCACCATGTGACTGGCAATAGCTTGCTTAATCTTCCTGACGACCCCTACAGTGGAGGGGTGGAGTGGAGAAGCGTGGCTCAGTGGTTAGAGGCGGCAGACCTAGAAGCTGAGATCAGCCGTGGACCAGGGTTTGATTCCCCGCCTCGGCGGGTCTTGGGGTCAAAAAAAAAAATTCCACGGAGTCGACAATTCTCTAATCATGGGCGGAAAATCCGTTTCACTCGCGGATTTTGTGGATTTTCGGTAAATTCGCAATCCGCGAGATTCGCGAATCTCCCGTAAAATCCGCGAGCAGCGGATTTTGCTTGCACTGTTCGCGTGAGTTTGCGGCTTCCCATTACAACTTCGCGCCCCGCGATTAAGCGCTAAATTGCAGAAATACGATCTTAGCAAAACTGAAACTACTTACCAGGTTCAAAAGTTCAGACTCATCATTAGTAGCCATTTCCTGTATTGCTTCCTGAGGGGCCCCTCCAGAGTTCAGTTGCCTACTTGGAACTATTATGTGACCCTGCTCTGAACCTCAGAATAGTTACACATATGCCACAAAGGTCCTGAATTACCGCTAATGGAGACAAGCAGGAGCCAGGCTGGAAGATCAAATCCATTAATCAGCCCCTATTTCATTATTGTCAGTTGTGGCAGGGCAGGTGTTGTAACTAATTTTGCAACAATGAAAGCACTTAGCAAGTGCAAAAGATCACTAATCAGGAAGCACTAAGGAAGCAGGTGGCAGCTAAAAAAATATTCTGTGACACATTAATCAGCCCCAAATTAATTCAGGTCACTTGAGGCAGGGAAGGTGTGCTTTGCTTTGCCACAATAATGTACACTGACTGGACAACCAGAGGGTGCTGTGATGAAACCGAGGGTGGCATGGTTGGGCCAGAGGGTGGCATGAGTAGTCACAGAGTGGCAGTGGTGACAGAGAGTGGCAGTGATGAAGAAGAGTGTCCCAAACAGGCTGGACACGTAGAAACAACAAGTTTGCAAAACTTGCGAGCCGACAGGTAAGTTCGCGTTTGCGAAATTGTACAAAACCCTCACGAACTGGCAGAAACCCGCGCGAACACACAAAAAAAATCTGCAAATTCGCGAGAAATTGCAGATTTTGCGAATTGCGAGTTCGCAAATCCGCAAAATTCGCAAACGCGAGATTCGCAAAATTCGCCCGTGCATACAATTCTTGCTCTGGTGCCTACTCGACTCACGGGGTCACACTGCGACTCTGGGTAATAGCTTGCTTAATCTCCACTACGGCCCCTCGCGGCGGGATGCCTGGCTTTCACCTTGTGGATACCCGGCTGGGGTATCTCACAGGGGAATACCAGGACGGGTTCCCTAAGCAAGCGCCTTGAGGCCCCTGGGTTAAAGTGCGCTATATAAATCGAAACACATTTACATTTACAGCTCGAGACCCTTACGGGTGATCGTTTGTGCTTTGCCAATGTGAATTATTATTACACCTTCACTGTCAGCAGAAACAGAACCTAGCATTTCTGATGTATGAAGACCTCCATGCCGACTTCAACACCCATGGCCAAGGGTTGTGTCCTGATTACCAAGGTTTCTGGCATGTCCGCCGTCAAGTAAGCAATCACCTTTTTTCTACCCCCTAACTCAAAAGGGAGCTTACACAGGCCTAATCTACTTTGCCATTGTGTCTTGTCTAGGGTTTGGCTGGCGTAGTATTTCTGCTCACTGTTGTTTCCTGTACCCCCTAACTCAAAAGGGAGCTTATACAGGCCTGTTCTAGTTTGCCAGTGTGCGTTGACTAGGGTTTTGCTGGCGTTGATGGGTAGCAGGTAGTATTTCTGCTCCCCGTAGTTTTGTGTACTCCCTAAGTCAAAAGGGAACTTATACACGCCTAATCTTGGTTGACAGTGTGTGTTGTCTAGGGTGATGGTGTTTGTATACCCTCTTTGCAGCTCCTTAATCATTCTAACATATAATTTCTGCACTATCTTTTCAGTTTTTGGACAAAAGAGTGTTACCCCAGTGTCTTCTCATCAGGTACGATATCTTTTTCACCTTTGTAGGGCTTGCAAGCGAAGCGAGCGAAAAGCACTTTTACTAGGGTTTCAAAAATGGACCTTGAAATTCCACATAGGTCGTGCATGTGCATTTCAAGGTCCATTGTTATTGGGCTTTGCATGCGTGCTGTTATATAACAAAACACGCAATAGGCCATAGGCGGTCGCTTAACTCCGCCTACGGCCTATTGGTTTTTGTTATGCGCACCAAAGCCCATGTGTCTTCAATTATGGCAGCCAGACACGGCGCCACTCAGGAGCTTATTTGTTTTGTTTGGGATCCATTTCACTGTCGAAGCAACTAAACGCTGGATGGTGCCTGGTTGGAGAGTCTTTAGTCTTCAGCTCAGGTGAATGTCGAAGGGCAAGGGACTGAAGGGCAAGGGACTGGGGAAAGTAGTGCTGTCAGAACCATTCGGGAACATGAAATGCCCCGTGCAGATAATCCAACCCTCTACAGTGCGTGGGCACAAGATAACATTTTACCTGGTAGTACTCATGCCCACGCTCTGATACCCACAGATCAGTCTGATCCGATTTCAATATCTTCTGCCTCACATAATCAGGAACTAACACAATCACAAGGCTCCTCTGTTGCGCAAGTGGTCACTCATCACGCTAAAATTAGGTCATTGGCCTCCAAATCTAAAACTCTACCCCTGCCCCCACCACATCTTCAACAGAGCCGCCAACACCATCGCACCCATGCTCCGCCAAACCATCAACCGCTCCCTGGCGACCGTCTTGTTCCCCGACGACTGGAAACACGCCGAGGTCAACCCCCTCCTAAAGAAACCCTCAGCGGACCCCTCCGACTTCAAAAACTACAGACCCATCTCCCTGCTCCCTGCTCCCGTTCCCAGCGAAAGTCATCGAGAAAGCCATCAACAGCCAACTTGCCACATTCATTGAAGAACACAACATCCTCGACTCCTCCCAATCCGGCTTCAGAAAAAACCACAGTACGGAAACCGCCCTCCTCGCCGCAACAGACGACATCCGCACCTTACTGGACAAAGGAGAAACAGTAGCCCTCATCCTCCTCGACCTATCAGCGGCGACACAGTCTCCCACCGCACCCTAATACGCAGACTCTACGTTGCAGGAATCCAGGACAAGGCCCTCGACTGGATCTGCTCCTTCCTCTCCGGCAGGACGCAGCGGGTCAGACTCCCCCCTTTCCTCTCGGTGTTCTGAGAATCATTGGGTCCCCGTGAGTGGCTGCCCCCCTACGTCACAGGGTGCAATGATTCTCAGAACCAAGCTATTATGCGTCGCTCCCCCATGGCGGGTTGCCTCCCCTACGTCACGGGGGCGGAGCCGTTCTGGCGCTTTAGTGTACTCGAAGAAATTTCTTGAGACAGCGCTCGCATGTGCTATTGATTGTTATGGTTATTTAGGGCGGACTGGCCGCCGCTGAGAGCGGTCCACTCCGCGGAGCTTTGCCTACTTTAACATTGTGGCTTGACTTTCCCCGATGTCCTGCGGCATGTTAATTTTTTTCCTGTTTTTGGTATATTTTTCCGGTTATTTTTCGAGCGGTGTATTCCCCCGAAGCTTAAATTAAGTATCAGTGCTGCCCCTCCGGACAGCTTTGCCTTCCCCCGATTGCCCGCTTGCATGGTGTAGTGCTCCGGGGACGCGGCTAATGGTGGTGTGCCGCTACAGTCTGTGGATGGCTCGGTGGACGAGGCTTCATGGCGGAGGCAGACCAAAGGGCAGGCGCGCGTCGTCTTCATTCAAGCAAGCTTCAATAGCTCAGTTGGGCGAGCGTTGTACTGCAGAGGTGGAGGACCCGGGTTCAATTCCGGTTATCGTCACACTTGCAACTTCCGTTTTTTTTTTCTTTTCATTTATGTATTTATTGTTTTTTCATGCCATTTTATATAGTGCTATTCATTTATCATTTATAAATTTATGTATCCGAATTAATATAGTGCGAAGGTGTTAGAGCGCTTCACTTTCGGACCAGTAATGATACTAGAGGAAACAATTTCAAATTAACAAAATAAATAAAACTATGTTAGAGGTAGCAAACAGTGTTTTAGACGAGAATAGTGACCATGCCATTCCAGTTTGGTGCCAGCCTCATGCAAATCAGTATTGATCCTGCACCCAATGTGAACAGTGCAGCCCGAACTGCCAGGCCAGGTCCTTCCTGGACTAGAAACAAGCATCCTAGACCGGTTTCGGCCTTTCTGCCCTCATTAGCCAGTATAGCTTCATTCCATTAGCATGAATAGCACTGGACTCATGTCTGAGCATACCTGTTCCACTCTGTGAAAAATGCAAAAACAACAATTGATGGGCAGAATGCAGAACAATGTCACACATTAACCTCATTACAGAGATCTAGGCCTAAAACAATTTTATTTTTTTGCTCACCATGCCACCACAGTTTGCACCCACCCATATGCAAATCAGTCTTGGCGCTGTGCCCAATGGTAACAGTCCAGCCCGAACTTCCAGGCCATATGTACTGAAGAGTCCTTTCATTTGGGAAGTGAACACAGAGCATTACCCACTTGCTCTTTGATATGCATGGTACTTGTTCTTTGCCGCATGCATATTACCCCATTCCGCTACCTTACATGAGTAAAAGAGTCACTACCGAAAACATGCTCTCATCTCTCTCCAGCATGGACATTGATCACCGACGTCACCTTGGCACTTGTATTGGCGACCGGAAGCTTTTTTTATTATATTAAGAATTTAGCAATGTTTTATTAAAACTCCTGCACTTGTACAATACCGTTCCCACCCCCCCCCCCAAACTAAACTGGCCCCCTACCCTTCCAGTCGCCCTGTGAAATGCCTGTTCCTGCCCTTTCAGTACTACTGTTCAATTAGTACTCCTGCTTGATCAACATGCCTGGCCCATCCCTTCTCCTGGCCCGTCCCGTCCCTTCTCCTTGCCAGTCACATCGCCTGCCCGTCACTTCTCCTGGCTGTCACTTCTCCTGCCGTTCACTGCTCCCAGCCCGTTCCCTGCTCACGCCCCGTTCACTGCTCCTGCCCTGTTCACCACTGCTCCTGACCCGTTCACCACTGCTCATGCTCTTTTCACTGCTCCTGGCCGGTTATCACTCTAGCTCATGCCTAATCACCGCTCCTGTCCCATCACCTCTCCTGCCCTGTCATCTCTCCTGCTCTGTCACTTCTCCTTCCCAGTTACCTCTCCCGCCCAGTGACATCTCCCGCCCAGTGACATCTCCCGCCCAGTTACCTCTCCCGCCCAGTTACCTCTCCCGCCCAGTTACCTCTCCCGCCCAGGCATCTCTTTCATTTTGCCTCTCCTGCTCTGTCATTGCTCCTGGCCCGTGACTTTTGTGCCTTGTCACATTTCCTACCCCATCACTTTTCCTGCCCCATCACTGCTCTACTTTCCCTTATTGATAATGGCCTATTCATACATATAATTCAGTGATGATCGGCCTAATATACTTTGCCAGTGTGCAGTGTGTACGGTTTGGCTGGCATGGATGGGGAGCAGGTAATAATTATGCTCCCCATGTTTTTCTGTACCCCCTAATTCAAAAGGGAGTTTACACATGCCTGTTCAAGTTATTTGTTGTGCTTTGTATAGGGTTCGGCTGGCGTTGATGGTGAGTAGGTATTATTTCAGATACTTGTCGTTTTGTGTACCCCCGAACTCAAAAGGGAGCTTATACAGGCCTAATCTACGTAGCCAGTGTAGGGTTTGGCTTGTGTAGAATGTAGTTACGTCCTCCCCGGACATACAGGGTGTCTCGCTCGAATGGCCAAATGCCCCTAAGTTAGCAATCATAAATGTGTACTCTCGTCCAGTTGGTCCCACCATTGAGCTACCTACACTTTATTTTTTTTTTGTCCTTTCTGGGGCAAGTACCCAAAGACTGTAAGATTATGATGGGTGGAGACTTCAATAGTCACTTCGAAACAATGGAAGGATTGATGGAAGGCGGACGCACAGCAGAAGACGAATTTTGGGTTGTTCTGGTGTCAATCTCCACACGCCAAATGTTGGTCTCCTCTTGCTTGCCAAATTATGTCTTTGACACTTAGTTTTGCTCTAAGGGCTTGCAATGGGTGAACAATCTCACACACCCATTCACAATGTACTTTTAAAAGGAAGGATCAGGAATAGCGGCAGCACCACATTTCTGTAGATATTAGCCTTTGGTCCAAGGTTAAAGGGCGAAGATTGCTGCGCCCTTCGAATGATTAACTAGTATGTGGTGGGTGTTGTGTGCGTAATGCGCTGTATCACCATTATCTTGCGACCAACCATGTATGCCGAGGCGTAAGCATTACAAGGATACTGAGGTGTGAATTGTTTGTGATACATACACTGAGACTTCTTCACCAATGGATTGCCGCCGTTTAGGAGGCCAGCCAATGGAGAAGAGTGGCGGGGTTTACTGTGTATTACAACGTAGCACACTGATTAATAGGCTGAGCCTTCACCACCGACGGACCCTCCCCCATTTTATTTCTACCTCTTTTCCAAAGCCTTATTTATTATATTTTTCCTCTGTATCGACAGTTCTGTACTACGTTTATCTGTGTTATATTACACTTGTAATCTTCATTGCAGTTCTTGTTCATCCTGGTGGGGGGAGGGTGGGTGCATGAGTTTAAAAGAGATACTCTCAGTAACAGTGATACCATTAGTACCGAATGTTATTGACTGCTAAGAAACTACTCCATCAAATCTGTTGACTTAACCTGTTACTCCTCACAGTGCAAACCTGCATAATTCTTCTCTCATTGGCCTCTCACTGCATGTTGGATCCACCACTTTATATTCATGATTAGACACTACCTTGTGTGTACCCACCCTGATAATGGGTCCAATGGGCACTTTGTCCTGCTTTTTCTTGCATTTTTCTTGCAAATTGTTTTTGAAAGACCTCATCAACCCTTCTCCTTAAAAACACTGCAGGGTTTGAAGGAATTTTATATGCTACCTCTGCATGCCACAATAATCCCAAAATCATTAAAGTAGTTTATTTTCCCCTTTCATGCAATATTATGTATTTCCAGTATACTTTTGTGTTAGTGTGTTTCACAACAATTGAATTGACCAGCTCCATGCATATTGTGCACGGAAGGAATTGACAACGGAGTCACATTTTTTATTTGTTATTATTCTTTATTTCATTTATTTAATTAAAAATTCCACATGTACCAATTACATTAATTTATTAGCATAATAAATATTAAATACATTTAACAGCATACATCGCAAATGCAAACAGTACAGTAACGAAGTGTTGAGAATGTTTCAAAATGCACAAATGATTAACATTTTGCAATTCCAACAGTAACATTTAAAAATACAATTCTCTACCTGACACTAAAATTTGTGGGCCCACAAATACTAATTACTATTCTTACAACTTCTGTACTCTTTTACTACAGACCTATGTTACATATGATAAAAATCACTTACATAGTAAGTATTTGTCTTGCATGTTCGGCTGTACATTAACATGGTCGCTGTCTCCTTATATTTTTTCTACGGTCTACATTCTTCTGTTAGCATCAATGTATTGATATGGTGACAATTGCATTTTGAACTCTAATATTTTTCTCGGTATATGTTAGTAATTTAAAACATGTAAACTTAAAAAAAATAAAAATATTAATAATTTGCCTTGGTAAAGCGCGAAATCACAAGGAAGGGGCAGGAAGGGGCACAGTGCCCCATCTGTTAGATAAATTAAGCTATTGCCCACAGTCACATGCTGCTGGCCTTATCTGCAGCTGATCGATCGGTGTTCCCCAGATTCTGGAGTCAGTCACCCTACGTGGTGGCACATCTTTTCCCTAACTGGACAGTGCAGCCATGACATCGTCCTGATTGATGACATTATATACGACATTGCAAAATCGCAAAGAATTCAAGTCTACTTTTTTTTTAAAAAAAAGTATGTGCACACTTAAGTTACTTCTAATTTCCTCTGTAGACAAACAATTTTTGATGCTTGTAAATAAATTCATCTACTTTAATGTAAACCAACTTTATGCAAATGTTCTCCTCTATATTTCCGGGCAAATAATGTTTTTTTTTTATTGAGCAACTACTCAGCATTCGTATTCAGATTCATTAGAGTTTCATTGATATTTTCAATACTTTGAAGAACCGGACAACTTTTTAAACCAGATAGATTTAAATAGGAAAAATCGGTCCTGTATTTCGATTGTTCTCTTGAAGTACCCATGGAGCCCTACAACCCATGCTCAAAGTGGAAGAAGACCCATGTTGAAAAACCATTGTAAAGTACTGCGAAGAAGCATGGCTTAATAGACAAATCAAGTGCACCCTTACTTCCTAATGGCATCTACAGAGGTACTCACATTCCAAACGGAGTCTACAGAGGTAGCCATGGCTGTTTCAAATGTGTTACGCAGGCTCATACAACATGTTACCTCTCTCTATCAATTTGCTTGCTCAATACGATTATTCCTTATGACTCGAGCATGAAAGGTAATGGACTGAAGGGTTAGACATTAGACTTTTGTAATTTCTTATAGCTATGTGAAGAGTACAACCCAAAACTACAAAGCATAGAATTTAGATTTAGTGAGCAGTGTGGTCGATGTGTGGATTTTAAACAAATATTGAAAGGGCAAAGTTTGCGTTAACCCAGTAGTGGGACTTGTACAGGTGTGTTTTAAGGAGGAGCCAAGTGGAGAGACATTAAAAACGTTGAGAAAATGCATTACACAGTGAAAACAGAAAATGACTACCTCTTCCATTGTACTAGTATGCCGACCATACAGAGACCGGCACCTTAAAATTGTAATTATTAACTGTCTGTACATGTTGCCGGAAGGGCATGGTGGGTTTCTGGGAATTCAGGTCAGCACGCTGCCATCAACAGGCCCACAGGCAGATAAGGCAAGCTACATATGAGTGATTGACATAGGTTAGTTGACAAATACATGGCTACAGTTCATTCTATCAATAAGGGCCGATTTTAACGTTTGGATTTTGGATTCCAACCGGACTTTTTTGGTACATTCGTAATAGCAAATACAATGGTATACATTGTCTGCATTTTGCAATCAAGGCTTTAAAATGAAACGATATGATATGGCCAAAAACTTTGAGAAAAGAGGCCACTTTCTTACCCGTGATAATATGAAAGAACATGAGTTTACAGAACATGGTGATGTACAGCCGACTTGCAAATAGTTGATAAATAACATTATTAACGGACTTTCTTACAAACATTTGCTACAAAGGAAGCCTTGAGAAGGATGCAATGCAGAGGGGTCATTTTTTATGCACCGAAGATGTATCCACCTAAAGCAATCGTGGCAAAGGACACTACTCTGAGATTGAAGACTTGAAGACGTACAACTACATTCACCACAGACATCTTGGACGGAATCTAAATTTGTAAAGAGAAACAAACATGAAGGCAATTTTAGCATCAACTGGAGAAAGTGTAAACATTTTCAGATTACGTTTTTCACATAAACGAGAATAAATTTACCAATGCAAAATATAAGCAGCTATCGATTAGAGCTTAAATGACAAATTGGAAGAACCACTAATAACTACAAAAATGTACAGTCAAGGACTTGCATTGTGATATCAAATGTGGCAATAAAATACACTCTAACCTGAAAACTTCATGAGCTTCATTGCTATGAACAATCTGTATTCCGATAGAAAGGAGTCATTGATTATGTCTTGCTGTGGAACGGGGAAACCAGCCACGTAGAATTCAGCAAACTAAGAATACCATAAAAAAATATAAAGTGACACTACTAACCAAATGTAGAGAACATTATCTTTAACAACAAGGTTGTATATTTTATTTTTTACAAAATCTGCAAAGATCAGTTTCCTTTCGAGTTAATGTTCTTAAGGCCAAAACGTAGGCTCCCACAAACCACCCACCTTACACTGGTCATCAGTAAACAAACCACGAATGTAACAGAAGATTACAATAATATAGAGAAATTACCAGCATGCAAAAAACACCACAATTGTAGCTGTCCTGTTGCTTGACGTTACTTTCTACCACTAACTGCCAATGCTCATTGTCTTGAGAACCGATTGCCTGTAGGAAAGCCCTTAAGAAACATAGGGACAGTTATGTTTCATATTTGTCCCTCCAGAAAAGGAAACTAACACAAAGGAAATGAACAAAACGTACACTTGGACTATCCATATATCTGCAGTCTAAAAAGGACACAGTTTTGCAGATTACAGACATTTTAGATAGATTGAAAGTAGAGTGGTACCTCCAATTAGTTAAACACTTCTGGTACTTGACAGCATCGCCGACCAATGAGTCGTATAGTAATAAACGTTTGGCCAAAGGTTTCACTATCTGCAACGGAAAGGATAAGATTGCCAATCAATATTGGATACATTCCATGTTAACATACATTTGCATCATCGAAACATGTGGACAGAAACTGCAAACTAAGGAATAATATTTTGGTAGCAAACATGGAGGGTGAGAAAACTTACATGTGAAATTAATGTATATAACTAATGAAAGTTGACACTCACCAATAGTATCCAATGCATTCCGGTATTGGTTGGACAGAGGATAGTCTCATTTTCAAAAATAGGAAGCTATGCAATGGGAAACAAAAAGGAAAAATGATGGAAGTCAGATACAACAAAGTAAAGCAAGTAACCATAACAGATCATGCGGTTGACAATTGAATGAAATTTTAACAAAGATTACCCCCAAAAGGGCAACCCCAAAAACGGAGACTTGCAATAGCTAACATGAAGCTATATTAAGAAAGTTTGAAGTACATTAGAATTCAGAAACGATTGGACCAGCAAAAAAACCAAGATAAATAAAATAATAGCATTGAGGAAAACAACAATATTTACCCGGCAAGAAGATGAAGGGTAATTGCCACTGAATACACAGGAAGCCACTGTGGCAGACATCAATAAACACTAAATATAACAAACTAAGTATTAGGGAATGAAATATACATCATAAAGTGAAATTTCATGGGTATTAACAATGAAAAGTAGACCTATGACTTGTCATTCAAAAGTTAAATACCTTTGGTCGGATCAAACAGATTGTGGACAGATAAGCATCGATTACCTGGAAAAGAATTACAAGAAGGGAGAATCTGAGCGTTACTCCTAGGAACAACATGAAAAGCATTAAAACGAAACAATACGTACAATAAAATAGAATTGCAAGTACACCTACCTCATCACATATCCATTCTTTGTCTTTCAAGGTGCAAAACGAAGAATCATATAACTTAAAATTATAAACTACTGCTTCCAGCCTTCCAGTCTGAGGTTTCTTCCACACATCTGACACTTTTTTCTTGACCACAGAGTCAGAAATTGGGGGGGAAATCAGCCGTGATGGGGAAACTTCGACCTGAGCTGTTGAGAGTGACATATGACCTGCACTTGGTGCGAGGCCTGCTGGAGATGGGGCGACACGTGCCGGAGACAAGGCACACACATCGGAAACTTTTTTCTGGAGCACAGAGTCAGAAAATGGGGGGGGTATAAGCCGTGATGGGGAAACTTCAACCTGAGCTCTTGAGAGTAACATGTGGCCTACACTTGGTGCGAGGGCTGCTGGAGATGGGGCGAGCCGTGCCGGAGACAAGGCGAACCGTGCTGGAGATGATGAAAGGTGACTTGGTGACGATGACATTTGAAATTCGGGAAGACGTGATGGTGACAGTGGAAGAGGTGTAGCACATGAAGGTGCCACAGAAGACAAAGTATCACTATTTCTTTTGCCTGCAAACATGTACAAAAATTTAATTTATTAACAAGTTAGATCAACCGAGAAACTACCATAAAATATATCCTTGCCAAATAACAGTAATAACAATTGCTCAGGAACATCGAGGAGTGGGCTTTTGAAAGGTGGAGAACAACAACGTTGAAAACAATTATCGAAAGAAGGAAAGAGGCTGCAGAGGTAACATGAACATGTCATGGATAAAAAGGTAATAAACCAGAAATTACCTGGATCGCTAGCATTGTACGGCCTTAACATGTCCAAATTACATGTTCTACTTAATAATTTGTTTCGATCATTTATTAGCTTTACACGCTTCCCTTTAATTTCTGCAACAGAGTAGGGTCCTGAGAATCTAGTCTCCAAAGAACCGCCTTTTCTCGTGTTTCGCCTACTATTTTGCAAAAGCACAAACTCTCCTTCCTTGAAGCTGTATGGATTATATCTCTTGCAAAGTCTTTTTTTATATTGAATTTTTTGCCTTTCCTGGCCAAGCGCTATATTCTGCTTCGCCTGCTCATGCAACTCTGCTGCTCTATTTTTCATTTCTGCAAGAATTACGGGATAATCGCTTTGCGATGGTTTTACAAACTGCAGCTAATAAAGGAAACATAAAAAGCAACATTTTTTTGTTACTTCTTGAAAACTCGGATAAGTCTTTAAAGGAAAATATGTCATAATACTTAACTAATCCTGAATTGGTATGTCAACGAAATAATAGAAAAGTGCATGTAGAATATAGGGCACATAACATTTTAAAAAGACTAATCTTAAGTAATGTATTCAAAGTCTCATACCAGTTTATTACCCAGCTCACATGGGAATGTTGGTTCACGGCCCATGTAGAGTAGAAACGGGGAAAATTTTGTGGTAGAATGCGGCTTTGAGCGTAAAGCAAACAAAACATGGTCTAAATAAAGATCCCAATCAGTCTGATGCTCATTCACATACTTTGCCAAAGCGCTGTAGAAGGTAAAAAAGAGGTAGAATGTAACTTTTCGAAAGAACGGATTATTAACGAACATTGATTTTAACTTACATATGTGTTTAAGAAAAACAATCGATTAAACATTGAAAAATGAGCCCAAAAGAAACATGACATTAACTTATGCACTAATCACAATAACACACCTTACCTTTTAATATTAGCATTTGTACGCTCATCTAAGCCATTTGTCTGAGGATGATAGGCTGAACTGACAGCACGTTTGATGTTTAACAACTCAAATAATTTATTGTTCACCTAAAAAAAAAAAAAA
This sequence comes from Lissotriton vulgaris, assembly GCF_964263255.1. Taxonomy (NCBI): domain Eukaryota; kingdom Metazoa; phylum Chordata; class Amphibia; order Caudata; family Salamandridae; genus Lissotriton; species Lissotriton vulgaris. The sequence goes on from NC_141693.1 coordinate 1,985,092,221, forward strand.
ATAAAACCATTCGGCAAAAGAAATGAAACACAACGTACAAAGATGAATGATGAAAGAAAGATTGATTATACTTTTCAAAAGAGGAAAAAGAAAGAATATTAAAACATAACAACGGCAGCAAAAGGTAGTTCACTCACTGCGTTCAAAAACTCCCGCCCTTGATCAGAGAGGATCTTTTTCGGACAACCATGGCGGAGAAACAATTCCACAAATCTCGCAGATACCTCAGATGCATTCTTCTTTTTTAAAGGAAATGCCTCTACCCACTTGGAAAAGTAATCGGTTGCAGTGAAAATATATCTGTAGCCTGCAGCAGTTTCAGGTAAGGGTCCCATCAAATCCACGCCTATTAGCTCCCAAGCACGGCCAACCTATAAATAACCACAATGCAAGAACTATAGAATGCGGAACTTCGAGAAGAAAGAATCGGCTGACAGGCCTTCAAAAAAATGTATGACAATTTAAAACATACTTTAATTGGTTGTAACTCTGGGCACTTCTTGAGAGATGGCTGTTCCTTTTGACAAGCATCACAATGTTTAATCTGCAAAGACAATTGCAAAACCCTAATGAAAATAATGGGTGATTGTACACAAAATCAAAAATGTAACCAAATACAAGTAACATAAGATACATTTCAATGACTACAGAACCATGTGAATGGTTTACGATCACCAAGGCAAACGACATTATGACTCACCCAGTCTTTAATATGAATAGTCATATCGGGCCAAAAAAAACGGGCTCCTATGCTTCTCTGCGTTTTATTAATCCCGGAATGCCCTCCAAACGTCGACGAATGAAATTCATGAAATATTTTTCGAGCAGCTTCAACACCAACAACAACTTTCCTCTTCTCATCTTTAAATGTATAGAACAAATCTCCATCTATCGACAAAAAAGAGGAAAAATTTCCTATAAATAGCCAAATCTAAATAACACTACAACACAGAGAGTCGATGCAAAACATGCAGACAAAACATGGCAAAATAAGATTAGCAAGTAAAAAAGTAATACCTTGGACTGTGTAGTTTCTGGACATTCGGCGCAATGTTTTCTTCTCCATTTTGGTCAAGCCAACGGGATACTCATTACGACTCAAATAAGCCAGAAGGTAATTGAACTTGCAGGGATCCATTTATATTCCCACTGAGACTAAAGTATTGATAGAAATAAAATACAAGCAAATTGGGAAAATTAGATAGGAACAAAAGATATAAATGTCATACATTTACTTGATCACAACAATACTAAGGCTTAGAAACAATCATCAAGAAGGGAAACATGGCATATTCAGAACTGGAACCTGACATTGCAATAAAACACAAGATACTAAAATGAGTTAGAGAAGAAAATAACATACATCTATTGAGGTCATCCGCAATTACTCAAAAGGAATTTCTAAAACATTAAACATATAATGAGAATGTATGTGCTTTGCAGGGCCAAAATTAGGTGACACATACAAGGACTCCTCAAATAACTAATTATATATTAATTTTAATGGGGAGAACATTGTTCACTTTCAGGAAACCTCTATGGACAAGACTAGCATTGGAAAGACTGCATACTTCTGGAGTAGTGAGTAACTTTGCTGGCGTAATGACGTTCAGGGAGAAGCAAGAACGTACTCTGAAAATGATGGCTCACAAAAACTTGATCAAACATTTAGAAATCAAGACTTAAGGACAGGACGGGCAAAAAAAGTACATGAACACACTTGATTCAACCTGTCATGACAATCAGTGTAACGCCTAAGAATACTTTGAAAACTGGTTAAAACTATGGGTTGGAATTGCATGCTCACAGGGCAGTGACAACAACACTCACCAAGTATAAGAAACACAATAGCGGGTTGCAGTAGACAGGCAAGTCTGGAAATAAACAAGGGATGGACTACAGACTGAAGTGGAAGAGACCCAAAGCAAGACTTGGACTGAAGACTAAGCAGGGCTGTGACTGCGACCTAGGCAAAGTTGGAGAAAGTTTTGAAAAATGATGATTCGTTACAATGACATTTAATCAGCACACGCGGGAAAATGACGGTGTTTGTGAAGTACTCATGCATCAAAATCACTTAAACAAACATTGAGGTTTCATGAACTTTGTAAACGGAAGGGCAAAAAATATTCACCAACTTTAAAGAAAGCGGAGGTGAGTAGCAGGAGACAGTAGAAGTTCAAGGAATGCAGGGTTGGACTACACAGTGGAGTGTCACAGAAGCGAAGGAAACAATGGCCCTCAGACGCAGAGGTGAGAGTGCGACCTAGGAAAAGTAGTGGGGAAATAAATTATTAAAACTATTAAGAACTATTTGTACAATAATGGTGTCATGCTCACCAACAAATGTAATACACCAAGGGTTTCACCAAATTTTAAGACAGAAAGGAAAAAACATAACACCAAAATTACATTCAAGAATCAGTTGGTTGCAATGGACATTTAGGTGATGGTGAAAAGAAGGTAGGCTACACACTAAAATACAAGAAACGTGGTGGAACAAGAATGGAAGCATGACCATTAAATGCAAAGTAACAATGAGAAATAAGAGGAAACACAAGGGATTGCACATTGATCAAGAACTCAGAGCATTGCTTTCTAACCACATTGGAAATAAAAACACATTATTGGGTGCCAGTAACAAGCACGTGTGGCCCTGGAGCCCCGCTCTGCCTAATGTTGAAAGCTCAGCCCCCAGGGAATGTTTGCATACCCCCCACAAAAAAAATAGTGCACCAGATAAGTATACAGGTAAGTTATATTCTCATCTTCCATAAAGGGAGAACATTTTATCCCCAAAAAGCCGGGTACCAGATAAACAAAATTAATGCTAACCAACTGATGGTTATAATCAACAGTGTGTAAATGAGCATTAATGTATTTTTATTTATTTATTTTTTTTTTTTTGCGCACCCCCTCCCCCACCGCCACGCACATGCCAGCCGATGTAATGCGCAAAACACCTAGGAGTCACTGAAATCGCACCTTGAAAAACCGCGACTTCGGACTTTCAACAGCGTCAAACAGCCAAACCACGCAAAACGCACTTCGAAAGTAGGCCCACAACACACCTTCCCATCCATCAATTTTCCTCAAACCACTTTTGTTGCAAACTAGACATTCCCAAGTGTCATCCCAGCACCGTCACTCTGCTCGCAAATAGCTGGAACACACTCCAATCTGGCACGTGAAATTAACAACATTCACAAACTGCAAAAACCTCAGATCGTGCCTAAACGCACTTACACACTAGGCCGCAATAACCCCTTCCACCCAGCAATTCCCTTCCAAACACATACCACCAACCAATAACATCCCAAATTATCAACCCACCTCACAAAATCCACTCTCAAGTACCTAACACACCCTTAAATCGCGCACTCAAAACACGCACATATCTCTAAAACAAGTACGCCACAAATCAGGCCTCACAAACTAGCACAAAAACAGCTCTTCCACTACACCAACTTACTCCAGACCAATTTCCCCAAATGTTCACAATCCCGACTCTCAGCCCATCGCGTGAAACCTGCTAAGGACTAGCTGGAAGACCCTCAAATGGCGGCCTAGACACAGGCCAAAATCCAAAGCACACCTTTTTTGCAAAGTCCACGTTGCACAAAAACACGCTTCCCTTCAACCCAAAAATTAGGCACACTTGCCAAACCTCTCTCACTACAGCTCACCCAACCCACGTCCCTCTAGCCCAACTACAACACCCCCAAAATCACTTCTCCATGAGCACCAAAAATCCTATTGGATAACATGGCAAATCGCAACTCCGCAAAGAAATTGCTCTTTGAGGCACTCCCACTACTCCGATCCGCTTCCAACTTGGCGGGACACTAGTTCCAGCGAATCCCTAAATTGGCACCAAAAATCAACCCAATCCATCCACTGGAACGGGAACGACTTTCAATAGGAGGAGCCCATCCGTCCCCACCCGCGTACTATCTGATTCGTAGATGAGGTGGTGTGAATGTGCAGATTGTTCCCCCCCCATTGTGCCCCCTCCCCAACTTTTCTCCGGACAATACCCAATTTGTCTAAATAGTTCCCTATATTTGCGCGCATGCAAAACCCTTCCACGTCAAATGTTTTCCAGCTGAATTACAAACTGGGCCTACATTCTAGTGAGCACTCATCCCTTCTCAACGGGTAATAACTTATTTACACCAACCACCAGACTCTAAACCAATGGTCTGAAGCAATCTTGTGTGTGCTTGGACCTACATAGCACTGACACGTCAGGCTGCATACAACGGCCCCCCGCTGGAATCCACTCAGATCTGTGACTGGGTCAGTGTCTGAAAAGTTACAGCGCTCTGTCCATCCTCTCCCCATGTGCACTTTTTCAAATAATCTACGACCCATGTTGAAGAAAAGAGTGTTGCATGATTGTCACAATCCTAACTGTGGTATCGCTGTAAAACTATCCGAAGCATGTAATAAATACCCCCACTCCTAGGGCGGTGAATTACAAGGACTGCTCTGTCCTTACGTACTTTGTGTCCAAACCCACCTATAACACCATACGAAAATGGTGAGCCTTCATTGCCTATTGCTGATATACACCCTAAACACCCTAAAACTGACCTGTTTGGTGTGTTTCCTAGCAGAGCAGAAACCCAAACCCTCATGAAATGTATGGTGTTAGGCCCTTCATAAAGGAAATTAAATGGTAAATTAGTTATTTATCAGAAGCAGGTCAGCGTAGAAACCCAAACCCTCTGGAAATGTAAGGTGTTAGGCACTTCGTAAAGGTAATGAAATGGTAAGTAGTTCAGGTGGCACACCCTATGTATGAATGGATCCCATTTTAAGATGCCGTGTTAAGGTTACTCGAACGCTTCTCAGGAAAGGGATGGAGTAGTACAACTGAGTCACGATCTCGAGTGTCAACCAGTAAATGCGCTCCATCTGTTTCCAACACAACACACCATTCACTCACACACCCGAAAGATCAGCCCTCCGGAAAAACAATGCTGACCACACAAGTTCCGCATATTCTGCAAAAGTGCCTATCCAACATAAGAAACCTCCTGATGGAGCACGCAATTCCTCCCATTCAACTTCCCACTCGTCCTCCCACCTCATCCTGTTTACATTTGATTTTAAGCACGCCCCCCTCCCCATATGGCTTCCGTCACGCCTTCCCGCATCGTCATGTTGTTATTTCAAGCTTGCAGGATTTGGAATGCACCTATACATACAACACAGGACCTGCAGCAAAACATCTCACATACCCCATAGCTGCCACTTATACGTAACCGTGATACGAATAATATTCATGCAGGACCTGAGGTAAGGTCCTAGCCAACGCTACCAGAAATATGACCTCCAATCACATTGCTAACAGCAGCTTAACTGGCGCCTGCCAATTTGCCCACAGATATTGATGAGCAGTTCAAATATTCGCGTGATTCAAAACCCGAACGATGGTAACGTGCTCCGATCAGAGCGTGCATGAATATTGTAATATAAATGAACGCTGTGCAGGACCCTGCTCCCTCTAGTCTTTTGAGCAATGGCCCCCCACCTAAAAGTAATGCCAGTAGCACTAGACTTTCCGCCATCCGAGGAGTCGACCCTGAAGCAACCGCAAAACGGTCATAAATAGCAGGAATACTAATGAACTGACGAAAAGCCTACTATCACCCACTAATAACAGCCTAATTGGACTCCCCTTCAGCGTCTAGGCAAAAGTAAGTCACGCTTATATAATTAGGGTTTGTACGGCGTCGCGCATGACATGGTGGCTATCGGAGCAGACTACTATACCAGTTATCATCATGAACCACCCACGTCGCGCATGCAATCGCGTCTATCAGAGCCCAACATCAGATTACTCTCGTAACGGAAAAAAAGCAAAGCTCAACTAAGGCAACATTCCCGATTGAAAACGTGACGGTGAGGCGGCAACCGTATCTTAAGGGAACATTGGAACCCTGCGGGGAGCTATCCCGTACCCCATGCGCCATCCCATGCAACCCAGATGTTCCCACGTAGCTCAGGATTCATGCTGTTCTCCCCGCTTACATATTGGCACAAGCAATGTGAAATTTCCGTACCCTGCTGCACTTCCTACAAGGCCCCGTCTCGGCCGCTCTACCCAACCTGAATGCAGCCCGTCCTCTGTACCGTAGTTGTCGCGTGTCTGCCCCCAAAATACACCCCGGCGGCTGTATGGACCCTTCGGGTAGGGGGCAGCGGGACTCACCTAGTCCCACGTGGGAGCCTGGCCGCCCGCACCAAGCGGAACAGGCCCATCCAGCCTGCAGTGAATTCCTGTGGCCCGAACCATTAAACACAATTGCCACCCCGGCGGCCGAGACACCTCACTTAAAATGGTGTCTCAGCCGCGTGGGCGGGCGGGGAGCACAGCCCAGCCTAACGGAAACTCCACCCAAGCCCCACCACCAAGCCCAAAAGCTACCGTAACAACCCAAAACCGTCCCCGTTTGGCGCCATCTCTACCCCTCCCCCCTTTCCCCGGCCCCAAATCCCCCCGGGCGGGGCAGGCCTCCCTTCGGTCGGCCGCTTCCCCCCCCCAGGACCCCCATTCCACTACACCAACTTACTCCAGACAAATTTCCCCAAATGTTCACAATCCCGACTCTCAGCCCATCGCGTGAAACCTGCTAAGGACTAGCTGGAAGACCCTCAAATGGCGGCCTAGACACAGGCCAAAATACAAAGCACACCTTTTTGCAAACTCCACGTTGCACAACAACAGGCTTCCGTTCAACGCAAAAATTAGGCACACTCGCCAATCCTCTCTCCCTACAGCCCTCTCTCCCTACAGCTCACCCAACCCACGTCCCTGTAGCCCAACTACAACACCCCCAAAATCACTTCTCCATGCGCACCAAAAATCCCATTGGATAAAATGGCAATTCGCAACTCCGCACAAAAAATGCTCTTTTAGGCACTCCCACTACTCCGATCCGCTTCCAACTTGGCGGGACAGTAGTTCCAGCGATTCCCTAAATTGTCACCAAAAATCAACCCAATCCATCCACTGGAACGGGAACGACTTTTCACCTAAACACGCGCCCCCCGAAAACACCCCAATTGTCCATGCGCACCAAAAATCCCATCCGATCCGCCTTAAACTTGGATAGGTTGGCTCTATTAGGTTATTTATTATTTTTCACCTTTACTTGTTATCAGTCACAGGCTCTCCATGTCTCTTAAATAAATAGAAAAACACACCCTACCCTTTTTATTTGGTTTTAATCGTGTTGTGTTAGCCATTTCAGAAATTAATGCAGTTTCCAATCCAGAACAGCCCTGCCTCCCTTCCTCTGAGCACTTGAATGTGGGGAGCAGCTTCATAATGCGAGCGGAGAGCAAAAGCGGGACGAATAAAAACAGTATGTCATATTTTCCAACATTTCTAGTGGGAATACCCACAGTCGAAATGCATCCCCATCGAGGCTTACGCCGCTAATTTGTCTAATTGCAATAAATAGTGGTGGGAAGCTGAACTGAGCACACGACGCTGCTGCAGCGAGGACTAATGCCGAGTCTTAGGAATACTGTTATCGGTGTTTAAAGTGTTCGAACAATCACTGTATTCAATTAATGATGTGACTTCCTGCTTTCTTTTTCAAAATTGCTATTTTTGCACACCGTTGCCTGTTAATACCTGTTTGCTCAAAGACTGAAAAGATATATAAATAGTAGTGAATTAAAAAGGTCGCATGGTTGCCTATTAATAGGTTTAATTATAGGAATATTTGTTATTTTGCCACAGTGTTGTTCCCATTCCTGGGGAGAGTTTGCAGCGTTCTGCAAAAAAGGGACATACATTACAAAAAGTTTTAAACTATTTTTTGAGTGGGGCCATTTAACTGGTTGCCCAACCTCGCGAACGTTCACATGACGCACCTTCAGTTTGAGTAGTGGCCCTAAGCTATCTTTGTATTTAAAACAAAATCACAACACCATCACAATGATCAGCTCCAAGTTGGTAAACACGCGCCCCCCCCGAAAGCACCCAAAAATCGAATAAAAAGGCGAATTGTAAACAAAAAAACCGCACCCCCTCCCCCACCGCGTGTCCGTTAAACGGGTCTGGGCCACGCACATGGCACCCATTAACGCGACCGTGGATACGATAAAAAAAACAATGAAGCCAGCATACAAAAAAACCGCACCCCCTCCGCCACCGCGTGTCCGTTAAACGGGTCTGGGCCACGCACATGGCACCCCCCCTTGTAATGGCCAAAACCCATTAACGCGACCGTGGATACGATTAAAAAAACAATGAAGCCAGCATACAAAAAAAAACCCCATGTAATGGCCAAAACCCATTAACGCGACCGTGGATACGATTAAAAAAACAATGAAGCCAGCATACAAAAAAAACCCCCATGTAATGGCCAAAACCCATTAACGCGACCGTGGATACGATTAAAAAAACAATGAAGCCAGCATACAAAAAAACCCCCCATGTAATGGCCAAAACCCATTAACGCGACCGTGGATACGATTAAAAAAACAATGAAGCCAGCATACAAAAAAACCGCACCCCCTCCGCCACCGCGTGTCCGTTAAACGGGTCTGGGCCACGCACATGGCACCCCCCCATGTAATGGCCAAAACCCATTAACGCGACAGTGAATACGATTAAAAAAACAATGAAGCCAGCATACAACAAAAACAATGAAGCCAGCATACAACGTTCAATCGAGCAACAGACGCTGGGAGAAGTAACGTAAATATGTAAAGGAGCGAATAGTGTACTCACCGAGGAGCTGCAGTAAAAGGATATGTTCTGGAACGTGACGCTATTATATACAGCACATCATTCGAAAAATGGATACATAATATTAGGAACCGCTGATTGGACGGACTTTAATACAGAGTTCTGATTGGCCTGCGACAAACTGTGCAGAAAAGCGGGAGGCAGCCAAATATGGCTACGTAGTGCACACGTCATAGAAAAGGAACTGCGCATGCGTAATGGTTGTGCGCATGCGCAAAACGACAGGGGGGGCGCTCAATCATGGGAGCAGCGGATTATAGAACACCTGCGGTAGCCTCGGGAGCAGATTTATGGGCGTTGCGGGGAAGATACTCTTATCCAGTAAGTTTTCTGCCTCAAACATAGTCTGAGTGAGTGCAGCAGCCTGCCCCTCCCCCAGCACCATGCAGGTTTCCTTTATATGCCATGGACTGGGCTTTCAAGCAAATATTGAAAACAGGATATATATATATATATATATATGAAACCAACCTTTTAAAGTCTGCTCTTTACTCACACCTGGAAAAAATATACCTCTTGCTGTGCTTCTATGTAAGAGCTTGGAGATGTGTGAAGCAAAATGGAGAATGTAAGGGGCCAGGGATGTGAGGGGGAAGCAGCACAAATGGAAGGGAGCAAGAAAACACATGCCCTCCCATGGAAAAAGCAAAATGTAGTTCCTTGATGGGGGACATGGAAGGGTACAGGTCATCCAATCAATGCTATGTACAGCAAATTCTGAGCCTGTTATGCAAAAAGTTTCTCATTTCCCCTGGATGGGGAAACATTTTTGCACCCGAGGCAAGAAGGAAAAAGTAGTAGGACAATGACATATCCTGATGTCATACCATGAATCAGTATATATGTAGGTGTGTGGCATTTCTATGGCGCGAACCTAGCCAAAAGGCAGTGGAGCGGAGTATTGGGTTAGAGACAAGCATACCATCCAGGAGTGATAGGAAAGGGAGCTGGTTTCTGACTGTTATTGCATTGCCATGTAATGTTCTTAAAGAATTGTGGGGCAGATTTACAAGCCCCTTGCAACATCTTTACGACACTTTGTGTCACTTTTGTGATACAGTGGCGTTGTAAACAATGCGCCACTATGCGACCGATTTACAACGTGATGCATCTGCGTGATGTTGTAAAGCCCTGCGCTACATTATACCTGTGTCAGGTATAATGTATGCACAGTGGGCGTTCCGTTGCAAGGAAACCCAGTAAAAGTGACGCAGTGAAATCTACAAGACTTCACTGAGTCACTTTTACGCCCTGCTGCAGCAAAACCTTACGCCTGCTTGTAGCAGGCATAAGGGATGACGCAGCACAGTAGGTATAAGCGGCCTCTGGGCATTGCTGGAGTTGCATCATGCTTGCAACACAACTCCAGCAATGCCCTGTCCTTCCAACATAAGATGCAACATGCATCTGACTATCCTTGTGCCACAGTGCATCGCATTGTAAATGTGATGCATCTTTGGTGGCGCAAGGGTATTCCTATGTGTCGCATCTTTACTCGCGCATCCCTGCTAATATGCAGGGATGTGCCAGTCCTTTTAAATCTGCCCCTCTGTATTTAAATCTTTCCTAAAATGGAGCAGAGTTTAGGCTGGTCCAGATGGATATAGGGAATGTGTTCAAGATCCTGGGTGTGTAGATGGATAAGGTCTTCCACCATCTTTTTCTTTTTACTCTTCTTAGTCTGAAGTCTGATTGTGTCCAGGCTGAAAGTGTCCTGAGATCCACCAGAGATTAACTTGTATGCAAAATGACAGTAGGTGCTGGCCCTAAAGGCTTTGTAAATGATGCAACTGGCTTTGAAAATGATTTTAATTTTGGAAAAGGTGATGGACAGAGTTTCTGAATGATGCAGAATACTCCTACCCAGTCAAGAGATCAGGGCTTGATCCATCACCGAAAATGATTCCAGCTGGCAACAGGAGCCATCAGGATGAGAGTATTGTAATCATATTTCTTCAGGCCCTGGATGAATCAGGCTGCAGCATGTAGAATGCCCTTAAGGAGTGCCAGATGTGAAATCTGGAAAGCCATAAAGTAGGGTGTTACCACCTTGGATATGGAATAAGGTCTTCAACAACAGTTCTGAAGCTGATTTCGGAAAGAAACATTTTTGAGGGAGCTAATACCAGGCCATCTTTGGGTTTTTTGGTAACATGTTCCTGGATGGTGAAGTGGGGGTCCAGGATGAATCCAAGTGACTTGGTGTTCAGTGAAATGGTCGGTTTGAAGTTGTCAGGTTCATGTCACTGAGCTAGGTTTGTACTGTTTCAATGATTTATCCAACTCGATAGGCAGTGATTGCTAGGAGGTGTGCGCACTGTTGTGTGATGCTGTCTTGACAGGCTTTTTGGCTCTATTTCGGAGTGATAAAGACTTTAAACTTGCTCACATCTAGGACATGTATTCTTAGATGTGTTGGCCCTTTTAAGCTCTTTCTTCCAGACCTAGAAGAGGATAGCTGCTTTATATAATGATAGATCCCTTACTCTAATCCATCTATTGCCTATTGGCTTTGCCTTTCATTATTTTGCCTATAGTAGAGGTTGGATCCTATGGTCCTGACTTTATATTATACATTGGTATGGTTTATGTAGGTACTCCGACAGAGCTAAGGGTTATTTCATCCTTCTCAGGCCTACAAGGCCCAGAACTAGATAGACTCCATTTTGCTTAGTATCCCTGCAGAGATGAGATGCTTCAAGGGGAAAGGTAATATTTTGGTTTTGAGCTGTTGTTCGCCCTAAGCGAACCGGAGAGAACCGGCCAGAGCTGAATCTAATCAAGAAGTGTCCCTGGGCTCAGGTCTCTAGACGAAACAAGCAGTTGATCACTGTGGGAGCGTCTGGAGCAAGGAGCCTGGTGCATGGACCTGGTGGGAGGAGGCTGATGGCTGGAACTTTCCATGAGGAAACAGCATTCCATAATAGTGAAGTGCAGAGGCGGAGTCAGTTAGTTGAGTTGAATTGGAGGAGCGGAGAGTGTTGGTAGAGTTGGAGGAGTGGAATTGCAGGAGGAGAAGAGACAGAAGATGCTTGGAACAGAGAGAAGACAAACAGACAGTCAGTGAGCTGGAACTGAAGGAAGCAGTCAGAAGCAGTTACTTATCAGGAGGAGTTGTGAATAGCTGGAGTCTGAAGTAATGCCTTTTAGAAGAGACGGAAGTTATATCGTGGATTAACCTGTGGGAGCGGCTGGAGTTAATTGGACATTGGCACAGAGACATTTAAACAGAGTGAACAAGCTAGTGGAATGAACAGTTATCAGAGCGGCAGAAACCATTAGATTGAAGTTGGAAGGTGGAGAGAGTCCGTGGGGGAGAGAAATCCAGTGCAAAGTGATCAGCGCAGATGTGTGTCCAAGAGTGCAGGAGAGAATCTAAGACGAGCTAAGGCACAGACGAGAGAGGATACCAGATGACAGCTAGAGCAAAACTTCATACTAATCAGGTGCTATCAGTTTTTGTCATATTAGTGCTTTCTACTGTATGTCTAATCCTTTTCTTTCAGCGGTGTGTTAAAGTTCCTGTTAGTTGTAGAGACCCCGCAGATTTGTGTATTGTTATTGTAATAAAGATACCCCAGTTCTTAGTGAACTAGTGTGCATGTGTTGTTCTTATGATAGAGAGCGTTTTTATTCCTGCATACAGTGTGTATATCTTTTGTCTCCACACAGTGGAGGTAACCTTGTCTCCTAGTCAGGTATTACTGTTTGAACAGATGTTACCGCTGATCAGGTAAGTGATAACTGAATAATTAGGGAGAGAGAAGAGACCTGGAACTGAGGGATAAAGTATATACTAAGTAATTCGGCCATCCCATAATATTATTGTAGTAGCGAACCCTTAGTGAATAGTGAGAGAGACTTCCCAACATAGAGAGAGCTGAAGGTATTCATAGAAAAGTGGTCGTCATTGGTAAGTGGCGTTAGTGAGAGCACTGATTGTGGTCAGTGTGTATACCAGCAAGATTGCGGCTTGAGTGAGCACCGGGGGGACACGGTGTGTAATGGGATCGCCTCTAGGGAAAGTGGCGTTAATGAGAACACCAGGTAGGAGACTGGTGCCTAGGTCCGCCGGATTGTGGACCGGATAAAGAGTGAGCACTGGGGCTGCAGCCCATTGTGTAGGCACGCCAGATTGCGTGTCGAGTGAGCACTGAGGGTAATCAGTGTGTAATGGTAGATAATCAGAACTGCCCCAGGGTAGATTAGTCTGGACCCATGTGGTCGCGAGACTATGAGGTATGAGTGTGGTGTAGGGCATGGATGTCCTTAGTAATCAGTGAGTATTCTTAGTATCCCTATAGATTTAGTGGTGTTTCTGATGATATGAGCTTGTATATTGCGAGTTCCCCATCCTCAGGTAGGTACCCAGGTGCCTGGATAGATGGGTCCTGAGGAGGGAGGTGGTTACGTTCCGGCTGGGTTGGAGGGGCTCTCAGGAACTGATCCCATCTGGTCTAGAACCCGGTCGTTACAGATGCTTGTTAGTCGATTAGGTAGTTCATCCACGCTCAATTTTCAATAGTCTCACCACCACTAAGCCAGTAATAAACAAAAATTCATAACCTATCCTGAAAGGAGTGCCTCGGGTCACAATGTTCACAAATCTATTATTCAAGTAATGGTTTCGTGCAAAAAAAAGGTTCATAGGCAGTCTTTTAATACATTTCAAACTCTGTGGTTTATTATAAAAACATTTCAAATTGTTAGATCCACACAATATAGTAACAAATCAATCAGCCAACGCGTTACGTCCACACTCGGACATCATTCGGGCTGTACATTAAAAGAAAACACAATACATCAATAAACAAATTACTGGTGTTCCTCTTTTTCAAAACCAAGAATTCATCAGTGTCCCCACAATTATTAGATTAACTCAATTCTTAAAGAGTAATGCCTGCCTATATCGAATCTTTGAATACTCCCTGGTTCCAAGGGTATAAAATTCCCTGTACCAACATAACAGTAATTCTATACTGTGCACCTGGTTCCCATGACTGACTTGTGAGAACATATCATGCTTTCACATCCCATCTTTAAATACAATTCATTATAATCACAGTTGGTCAGAACACGTTCAAACATGTCTTAAAAGTCTTAATACAAATTCATTATAATTGCAGTAGGTCACAACCCTTCAATTCCGTCTCCCAAAGTTGAATATATTAATAGTCTACCATCACTCTCCTCCTTTAATGTCAATGGTCCTGTCTGATCCAATTCACCAATCCACCTCCCTAGCACCAATAACCAATACCCTTAAAATGAGATACTGAAAACATACCTGAAAATGATGTATTGATAATCTGCTCCAAATTTCTTGTTCCATCCATCCCATTAATTAGGAAATTTTCTACAAAACAATAAATATATATGTCTTTGTCTGCAATAGAAATTAACACACACTTTCATGTCCCAAGCCCATTACAATTGGGCAAGTTGTCCCACCGTAGCGGTCTACCCAGGTGTGCTAAACATAGTACCAGAACCCCTCCATGATGCAAAAAATATGTATGCAAATGTGCAGTCAAATTTGACTCATATATTAATATCCCATGCCACTATTCATCAAGCGCTATGTCCAATCATAGCTGTTAACATTATGTCGACCATGGGGCGGAGTTTTTGTTTAGAAACCCCTCCTGCTAAAATCGCCCCCACCAGTTTGCTTCCCTTCTCAAAGGCATATTAACCAAAACAGTCGTACTTTGCTGTGTTTAACAAATAGAATAGTCCTTCCCGTTAAGCAGTTCCAGCGCTGCCCCAAACACAGAAGGCCTCCTGTTCCCTGTTCTCACCTGACTAGTAGCGCCTTCATATCCAGTGCACCTTCTCTCCCGGCTGGTTTGATAAAACCCGCCATGAGCCAGCCACCTCTGACCTCCTTCTATTTAAATTGCTTCTAGGCCAATCAAATCATCTCTTTTACATGCCTCTGTTTAGCATATTTGAAGGATGTACCCTCTCTGGTCCTCCATGGTGAAAGCCAATCATGCGCATGCAATCTCACAATGCCTGACCCGCCTGATCTTGCGCCTGGCCAGCGTACAAACTCAGTTAGTCCACTACTTTGAAAGCTTCCAAAGTGTTCCCTCTCTGGTCCTACATACTATTAACCATTCACAATTTACCCAGCTTCAGAAAATACTTGATCCGCTTGTATCTGGGCGTGACCAAAGTTCAAACTTGAATCATGCGATGTTCGTGTTCTGTTTCAAAGAACGCAAACATCTCTTTTCCATGCCACTGCTTAGCATATTCGAAGGATCTTCCCTCTCCGGTCCTCCATGGTTAAAGCCCATAATGCACATCCAATGTCACAATGCCTGACCTGCCTGATCTTAGGCATGGCCAGCGTACGAACTCAGTTAGTCCACTACTTTGAAAGCTACCAAAGGGCTCCCTCTCTGGTCCTACATACTACCAACCAATCACAATTCACCCAGCATCAGCATATACTTGATCCGCTTGATTCTGGGCATGACCAAAGTTCATACTTGAATAGTGCGATGTTCGCATTCTGTTTAAAAACTTCTAAAGGGGCAGGATGGGTGTTCCATCTCGTTTCCCCTATAAATACATGGTCATTATATATTATTACAACATCTCCATCCGTACTCTTGTACCTTCCACCTCTGCTGCCCAGTTGCAGCGGTGGCCTGCGTGATTATCAAACCACCTCCTGTCCTTCACTGGTAAATCAATCTTTTCCATATTTGGTGCAATAATGTTGCCCAAATCCCTCTCGATCTCCATATATGTCCCTCATTACTGGTGTAAAGACTTCAAAACAACGGCACCCCTACACCCCAAGGTCCAAATGAATTTACAAGAATCTGTGTTTCACTCACACAAGTCATTTACTATCCAACCTACCCTAATCTATTAATCACTTTCCAACAGAAGAGTTGCAATTCAAAAGTAACCTGGCTCAACACTTCACATAGGCTCGCGGGTCTAAATCCCCTAAGCCAGAGTCAGAAGTCATCATGTTCCATAGACGTACAATCTGGGCTGCTACACAATGGAGACCTCCCATATTTCTAGCCACCCATGTCAGGAAGTAATCAAATTCGTTATCACTGGTTAATCCCTGTTCCACAAATTTAAGTCTGCTAATCCACCTGGCCTCTTCTCACCTGAGTTTGAGTTCCCAGTCCCCCCCCCTCTGACATTGGGAGTGATTGTTTGGCTCCCATGTAATTTGATACTAAGGGGCCCATTAGGATGTCAGGCGGATTGCCCCCGCCAGGCTGGCGGTCGCCACCGCCGGCCTGGCAGGGGCAATCCGTCCGACATCCTTCCCTGAATTCCCCCCGCCATATTACAATGGCCGGGGGGGGGCCGCAGCTGAGCAAAACACCGCCCACCACTTTTCTGCCCCGGTCGCCTTGCGGCCGGGGCGGAAAAGGAATAATATGGTGGCGGTGTCTATCAGACACTGCCAGCCATATTATGATGTGCTTTAGGCAATGCCTTTCCGGAAAGGCAGGCGGACTTCACTCTGGAGGCCCTGTGCAGGCCCCCAGAATGAAAAAAAGTAGGGGGTGCACACGGGGGGTACCTGCGGTACCCCCCTGCATTTGCATAATCAAAGCGGCAGGCACCGCGCGGTGCCTCCCGCTTTGATTATGCAAATGTAAAAGTGTATTTTAAAAATTGTGGCGGGCGGTGCTGAGAGCACCGTCCGCCACAATGCTTTACATGCAGGATGTGCCCGCCACTGTGGCGGGCACATCCTAATACTACCCCTGGGACCCCCGCCGTTATGGCGGGCGGTCCCGCATACTGACAGGATGGCGGGCGGACAATGTCCGCCCGTGTTCCTAATGACCCCCTTAGTTTGAGTGGGGTGGTTGGCCG
Source organism: Lissotriton vulgaris (assembly GCF_964263255.1). Taxonomy (NCBI): domain Eukaryota; kingdom Metazoa; phylum Chordata; class Amphibia; order Caudata; family Salamandridae; genus Lissotriton; species Lissotriton vulgaris. The sequence continues at coordinate 1,985,108,860 of NC_141693.1, forward strand.
TGATATGTAGATAGATCGGGGATCTAACATCGCCATTCAATATTGCACAACAGTGTTCCTGGATCCTGATTTTGAGTGCTCTTTTTGTGCTTCCTACATACATTTTGTAACACTCACATGTGATGAAATAAAAAACCCCACAGCTGTTACAATAATGAACTCATTAATGTGATACTACCTCCTGGTATTGTATTTGAAATGTTTAATGTGACTTATGCCACGCTCACAGAAACTGCAAGATCCGCAAGTATAAAAAACCTTTTGGTTGCCCCGACGGCCAGTTCCCCCCAGGGTCCAGAGTGGGTTCCAAATAATTCCTGGTAATTAAATGCCCTATCGTGGGACTTCTCCTATAAGGCACAACCAGTTGGTCCATGATAATATTGTTAAACCTGCAACTCCATTGAGTAGATTTCCATTCTGATTCAAAATCTTGTACACCTTATTGTGTTGAGTACTAAAAGTAGAGACACTCGCTAATCACACTCTAGATTGTTCCCTCTGTTTCTGAGTCAATGTATCTTCTCTTTTGAGTGTACGCACCCTGTTCCTAACTTTCTCTAAACTCCTTTTCGTGTAACCCCTGAATACCAATCTTCTTTACAAATCAGTAAATCCTTTTTCAAAATACCCATCTATACTGCAGTTCCAACGGGTCCACATCATCTCTCCAAGGAGAATGCCTCTAGTTACAACAGAAGGATGTGCACTCTCGGCTCTTAGAATAGAATTAGTGGCCGTTCTTTCCCTAAAAAGCCTTTTTTCATGTATTCTGTTTTCCACTATAAACAGTTGAACATCTAAGAATTCTATGTGATCACTGTGGTGACACATGGTGAATCTGACATTATGCTCATGCAGATTCTGAAATTCAGAATACTCGGCTAATTCCTGGCTGGTTCCTCTCCAGATTAGTAAAATAGTTAGTAAAATATAATCAATGAAAAGTCCATTCATTTACCCGCCGTCTTGCTCAAGGCATGCTCCCTCTCAAACCACCCCATGAAGAGGTTGGCATGAGAGTGAGCAAACATGGAACCCATGGCCGTGCCACAAATCTGATGGAACCACTCAACCTCAAATAAAAAATAGTTGCTCTTCTATATCAAATTACTCATTTCTAGGATCATGTTAGAATGCTCGTGTAGACTGGCACTGCGACTCCCCATGAAGTGATTGAGTGCCCGTTCTCCCTTGTCATTGTCTATAGAAGTGTATAATTCCACTACATCCAGTGTCACAAAACCCATTTCATGCTCCCATACTACATCTTGTAACTTTTTCAGTACATCCATCATATCCCTGATGTACAAGGGCAAATTAACCACTAACGTTTTTAAAAAAAGATCCACAAACTCTGGAAGATGCTCAGTCACACTCCCTTTGCTTAAAACAATGGTTCTACCTGGGGGATCCTGCATCGAATTATGAATCTTGGGCAAATTGTATATAAAAGGATAAGTGGGGTTGGTATTGGTAAGGTAAATTCTTGTTCATCCTGCAGTCCCTGCTCTCTCCATGTGTATAGTTTTTTCACTGATGCATCTGCCTGCTTCCTTAGTTGAGTTGCACCTCCATTTTTTTTATAAAAGGTGCCATCACATAGCTGTCTCCTAATTTCCTAACTGTAATCTGTTCTTCTCTTGGCAATGATGTTCACGCCCTTATCAGCTGCTCTTTTCACTATGCTTTTGTCGTTCTTCAAGTCAGCTAGAGCTCTGCGTTCCTCCTTAGATATATTCCCTTTCTTAGAATAGTGGGTAATGCAACCTACCCCTTCATCTTCCAATTTGTGCAGTTCACTCATCGTTCACAAACAAGTCTATTGCTGCAAATTGTTGACTTTGTGGTACAAATTTAGAGGTGGGTTTCAAAACACCGGTGCACCCATAATCAGTGGGGATATCCAACAAAGCAGTCACATCTTCCACCCCATAATTTTCCTCTTCTGTCAAAGATAAAAGCAATTGTACATCACACATGTGTGCGATGGTTAACTTAGATCCTTTAATCACATTCTTCTGTACATTTAAAGGTTTATCAACAATGGAAAAAATCTTTTCAATTTCAATCGTCTAGCGAACTTGAATAAATCAAAATCTAAATTGTTCTGGCTGCGCGTGCCAATTGTTGTATTTTCTGTGCCTACGCCTGCTCCTCCTTGTTCTAATAAAGCCTTTTTCTTATGTCATGCTTAAATGATTTAAGTATTACTTTTTTGCCTAGGGTGCAGGACCAGAAGGACTTATGGATGATTGCAGTAGGGTGTGGTGATGAACCATGTTTCCATGATGAAGAGGTCATCCAGCTTGTGATAGGTGATAAAGTCTTCAATGTCTGGTGCATGAAGTACTTGAAGGTGGGGTGAGTGTTAAGGAGCATGAGTTGGAATGTGTTTTCTGTAGATAGTGCTGGCCTGCCAAGTACCAGGTATCTTATGTTAGCCTAACACACTTCAGCAATGTTCTCACATCTCCGCAAAGGCCTCAGATTGTCAGCAATGTGTGGCACTTGTCAGGGTTGCACAGGATGACAAATTATTTTAACCAGAGTGCATCATGACTTTTTAATTTGGCAGTTTTATATGCAGAAAACGTTGCACGGTGGAATTAGAGTGCTTTAAAAGAGAGAAGGGTAGTTATACATCAGTTTTAGGCACAGGGAGATCAATTGATATGCCCAGAATAGCGTGATGTTAGGCCAAGGCCAAAATATGAATCTGATTTCCCACTCAAGGTCCATAGCTCTAGCCGGTAGCCACAATATATATTCCCATTTGCAGCATCCATGCACGGTGTTTTCACTATGGAGCAGGCTCACTTTTATAGCGTCTAGAATGACGAAGTTGGGCTAAGGACCAGCCGCAATGGGCTCACCTTTATGAAGTGAAACTGAACTCCCCAAGTAAGATCTCATAAAGTGAAGCTAAAGCACTAGGACTGAGAGCCACAATCTGGGCCATGACTGGTCCCAAACCACTCTAGTTAAGTTTTTTAAAGCGTCACCTCCGATGTGCCACAGGAGGCTGTGTTTGATCTCATGGTCATAGATTTGATGTTTGGTGTAGACACTAAGAGGCATATTTACAAGCTCCTATCGCCATGGGAATGTCACTTTTTACGACGTTCCTGTGGCGATAGGGGCTTCGCCTTATTTATAAGGCAGCATTAAGCCACTTAACGTTGCTTAACGCTGCCTTGTAAATAAGCGCCCCTGTCATTCTATGCTTGAAAGGGGAGGGCAATGGGTGTTGCTGTGGGCGATTCCACACCAACACCCATTGATTCTGGTGCTGCCCCCTATTTACAAGGGAGGTGTAAATTGGTGGCAGCACCAGAATTAAGATCAGGGGAAACCTGGTCTTACCCTGACCAACAAGTAGAAATGTTTAATTTCTCCTCATTTTAGCTGTTTTCATGTGTGCTGCGTTGGAAAAAGACCAATGATTGTTTATGTACAGGAAGGTCCCCCTTCCTGCACATAAACAATAATTTTTTAAAATGCTGTTTTGCAACTTCTATTTGCGCTGCATTAAGCAGCACAGATACTAAACGGTATTTCAAGATTGTTTATGTGCAGGAAGGGGGACCTTCCTGTACATAAGCAATCTTCCCCTCATGAAGACACCCTTGCACTATGGTGCAAGGGTGCCTGCTTTGGCACTAGGCTGCAAAGTGCAGTGCGAGTGCAGGGGGAAGCACAGGGCTGCACCATATTCTTGTAAATATGGTGCAGCCCTGCGTTTCTGAAGTGACGGAGTGAGGCATTCAGCCTGGAAGGCTAACGCCTCCCTCCACCACTTCCCTTGTGAATATGCCACTGAGATTTGGCATTTTCTTTGTTTCTTTTATACTTTAATTATCCCCTGTGTCCTTCCGTGGCCCAGTGCATTTCATATTCATATCCATTCTTCTGTCCTCTTTTTTTCCTTCACCCCATCTTGTTCCTTTCCTCCCTGTTCTTTCTCGGCACCTCCATGCATACCTTCATTTTGCTTCTTCAAAGCCTCCTCCCATGGTACATTTCTTATTTTTTCCTCCATTCTCACCTTACTTTCTTTTTTATTTGTTTCTTCCTATGCCTTCTTTAATGTTTTTTCTTGATCCACAAACCTTCCTTCCATTCTTCTTCTACCTTTCCTTTTTTCTTTCTATTCATCCATCACTACTTTTTCTTCCATAATCCAGTGACGGCTGCCCCAAATAGATGGGGTAACCCCTGACCAACAATGCCTTGTCAGTGCTAAAGCTGTCACTCATGGCTTGTTATACACAATGGGACATATTTACAAAGAAATGTAGAACGCGCCGCACATTCTTAAAATGCAGAGCTGCACTGTATACACAATAATACGGTCCACCCCTGTGTTTCCCCTAGCGCTGGCACAAACAAAGCTGCCTAGAACTGGTGCTGGCACACTGCCGCCAAGTTGCAAGGGTGCCTGAGCTGCAGGGACAATTGTTTATGTGCAGGAAGGAATACCTTTCTGCACATAAACAATCAATATTGGCTATTTTCTCTATCTATGTGTGCTGCAGAATACAGCACACATGGAAAGAGCAAACAACACTGAGAAATTCATAATCTCCCCTGGTATTGCCATTCTAGTGCATGGTATTCCATGGCATTAGTTTTTGGTGCTGCCTCAGCCTTGTAAATCTGGGACAGCATTAAAAAGCAATGGGTGTTGTGGTGGAATGCCCAAAGCAAGACCCCTTGCAAGCTCCTTTCCACACAGGACTGTGTCAGGAAGGGGGCATATTTACAAGGTGGCGTTAAACCATGCTCAGTGCCTTAGCGCCACCTTGTAAATATGGAAAATGGCACTATGTCACCAGTACATCAAAAAAAGTGATGCTTCGGTGGCTATAAGGGCTTAAAAATATGCCCCAGTTTATAACGAACCACGACTGAAATCTCTGGCATTGAGACTGAAGGCAGTGCGAGTGCATCAGTAGGTTAAGAATAATAAATAAAAATGTGCTCACCCACTTGTTTGCGCTGGCTCCCCTCCGGTCCTCCTTCTTCTTCAGTGCCTCAGTGCTGAACTGCAGTCTGCAGCAGTTCTCCACACGAATCTGAACGCTGCTCTCATGCTGCTGATAATGTTAGCATGAGAGCAGCTCCAGGATTGGTTCGAGCAGGTTCCCTCGACGCTCCAGCAGGCAGTAGGTATTTATGGCTGCTCTCCACCTAGCGGCCTCAGTCAGCTGGATGGGCTGGTTTACACTGCGCATGTCAGGCTGGCTGTCGCAAAACAGCTGGGCAAAATGAAATGCGCTGTGTAAACTAGTGGAGTGAGCACCACTCTACTGCTACCAGTCAGCAGCAGTAGCCCCGCACCAAACACAGCTCAGCTGGGGAAAGGGAAAAATTTAATGGTAATAAATTAATTTTATTACCTTTTTATTTTTCACCTTTTGTTGCGCTGGCAGCATTGGGGGGACGCTCCTCTTCCCTAATTGGCGAACCGCCACTGCCATAATCTCCTCTTTCATCCATGAAATATTTCTTCCTTTTCACACTCTAGAATTCCCCTTCTTGGATGTATTTGCCCCTGCCATCTTTAATGTATTCCTTCCTTCCTTCCTTTCTTCCTTTTCAACAGCATATCCCCAGCACATTCTCTGTAGTTTGCGAAGCTGCTTAAGGACCTCAAATGGCTTTTCCTAAAGCTGTATTTTGAGATGCACACACTTTCTCCGGTATGAGTTACCATTTGAGTTGTTGGCATGTGTTGTCCTGTCACACTCTCAGGGCTGGTTTTTATGCTTTCCTCTAAACCTCAGCTATATGAGTTCAAGTCCAGGAGCTCAGCAAAGGAGTCGTTTTGAATCAGAGACTCTATGGGAAGATTTAAAAGTCCTTTGCAACACTTTTACGCTGCCATTTCATCACTTTTGTGACGCAGTGGCGGTGTAAGCAATGCGACAATAGTGATAACCTGCACACCTAAAGTTAACACTTGTAAACCTTTAATCAAAACTTTTTTTTGTGGTGCTGCCCCCAATCCTGACTCAATAAACTCTATGGTCTTCAATCCCGAAACTTTATTCAATCCCAACAGTAACCTCATAATGTCTACTGCATAAAAAACACTGCTGCACTCGAACATCTTAATCTACAAGAAGACCTTGCGCTAATCCCTTTATTTTTTACCACAAAAATAAACATAAAATAAAAATGTTTAAAAATAAATATCATTGTCATTGAATAATATTGAAACAACGATTATAAGTGGTGTGATAAATAATAAAATATATAACCCGACATGTGTGCGCATCTTAAGTAGTGGATTCGTTTCTTCTGATTCAGTGAGTCAAATAAACAAGACTTGCTTCAATTGTACCGTCAACATCAGTACAAAATAACTATACAAATAGTTGCATTGTTTCCAATACTTATTTGACAATATCATCATAAAAAGCACATCATTTCTATTTTGTCATTCAGCTCACAAGGTGTCAATGTTTTCAGAAAACGAATCCAAAACATCTCTCTTTGCAATAATTGTCGAATTACATCAGCATGTTCAGATTCCAACACCCTTTCCAAAATTGTAAACCGTAATTGGGGTATGGTATGTTTCATTTCTCCCCAGTGTACAGCTAGGCACGACTTGATATTAGCAGTCCTAATCATGCTCTTATGCTCAGTCATAACGAACTTTTACTTTTCTGGTAGTTCGTCCAACATACACCAGTCCACACGGACATTTAATCGCATAAATTACCATACTTGTGTTAAAGTCTGATGTATGTTTCAGTTTGATGTTTTTTGACCCGTGTGCGGGTGTGCAAAAGTGTCTCCAACTATCACATTTCCACAGTGCCCACAGTTTTGACATTTCCTCATACCTTTTTTTACCTTTGTCAGAATGGGTTACAAACTCCTTCTTTAATATTTATTTAAGATTCTGCGACCTGGAATGCAAAAATGGGTTTATCCGTATATACATGCTTAAAGTCGGTTTCCTGTTCCATAATCTCCCACCGTTTTAAAACACTTTTCCTTATGACTGAAGCTACTGCGGAAAACTTAAGAACAAACACGTCTCTCTTTGCTGGTGGCTTAACCACTTTTCTTCATAAATCCATGCGTTGTAACTGACAGGCCTTTTGCCTAGCTGCATTCAAGACAGTGCTCGGGTACCCTCTCTGTGTGTAATCCAATGAAAGATCCTCAATCTCTTTAATGCCCTGTGCCTAATCTGAACAGATCCTCCGGACTCTAATGAATTGGGAAAGTGGTAAATGATTTTTCAAAGTGTGCGCATGGAAACTATCGTAATGCAGTGCATCATTTCTATTGGATGTCTTATTTTACAACCTTGTAATCAATTTCTCCCCTTTCCGTTCAATTAGTATGTCCAGAAAGTTATTCTCTGTGGTACTCATTGAGTAAGTGAATTTAATTTGTGAGTGACAGCTATTCAATATGCTCACAGCACTTTACAGTTGTTCTTGTGAACCCTTCCACGCTATGAGAATGTCATCTATGTACCTTAGGTACATTAAATGGTGATTGTCCAAGTTGGGTTATTGAGAATATGTTTATCTTCAAATCTGGCCATAAAGATATGAGCATATGTGGGTGCCCCGTAAACCCCATAGAGGTACCCATCTTTTGAAGATAAAATCTGTCTTGCCATGTAAAATACCCATGGTACAAACAAAAGTGTAGAAGTTCCAGCAAGAATACATTCAATGATTCATCATATTTGTGTCTGAGCAGCATCCACTCTACGGCTTCTATACCCTCATCGTGGGGTATTGATGTATATAATGCAGATACATCGATTGTACACAGTAAAAACTCTTCACTAGATGGTATCACTACGCTTTGTAGTTTCTTAAGGCAATCAGCGGTGTCTTGAACATACAAGGACCACTGCTGTACCAAAGGTTGTAAATAATGATCTAAAACTTCACAAATGTTCATGTATGGACCCACATCCCGCCACAATTGGGCGGAATGGTGGGTCCACTGGGTTTTTATGCATCTTTGGCAGCATGTTTATATAGGGTCTTTTCGGATGTTCTGATGTAAGAAACTTACTGGTCTGTTCATCAATCCAAATAAGATCTTTCGCTTTTTTAGGAATTTGTGATAGTATAGATTGAAACTCCGTCCTTGGGTCAGTCTCCAATGTTATGTAGGTGTCATTGTCCTGAACATGTTGATTTATTTTTAAGTCATAATGAGTTGTATTTAAAACAACCAACGCACCTCCCTTGTCCACTGGTAGAATCCTCATGTGTTCATCATTAGCCAATTTGCATAATGTGGCTGTTTCTTTGTGACTCAAATTTCTCTTTTTATTTGGTTTTAGACGTATGTTAGATACATCCTTCATGATCAGTGTTTCAAACAAATCCAAAGATTTGTGGGAAATAGGAGACATTAATGTGCTCTTTGGTTTAAAATTTGTTTGCATACTGGAGATTGAACCTCCAGTTTGTGAATCTCCTACTGCAAGATGAAAGAACCATCTCAAGCTCAGTTTTCTCATAAATTTGAAAATTGCCACCTCAGTCTCCAATTCACTGGTTTGATAAGTCGGCAAAACGACATGCCTTTGTTAAGAACCTCTCGGTCATCGTCACTTAACTCTACATCTGAAATGTTCATTATCAATTCCTCTTGGGATTCGGCCTTGCACCATCCTGTTTTTCTTAACCTTTGTCCCCTCCTTGTTCGTTTGTTTTGGCTAGTGTTTGATCTTTGGGGGATGAAAGGACGTACGGCCTGCCTCTAAAAAAGCGTGTTTAGGAGTTAAACTTGTGCTCACTAGTTACTCCAGACGCTCCACCAACCGGGGGGCGTGTAGGCAATGTATCCTGTTCGGTGGAAATGCTCTCCTCTGATATTGAGGCATCAGGTTTCTTAAAGACTCGCCTCTGAGCATAGGCATCTGCCCATGTGTAGACTTCGTCCAGCTTATAATCTATTGTATCTCTCTTAAATGTACGCAGCTTGCGCTCATGGACCTCTTTAGCATGTTCTTCTATTTTGTCATTTACATCTTGAAATGTCTTTTTTAATTCATCTGCAGTCATACGCTTGGATAACTCAGTTTTCATTTCTTGAATCTCTACTTCTAGTTCTTTAAGAATATTCGCTAGTTCCTCAATGATCAAAGGTACCAAATCTAATGAACACTTATTAAGTATTGCAAACCATCTTGTCATAAAAGGTTTGTTGTATTTAAGTAAGATAGGTCGCAATGATATTCTCAAACCTCTTGGTATACGTTTCACCTTGTGGTACTGGATGAGGGTCGTGGCATGCAGCCTCTGATTGACCTCCTTCCTAAGTGTGTACTGAAACTGTTTAATTAATTGAATGGTGGACCAAGGTCTAGCCTGAAATTCCCTAGTCTCCTTAATAAGAGAGTATATACTCTCAGCTTCCTCATTAGTATAACCCTTGACTTCTGCCTGATTTGTTGTTAAATGAGAAATTTCATCAAAATCCATTCTGTGTGGGTGCTAGTTATCTTTTGGAGCTATACTATATATAACAATTAGGCTATAACCTGCACACCTAAAGTTAACACTTGTAAACCATTAATCAAAACTTTTTTTGTGGTGCTGCCCCAATCCTGACTAGCCCCTGTCAGGTATACAATAGTAAATCACAAGATGAACAGAACCTTTCCGTGTTAGGTGCACACTGTACACTCGCCCTTACGGTGCCTATTAATACATCAATTTTTATGGCTCGCGGTACATAAACTTGTCCTCAACTACAAAACAAATTTTACCACACAACCATAGTCAAACAAATATTACATATTCATATCCAAGCCAATTTGTTGAACTTTTCTTGATTTTGTTTATTTCTTGAACTTATTTTCAAATTCTCATCGTTTTACAGGATTTATTATTTGCATGGAGATCCTTGCTTATTTACATCTCCCTGGTATTCACGTCTCCCAATGCATTTCGGTAAATACCTTCGTCAGGGGAATGCTAAAAATTATAATGAGAAATCCATGTTATAATGTCTCCAATTCCGATGTTACATATGAATAATACATCTCAATCCAGGGAATGGGATAGACCCTACGATCCCACCTGTTAATGTGCAGTTTGTTGTTTACTCGTGCTCACTAAGTAAAGAATCCATTTCACACAACCATGCTGGTTCGTGTTAAAAAATTATTACGTGGGGCCTATTTGTACTTAAAGAATATATGTGTGCCTCTCACGATACCCGTGATTCTCATGCCTAACTCTATTAATGTTATGAACTCTCACCTCTAGCGAAAACGCTAGCAGTGCCAAACTCATCAAAAACCTGGTACTCATAAAGAACACCTGAAAAATATAAAACCAAAACAGTTTATGTACTAGCCTTAATCATTAGAAAAAAGCACTTTGAGACTTATCAAAGCCACATGATTAAAACCTACTTCCGTGTTCTTGAGACACCCTCCGACTCTGCAAACAGCCTCGTCCTCCGGTTTCTATTTATATAACCTTAATGTTCTGTCAACACAGACACAAAACATTCAGTCAGCAAAGCGCTTAATCCCAAACACACATTGGATTGAAACTACATCCAGTAATTCCCTCTACGCGTACCTTGCCAATGATAATAGCGTGGCTAAGACTCTCCTCGTGTCTCTCATCAATCCTACCGGCAGTACCTTCCGCATCAAATGCGCCCCCTCAATCTTGTTTAGTATGCGTCACCTGTTATAACGTGAACGCCGCTTCTGTATGACCACGCTTACTCCTATTGTAATAGAAAGAGGACTTTTCAAAAATGGCTTTGCGCTACTACTACTGCTGTCGAAACAATCTGTATCTGAAGATGCCTGCTCTCAACAAACTCTATGGTCTTCAATCTGGAAACTTTATTCAATCCCCAATGTAACCTCATAATGTCTACTGCATAAAAAACACTGCTGCACTAGAACATCTTAATCTACAACAAGACCCTGCGTTAACCCCTCTATTTTTTACCACAAAAATAAACATAAAATAAAAACTGTACCTAAGGTACATAGATGACATTCTCATAGCGTGGAAGGGTTGTTCACAAGAACAACTGCAAAGTGCTTTGAGCATATTGAATAGCTGTCACTCACAAATTAAATTCACTTACTCAATGAGTACTAGAGATTAACTATATGGACATACTAATTGAACGGAAAGGGGAGAAATTGACCACAAGGTAGTGTAAAAAGCCAACCGATAGAAATAATGCACTACGTTACGATAGTTTCCATGCGCACACTTTGAAAAATCATTTACCACTTTCCCAATTCATTAGAGTCCGGAGGATCTGTTCAGATTAGGCACAGGGCATTAAAGAGATTAAGGATCTTTCATTGGATTACAGACAGAGAGGGTACCCAAGCACTGTCTTGAATGCAGCTAGGCAAAAGGCCTGTCAGTTCCAACGCACAGATTTGTTAAGAGAAGTGGTTAAGCCACCAGCAAAGAGAGAAGTGTTTGTTCTTAAGTTTTCCAAAGTAGCTTCAGTCATAAAGAAAAGTATTTTAAAACGGTGGGAGATTATAGAACAGGAAACAGACTTTAAGCATGTATTCATGGATAGACCCATTCTTGCATATTCCAGGTTCTTAAGGTTTGCAACCCATTCTGACAATGGTAATAAAGGTATGAGGAAAATGTCAAGACTGTGGGCACTGTGAAAATGTGATAGTTGGAGACACTTTCACACACCCGCACATGGGTAAAAACATCAAACTGAAACATACATCAGACTGTAACACAAGTATGGTAATTTATGCGATTAAATGTCCGTGTGGACTGGTGTATGTTGGACGAACTACCAGAAAAGTAAAAGTTTGTATGACTGAGCATAAGAGCATGATTAGGACTGCTAATATCAAGTCGTGCCTAGCTGTACACTGGGGAGAAATGAAACATGCCATACCCCAATTACGGTTTACAATTTTGGAAAGGGTGTTGGAATCTGAACATGCTAATGTAATTTACACTTATCGCAAAGATAGACGTTTTGGATTTGTTTTCTGAAAACATTGACACCTTGTGGGCTGAATGCCAAAATAGAAATGATGTGCTTTTTATGATGATATTGTCAAATAAGTACTTGAAATAATGCAACTGTTTGTATTGTTATTTTGATCTGATGTTGACGGTACAATTGAAGCAAGTCTTGTTTACTTGACTCACTGAATCAAAAGTAACCGATTCACTACTTAAGATGCACACACATGTCGGGTTATATATTTTCTTATTAATCACACAACTTATAATCGTTGTTTCAATATTATTTAATGATAACGATATTTAATTTTAAACATTTTTATTTAATGTTTATTTTTGTGGTAAAAAATAGAGGTGTTAATGCAAGGTCTTGTTGTAGATTAAGATGTTCGAGTGCAGCACTGTTTTTTATGCAGTAGACATTATGAGGATACTGTTGGGATTGAATAAAGTTTTGGGATTGAGACCATAGAATTTGATGAGAGCAGGCACCTTCAGATACCGATAGTTTCGACAGCAATGGTAGTAGTGCAAAGCCATTTTTGAATAGTCCTCTTTCTAGTACTATAGGTTTAAGCACGGTCTTACAGAAGAAACAAGATTGAGGGGGCGCATTTGATGCGGAAGGTACTGCCGGTAGGATTGATGAGAGACAAGAGGAGAGTCTTAGCCACGCTATTATCATTGGCACGGTACGCGTTGAGGGAATTACTGGATGTAGTTTCAATCCAATGTGTGTTTGGGATTAAGCGCTTTGCTGACTGAATGTTTTGTGTCTGTGTTGACAGAACATTAAGGTTATATAAATAGAAACAGGAGGATGAGGCTGTTTGCAGAGTCGGAGGGTGTCTCAAGAACATAGAAGTAGGTTTTAATCATGTGGCTTTGATAAGTCTCAAAGTGCTTTTTTCTAATGATTAAGGCTAGTACACAAACTGTTTTGGTTTTATATTTTTCAGGTGTTCTGTATGAGTACCAGGTTTTTGATGAGTTTGGCACCTCTAGCGTTTTTGCTACAAGTGAGAGTTCATAACATTAATAGAGTTGGGCATGAGAATCACAGGTATGGTGAGAGGCACACAGATATTCTTTGAGCACAAATAGGCACCACATAATAATTTTTAACATGAACCCGCATGGTTGTGTGAAATGGATTCTTTACTTAGTGAGCATGAGTAAACAACAAACTGCGCATTAGTAGGTGGGATCGTAGGGTCTATCCCATTCCCTGGATTGAGATGTATTAATCATATGTAATATAGGAATTGGAGACATTATAAGATGCATTCCCCTGACAAAGGTATTTACCAAAATGCATTGGGAGATGTGAATACAAGGGAGATGTAAATAATCAAGGATCTTCATGCAAATAATGAATCCTGTGAAACTATGAGAATTTGAAAATAAGTTCAAGAAATAAACAAAATCAAGAAAAGTTCAACAAATTGGCTTGGATATGAATATCTACTAATCAAACGAGGGAGGAGGAAATACTGATCCTTCAGTTTCCTATATTCAATCCAACTAATGAAAGGGGAAGGATCACTTGTCCTGCATGAACCAGGGTATGCAAGAAATAGACGAAGTGTCTCCAATAAAAAACCCCCATGCACGTATTGGGAAGTAGGGGTAGCAGTATATCTTGATTCTCGGCTCTTCATACACGTGTGTGCATAATCATAGGGTTGATTTTCAGTATGCAGCCTCCACCAGGAGGATCTTACCCATAGTTAAAAACAGTAGTGACCCAGTGATGTGGACAGTGTTCAGTTAAAATACCCGTACAGCCAGAAACTTGACTTTATTGGGTCTGGATTTGGGTAGCCCCTTGTGGGGAATGCTGAAGAAGTGCGTTCTTTGAAAAATTAAGAATTCAGAACGCGCTAGCAATTAGTGAAAATAAAAATAAAAATGGTCGACATGTTTCAGCCCCATCTGCCGGTATTCGGACTTATGGGCTTTCTTCAGGACCAATCGTGATAAGTGAGAGTGGTGCAAGTCTACAAAATTATTGCAAACAGGTGTAAGAAAAGGGAAATTATCAACCTGTTTCTTCTCTTTTAGGTCTCCATGTACCTGAAACAAATAATACAGACATTTACAATACGACATACATGGGTTAGGGTAAGGGGAGACATATAAAGTAGTACTTGACTACTATTCCAAAATTGATTTTGTGGCAACTTAAAATGGCAATACTTTACAGGCCCCCCAGTAAATGGCAGTGTCAACTCTCTCTTTCCCCACAAACGTGTTGCATGCAAAAAGGATGCCAAACCATGATAATTGAGGTTTTGGTAAGCTAATTTGTGTTCATACAAGGTCATCTTGTTGTTAAATCTGTATTCACTCCCACATGCTCTTAAAATGTGTACTATTGCGCTTACGCCCCTCGAGTACATTGCAATACCCGAAGGAGGTGTAATCTACATACACTCCAGGTATGTGTAGATCCTAATACCGCAGAGTGTGACGTGTTACCCACACCTTCAGTAGCATAACATGATTTATGAGCACGCATGCGAGTGTTGGCCTTTTCAAGGATGTAAGCGCAATAGTACACATTTTAAGAGCATGTGGGAGTGAATACATATTAAACAACAAGATGACCTTGCTAGAGTAAGAGTTCGAAATTAAAATGCAGCAGTGCATAAAATGTAGACTGGACCTGAGAATCCCTTTCAGGAATGCATGAACTGCAGATTGGTATTAGAAAAGCAATGCGCATTATATATAAATTGAATAGAATAGTTCAGGGACAAGATAAATTAAAGCATAAAAGCAGTCATGGTTTGGGCGAGATTGTGGGAATTCATGATACATAAATTGGAAAACAATTGTATCGCATGGTGCTGGTTTTTATGTAGCACGGAGCCTGAGTATAATGATGCAAAAATGACAACTTATAAATCAAAATGTCATGACTTAATGGGCACATGTCGCATGTAGTGTAGCTGCGCATAAGAATAGGTGTTGCAGAGGGGGTGAGAAAGACTCAGCCACACCTGCATGTACTATACATGAAATCCACTGTTGATGTGCATAAAAAAAAGAGTCCATTATGCTATACAGCACTCACCAAGTACCATGAGGAGACCATACGTATTTGGAGGCATTGTTAAATCACCAAGCAGTATTATATATGGGATAAAGTTCCCCCTGTCGTACGTTATAAGCATATTGCAAGTCACCAAGGAGTTCCCTGACCATACAGAGGATACAATGGATAACATGACCCTTCCCACAAACTGCTTAAAGCCTTGGGCTCAGATGATCAAAAGTGTCATTCAAAGCAGCGCAGCACACAGAGTTGCTGCACCGTGTGACAAGGAGAGAGCAGGAAAGCGCTATAAATGCAGGGAAATGGGACTCTCCTCCTCTCTCCCTTGCCCCAACTCACAACCAGGCAGCCGAGTGCCATGCACACACCTTTGCACCATTGTGCAAGGGTGTCTATGTGAGTCTTGCATGGATTTTGTGCTGGAAGGGCACCCTCAAAATCCAAAATACTATGCTTAAACTATCTTTAAAACTTTACCCACTACAGATTTATGCTGTGCAGTGCAGCACACATGTGAAGTAGGAAAAGTTAGGAGGAGTAAAATCATTTCTCCTTTTTAACACCAGCATCAAAGTGGCATAATTGTTGGGCAGAAAACCCTGTCTAGTATTTTTAGTAAAGAGGGGTTTGCGTACAAAAAATAGGGTTGTTGCATGGGATCCCCATGTAACTATGTTTTTATTGATTTTCTCCCAACCTGAAACATCTGGCAATGTACATTACAGAATTATGACTCAATACAAAGCATTACATCATCATTTGGTACGTCGTCTAGCCATTTTGTATATACACTCAATTGTCCCTCCATTCTGCCCTCTCGTATCCATCTCCTTTTTCCATTCTCCACTGTGCGTCCAATGTTCATTTCAAGATTTGCTTCCTGCACACCCTCAGCACATGTTTCAGTACCCTGACCAAGTAATGCATCAATGTAGATATAAGCCGGTCTCTCCCTCTGTCCCTCCCCAACCCTTGCCACCGGTGTGTCCTCCTATTACATAATAATAAACAAACCACACTATATAGTAATTACGGTTAATACAGCTCTTCCCCCTCTGGTCTAGGGGGTCCGACCTAACATGTTCCTAGTTCTAAATCAGCGCCACTTGAAACTGTTAGGAGCCCGCTATGATCCACTCGCTTGGGGTGTATCCATCGGCATTTCCAAAACTGAACCTCCATCAGACTCTGTATCTGGCATCTGCAGTGACACCACCAATGCCTCCACCACCTTTGCTGTTTCTAGCTCCCTATCACTATTGGTCCTCTTAGCCTGATGGAATCGCACCGTACTCTCACTAGTTGCCCATTTAATTAATTCTGCCTTCCAACGCACAATACTGGACTCCAATTCGTTGTTAGTTCTTTTTTGGCGAGCAACAACCCTAAGTCCAAGAACTTACTTGTAACTTTTGTCCTAGATGTATGGGGAAACCAGTGCAGTATACATGTACCCATGTCTGGTTCTATCTGCCTGTCCGTTGCATCGTTGAGCGTGTCAACCACTTTTTCCCAGTACGTTCCCAATTGAGGGCAACTCCACATCATGCGAGGAAACTCCGCCCCCTCCAAATTGCATTGGGCGGTTTATCTTGGCCGGAATGGGATCCCCATGTAACACGCATGGAATGCCCTTTTGCAGAGTAACGCAGAGCAGTGCTATGAGCTGCTTTGAGTCACTTTGAGCGAACTCAAGTTTTTGCCTACAAAGTAAATATGAAAAACATTTTGCACATGTTTGCATCACTTTTGTGATACAAACCCTGCACAAAATGTTTGTCTATTTGGGCCTTCCTGTCCTGCTCTTTCATGTTCATTACAAACAAGAAGTATACAAGTAGAGTCTGTATTGCAAAATGAAACACATCAAATGCACATACACATTTTTTTTTAATGTGATAGAATTGTTTAATGTAAGTCAGGTTAAAAAGGCTGTGGATCTGATGGTGTAGAAACATGTAGAGAGAGGTTCTATCTTTCTTGAACTGACCTACAGTGAGGAAAAAAAATAAAAAGGTCGGCATTAATATCTACTTATTGATGTTCCCCTTTTCTTTTTAGAAACACATATTGAAAAGAACAGTCAGCTCCCACTATTGTTGGTTAAACTGACTTTTATCCTCGCTGCTGGCAGCAAGCATTCTGATGTCGGAATTCAACTGTAATAACTTATTATAGTTGAGCAGCTATGTTGTTTCTTTATTACAAATGACAAGATGAGCCCCAACTCAGCTATTATAAGGAAACTAGGCATGAGCCTTTATACCGGGATTGGATCTCTCAACAGATTATGTGTCTATCTAGAAGCATCAGGGAGAAACAGAAGACAACTAATTGGAGGTGCTATTGAAACATAAAAAGAGTGAAGTATGGTGTTTACTCAGGAGAAACAAAGCTATGGAGTTAATAATAATCCACATTTGTAAAGCGCGAACCATCACCCGTTAGAGTCGCTAGGCCCTGGGGGCCGTCGGGAAGATTAAGCAAGCTATTGCCCAAAGTCACATGGTGCTGGGCTAATCTACCGCCGCCCCGGGGATCGAACCATGATCCCCAGATTCCGGAGTCAGTCACCCTGGCCGCGGCGCCACACCTCTCCCTTACCATTGAGTGGAGTCTCTAAAAGGGTAACCTTTAGTGTGTGGAACTCAAATGTGGCGCGCCTCATTGCGGAGACGCCCCACTGCTGTAACAAAGCGGACCTCAGCACTCAAAATTCTGGGTACTTGCAAAGGGCGTGGTAAATCCGGCATTTCTGGTGAAAAATAGCAGGTATTTTGGACAATTCTCCCCGTAACCCATTTGAGGAGTACAGTTTTAATTTTCACACATATCGAGTAGGGGTGTGAGCGGAATTTGCAGAATTGCTTTACGCAAATCTCTGGAAAAAGATCTCCAGGAACACGCAAAAATTCCGCGAATGCGTGGAATTGCTTGTTCGCAATGCTTTTTTCCTGTTCGCAATCGCTATTTGCATGCTCGTGGGGAAATATCTCTTTTGAGAACGCGAGCAGGCAAAACATTTTGTTAAGTTGCGGAATGCAGAATTTGGGCAATTTTGCGTTCTCCGCGGAACGCGAAATTACTCAAATTCCACAAATTCCGCGAGCGGAATGGAATTTACCACCCAGGCCTAATATCGAGCAGCAATCACTATGATGAATGAACGGACTTCCACACCCAGAAACCAACGGATGAAATTAAGTCACAGAGGGGCGGGGCTTATGGTGTAGAGTCGACGCGGCTGCTGTGAATGTTGTGAAAAACGGCAGTGATCAAGGGCAGGAAGCCCGAAATGCATATGGCAGCTTTAGGGGAGAATGAGCAATGTGCCTGCAACCATGAATAAAGCTATGGAGTTACTTACCATTGAGTGGCGTCTCTACAAGGGTAACCCTTCATGTGTGAATATATATATATATATATATATATATATATATATATATATATATATATATATATATATATATATATATATATATATATATACATACAAAACCAAAGTCTCCTGCGCGTTGCTACTCTCCCCCAGCAGGCGCAAAGCACGGACCAAATTCCACGGTGTTAAGTTTCTTTATTCGCTTGTCGGTTCGATGACGTTTCGGCACCCCTGTGCCTTGCTCACATGACAGCGACAAGGAGTGAGGGTGAACCATTTAAAGTGACAGTGCTCAATTCTGATTGGATAATATACCATAGATCTAGAAGGCGGGCTTGTAAATGGGACATTCACTGTGTAATACAGTAGCGTTTTTAAAAAAAAGAAATTATTAATTTGACACCAAATTAAATTAATACATTGGTATAGCAAATATTTAAAAAAACATCAATACGGTTAGATACTTTGTGCAAAATATTGCAAAGCTCATGTTTCAACAAAAATTCCCACATAATTAGTTATCCCAAATATAATGATGTATAAAACCTGGAGAGTGGGTTTATAAAACAACAATCAATGTATAATACAGTCCCATAAAGATAGGTTTCCAATTACTTCATACGAGTATCATATATATCCGATATCTATATGGTTAAATAGTAATATACAGATGTATAATAGATATTTAAAAACATAAATATGGTTGGATACTTTGCGCAAAATATCGCAAAATTCATGTATCAAAAAAGAATTCTCACATAGTTATATATATATATACACATATACATAATATATAATCAATTCAATTCATGAAGCTTTATTCGGCACATATAAAATGACCATAAAAGCACAAAAAAAAAAAATCATACATAGAATAAAATACATTGGATTTCAGGGCAAAGAACAACCAAGATATTACAGAGATAATTCATTAAAAACACATACTTTTCCTAATATTAATACACTGAGTTAAAAACGTTGCAGTATAAAAACAGATCTCGACAGATTGTAAATTCAAAATTTAACTCATTGCCTGATTAACTGTACGTACGCCATATTTAACAAACATAGGTTTCAGATAGGCAGTACGGAAATTCATGTACAGTTTACAAAAGAGTAAAAAGTGCAAAGTGCTCTGTTTAGATACGCCATCACACAAGCATGGCCCTAGTGGGTGTCTCTTGAGGTTCGGCTGAGCCACTAAGTGATGTGCTATTCCAAACCTCAGTCTGATCAGCACAAACTTGTGAGATAGCCTCGTCACCCATACCAAATAATTGGGGAAACCTCCAGCGGTAATATAACTGTTGTAAAACATAACAGTAGATAGAGATTCATGGGCTAAGGCTTGCTTATTTTCAGTATAAGCCATGAATTTAATTTTCAGCTCTGTTTTGGGTATCTGGGATACTGCACTGGGATCAATCAAGACATTTGAATTAAATATCTCAGAAAAACAGACAACAATATATTTTAACCAGGGTATATTTAGATGTTTTTCCAGCGAGACACAATCCTCAATAATTGATCTGTTAGAAGTTTTTTCCTCCTGAAGCCAGATAGACCGCCAGATCATAAGTGGCCTCAGGGATAACAGGCCAGTTAGAAAATAGATGTCCACTTCCCGGTGGATTAACTCAGTAGGAGAGGAGGTTGGTAAAGACAGGAGCTTTTAAAAAAAAGAATTTTCCTCCTGCTGCAAATGATGGTCTCTTCTGTGACCCCACACACCTGCCCCGTAGAGTGCAATTGAAAGACATCTTGCTTGGTAAATCTTAAGCATATCCCTGGTTCGTCTATCTCCCACCTTAGCAGCAAATCTGAAGATACTGTGGGTACCTTTAGCCATTTTAATACGAATATTACTAAATTCATTGGACCAGTTTCTATCTTTACAGAAGGTTATACCAAGGAAGCAAAATTTGTTCACTTGTTGCACCTTTTCCTGATCAATAAAAAATGCATTTAAAAATGTGCTTCTAGCCCCACACGTCATAGTATGCGTTTTCCCCTTGTTAATGATTAGTTTTCGGTCTTTGATAAAGACAGAAAATCTATCGATCAGACGCTGTAATCCCGAAGGGGTTCTGGAGAGCAAAACAGCGTCATCAGCATATAATAACACTGGGACAGGTACGCCTTTGATCTGGAGGGCATCTGCTTTAACATATTTTTAAATTGCGTTGATACCATTAATAAATAAAATAAAAAGTAGGGGGGCCAGTACACATTTACCTGTCTAATCCCTCTTTTGACTTTAAATTTTGGGGTACATTCACCCTTAGTGCCGTAACGCACAGATGTTTGTAATTTCCTGTACAGCCTTGCTAGAAAAAAGATAATACCTTCTGGTGCTCCTAGCTGTAACAGGGTTGGCCACAAAATAGAGTGGTCAACCATGTCAAAAGCACTACTTAAGTCTGCAAAGCAAAGGTACAGAGATCCTTGTTTTGCTTCAGTGTATTTCCAGATCAGTAAACCAAGGTTAATACACTGGTCGAGTGTTCCCTGACCCTTTCTAAATCCATGCTGGCTGTCGGCAAGAATACCCTCTTGCTCGACCCATTCCTCTAGCCTAGCCAGCATGACTCTACTCATGATCTTAACTGAGGAGTCAAGAAGGGAAATGGGGCGGTAATTTTTCACATCAGATTGACTGCCCTTTTTGTGTATTGGGATGATAATAGATTCCCCCATGATATGGGTGTCTCAGTAAATATTGTGGTGTTAAAAAAGATAGCCAAAAGAGGGCTCCACATCTCAGGGGCTGCTTTGTAGACATCAACGGGCACCCCGTCGGGGCCCTAGGCTTTCCCGCCCTTACTAGCACATATGGCAAGTTCAACCTCTCTAACCAAGATTTCCAAAGGTAATACAACCCACCTACTAGAGTTAAAATCTACACCATTATTTGAATCAAAAATTTTGAAAAATATTCAACCCAGCCATCACTTGGGACATTTGAAGTTAATTCTGGCATATTATCTTCTTTCAAAGAGGGAGAATTAACACTAGCCCAAAACAGAGTACTGTTAGATAATTCAGCAGCTTGATTAGGAGAATCCCAGGCCAACTCCTGTAATTCCCTCTTCCTCCTTTTAAAAGCACGCTTACATTGTGATCTTAGATTACTTATATAATAAGTATCCCTTGGCCTTTTGGCGAGTGCATGTTTTAATTCAGTTAATAAACTAGTGCATATATGATCAAACCAACCAAGGCCGTTTCTAGTCTCGGTGCTTTTTGACCTACTGAACCTGGCATTAATTAATTTATTAATATTATTAAAAGAAAATAAAACCTGCTTGTGGTCAGGACCATTATCAAGGATAGAGGTGATATCTAACAAACAGTCCCTGACAATGCAGCGGATTAGTTTGTTGGCTTTGACCCCAGCCCATCTTAATCTTACTCCATTAGGTCTGTGTGGTTCCACATTAGTAACTGTAGTACCTGTTTTAACCAAACTTTCCCCCCAAAAGATTGTTTCCAGGATGATACAATTATGGTCACTTGTTGATGTTTCTTCAATCCTTGGAACAGCACAACTAGAATTAATGTTAGAAGAGATAATAACATGATCAATAACTGAGCTAGTATGTTGATTCTTAAAGGTAGGAATAGTTTTACCTTTTTCATCTTTGGCAAAACCCAGGATTTCCAGGTCATAGAAGCCCATGAGTGAGTGTAGAGCCTCACCATAGCTGTTATGGCCGAAATGCAAATCGTCAAATCCGACATTATTTGTGAACCCACAGACTTTTGGAGTAGAAAATTCACATAATGGAGTATTGAAATCACCAACCCAAATAAAATCAAAAGAAACATTTACTTCTAAAATTAACCTTTCAATGGCACTTGCCAGATCATGTACTACTGTAACCCTTGAGCTATCAAAAATGTTATTGTAGTACTTTAACAGTAGAATGTTACGTCCTTTGTCCTCAATTAACCAAAGGATCTGCATATGTGCTCCTACAATTATATACCTTTTTACTACAATCAGGCGATTAATAGACACAAGTACCAGAAGACCACCTTTAGCTCTCCCTGGTCCAGTGCCCTGGGCCGGCAGATTGTAAGGAACAAGCCCCTCAAAATTAACATCTTCCCGGCACCAAGTTTCTTGGAGACATAGTATGTCGTAGGTATTAATAAAATCCAACTATCCTAGGTCGTTCCCCTTGGATTTCAATCCTGCAATGTTCCCACTAGCAATTGTTATCCCTTTGCCCCTTATCCCAATGCTATCTGGTATCATAATCACATTACTACCGTCTTCCTCCCTTGGTTTTCCACTAAGTAAAGCCCCAAAGTCATTGGTCAGATCTAAGTTGACCACCTGTATCAGTTCTTGGACCATAGGATTATCACTGGTCTCACTTACCACTATATCTGGGATCTCACACTGGAGGGACTCGGGAGCCTGGGGAAGTCAATCATTAGTATCCAGGCTATTTAAGGCATTGTAATGACCGACTTCTTCGGCCCTCTTGGGAGGGAGAATGATGGAAGATGACTCCAGCCTATTACCCTTTTAGTACAGGGATTAGAACTATAAACAGGACCTATTCATAAGGTACAGCAGTGCATTTTCGTACCCTTTTCCTTAGATCAGGGTTTATAAACTTAAGTTAGGGGATAGATTCATTAGTATTAGTGATGATCCATCCTTTTGCAAGAGTGTTAGTATACCTTCTATGGAGTTATGCTTATTTCGGGCCTTGTAAGCCTCAAACGGGAGAAACTCCATTTCACTTTTTGCCCGGCAGCTTAAGAGGCTTTCTAGGTCAAGTGTAATGTTTTAGTTTTGAAGTGTTGTTCGCTTGGAGAGAACCGGCTCAGGCTGGCCCTTATCGAAAGACTGTATTTTTCTCCACTCCGAAGACACAACTTCAGGCCGGCCGGCTGGAAACGTGTCCTTGGTACGGGGAGGTACAAGAATTTGGTGGGCGGCAGGTTACTGGCCGTAACTTTCCATGAAAGGACAAGCTTCCATATTAGCGAAAGTGTTAGGCAGTGAGTCAGTCAGTCCGTAGGCGGCAGCTAGCCGTTAGCATCTATGCCATTAATTATTTCCGGGCAGACAGTCGCCATTTTGAAGTCCGAGAAAGATCCTGAAACTGAGACTCACTGAGAAAGACTGAAGGAGAAGGAGAGGTAGTGCAGAGCGATCAGAGACAGAGAGAGACAGCAGCTAATAACGAGGGAGGTTCCAGTGACTTGGAGGGAAGCAGAGGAGATCGAGCATAGCGGTGCAGACGTGTACTCGTGACTGCTAAGGTGTGATTCCGAGACGAGCCAAGACACAGACGAGAAGGGAACCTAGATGACTGCCGAACCCCGACTTCACGTTAACCAGGTGACCTCCGCCCTTTCCCCTATAGAGTGCACATTCTAACCTTTTACTTTTCTTTGCAGAATATATATATTCATATAGTATTGTGTTTATAATTGTTGTAATAAAAATACCCCAGTTCTTTGTGAACCGACATGTGCCTTGTATTCTTGTTCAATCGGGGTAACCTGGTCTTCTAGTCAGACATTGTTTGCATGAACGGATGTGAATCCCGGTCAGGTAAGAGGTGACTGAGTAATAAGGAAGGGAGGGAACGTTTGATGCCAAGAGCAGAAGGTACATATTTCAATTCGGAAAACCATACTAACTTTTATTATTGTAGTATTATCCTGAGTAGACAATGAGAGATCTCTTCCATAGGTGTTCATAGGAAAGTGATCGTCGTTGGTACGCGGCGTTAATGAGAGCACCGGGAGGACACGGTGTGTAGATCCGCTGGATTGCGGATCATATTGGAAGTTAATGAGAGCACCGGGAGGATACGGTGTATAGGTCTGCCAGATTGTAGACCGGATGAGAGAGAGAGCACTGGGACTGCAGGCCCGTGTGTAGACACGCCGGATTGCGTGTCGAGTGAGCACTGAGAGCGATCAGTGTGTAATGGTACATAATCAGATCTGCCCTAGGGTAGATTAGTCTGGGCCTAAGTGGCCGCGAGACTAGTTGGTATGAATAGGATATTGTAGAAAAAACCTATGCATGTTTATTGCTATTTTCCCCATCCTTAGGTACGAAATGTACATACATATATATATATACCATTGTAAATACGTTCTGAGGAGGGAGGTGAGTACGTTCCGACTGGGTTAGAGGGGCTCCTAGGAGCTGATTCCATCTGGTCCGAAAATCTGGTCGTTACATCTGGCGTCACAAACTGTTTACGTAGCCTGTGTGCGCTGTATTGTTTTGATCTTGTTGGTTTGCGCTCGGCTCGTACGTATTTTCTTTGTTTATAATTGTGTATATATTTTTTGTGTGTCAAAATGTTTTCGAAAAAATTGAAATCTACTTTCAAATTGCCTGTTGATATTCCCGGCTGGGAATCAACGCCTTACGAGGCCTTGGCCTGTAAGTGGGCCGATTCTACTGGTTTGAGTGAGAATTGGACTTCTTGTTTGGAGCAGGCAGAGCCTGCTGATGTGGTTTCTTGCTTGCAAAAAGCTCCAGTAGTGAAGGGTGATGAGCTTCCTATTTTAGGACGCAGAGGTTGGATTGTGCTAACTGCATACAGAATGCTTCATGAGAAGTTTCTTAAATTGCAGAAGCGGTTTGTGGATATGGAAGAAAAGTTTGTTGAAGTTCAGAATGCGCATACTCTTTTGCGATGTCAGAATAAATTGCTTGCCGACAAACTTGAGACTTATCAAACTATAGCCGAAAGGGCTGCAGTGCGCATTGCGAAATATAAATACAGACACCGTCGTGGTCGTGTGTCTACACGGAAGGTGCGTCTGGTCGTGGCGAAAGCCGGACTGGATTGGAACCCCGACGAGTGGGATGGTAATATCTGGGATTCGAATGATTCTGGCTCCTCGGCTGAGTAGGGTGACAAGCGCGAGTCTTCTCGCTCCGGACGTGATTGTAAATCTGCTTCTTGTGACAAAGACGATATTTCTAGCGACCGTGGTCGCTCTTCCCGTTCTGATGACGTATCTCGCCCTGATTGTTCTTCTAAATCTAAGGACCGGGCTTCTTCGGAGGCTCTTCCGGAGGTTTCTGCTCACCCTGTATTTCGTCGCAAATTACAACAGGCTCCTGGTAATCCTAATGGTATTCCTATGGATCAACAGGAGGTTAGTGACATTTTACAATGATTTCGACAACGGCCCGGTGAAGCTTTGCTTACATGGATGGTGCGCCTTTATGAACTGGGTGCTGCTGGTATCATGCTTGATGCTGGTGATTGTTTACGATTTTGCTCTTTGAGTTCCGATTCTACTGTACAAGATCATTTTCGGAATTAAAATGGTGCTGGCCAAATTAGTTTGCTCCAGCTTGCGAATGATGGCTGTAATCATAAATATCCTACTGAATTTGATTGGCCTGTCAATGACAAGCCGTGGTACACTTTGCGCGATGCGTCGCAACGTTTGAAAGAGGAAGTGATGAAGACTGCGATTTTTCTCAGTACTTCTGACAGATTGTTGGACGGTCTTTTAACATCTTCTGTACGCAATCGCATTATCCGTTCTTCCCCTGTTGCTTATAAGCAAGTTATGATGACTTTGTTAATCAATCAGACTGGCAATCCTTTATCTACGGTGCTTGAATCTGTTCGTCAGCTCGGTGAGTTGGGTGAATGGTTTAAACCTGAGAGACAGTCCAGACCCGAAGCTCGTTATCCTGGTGAGTTTAAATTCTCTAGACGTGATATGTTTCTGGCACTATTGGCTGATGGTGTGAAAAGGGAGGACATTGACGGCGAACCTAATAATCGCTTATGGGAGATATTTCGTAAGCGTGGTTTGGATCGGAAGGAGGGTGCCCGTCGTGTGCGAAAGAATGATTATGACCGTGGTTATTCTGATGATAGTGGTGATGAGAGGCGTCGTGTGGATTCTGATCGCCGTGATGACCGGCGCTATGAACGTGATGTGTCCCCTCGTCGTGAAAAAGTGAGAGCGAGAGAGGGGGAAAAAGAAAGGGGGAGAGATGATCGTGTTTCCAACAGACATAGAGATGAAAGGGATTATTCCCCTGAGTTGAGGAGAAGGGAGGATCGTCACAGGCTTTCTGATCGTAATTCACAGTACTATGAAAATGACAAAAATCCATTTCGTAATGGAGATGGATATGAACAGGACATTCTGATACCCAAGAAACCTGAGAGCATTTATCCTGATTTGTCTTGGTTGACAGAACGCAGTAAAAATGACTAGGAAATAGGTCAAGCTCCAGTACGCAGGTGGGCTCACAGAGACAACAGACCCTATGTAGATATTGAGATTTTTTGGAAACATCGTAATATCCAAAGGGCCCGAGCATTGGTAGATACAGGAGCGGAGGCCACTTTAATTCATGGTAAATCAAAGAAATTTAAAGGACAATTTTTCACGATTACTGGTTTAGGTGGAAAAGAGACCCCCGCAGTGCAAACTACACTTGAGATGAAAATTGGTAGGATTCCCCTTAAAGAATATTCTGTGTTAGTTGTACCGCTTTTGGAGTATATAATTGGAATTGATATTTTGAAAGGAATAACTTTGCATTTGGATGATGGTTGTTATCAATTTGGAACCAAGCATTACATTTCGTCCAGACCCGTACGGGTTGGCCGTTTGCGGATGCCCCCCATTAAAATTCCCCAAGCTACGAAAGTGGTGTCTCAGAAACAATACTATATTCCAGGTGGTCATGAAGAAATTAGTGCCACAATTCAGGATTTGGTTGACGCAGGTGTTATAACTCCGGTTACTTCTGCTTGGAATAATCCTGTTTGGCCTGTGCGCAAGAGTGATAATTCTTGGCGCATGACAGTTGATTATCGAGAGCTGAACAAACACACACCTCGTTTGGCTGTCGCAGTACCAGACATTGTTACTTTAATTCAGAGAATTCAAAAGCATCCAGGTACATGGTATGCGTCCATTGATATTGCTAATGCTTTCTTTTCAATTCCGATTGCCCCCGAGTGTCAGGAACAATTCAGTTTTACCTGGAATGGACGTCAAATGACGTTTAGAAGTCTTCCTCAAGGTTATGTACATAGTCCTACGATCTGTCACCGGCTGGTGGCGGAACATCTGTCTGAGGTGCCTGTACATCCACAAATTCAGGTGTGTCATTATATTGATGATATTTTGATTCAAGGTGAGACGCAAGATCAGGTCCAGTCCCATTTAGATCAGATCCTTGACTGTTTACGTGCAAAAGGTTGGGAAATTAATCCTGATAAGTTGCAAGGTCCATCCCAAAATGTTAAATTTTTAGGCATTAATTGGCATGAAGGTCACAGAGAAGTGATACCACAGGTGAAACGGAAAATTTTAGACTTTGCAGTTCTGAGGAATAGGAAAGAGGCTCAGAGTTTCATTGGCTTGTTTGGTTTTTGGCTTCAGCATATTCCCCATTTGAGTCAGATTTTGGCTCCCTTATATCGAGTCACTCGTAAAAAGAATGCGTTTGAGTGGGGTGAACCACAACAGAATGCTTTTAATTTGGCGAAAGAAGCGATTCAGTACGCCTTGGATCTGTGGCCTGTGGGCGAGGGTGATGTGGATTTGAATGTGTCTGTCGAAGGTCTGTATGCCAATTGGAGTTTGTGGCAAAAGCAGGGCAGACAAAAAGTGCCATTAGGTTTTTGGACTAAAAAGTTACCTGAAGCTGGTGAGCGTTACACACCTTTTGAGAAACAGTTGCTTGCATGTTATTGGGCTCTGGTGGATACCGAGCAATTGACCTTAGGTCATGCTGTGATTTTGAGACCTGAAATTCCTATCATGCAGTGGGTTTTGAGTTCGCCGAAATCCCATCGAATTGGACATGCTCAAGAGGCGAGCGTGATTAAATGGAAATGGTACATTCAGGACAGGGCACGTGTGGGTCCGAAAGGTGTGGCAGTGTTGCATGAGCGAGTGGCGCAGGCGCCATCGAATGAGACTGGAAGTGATTGTTCTGTGCCTGTAGTGCAGGAATCTCCTGTCAAGTGGGGTAAGCCATTTGATGATTTGTCCGCGGAGGACAGGCAACATGTGTGGCAAGGGGCGACCACTCGGTCCCCCCGAACGTATGGTTGGGTGCCCCGATCCTCCCGGGAAACCATTTTGGGCGGGGGGCGTGTCTCGGCTGGTATGCCCGAAGCGGCGTAGCCGGGGCGTGCCTTTTCCCGCCCAGGAGGGGTTGTCCTAGACACCTACACCGATGGCCACGCCCAGTAGGCGTACCGGAGGAGGGTACACGCCCTCCCAAAGAAGAATAAATGGAGCGGGAATCCGAAGAAGCGTCTTCTTGTTCCTGTGCTTGGAAGGCTGCACCCACTCGTTGCTCGTGAGCCCTCGACGGAACAAGGAGCAATTTTGAGAACTTGTAATTCTTGTGTTTTTCTTTCAGTGACTTTGCAGCGAAGTATCCAGATCTGCGTTGTCGTCTCGGACTGAATAAATCGAAACCATGTCCGGCAAGAAGGCAGGAAAAGGTTCCGAAACAGACAAGATGCTTCGTATGTTGGTGACCAGAATGGCGAGAATTGAACGAAGCGTTGGACAAGTCCCAGCGCTTGGTCTTGATTTGGCGGGCGGCAAGAAACAACTGGCCGCATTGAACAAGCCTGGTAACCCGAAGAAGGTAATAGGCCCGGCATTGCCGGGAGTCGTCCCCGAGGGTAGAGGGAAACGGGTCAAGAGGAGGGCGGCTACTGGGGAGGTTCCTGTCCCTGAGGTCCCCCCGGTCACCCCTGCCATACCAGCTGATGACCCAGTACCATCCCCAGACGCGGGTCAACCGATTCCAGTTGTGATTACGCCCGCTACTGATGAGGATATGCCTCCTGAATTAGCCACCCAGTTGGCCGCATGGCTTAATAAGAAGGCAGGTGGTGCTCCAGCGCCCGGCGACACGGCCGAAGAGGCCAAATTACTAATCCAGCAGTTGCAGGAGTCGCGAGATGCCGCGAAGGCGAATCTCCCTCTTGTTTCCCCACAGGTGACACCGGAAGGACCGGCAGCTGGTCGCGAGAAAACGGCAGGAACAACGACCGAACCGGGTAAGCTCCCATTGCCAGTGGCGGGGGAGGGCTCATTGCCCTCAAGGCGGGAGAGGGTGGTTCAACATATCCCGATGGCCACGAAGGAATTGATATGGGCAGACAAGTATGTCAATATGTTTTCATAGTTGACTGACCATCGCGAGATGGAATATGCTAAAACGCAGAAAGATTTGTGGCATCCGAGCGTCTGGCGTGCCAAGATGGCGGAGTTCAGGGTGGAAGAGACAATAACGAATTGGGCAAAGGCCTTTGCAATGTTTACTGCGATTATTGGTGAGCGTAAGCCTGAGGTACTGACCGAACTGTCAGGCACGTATAATGGATTTTCATGACATGTATGAGAGGGACGAATGGAAAGGTTACGACATGAAATTTCGTAAAGAGAAAGAGTATGATTCCTCTCTGACATGGGATTTCCTCGATTCAATTGCCTGGCATAAGCAGCTCCTGCCTGGGTCGGCAGGGACATCCTCGCCAGGCGGGAATAGTTCGGGGGTTTCCCGCCAGAAACCCGCGGTGCCCTTTCGAGCGGGCACCGGGAGTGATCACCAGCCGAAAACCGGTGGGAATGGTGGAAAGCAGGGGGTCTGTTGGGGCTTCAATAGAGGCAACTGTAACAGACCACAAGGTACATGTAGGTTCAAGCATGTGTGTGCGGGTTGTGGGAATTCCTCACACCCGGAGAGTTCATGCAGATCGAAGAATAGTGGGTCGGGAGGTAAAGGAGGGTCCAAGCAGGACTGAGGTCGATCATTGTGTACAACTGCCTACTCCCGTTGATCTCATGGCTATGACTCCGTGGTTAAACAAATACCCTGATTATGTCTCTGCTGGGGTGTTGAGGAAGGGATTCTTATATGGCTTCCACATTCCGGCGGGGGATTTTCATGGGGAACCTTTTTGTAAACCAGTTATCAGCGCAACAGAATGCTAGTTTGGTGGAAAGAAAACTTGCTAAGGAAGTAAGCCTCGGCCGAGTGGCGGGGCCTTTTCATCGCCCGCCAGTGGCAGGTTTCATCTGTTCCCCATTAGGGGTGGTCCCCAAGAAGGACCCGGGGGAGTTTAGGCTGATCCATAATTTGTCTGCTCCAAGGGGTTTCTCGGTAAACGATGCTATTGACCCAGAAGTTTGTTCGGTGCGGTATGCATCATTCGATGATGCCGTCACCATGTTAAATCGCCTGGGCCCCGGGGCGCTGATGGCGAAATCAGATATCGAATCAGCGTTCCGGTTGCTCCCAGTACACCCACAGGACCAGCGTTTGCTAGGATTTGCATTCCAAGGGAGTTACTACATGGATAAATGTATGCCGATGGGTTGCTCCATTTCTTGTGCCTACTTCGAGAAATTCTGCTGTTTTTTAGAGTGGGCATTTACAGAGGCTACAGGGCATAGGCATGTCATGCATTATCTAGATGACTTTCTGTTCTTGGGAGCAGCCGGCGACTCGAAATGTGCGCAGGCGCTACAAGAATTTTGCATCCTCATGAGGGAGTTTGGAGTGCCATTGGCAAGAGGTAAGACGATTGGACCATCTACTTCACTCGAGTTTCTGGGAATTGAGCTCGATTCTGTGGAGGGATGTTTCCGTTTGCCAGTCGGAAAGGTAGCAAAATTTAGGGCTTCCCTGGAACTTTGCCTTAGAAAGGAGAAAGTGACCCTGCACCAGTTACAGCAAACGGTGGGTCAGCTTAACTTTGCCTTGAGGGTGATACCAATGGCCCGCCCCTTTTCACGCTCTATTGCACAAGCTATGGTCGGTCTCAAGGAGGGACGCCACCGCACGAGACTGTCAGCAGAGGTTCGCCAGGATATGCGCATTTGGTTGGCATTTCTGGCGGACTTCAACGGTCGAGTGGTGTGGAACAAGCCACCAGCGTCTTCGGACGAGCTGGGCTTGTGGACTGACTCAGCGGGGAGCGTGGGATTTGGCGCCATCTTTGGTAATCGATGGTCGGCGCAAACATGGCCGACGTGGTGGCACACCAGCGGTCTCACAGGTAACATAGGGTTCCTTGAGCTATTCCCTATTTTTGTGGCTCTGACGGCATGGCCGGACGAGTTCAGAGACCGCTCTGTGGTATTTTGGTCGGATAATATGACTGTTGTCGAATGCATTAACAATCAGGCAGCACGCTGCAAATGGATCTTGAGATTGTTGAAGGAAGTTGTGCTGCTTTGCATGAGACTAAATGTACAGTTCAGGGCGAAACATGTGCCAGGTGTACTGAATCATGCGGCTGATGCACTCTCTCGTTCACATATGCAGGCGTTCAGGGGTTATCTACCTACAGCGGATCTAGCTGCGGCACCATTCCCCGAAGCACTCTGGCTAATCGGTGCCCCGGATTACAAGACCTCGTGGCAGCAAGCTTAGCCCCCAGGACGAGGAAGGCATACGAAGGAGCGTTTCGTTCCTATTGTGCATTTTTAGGCCCGACAGGGAATCAGAACTGGGGTCAGGAGGATTCCTTCCTAGGGTTCCTGGTAGCAATGCACAGGGAAGGCCGATCAGCGGCATCGGCCAATAGGCACAGGGCGGCCATCTCATTCATGGCGCAGGTGCATGGCATCAAAGACCCCACAGGTTCCTTTTTGGCGAAAAAGGCCCTTCGCGGCTGGCAGCGCCTCGAGGGTCGCAAGCAAGACATGAGGCGCCCGATTGGCTTAGAAAAATTGTCCCTACTCATGGCGAGACTAGTCAAGACATGCTCCTCCCAATTCGAAGCAGTTCTGTTCCGGGCAGCTTTCGCATTAGCATTCCATGGGGCTATGCGGGTGAGCGAACTGGTCGCAAGGAATAAGAAAGATGTGGAGGGAGGCTTGTGCAGGGATCACATCCTAATTAGGGGTGATTCGATGGTAGTCACGATAGCTAGGTCCAAGACCGACCAGGGAGCTATGGGAAGCAGTGTGGTTGTCCAGCGCGTGCGAGGGTCCCCCACATGCCCGATAAGGTGTATAGAGGAATACTTGGCACTGAGGGCAGATACATGGGGGGGAGTTTGCTGAGGCACATCGATGGCACCCCACTGACGAGGTTTCAGTTCCAGAGGGTGCTCGCACTGACAATCGCTGCGGCGGGCATGGACCTGTGCGATTTTGGGACCCACTCCTTTAGGATAGGGGCTGCTACTGAGGCTACAAGCAGGGGTCAGAGTGCGGAGGAAGTGAAACAGTTGGGACGATGGTCCTCGAACTGCTTCAAAAGGTATGTGCGATTGCACATGTTGTGAAGTCAAGTGACATGCACTCACGCTTCTTGTCTTCTGTTTCGTTTACAGTTTCACGAGCATTTCATGCGGGCGGAATTTGCAGTCGACCCAGTACCAGGGGAACAGCGGTCATGGATCACCATCTGAGGGGAGAGTGGTTTGGGTCGTGGGCCACTCATACGTGAGGCGGGCCGGGGACGTATTCAAAGCAGGTGACGCAACTCGCGCAGCTGGGGAATACGGGTACAGAGTGGCCTTCCACGGAAAGGGCGGGCTCTGTATTGACCAATTTGAATCTTTTGTTGAGGGTCTCTTAGGGCGGCAGAGGTCACCGCCATCTGTAGTCATAGTACACCTGGGGGGCAATGATTTGGTGACACTGGATAGACGAGTGTTGTTTGAGCAAGTGTTGTCTGCTGTTAGCTGGTTGGCAAAAAGAGTCCCGGGGTGTACGATTGCATGGTCCCACATGATTCCCAGGAAAGTATGGCGGGGGGCCTTTCGGTGTCAGCACTGAACCATTCGGTGAAGAAGGTAAACAATAAAATTGGTAGATTGTTTCGCTCTGCGCAGTTGCATAGCATCCCTCATGGGTGTATTCGGGGTGATCACATGTATCTGAATGATGGGGTTCACCTGTCCCGGGAGGGGAATGTTTTACTCATAGGAGACTTCATAGCATGGCTAAGGGGTTTTGTAAATCGATTTTGGCCACTATAGGTGTGGCAGGGTATACTCAGACATGAGTCCCTTTCTCACTGCTCCATCAGGATTCAAGCAAGCCGGGCCGAAGAGGCTGAAATGCCAGAAACCGGTCCCCGGTAGCTTGTCTCCTTTCTGGTAAAGAATTGGCTTGGTAGTTTAGTCTGCCCTGTTCCCATGATGCACTGGGCCAGGGACAGACTGATTTGCATATAGCCAGGTTCTGAGCTGGGATGGGGCAGTGAGATAAATAACGGTGATGGATCAAGCCCTGATCTTTGGACTGGGTAAGAGTGGTCTGCTCAATTCAGACACTCTGTTCATCACCACCCCCTTTTGTAAATCGATTTTGGCCACTATAGGTGTGGCAGGGTATACTCAGACATGAGTCCCTTTCTCACTGCTCCATCAGGATTCAAGCAAGCCGGGCCGAAGAGGCTGAAATGCCAGAAACCGGTCCCCGGTAGCTTGTCTCCTTTCTGGTAAAGAATTGGCTTGGTTGTTTAGTCTGCCCTGTTCCCATGATGCACTGGGCCAGGGACAGACTGATTTGCATATAGCCAGGTTCTGAGCTGGGATGGGGCAGTGAGATAAATAACGGTGATGGATCAAGCCCTGATCTTTGGACTGGGTAAGAGTGGTCTGCTCAATTCAGACACTCTGTTCATCACCACCCCCTTTTGTAAATCGATTTTGGCCACTATAGGTGTGGCAGGGTATACTCAGACATGAGTCCCTTTCTCACTGCTCCATCAGGATTCAAGCAAGCCGGGCCGAAGAGGCTGAAATTCCAGAAACCGGTCCCCGGTAGCTTGTCTCCTTTCTGGTAAAGAATTGGCTTGGTAGTTTAGTCTGCCCTGTTCCCATGATGCACTGGGCCAGGGACAGACTGATTTGCATATAGCCAGGTTCTGAGCTGGGATGGGGCAGTGAGATAAATAACGGTGATGGATCAAGCCCTGATCTTTGGACTGGGTAAGAGTGGTCTGCTCAATTCAGACACTCTGTTCATCACCACCCCCTTTTGTAAATCGATTAAGGGGTTTGAGGAAGCATGACCTTTAGGAGGAGTTTGGGGGGGCCGGATAGCCGGTCAACTATCCGGCCTGTGGCGGTAAGGTCATGATCGGTGAGCAGTAATTTCAAGGTCCCTAGAGGGGGGGCGCCACCCACTATGGATGGGAGCGCCCGGGGGGAGGCGGCCATTGGCCCCTCCCACTGGGAGGCGGCACCCACTAAGGATGGGTCGCCTAAGGGGAGACGGCCATAGGCCCCTTCCAGGGGAGGAGGCGGCTATATGCCCCTCCTACGAATTTGCCGGGGCCCAGTTATCCGCGACGGCGGATATGATAGAGAGTGTGGGGATGGGGGGGGGAGTCCACGCTGTCCTTCCTACAGATACCTCACACGGGAGCTCGGACGACTTTTAAGATGGCATTGAGCGGAAAGGGGGGCCCCCAACAAGACAAGGGAAATTAGAGTTGGCATGGAGGGTACAGTCCTCTGCGCGGCCGCCACTCACACCGTGAGGGCGAGAGTTTTTGTTAGTAGGGATCTGACACCGGTTAAGACCTTGCCGTTGGCCCTTAATGCTAGGATGTACAATTTTAATTTAGAAGGTATGCATTTGCAGGATGTTAGACTCGGCTAGGAAACCTTTGTATTAGAGTTTTGTTAAGGTTAGCCAAAGAACATGTCTTCATCGAAATTTAATAAATGTAAAATTGTACATGATTATGAAACTTTTATTTAATGTTTTAAATTTTGTTTCATATTTTAATAAATACGGCCGGGAGGGTGACTCCCTCCCGCCTTCCAAAAGTTCAGAACTGCGTCCGACTTCCCATCCTTGGGGATTGTGTTGGGAGGGGGTGACTGGCATCCCGGCCATATGGTTTACGGATGGTTCAGCGAGGTTCATTGGTGGGAAACAGCATTGGAAGGCAGTGTCCTATAACCCTATCACGCAGAAATTACTGAGTACAACTGGTGACAGTAAAAGTAGTCAATATGCTGAATTGTACGCAGTTTACCAAGTTTTGAAACAGGAACTACCTGGCACATGTCATATTTTCACTGATTCCTGGTCCACTGCTAATGGACTACCGGTGTGGTTACCAACTTGGCATTCTCATAATTGGGAATTGCATTCAAAAGAACTGTGGGGTAAAGAACTATGGCAAGAAATTTGGGAAATGCTCCCGCAGAGTACTGTAACAATCTTTCATGTGGATGCTCACACCCCGATGGATTCCATTGACAAATTCTTTCATAACATTGCAGATGAAAAGTCTAAAATTGCTGAGGCAGTGGTGGACATGCAAGATTCTGATTTGGCGGGATTGGCGAAATGGGCCCACCAGAAAGCAGGACATTTTGGAGAGAGAGCCACTAGCAGGTGGGCTGCCGATCGAGGAATTCATATTCCTTTAAATTGCATTAAAGATGTCATTCTGCATTGTCCCATCTGTCAGCATTCTAGGAAAACAAAAATAGCCTCATATTGTTAAAGGCCATTTACATCGAGGAAAATTGCCCGCTCAAATTTGGCAAATTGATTATATCGGCCCGCTCCCTATGAGTAAAAATTGTCAGTATAATTGTACCGCTGTTGATACCTATAGTGGCCTTTTGGTTGCTTTCCCTTGTAAACAAGCTACCCAAATCAATACCATTAAAACATTGGAATTACTCATATTATATTATGGTGTTCCATTTCAAATTCAATCTGATAATGCATCCCATTTCCGTGGAAGATTGGTGCAGGAATTCTGTGTGGAAAATAACATTGAATGGGTGTTTCACTTTCCATATTATCCGCAGGCCTCGGGCCTCATTGAGAGAATGAATGGTTTGCTAAAAGAACAACTACGAAAGTTAACGGACGAGCACTACAAGAACTGGAGGGACTTTTTACTCCAGGCATTGCTGATTTTGAATAATCGTCCCTTGTTGCATGCTGAATCTCCTTTAATGCGTTTGTTTCCTCCAAATGTTGATGCAAAGCCCAACACCATTGGTAATACTGTGATGTATTGGGAAATTACACCCGGAGCTTTGGCTCCATGCAGAGCAACCCCAGGTTCCGCAGGCTTAGACCTGCATGCTATGAATGATGCTGTCCTAAAGAGCAGGGACCGAAATATTGTTGAGACAGGCGTTGGTGTCTGTATACCAGCTGGAAGTTTTGGACTGATTGCCCCTAGATCGGGCCTTGCCTTAAAAGGTGTTCAAGTACTCGGAGGAGTGATTGACAGTGATTATCAGGGAGAGATTAAGGTTCTCCTGCTGAATAGCAGTGAGATTGACTTATCGATTAATAAATCTGACCGTGTTGCTCAGTTGCTAATTATGCCTGTTTTCAGTGGTGAGATTAAGAAAGGCGTTGCTCCGACTTTGCTAACTGTACGAGGCCAAAAAGGCTTCGGTTCCACGGATAACCCGGGAGCGAAAATATGGGTGCAATCGCCTAAACATCCCCCTGAACAGGCTGAAGTCATTGCGACCGGTCATGATAATACCATTTTGGTGATGAGACCAGGGAAAGATAGCTGGGAAGCTGTCCCGGCTGACAAATGTTATTTACGAGAATGAATAATGCCTGTATTTGATTTCCTTTCAGATCATTCTTTGGACTGCTGCTGCAGGATGTGCCGGCGTTGGACTCCTTTTGGTCTGCTACGCCGGGAGAAGAGAGGACCCACAGACTTCGGTTGATTGGAGAACCCGAGTTCCGCGTTCCTTCGCTGCGTGGGATTCCTCATCAAACTTTTGGATCACCCTTGCTAAAAGGGTTACTAACTCACCGCATTTCTGCCTTACTCCTATGCGGTCTGTGACTGACATTTTAGCGACCTGCTTGGTTGCCGTCCCTGCCTCTACTGAAACATTACGACACATTTTCAATATATCGAGTGCCCGAACCAATATTATTCTGGGCGATTTCGCGGCCCATGAATTCTGCCCTTTGTGTACTGTTCTTTCGGACTCCATTCCACCGATTCATTCCCAAATTACTACCTACAATATCACGCAGGGTGATTTATGCTTTATTTTGACCTGTGATCCCAAAGCAATTACGGAATGTGTCAAACTGAAGTTAAATGCTGCCACTTCTTTTTCAGCTCATCAACGTTGACTATGCTTACAAAGACGTCCGTCTTCATGTATTTCTGTTAAAAATAATATGACATGCAAACGTATCTTAGTTGCTCCTAGCCATTACCGTACGATGTTGTTACCTTCTGGTTGGTTGTTTTCATGTGGGAATTCCTCCTGGCCCTATATTCCTGCAAATATTTCAGGTGGTCCGTGTGCCATCACCAGATTGAGTTTATTAATGTTTTCTTCACATCCCAGTTCCCATTCCCGTGTGGTCCGTAATTCTATGACGTTACATGAGGACTGTGATTCTTCCCTTCATCTTTATTCTAAATCTGAATATCTTAGTTTAGCTATCTCCATTATTGGTGTCCCGGCGTTGGCAGTTTACAACGCCAAGTCCATTGGTAAAATGGCCTGTTGGATGGTAAAATCGATTAACCAAACCTCTACCATTCTATCTGATATGTTATTAGATGCCCAGGGTGAACGCAGAGCGATTCTGCAGAACCGTGCAGCCATCGACTTTCTCTTGTTAAAACATGGTCATGATTGTTCTGACTTTGAGGGTCTTTGTTGTTTTAATTTGTCAGACCACTCCAAATCGATCCAAGCCCATATTGACAAACTTCACGACTTGACTGCAGAAATTAGACGACATATTGATCAGGGTTGGTTTGACTGGCTCTTTAATTGGTTACCTGACTTACATTCTCTACGACAGATTTTAGGGGGTATTATGATTTTAGTAGCAGTTTGCTGCTTTATTCAGTGTATTCCTTCTCTGCTCCATTTTTGTAGATTTGGCAAGAGAAATAGATCAGGTAATTTCGTTTCTTATTATTCTTCCACAGATGTTAGTTCCATATAGAACATGGTTAATAGACTGGAGTCAAGGGTGAAGTGTAATGACCGACTTTTTCGGCCCTCTTGGGAGAGAGAATGATGGAAGATGACTCCAGCCTATTACCCTTTTAGTACAGGGATTAGAACTATAAACAGGACCTATTCATAAGGCACAGCAGTGCATTTTCGTACCCTTTTCCTTAGATCAGGGTTTATAAACTTAAGTTAGGGGATAGATTCATTAGTATTAGTGATGATCCATCCTTTTGCAAGAGTGTTAGTATACCTTCTATGGAGTTATGCTTATTTCGGGCCTTGTAGGCCTCAAACGGGAGAAACTCCATCTTACTTTTTGCCCGGCAGCTTGAGAGGCTTTCTAGGTCAAGTGTAATGTTTTAGTTTTGAAGTGTTGTTCGCTTGGAGAGAACCGGCTCAGGCTGGCCCTTTTCGAAAGACTGTATTTTTCTCCACTCCGAAGACACAACTTCAGGCCGGCCGGCTGGGAACCTGTCCTTGGTACGGGGAGGTACAAGAATTTGGTGGGCGGCAGGTTACTGGCCGTAACTTTCCATGAAAGGACAAGCTTCCATATTAGCGAAAGTGTTAGGCAGTGAGTCAGTCAGTCCGTAGGCGGCAGCTAGCCGTTAGCATCTATGCCATTAATTATTTCCAGGCAGACAGTCGCCATTTTGAAGTCCGAGAAAGATCCTGAAACTGAGACTCTCTGAGAAAGACTGAAGGAGAAGGAGAGGTAGTGCAGAGCGATCAGAGACAGAGAGAGACAGCAGCTAATAACGAGGGAGGTTCCAGTGACTTGGAGGGAAGCAGAGGAGATCGAGCATAGCGGTGCAGACGTGTACTCGTGACTGCTAAGGTGTGATTCCGAGACGAGCCAAGACACAGACGAGAAGGGAACCTAGATGACTGCCGAACCCCGACTTCACGTTAACCAGGTGACCTCCGCCCTTTCCCCTATAGAGTGCACATTCTAACCTTTTACTTTTCTTTGCAGAATATATATATTCATATAGTATTGTGTTTATAATTGTTGTAATAAAAATACCCCAGTTCTTTGTGAACCGACATGTGCCTTGTATTCTTGTTCAATCGGGGTAACCTGGTCTTCTAGTCAGACATTGTTTGCATGAACGGATGTGAATCCCGGTCAGGTAAGAGGTGACTGAGTAATAAGGAAGGGAGGGAACGTTTGATGCCAAGAGCAGAAGGTACATATTTCAATTCGGAAAACCATACTAACTTTTATTATTGTAGTATTATCCTGAGTAGACAATGAGAGATCTCTTCCATAGGTGTTCATAGGAAAGTGATCGTCGTTGGTACGCGGCGTTAATGAGAGCACCGGGAGGACACGGTGTGTAGATCCGCTGGATTGCGGATCGTATTGGAAGTTAATGAGAGCACCGGGAGGATACGGTGTATAGGTCTGCCAGATTGTAGACCGGATGAGAGAGAGAGCACTGGGACTGCAGGCCCGTGTGTAGACACGCCGGATTGCGTATCGAGTGAGCACTGAGAGCGATCAGTGTGTAATGGTACATAATCAGATCTGCCCTAGGGTAGATTAGTCTGGGCCTAAGTGGCCGCGAGACTAGTTGGTATGAATAGGATATTGTAGAAAAAACCTATGCATGTTTATTGCTATTTTCCCCATCCTTAGGTACGAAATGTACATACATATATATATACCCATTGTAAATACGTTCTAAGGAGGGATGTGAGTACGTTCCGACTGGGTTAGAGGGGCTCCTAGGAGCTGATTCCATCTGGTCCGAAAATCTGGTCGTTACAGGCATGGAATCAATTTTGCAATGGAATCTCCATACCGGGCCGGTATATAAATGGAAAATGCCTAGTTTTATTACTATCATTAGGGATGACTTTACTAAGATGGCTATAGAAGTAACCAAGTGGACGGGCACAGACGCTGTTATCAGTAAACGGTAAGGATGCTGATCTTAACAAAACTGTAGGAGCGTGTTGGGGGTGTTTAAAGTTGATAATAACACAGTCACCCCTGCTATTCTTTGGGAGTTGCCAATCCAGTTGACCCTTCTAGCTGTTAAAATTTGGTGGGAATATGCAACTGGAAACCCACATTGCCTATGCAGCTAAGAAACTGTTTTATTTTTTAAAGAGTCATGTGTTTCTTGTTGAGGCTGGGTCGTACAAGTTTCGACAGACGGAACATTAGTTAAAACGACCACATAGGGGGCACAATCAGGGGGAAGATTGATAAAACGCCTTCTCTTCACTTCTGTCTATCCTTCTTTACTCTCCACCACTGGGGTGGCATTATTTTCCTGACAAATTCTAGGGGGGCTAACTAGTAGGGCTGTCTCATTAACACTATGCCTCCCCTCAACTAGGGTATTTACCTCTTTACTTACTCTTGTGCCCTTCTCGAGGATCTTAGGCTTTCCAGCCAGGGCAATGTAAGAATCCAAAAGGCCTCCTAATCTAGTATCTCGCGAACACGCATTTTGAGAACGCGAATAGGCAAAGAATTTCGCTAAGTCGCGGAATGCAGAATTTTGGGCAATTTTGCGTTCTCCGCGGAACCCAAAATTACCCAAATTCCGCGAGCGGAACGGAATTTACCGCCCAGGCTTAATATCGACCAGCAATCAATATGATGATTGAACGGACTTCCACACCCAGAAACCAACGAATGAAATTAAGTCACAGAGGGGCGGGGTTTATGGTGTAGAGTCGACGCGGCTGCTGTGAATGTTGTGAAAAACTCCAGTGATCAAGGGCAGGAAGCCCAAAATGCATATGGCAGCTTTAGGGGAGAATGAGCAATGTGCCTGCAACCATGAATAAAGCTATGGAGTTTCTTACCATTGAGTGCCGTCTCTACAAGGGTAACCCTTCGTGTGTGAATATATATATATAACGTTGTCCTGGCAGTGGTTACCCCGGAAGGAGTGAGGCGCCTGACCCCCATCACGCCGAAAGAACAAACAACCCAACGCTGCTGCGAGATTGTGTTCGAGGTAGTCCGCAACTCTGCGGTGTGGAAGATTGAAGTTCCGAGACTCAGCTACCTTCGAACAAGTAAGCGCGCTGGTTGGCTTTGGTGGGTGAGAAGCAAAAGTGCACGGCAAAGTACGCTGAAGGATATTCATCTGTGAATGCGGAAAAATGCCGTATCTATTTTCTAAGAGCATTGCGGAAAAATGTCTAGTGACAATGTTCGAGACCGGGAAACTTTGGCAGCCACGATGTTTTCCGACAGCACTCCCCTTCCAATTGATATTAGAGGAAGGAGTAATGAAGACGCTAGTGGCAGTAACAGCAGTGCAATGAAAGATCTAATTAAAACACTTGAAAAGAAATCCCGCCTAGAACAATCTAAGTGGTGGGAATCGAAATCTTTACAGAGATACATTGAGGTAAACCGGATACCACGTGGTCTACGTATATTAACTGCCCCAACATACAAGGACCCTAATCCTGAGCTCATGAGAGAATGGGCAGAAGGCAATTTGGACGCATCACGGAGTCAGGTCCATATTCTAATAAAATATGCCGACATCGACAGAACTAAACTATTGGGAGAAATTGCTAACATCCATGAAGAGTTGGAAGCCATGGGGGAGGAGGAGGAACGAACACGACTATTAAAAGCGATGAATGAGCGACTTAAAAAAGAGGAAAACAAAATTACGGAAAGAAAGGCTTATAAGTTCGCGAGAGATCGCAATGATTATGAGTTGGGTCAAATTTTTACGTTTTCACGTAAATATGACTCACTCCGGAAAGGAGCAACAAAACCAGCTCCACCTAGATCTAAGGCTGTACGTCAAAAACAAACAGCATCAGACTCCTCAGCCTCATCCAACTCTATTTTTAGTTCTGATGTGGAAACCGGATCGGAAACAGACCGCCGAAATCAAATACAAGCAGATATTGGACCAAAACCCTCACCTGGGCAGGAGATTGCTTTTTTGTGCCAGGAGAGACTAAAATCATTAAGGCCACGGAACCAGAGAGGTCAAGCCGCAAATGGGCAAACTACCGAAGACGCCAAAGAAACCGGGCGGCAAAAAGGAGGTTTCCAAAAGAAAAAACGAGGACCGGGACGAGGTCGGGGGCAGGGAGCTTCTTCCACACAGAATTAGTGAAGAATAAAAACCAAACTATCGTCAACCTAACACCTCTGAAACTAACAAGAGATGAAGAGGAAATCCTCAAATTGGGCTTGACATATGCATCTCTTGTAATTTCAATTATGCAGCCACACGGTGTGATGTGTACAAAGCAGTTCGCAAATTAAAGCTAAG
Organism: Lissotriton vulgaris; assembly: GCF_964263255.1. Taxonomy (NCBI): domain Eukaryota; kingdom Metazoa; phylum Chordata; class Amphibia; order Caudata; family Salamandridae; genus Lissotriton; species Lissotriton vulgaris. Next base: position 1,985,151,522 of record NC_141693.1, read on the forward strand.
AAAATTCTATGCCTTGAAGGACAAAAATAAAAATACAGCTCAGATAACAGACTTTAACAGCGATACTATGATTGCCACACAGGGCACTAAAACCATTACTGAACTTTGGGTAACAGTAGGAGTTGGCTACGAGGACTCTCATGTGACTGAAAAACAAACTTTTGATGAATTGGGTAACGGATTAGCGGTAAAAACCCAGTTCAGGCCACCCTCTATATTTGTGCCAATCTTACCGAGAGACAATATAGATGTCTTCCGTGAAAATGTGGTGGGGGACCTGAAACAGCTACATGGTGAGACAACGAACAAAAATAAGGACAAAAACCAAAAGAAAAAGAAATGGCAACATAATGCTCATACACAACAATATGAGCTGTTAACTGAGAGACTTTCACAAGATAAGGACATCATTGTGAGGGGAAGTGACAAAGGGGGCAATGTAGTCCTCATGTTAAAATCTGACTACGATCAGGAAGCTTATGCTCAATTGAATGACCGCCATTGTTATGAACGAACTCAGATGCAAATACTGTCGACAGTTAAGAAGAACTATCATCAAAAATTAAGCAAGTGGAAAACCGCTAAACTTATCACCGAAGCGGAATATGAATACTTGAAAGTAGACCACCCTATCACTCCCATTCTGTACTTTTTACCCAAAGTACATAAAGATCCACTACATCCGCCAGGCAGGCCCATAATCTCTGCTAGGGGCAGTCTTTTGGAGCACACCTCTGTTTATATTGATTATTTTTTGCAGGGTTATGTGCGTAATTTGGACTCCTACATCAAGGATACTGGGGATCTATTGACCAAAATCATGGACATTGAATGGGTAGTGGGGGATTCGCTAATCTCGCTGGATGTAACATCATTATATACCAGCATTTCCCATCTTGATGGTATTGCGGCAGTCAAAAATTACCTATCAAGAAGGGGCTCTGAGTTTGAAGATCACAACGCTATGTTATTGAGCATGCTTCGTTTCTGTTTGATGAACAACTTTTTCTTGTCTAATCAGCAACTTTACCGCCAGCTTCAGGGTGTGGCAATGGGGGCCAGCTTCTCCCCAAGCTTCGCATGTTTGCACATGGGAGCTTGGGAGGAGCTGGTCCTCAGACCCGAATACCACAACATTGTTATTCACAACCTGATTAGATGGTATCGTTTTATAGACGACCTGATGATTATATGGAGGGGTAGTAAAGAAGAAGCTTTGAGATTTATAGACAATTTAAACAACAATGATCTTAATCTCAAGTTCACTGCCACCCTTAGCCAAGAATCTATTACGTTTTTGGACACTGAACTTTACATTTCTGATGGCCATCTTGAGAGCAGAATTTTCCGGAAAACAACTGCTGGAAATAGTATACTCCATGCAGCTAGTGCCCATCCAGCGCATTTAATCTCAAGCATCCCCTATGGGGAAATGCTTCGATTACGCCGAGTATGTAGCAATCCCGAGGACTTAAAGACAGCTCAGGAGGATAGTGTAAAACTATTTTTGGAACGTGGATACTCCAAGCAAACAATTCACAAAGCTTTGGAAAAATCCATGTTGTCAACTAGGGAGGAACTCTTAACTGGCAGTAAAGGGCGGTCAGTATCAGAGATGGGGGTCTTAGATAATGAGGTTGGCCTGGAAAACAAAGAGTTTCGTATGATAACAGGGTACAGCAGGCAACACAAAGAATTATATAAAATTATAAACAAACACTGGCCTCTGGTTACCCGGGATTCTATCATTGGAGCCACTCTCCCTAAAAAGATCTCTTTGACCTTCAGTAAGTCACCCTCCCTTAGAGACAAAATTGTTGACACTAGAACTGAACCATTTAACAAAACATCATGGTGGCAACAAAATAAAGGATTTTACCGCTGCAAAACTTGTAAGGCGTGTGTCCATGGAATAAATACCAAAACATACATGGACGGTTTCACTGAAATCCCTCACCCTATAACACAGGTCTTAATCTGTAAAACCGAATTTGCGGTTTACATTCTCCAATGCCCTTGCCCATTAAGATATGTGGGCAGCATGAAACTTGCGGTACACAAGCGCATTTTACAACACCTACGTGCCATTACTAATGGTGATAACACCTACCCAGCCGCCCGGCATTTTAGGGAAATGCATCAGAGCAATAACAGCATGCTCAAATACTGGGTTATTGATTCCATCTTAGCCAGTAGAAGGGGTGGAGATAGGGAAACCAAACTGAGGAGACTTGAAACCAGGTATATCCTTTTACTCAACACCAAGAGTCCGGGGGGACTTAATGTTACGGAGGATCTGTATACGTGTTTACCTTGATTTTTCCTAGATATTAACAGTATGAAATGAGATTTTGAATATCAGGATAATTTTAACCCGGCTGGGAATTACTCAATGTAGCGTGGAATGCTCATATCATTCTACATGTTCAAGTTTTGGATTGATTGTATCAGACATTGACCTGTACTTACTGCCAATTGATTAATAGGCTGATTTCACTCAGATGGGTATGGCTGAGTGTGGTAGACTAATCGGGTCCTTGGTCCCGGGTAGTCATTCACACTCATCCTTTTAATGCACTTTATTCACGGTGTTTGCTATTAAAATGCAATATAATATATTAGAGATAAAACAATATAAGCAGTAAACTAAGGTCAAACAAAAGGTATTCCTTTCATCAAGAATATGTTGGGGACTGTTGATGTCAATAGATTTGTATATATTCATAATACACTGGGAGTCAAGTAGATATATGATTCCAACCAATAGTGATACAGTATTGTGTGATAGGGCCTTGAATTTGGATTGGTATCCTGTCAATAAGGATAATATTCTGGTACTGTAAAACAACATTTTGCACTTTGCAGTTTTTGCACATTTGCTATGTTTTGCACATTGATAAATTGCACTATTGTGAACTTTGCACATATTAAATTAGTATGCATTTTCACTTTATAATATCATAATATTCAATCAATACTGTAGTACATATACAATTGGGTATTTTACCATGATTTGAACTCTCCAGTCCAAAACAATTCATTGAAAATTGGCAATGAATTTCATACATTTATTTGGTGATATGTTTTGTATATACCTAAAGGAGGAAAAAATTAATTTCTACTTTGTTTTGGGTATTTTACCGTGACTTTGTTAAAACTGCTTAAATGTGTTTTCCAATTATTTATACATTGGGAAAATGTTTAAGTATCTCTTCTATGTTTATTGTAACACACTGCCCTCCCATGTGACGACCTTCATCCAATCACTGGCATTATAAAATGGTGTTTCATGTAAATGAACATTGTCATGTGAACAAGGCTCTTGCGAGCTGAAACGTCATGAGGCTTTTTCTGCACCTTAATTAAAAATTGGAGCACTACAGATGGTCCGTGTCCGTTAACTTTTTTCTTGGCTGGAACTGATCCAGAGCGCGAGGAAGGTGACGGTGTGTTCAATATATATATATATATATATATATATATATATATATATATATATATATATATATATATATATATATATACACATATACATAATATATAATCTTTGTAAGACCCCAAATAACAAATAAGGGTTCATATTAATTATCATGGGCAATCATATCGGTCCAATGGTATAATTGTCGATGTTTCAACCCAGTTAACAACAATTTATCAGTGTCATCATCAGAACAAAAAGACAATGGTAGCGACCTGCAAGAAAGAGGAAAGCTAAACTGATTAACCTCTACTCTATTTTTTCTGTGGGTATAGGTACTGTAACATCAATGAGAGAAAAGCAAACAGTTTTAGGGAATGGACCTTCAATGGAAAGAATGAATCAAAAACAAGTTGAAGAATCTGCAAAAGGATACAAAATCTGTTGGTCCGTTATCGCCTGATCAAATACATAGTAATCAATGAAACACAGGTATGCTTGGGACAAAGTGCAAAGTTAGAGTACCCAAGAGACACCAATGGTGGCATCAGTGATTGTGTCCAAGAAAGGCACTAGATGAAAAGTGTGTATGATCAGTAGACAGAAGGCAAAGCCGATGGAGAAATGATTACTACAGAAGGAAGTGCGAAAGTCACTTAGACCAAAAGCGAGTGGAAATATTGCTGCCCAGGATGTGGTTCTGCCTCATTTGAATGAAAACAATGCAGTGCTTAATTTGAGTCAGTGGTTTCCGGTGCTCAGCACCAGCACTTAATTATCAACACCAGCACTTATGACAGTCTGCCACATGGTGGCGCTGTCAGTCAAATTTAGAGAGGAGTACAACAGTTGTTAATTAATCCAATGCACAATAACACTGACAGTAATGCCTACTGCCCAGACCGTTTTATAGCTTTGGAGGCCTGGAATTCTTACACTTTAAGGGTGTGAGGAGTAGTGGTGTCTTGGTGCTGTCATTGGCAGCTCGGTCATAGGCAACGTGGTGCAAACTGTAGTGACCTCCTGACCAAGGCCCTGGCACTTATATTTTTACAAATTAAGCACTGGAATGGTCCAATTTCACTGGGCAGCTAATCTTTCACTAAGCTCCAGTGTATATGGATAATATTTTTGATCTTGTTAATAACTGTATTGAATATACTGACATAAATAATACGGTTAATCTCTGACATACGTTCATGAGGTACCAGTAATGTTTCAGAGGAATTATACCATGTCATTTTGCATGCTTGTTTGACCAGTCTATTAGGATAGCCTCTCTCATTGAACCTTGGATCATATTGACGAGGAAGTGGTGGAACGCGACGTTAGCTCGCTTGACTTAACAGCACGCACCACCACTTCCAAAACACAGGGCTGGACCGTATTTACAAGGATACGGTGCAGCCCTGTATTTTCCCCTGCACTGGCACTGATTATAGCTGACTAGAGCCAACGCAGACACCCTTACACCATAGTGCAAGGGTGCCTGCATTGTAGGGAAAGATTGTGTATGTGCAGGAAAGTGTCCCTTCCTGCACATAAACAATCTAAAATGGCATTTTTAAACTTCTATTTGTGCTGCTTAATATAGCACACATAGAAGTTGCAAAACGTCATTTTTTATTGATTGTTTATGTGCACATAAATAATCAATGGACTTTTGCTGTTTCTATGTGTGCTGCACCACGCAGCACACATAGAAACAGCAAAAATGAGGAGAAAGAAAACATTTCTCCTCGCTGCGCCTGTTTAAGACCAGCGTTTCTATTGTTTTAATTTTGGCACTGCCCCATATTTACGCTTCCTTTGTAAATTTGGGGCAGTGTCAAAATCAATGGGTGTTGCCCACCCCTTTCACGCTAAGTAGAAGAGGGCCTTATTCACAAGGCAACGTTAAGCCATGTTAAGTGGCTTAACGCTGCCTTGTGAATAAGGCAAAGCCCCTATCCCAGCCACAACATTAGAAAAAGTGATGTTATGGTTGTGATGGGGGCTTGTAAATATGCCCCCTTGCGATCAGAGTGTCTGATTCTCTATAGTTGTCCAAACAGTTGTAAACTCTACTTGGCTACCTGGTCAACCTGTCATAGGGTACAACACATTTGATACAGTTTCTACAGATGTGCAGAAACTGACCAAGAAGTAAATTGCCCCTGAGGTTCCTTGGGTGATGGCTGCCATACTATAAATGGGAATTACGTTCTGTGGGCTTCCTGTACAGTCAAGCATATATCTTTTTGTTATCTATTCTGACCAAAAGGTCTAAATATGGGAGGGGAACGTCCTTTACAACAGAACTTTTACAACGAAGTACCGTTACGACGCAGGTTTAACAACGAAAGTCATTACAACGACTTTCGCTGGAGGGCGCTCTAGGATAGGTAATAGTTTAATTTACTATCCAACACCTTCCCTACTATCCACGGGGTCTGGAGTTGGAATAGTAAATTAAACTATTCACTATCCAGTGCCCCCTATCGCAAGTCGTTGCAACGACTTGCGTTGTAAAACCTGCGTCATACGAGTTGTAAATGCACGCGTTATACCATCATACATTCATATGGGATGGATATCAAATCACTATTCAAATTAAATGGGAAATCATCCAATTTGCCATGTATCCCTTGGTGAAATTCCTGTAATATAGTGTTGTACTCTTACCAAATGGAAAAAACATCTTTGATATACCTCGGCCAGTGGTGAATGTACTCTGAAAATGGATTTCAATTGGAAGAAATGTGGGACTCCTCATAGTCAGTCCCATCATGACAATTTTGCAGTGCTCTGATCACTGCCCAGCTTTCTACGAAAGCTCAGTATCTGCAGATGTGAATCACAGCCTGCAGGAAAGACCTTTCTCTTTGTAGTAAGAAGGCCTCTTTTTGGCCTGTGCAGCACTGTCAGAGGCGGTTGAACCCTCCCTTCTTATCTGTCCTGTTAATACTGTATCTATGACAATCATGTTAGAAACTGAAACTAGATTCTAACATTACTTTACCAATACATTTAAAAAAATCTCACATTACAAAACAGTCCCCTAAAACACTGGATCAGTAAAGTTTACTCCTTTCAGAAGAATGGGCGTGTTAGGACTGGGCTGAGCGCACAGCTGTCTTGATTACAGTTTACGTAGAATGACCTGTGAATCCGCCTGGTTTCGGTACCTTCAGTCATTTGCTTTTCTCAATCAGTGACTTTCAGCCACTGGATTGAGACATTGCGAATCATATCTTAAAATGCCCAGAGAAGGATTACTCTCTCACCTCACGTTATTGGCTGGTTATGGAAGGGTAATTATCCCCAGGTTGCCTGTGACGTGACTGGTCCAGAGTGAGCTCCTCACCTGTAGACATTGATTTTCTAATGAAGAATACAAGGTGGAGTAGTTCCAGGTAACGTTTATTCTCCAGGTAGTAACAGCACATCAGGTACAAGGCGGACAAGTAGTAACCACAGTGTGTCAATGCCCTCTCAATTCTAAACTGACAGGCTTTTAGCTGGTTTTCTCAAACGGTAGCTGAGACGTTATAACATCAGTGGCACATGTGGGGTTACGGGTGCCCAGGAGGTGGGGGTGGGGAGGGAAGGGGGAAAAGGAGGAATACATTACAACACATCTCCTTCCTAAGGGCGAGTAAGAAAGGGGGGGAACCAACACAGCTGCAAAGTGGTTTAACAAAAACAAAACAGTTGGACGAAGAAACATTAGATTTGGCAACCATGCAGGCAGTAGTACCTAGTGACCATTTGTTAATAACACTCTAAGTCCTTAAACCAACATGGTTTGCCTATTGCATGTCCAGTGCTGGTCATGCTGATTTCACTGCTGGTCTTGTTTACCCCAGATGTGTCGTGAGCATTGGGCGGACTTGCTGTGGCATGACTCTGAGCCTCTCTCACCCCTGCATCACTGTTAGCAGCACTCTCATCTGGGGTTGCTACAGCAGGTGCCACATCCACACCTTGGGTCTGGTCATCCCCACCATGGGGGTCTACGTCCGAACCATATTCATACACATTACCCATACTCCTTTTTCTGTGCACACCATTGTCCTCATGTCCTATGTCAGCGTCTGCATAGCTTTGGTCCAACCGCACACTCTTACTCTTACTTCTAGAGAGTGCCAAAAAGTGCCAGACCTTACAGTCACTCAGCAAGGCTAAATTACACAATATTTTTTTAACCTCTGAGGGCTGTGTGTTGCTACTCTGTCCTTTCTCTATGAACCTTGAGCGTCTTACTTTGACCATGTGACCTACCTCCAGGGACACTGGTTTGCATTTGTGTTTAGAATTGTGATGTTCCTTGCTATTTTCTTGTGAACGTAACAAGTTCTCTTTCACAGTCTGCGGGGACCATTCAGCCTTCTTGGCTGTATCCAGCCATCCAACATTGTCTTTGCACATGGGTGTCCTACCTCTCATTAAGACAAAGGGACTTGAGCCTGTGCATTAATTGGGAGTCACTCTGTACGCCCGCCCACACCATTTTGAACAAGTTGTTTTTCCAAGCCAACTCATTATTGTTTACCAGCTGCACTATGCCCTTGACGACACAGTCAAACTGTTCCACCGCACTATTACCGGCAGGGTAGTACACCGAGGTGGTTTTGTGCATTATTCCATTCCTATCAATATACCTTTTGAAGTTGTCAGACATGAACTGAGGCCCGTTGTCGCTTATGATGGACTTGGGAAAACCCTCGCTTATGAAAATCTCGTAGAGGAATTTGGTGATGCTGTCTGAGTCGATTTAGTGGAGAATGCCCACCTCGGGCCATTTGGAGAAAGGATCCACCACCACCACCACAATGTGCAACTGTTAATCCTGCTCTCTTATGGGCCCCATTATATCAATGCCAATTCTCTCCCAGGGCATTTCCAGGCCAGACAGGAGGCGTAATATGGGTCTGAAAGCTACCTGAGACTTCTCTGAGTTCTCACATTTCATGCAATCCCTCACCTTTCTCTCAACAGCAATGTGACATCCAGGCCGCCCGTACCACAGCTTGACTCTGCCTTTGGTTTTGTTTATTCCCAAGTGCCCTTCGTGGCAAATCTCTAAGATTCTTTGTCTTAAGGTTTCAGGGGGTACTACCTTGCCTTGTCTCAACACTAAGCCCCCTTCCCATCACAATTCGTTTCTGAGTTCCCCGAAGGGTCTGAGTTCCTTGCGGACCTTTCTCTTTTCTGGGCAATCACCCTGTATCATTTTGCCTACTTCTTGCAATGTGTCATCGTCACCTTGTGCTTTTATATACTCATCCTTTGAAATCACTGGGAACTCCTCAATGACATTGGCCACGCAAAACTCCTCACCCACACCCTCAACACATTCATTCAAGGGGAGGGGCAGGTGGCTAAGGAAGTCCACAACCACGTTTTTGGTGCTTGGGACATACTGCACATTGTAATTGAAATCCAACAACTGGGTGAGGTTGCAAACGACCCTTTGGTGGTTAACACTTTGGTAAACAGCTTGTGGTCACTCCTCAACAACACTTTCTTGCCCCAGATGATTTGGGGGAAGGGCTCCAGACCCCACACACATGCGAGAGCCTCACGCTCGATCACCGTGTACCTCTCCTCCGTGGGAATCAATGAGTATGAAGCAAGCACAATTGTGTCCTCATTGCCATTCATGTTCCTCTTGGTGAGTACCATCCCAATGCCCCTCCCACCATTGTCTGTGGTGACTATGCTTGGCAGGTTGGGATTGAACCCCTGTAAGGCAGGGGCATTGCAGATATCCTCAATGACAGTAACAGAACCTCTTTGGCATTCAAGGGTCCATTCAAATTTGCTCTTACTTTTTATCAATTGTCTGATTTCATATGTTTTAGTTGAAAAATTCTCCACAAACTTGGAATACAATTCCACCAACCTCAAGAATGCACAAACCTCTTTGTTTTTAGTCACCGGAGCCTCTCATATAGCACCCGACAGTTCTATTTTGGGTCTGATGCCATCTTGTGTGATCTAGTGGCCTAAGTGTGTCACATGTTTCTGAGCGAACTTACACTTGTTGTAGTCCGCTGTCAAACCTTTTTCCTGCAATTTGCACAGCACATTACATAAATTATGGTAATGCTCCTCTTTACTCCTACCCATCACCAAAATGTCATCTTGAAAGATGAGGAGACTCCCAAAACCCTTGAATAGCACATGCATGGGCATTTGAAACATAGCGGCTGCTGATGCTAGCCCAAAGGGAATTCTTTTAAATCTGTAAGACCTGAAAGGTGTTATGAATGTTGTTAGTGCTCTGCTTTCAGTGTGTAAGGATAGCTGGTGGTAGGCTGCCATGAGGTCAATGGTGGAGAACCATTGCATATGTTTCGTATGAGACAACATCTCACTGATCTTGGGCAGGGGGTGCTAATCCACTTGGATGCTCTTAATGAGATCGCGCAAATCAATGCAAAGTCTTAATTTGCCATAGGCCTTTCTTACTGCGACTAATGGTGAAACCCACTCAGAGGATTCAGTGGTTTCCATGATCCCAGCTTTGAGCAACGCTTCGAGTTGTGTTCTTACTTCATCTTCCAATGTAAAGGGTATGTTCCTTACTTTGTGTATGCATGGTTTAGCATCTGCTTTAAGTTGTATTCTATGCTTAAACCCTATGAGTTTCCCAATGCGACCATTAAAAATATCTAAAAATTTCTTGGAAATGAGTATGCCTGGGTTATCTTCTGCCCGTGTGAGTAGTACTGGTTCCGAGCTGTTGGGATCCAGGGTGGTACCTAACTTCCCTTGCTCCTTCCAACCCAGAACCGATGGACCCGTGACAGACACATACAATTTACTTAGGGTGTATCTGTTTTTAAAAAGCAAATTTCAGTTTTCTGTAGCCTAACATCTCAAAGGGTTCCCCAGTGAATGTTTTTAAGGACACATCCGATTGGGTTAAGTCGTGGCCCAAAGTGTGTACAATTTTTTCATTCCACACATCCTTATTAACAATGGTGTATGAGGATCCTGAATCTGCCACTAGTTCTATATCCACTCCCCCTACAGCCATGTTGCATATGGGGTTCTTCCTTTTCATGTCACCTCTGTCCATGTTAAGCACTTGGGGTTCAACCATACTGAGAACATACATGTTGATGTCAGAGTCGTCTGAAGAGTCTGAATCATACTCCTCCTTCTGCACAACTAATTTGACTCTATTGTTACCCTTCTTCCTTCTGCAAACCTTCATGAAGTGCCCTATAATGCCACAATAGCTACATTTTTGCAAACGTGCGGGACACCTTTTGTCATCAGCTAAATGTTTAGTACTACCACATCTGTAGCATTTCTTCTGTGATGATCCCTTCATGAAGTTTTGTAGTTCAACGCCTCTGTATTTCTCCACTTTTGGTTAGGCGTCAGCTGAGATCGATGCTTCCCTCCACTTATTCTCGCCACTGTCACAGGTTTCTCTTAATTGGATTTGCTTTTGGCCATTACTGCTTTGGCACACCTACCAGTTAATTTGGCTCTCTTAACTATATCAATGACTTTTTGTAGGGGCTTTTCCCCCGTAGCCCACAATGAGTCTTGGATGGCAGGATTTGCCTAGCACATGACAATCTGATCCCTTATGAGATCATAATGCAGTTCTCTCGAAAGACAAGTTAGAGACAAATTCTTGAGAATCCCAATGTAATCCTCTATTGACTCATCCTTGCCTTGTTTCCTGTGGTAGAACATGTACCTATCCACTGCAACACAAACAGTTGGCTTGTAGTAATTGTCTAAATCTTCCAATGCGTCCAATATACATCCCCCTGATCACCTGAGCGTATTTTCTTATTTATGCGATTATAAACCTTGAGCCCCCCAGCTCACAAACAGTGCAACAATATTTTCTTTTTCTTCTCAGGAGTTGCATCGTCCTCCTCATCATCAAATGTGGATATATAATTGGTGAAATATTCCCGCCACACCACCCATTTCAATGCAGGTTCCCCAGCAGCGGGTAGAAACGCCTGCCGTGGTGAGAAATTAAACACATTGCTGGAAGCCATGGTGGGTGGGAAAGTGCACTGGAGGTTAATGCCCCAGGTCAGGAGTCTAGTGCTACCAGGAGACAGGTAACCTCAGGGGAGATACTGGCAAACTCCGTCCAAAATACGCTGGTGCACTGGGAGTTAATGCCCCTTGTGAAGAATCTTGTGCCGCCAAGAGGCAGGTAACCCCGCTGGAGATGCTGGCATAATAGGCTGGCATAAAGGAGACAGAGGCCCTAAATGGCTGAGCAAAATGTGGTGCAAACTGTAGGTGTGAAGCCAGAAATCTGAGGTGAAGACGTTGTGTCAGCGCGGCAGTGCCAGGCCTTCAAAATGAACCTCAAAGTTCTCCTTCTCCAAAGACACCTCCAAATCTAATTCACGCCCTCTCTATCATCTGAAGGAAGATCTCCCATTATGGAAAATTCTATTGTCCATGACTATGGAAGTGCCTTCCCAGTGTGTTCTGGCAGTTTGAGTGTTTACCATTTATTGCAGTATTATCTTTGTACCTGTGTATGGTACCCTTTTGTAACTTGCACACGGCACTTTTCTCTTGCAACACACTGTATGCTACCTCTCACATTTTGTTTGCTTTAGATACTTGCACAAGTGCCACCATTGCCTATGTAACGTTTGTTCTTGTGCTGGAGTGTCTGCCATTTATTGCAGTATTATACCTCTACTTGTACTTTGTACTCTTTTGTAACCTAAACACATATCACTTTTTCCTCCTGTAATGTACTGATTGCTACCTCATGTATTTTGGTTGCTCACTATTGTCACTTTTGATTCATGTAACCTAACGTTTGCTTTTGTAATTTGTTCACTTGTAATTTTCTCCTCATGTATCATTACTGTTCCTATTGTGAAGCGCTCTGACACCTTCGGGTAAAGTCTGCGATATATAAAATTGCATAAATAAATAAATAAATAAAAGATGGCGTCTGGACATGAACTCCCCCTCATGAAATTGGCAAGGGAGTTTCTGAAATTGCCTGGCTGCCCCGGGCCACCAAAGGTGGCCACCTACGAGTCAGCTGAGGTGAAACTATGTCAAGCGTGCTCCTGAATTTCTTGTCAGGTGCGCAGCTGCCTCAGGAGTTCACAGGTCAAGCAGCGTTGGGCACACCAGACAGCCTAGGGGGAATCCTTTTCAGGTGCGACGAGGCGTGTGGCGGCATCCATTGTGCTATGCACGCGTGGGTTCACATCCCACCCTCATCGCCATTCTAATGAAGAATACGCGGTGGAGTGGTTCCAGGTAAAGTTTATCATTCAGGTAGTAACAGCACATCTGGTATGAGGCGGACAACGTAGTAACCACAGCGTGTCAACGCCCATTCAATTCTAAACTGACAGACTTTCAGCTGGCGTTCTCGTCATAACATCAGTGGCACGCGCGGGGGCGGGTGCGAGAGGCGAGGGGAGGGAAGTGGGAAAAGGAGAAATACATTACAAGAGATTTTATTTTTGTTTTTTGCACTCATATATTGTGGGAGTTCTAAAAAATATTCAGAACTATTGGCATTGCCCATGTTTCTTTTAATTTCAAATATTATGTCCTGAATTCTGGATAACAAAAACCCAGAGGCTTGGAATGCATCAGGATGGGAGTGGTTTTGAAGGGGTGCAAGGGAAGCCGGTGTCATGTTGGTCGCCTCGACTGGAGGGGTAGATCAGCAGGGGAGTGAAAGAGACCCATGTGAAGACAAGTGAAGAGTTACTTTGCTGCCCGATGCCTGACCGCGAGATATGTCTGACACGAAGCCGAGCAGGAGCTCTGACGCCAGCTGCCCGCCATATTGCAGATGTGTTGTAAGGCAAAAAGCTGAATGCGGAAACAGGGGGCAGGGGAGCGGGATGCTGATGAGAACTGATTCACAAACATATTCAACCGGGGGCTGTTAACATAGATGCACGTGGGAGAACATAGGGAAACCTCCCATTCTGTCTAAATGAATCTTAAACACGCCAAAAAGATCAAGAAAAGAGTAATTTACTGAGATGTGAGGCTGAGGAACAGGGCAGAGATAATGGAAAGGGGCGACCACTCGGTCCCCCCGAACGTATGGCAGAGTACCACGATCCCCCCGGGAAGCCATCTTGGGCGGGAGGCGAGTCTCGGCTGGTATGCCCGAAGCGGCGTAGCCGGGGCGCGCCTTTTCCTGCCCTAGAGTGGGTTGGCCTAGACACTGACGCGGCTGGCCACGCCCTAGGGGCAGGCAGGGGCGGGTTTACGCCCGCCCTGAAGACGGATAAAAGGAGAAGCAAGATCCGAAGGCATCCTCTTGTTCCTGTGCTCTGAAGCTGCACCTCCTCGCTGCACGTGAGCTCGAGACGGAACGAAGAGCCAATTTTGAGCGTTGTAATCGTTCTTGTTTGTTTTGCAGATACTCTGTTGGAGAATGCCGAAGAAGGCGGGAAAACGCATGACTACTGAACAGATGCTGCGTGTTCTCATGAAGGAGATGACCGAACTCAAGAGGCGAGTGGATAAGAACGAGGAAGGGGGACCGAAACGTCCTTTGGCGGGAGCAGCCCCTGGAGGGAAAAACAAGAGGCCCAGGAGGGGAGCAGCGGGAGAAGACATCCCGGGTCCCAGTGCCCCGCTCGAGGCACCAACTCCCGTGCCGAATGAAGGGAATCCGATTCCCGTTGTGGTCACCCCCGTGTCCGAGGAAGATATGCCGCCCGAGTTGGCAGCACAATTGGCAGCGTGGTTGGGAAAAGGTAAAGAGGGCGCCACGGCTGTCGACGCACAGGAGCTAATGAAGCAACTGCGTGAGTCACGGAAAGCAGCGAAGGTGTCCACGCCGGCTGCAGCAGTAGAGAAGCCGCAGGGGACGGGTTCTGTAGCAGAGACAACGTCCGGTGCAGGTAAGCGGCCATTGCCGATTGCGAGGGATGAGTCGGCACCCTCTCGTAGGGAAAAATTGGGTCAGCATGTTCCTTTGGCTATTAAGGAAAAGATATGGGCAGGGGAGTATGTAAACATATTCTCGTTGCTTACTGACCACTATGAGATGGAGCATGTCAAGGGCCAGAAGGAGCTCATGCATCCGAGTGTTTGGCGCGCAAAAATGGCCGCCTTTAAGGTAAATGAAAACATTGGCAATTGGGGCCAAGCATGGGGGGTTTTTACATCGATCTTGGGGGAGCGTAGGCCCGATCTGTTACCCGAATTGCCGATTTATCAATCACGAATCATGGGGTACTCGGTATCACACGAGGGTAATCATTGGCTCTGCTATGATAACCTGTTTAGAAAAGCTAAAGAACACGATAAAAACCTAACATGGGATTGTTATGATTCTGTGTCATGGTCCAAAATGAAGGAGACTGGTATGTTGAAATTACCGTTAGTGGGGAGTATCGTTGGCGAATCTTCCCGCCAGTATGCGGGGACGCCCTTTCGGTCAGGTACGGGTACAGACAATTACTCGAAGCCTGCCGGTAACACAGGGAAAAGGGGGGTTTGTTGGAACTTCAACAGGGGTAAATGTACTAGGCCCCAGGGATCATGCAAATTTAGACATGAATGTAGTGGGTGTGGGCAATCATCCCATCCTGAGTCCACGTGCAGAGCCAAAACGGGTGATAACGGGGGTAGAGGAGGCGCCAAACAGGTCTAACATAGTCCGAGGGGCGCCTTTACCTACCCCGATTGATACCTTGGCAATGATTCCTTGGCTCAGTGAATACCCGGATCGTGCTTCTGCTGGGGTGTTGCGGAACGGGTTTTCTTATGGTTTCCGCATCCCAGTGGGGGACTTTCAGGGTGCATCGAAATGTAAAAATCAGCTATCGGTCTTTCAGCATACGACTGTGGTGCAGAATAAGATCAGGAAGGAGGTGGCTCGAGGTCGAGTCGCCGGTCCATTTAGTGTACCACCGGTTCCTAATTTTGTTTGTTCCCCGTTAGGTGTGGTCCCAAAGAAGGACCCGGGTGAGTTTCGGCTGATACATAATTTATCAGCCCCACGTGGTCTCTCCGTCAACGAAGCGATAGACCCGGAAGTGTGTTCGGTGCGGTACGCATCATTCGATGAGGCCGTAGCCATTTTGAATCGCCTGGGGCCCGGGGCGCTGATGGCTAAATCTGATATCGAGTCAGCGTTCCGGTTGCTCCCGGTACATCCAGACGATCAGCGTCTCTTAGGTTTCATGTTTCAGGGTCATTATTACATGGATAGGTGTATGCCGATGGGGTGCTCTATATCTTGTGCCTATTTCGAAAAATTCAGTAGTTTTCTACAATGGGTCTTCACAAGGAAGACAGGTTTCCGAAATGTGATGCATTACCTGGATGATTTTTTGTTCCTGGGGGCTGCCGGGGACCCAGAATGTGGGCAGGCTTTGGCACAGTTTTGTGATTTGATGAATCAGTTTGGCGTGCCATTGGCACCAGGTAAGACTGTGGGGCCTTCCACGTGCCTCGAGTTTCTGGGGATTGAGTTAGACTCCGCAGAAGGTTGTTTTCGTTTACCAGCTGATAAAGTGTCAAAGTTCAGGACATCCCTGCAAATGTGTATAAGTGGATCTAAGGTTAAGCTGCATCAATTACAGCAGTTAGTTGGCCAGTTGAATTTTGCCCTGAGGGTTATACCAATGGCCCGCCCCTTTTCCCGTTCGATCGCTCAAGCCATGGTCGGCCTGAAGGAGTGCCATCATCGCACAAGGCTCTCGGCCGAGGTCCGCCAGGACATGCGCATTTGGTTGGCATTTCTGGCGGATTTCAATGGTCGAGTCGTCTGGAACAAACCAGCCGTGTCCTCTGAGGAGCTGGGGCTGTGGACAGATTCGGCAGGGAGCATAGGTTTCGGTGCCATATTCGGCACAAGATGGTCTGCACAAAAGTGGCCGACATGGTGGCATGACAGTGGACTGACAAGTAACATTGCTTTCCTGGAACTTTTCCCCATTTTAGTGGCCCTGAGAACTTGGCCCGAAGGATTCAGAGATCACTCGGTGGTATTTTGGTCGGACAATATGACCGTGGTCGAGTGTATCAATAGTCAGGCAGCACGATGCAAATGGATTTTGAGACTGCTCAAAGAAATTGTTTTACTTTGTATGCAATTGAATGTGCTATTCAGAGCGAGACATGTCCCAGGGGTAATGAACCAGGCGGCTGATGCACTGTCTCGTTTTCGTATACAGGCTTTCTGGGGTTTCCTTCCCACAGCGGACCCGGAGCCGGCACCCTTTCCCGAAGCTCTCTGGTCTCTCGGTGCCCCGAACTTCGTAACCTCGTGGGAGAGAGTTTAGCACCCAGGACGAGGAAGGCATATGAAGGGGCGTTCCGGTCCTATTTGGCCTTTTTGGGCACTGATAGGGAGGAGCTTTGGGGCCAGGAAGAGGGGGTGGTGGATTTTCTGATGTCCTTACATCGGGTCGGAAAATCGGTGGCCACGGCTCAGAGGCATCGGGCTGCCATTTCCTTTGTTGCTAGGGCTCACGGGATCCAGGATCCGACAGCGTCTTTCGTTGTACAGAAAGCGCTACGAGGGTGGCAACGCCTTGAGGGTCGCAGAGTAGATGAGAGGCGCCCGATAGGTTTGGATAGGCTAGCCCAGTTATTATCCAGTCTCCCTGCTACGTGTTCATCTCAGTTTGAGACGGTATTATTCCGAGCCGCTTTTACGCTGGCATTCCATGGGGCTATGCGGGTAAGCAAATTAGTGGCGAGGAACAAGCAGGATGTGACAGGAGGATTGTGCCAAGAGCACGTCCAGATCAGAGGGGAGACGATGACGGTCTCATTTGTCAGGTCTAAGACTGATCAAAGTGGGATGGGGGACTGCGTAATCATACGCAGGAGTCCCGGGTCCTCCATGTGCCCGGTAAGGTGTCTAGAAGATTATTTAGCACGAAGGGTGGCATCATGGGGGGGGACCTTGTTGAGGCACGCTGACGCCACCCCACTGACAAAGTTTCAGTTCCAGCGGGTGCTTGCGATGTCGATTGCCGCTGCGGGCATGAACCCGGGCGAGTTTGGGACCCATTCCTTTCGGATAGGGGCTGCTACAGAAGCAACAGCCAGGGGTCTGGATGTTGAACAAGTTAAACGGGTGGGGCGTTGGTCCTCCAATTGTTATAAGAGGTATGTGCGGTTGCACATGTTGTGAAGCTGTAGCAATGTACTCACGCTTCTTGTTTTTGTTTGGTTTTCAGTTACGCAAGCCTACGAGGCGGGGCGGACTTTGCAGTCGACCCTACACCGGGCCAGCGGTCAGACATCACCGGCTGTGAAAAAGGAGGTGTGGGTTGTGGGCCACTCATACGTGAGGCGTGCCGCAGACGTATTCAAGGCAGGTGATATGATTCACGTAGCTGGGGAATACGGGTACAGGGTGTCCTTCTACGGAAGAGGCGGGCTCTGTATTGACCAGTTTCAATCATTTTTTGAGGGTTTGCTAGGGCGGACGAGGTCACCGCCGTCTGTAGTGATAGTACATCTTGGGGGTAATGATTTGGTCACCACTGGTAGACGACTTCTTCTTGAGGCGATGCTTTCCACTGTAAGTTGGTTAGCGAGGAGAGTTCCAGGGTGCACAATTGCATGGTCCCATATGATCCCACGAAAGGTGTGGCGGGGGGCTATTTCGGTGCCTGCTCTGAATCATTCTGTTAGGAAGCTTAATAACAAAGTGAGTAGGCTGTTCCGTTCCAAGACTCTGCATGCTATTTCCCATGGGTGTATTAATGATGACAGTATGTATTTGGGGGATGGAGTGCATTTGTCTCGGGTGGGGAATGAGTTACTCATAGGAGACTTCTTAGCATGGCTAAAAACGTTACACCATGACCTTTAGGTAGGAGTGTTGTGGGGGGTCCGGATAGCCGGTCAACTATCCGGCCTGTGGCGGTAAGGTCATGATCGGTGAGCACTAATTAGAAGATCCCTATGAGTGGGCGTCACCCAGCACGGATGGGAGCGCTCGGGGGAGGTGGCCATTGGCCCCTCAACGGGGAGGCGGTCCCTTCTAAGGATGGGTCGCCGAAACAAGAGGAAAGGCGGTCAAGGCCCCTTCCTGGGTAGGAGGGGTTACAGCCCCCTCCTGGGGAATTTCCCGGGGCCAGGACGTCTGCGACGGCAGATATGGTAAGTTGTGTGGGGTTTGGGGGGAGGTCTACGCTACCTTCTAGATACCTCACACGAGTCCTCGTACGACCTCTAAGTGGCGACGAGTTTTATTGGGGCCCCCGTCAAGTCAAGGGAAATTGGTAATTGCACTTGAGGTACGCCTCTGGGCCGCCCCTCACAAGTGAGGGCGATATTTCTGGGTTAGGGATCTTGACACCGGTTACGACCTTGCCGTTGGCCCTTAAACGTTAGGATGTACAATTTCAAAATTTCAAGTAAATGTTTTGCAGGATGTTAGTTCGGCTAGGAGAACCTTTGTATTAGAGACTCTGTTAAGGTTAGCCAAACATCGCAATGTGGTAATGAAATTGTACATAATATGAAACTGTTTATTTAATGTTTTAACTTTTGTTTCATATTTTAATAAATACGGCCGGGGGGGTTACTCCCTCCCGTCTTCCAAAGACTTCAGAACTGTTTCCGGTTTCCCATCCTTGGGGATTGTGTTGAGAGGGGGTGGCGGGTATCTCAGCCATATGGAAAGGGGCGACCACTCGGTCCCCCCGAACGTATGGCAGAGTACCACGATCCCCCCGGGAAGCCATCTTGGGCGGGAGGCGAGTCTCGGCTGGTATGCCCGAAGCGGCGTAGCCGGGGCGCGCCTTTTCCCGCCCTAGAGTGGGTTGGCCTAGACACTGACGCGGCTGGCCACGCCCTAGGGGCAGGCAGGGGCGGGTTTACGCCCGCCCTGAAGACGGATAAAAGGAGAAGCAAGATCCGAAGGCATCCTCTTGTTCCTGTGCTCTGAAGCTGCACCTCCTCGCTGCACGTGAGCTCGAGACGGAACGAAGAGCCAATTTTGACCCACCCACCAGCCCCTGATGACAGCAAGTGGTTTTGATTAAAGTTGATGGACAACTCTGATTTTGTTTACAGGTCGTGGTATTACCGTGATGATTTTGAGTATGTAATAAAGAATGTCGATTTGTGTTTTGCAAATAAAGAAATTCTACTTTAATGTTCATTGGTAAGCATGCTTTTAATAAAAGTATAGTTGCTACTGTATTTTAGTTTAATCATTTAGTTAGCATTGTCGTATTTATTTTGGTCGGGCGGTAAGGTCATGATCGGTGAGCACTAATTAGAAGATCCCTATGAGTGGGCGTCACCCAGCACGGATGGGAGCGCTCGGGGGAGGTGGCCATTGGCCCCTCAACGGGGAGGCGGTCCCTTCTAAGGATGGGTCGCCGAAACAAGAGGAAAGGCGGTCAAGGCCCCTTCCTGGGTAGGAGGGGTTACAGCCCCCTCCTGGGGAATTTCCCGGGGCCAGGACGTCTGCGACGGCAGATATGGTAAGTTGTGTGGGGTTTGGGGGGAGGTCTACGCTACCTTCTAGATACCTCACACGAGTCCTCGTACGACCTCTAAGTGGCGACGAGTTTTATTGGGGCCCCCGTCAAGTCAAGGGAAATTGGTAATTGCACTTGAGGTACGCCTCTGGGCCGCCCCTCACAAGTGAGGGCGATATTTCTGGGTTAGGGATCTTGACACCGGTTACGACCTTGCCGTTGGCCCTTAAACGTTAGGATGTACAATTTCAAAATTTCAAGTAAATGTTTTGCAGGATGTTAGTTCGGCTAGGAGAACCTTTGTATTAGAGACTCTGTTAAGGTTAGCCAAACATCGCAATGTGGTAATGAAATTGTACATAATATGAAACTGTTTATTTAATGTTTTAACTTTTGTTTCATATTTTAATAAATACGGCCGGGGGGGTTACTCCCTCCCGTCTTCCAAAGACTTCAGAACTGTTTCCGGTTTCCCATCCTTGGGGATTGTGTTGAGAGGGGGTGGCGGGTATCTCAGCCATAGATCTTATCCGCTTTTTATCACTGCCTTGTCTTTATGAGCCACTGTGACAATAAAGCTTTATGACATCTGCGATAGTGCAGGATGGCGAGGCATTGATTAAGGACTTTATGTAAATATTGGCTTTTCCTGCCTTCTCCTAAAATCTGTTTTACAAACTCATAAATATGCTGCACTGTGGGTTTTTAAAAGTCTAATAAATACATTATTTCACAGGTAAAAAAAAGGAAAGTCAATAAGAAAGGAGTAAACAGTTCTGAATAAATAGAACCAACATGTCCCAGCGCTGTGTAGGCGCTATGTATTGTCTGTGCTTCGCCTACTAACCCTGGCTCCCGTGAGCACTTTGATGTTTCAAGTACTATGACAACCTGCTTTTTTGGTTCCACCTGCACAGCGCTTGCACAGTGCTTCTAAAATCTCTTGCATTTGATATATCTTAAAAGGGGGCTCTCATCAGGTCTCTTGGCTGAATTACTGTGTTCATTCGCTTTTGTGTGGAACTTTTTTTATTTTTATTTCCCCTGTCTGTACGTATTTAAGATACTTCTACTGAAGCTGTTCACACTGTTTAAGCCCCATTCATGGTCAAGATAAAAGCTCTACCCAGGGAAAAGGCAGACAGCCTCTAACAGTATGCTTGAATGCTTTCTTTTTATTATGTCTTTGTGTAAAGCAGATGCTTTAGCCTTAGAAAGTTTGTGGCATCTCCTATTCATGCCTCAGTGCCTTTCTCTGCACTTTGTAGGCATTATAGGAAAGGATTTTTTCAACATAATCTATTTGGTCATTATGATCAAATTCTAAATGTTGTAGCAAACGTTCCGCCTTAAAAATAAAGGTAATATACAAGAAGTAATGGTATATTTTTCGTGCTCTGAACTGACGAGACGCTCTGTGACTCTACTCCGTTTACTTTGAAATCAGATAGGTGATGCAGGATTGACGACTGCTTCATGCACAATTCTTTCCACTAAATTCTACTAAAATCGCTTTGAATCGTTCCACATTGATCCCGGTGATTCATAAAATTGCAC
Organism: Lissotriton vulgaris; assembly: GCF_964263255.1. NCBI lineage: Eukaryota > Metazoa > Chordata > Amphibia > Caudata > Salamandridae > Lissotriton > Lissotriton vulgaris. The sequence goes on from NC_141693.1 coordinate 1,985,172,936, forward strand.
CCCAGTTCTACCGGATTATCACCTCATAGCAATTACTTGCCTTCTATGAGTGAAGATCAGACACGACTTCACGTCTATCCTTGAGTTAATTGTGAGCCCAGATTTCAAACAACCAACAGTCAATTATTAAAGACACCTCGATCTCCAACAAATCCTTTCTGTGACGAAGTAGCAGTATTACTGTAAACAGATTACAATACCTCTATACAGATCACAATTGATAACAGTCCTGAGGATGGTTTCAACAATTGATTCTTAAGAAACCGAAACGTCGACAGCACATCTTATCCCTATTCTTGTTTTATTCAATGTATTTTGGGATAGGTGTTTTTTAGGTTCTGTTGAGTCACTTAGTAATTTACTTATGTGTGTACCCACAGTCCTAACTCTTATTTGTTTATTTATCTGTATATGAAGTCACTTATCTTAATGAACTATTTGATAAAACTATTTTTTCGTATACACCTTGTGTCTTTGTTTATATGTTGTGTGTTGACAATACGAAGTATTCATATTCTGTATTGAGACAATTGATATTGGATTAGTTCATTCCAAGGATTATTGATTGATCCTACCTCAAATAATTTGAACTATCAAATACAGACAAAACAAAGTCCCTTGAAGGCACTCTTACCCTTTCGCATTAACAATGAGGCACACCAATGGGCAAAACGGCACAGATGCGTGACGCATCTGTGCCGTAAAGGCAGCGCATTGCTGGAGTTGCGTTGCAAGCGCGACGCAGCTCCAGCAAGGCTCTGGGGGGCCCTATCTTGTTAATGCTGCGTCAATCCTTACACCTGCTTCAAGCAGGCACAGGGTTTTGACGCAGCATGGACCCCAAAGTGACTGAGTGAAATCTTGTAGATTTCACTCAGCCACTTTTAGGCGGCGTTCCTGCGCTGGATAGCCCCCTCCTGCGCAGGAACGCCTCCTTCTGGCGCAGGGCTTTACAACGTGACGCATCTCCCAGACGTGTCACGTTGTAAGTACCCCGCACCATGGCGCATCTTTTACGCCGCCGCTGCGTCACAAAAGTGATGCAACGGGAGCGTAAAAGGAGCGCAAGTGGCTTGTAAATCTGCCCCCAAATATTGCTATATTTTGCTACTAAACAGGCAGTCACAAGTACAGTTATCTGTCAGGCATCAGGGTCATAGGTTGAATGATGTAGCAGGAGCAGTGACACCAGGCCAAATAGCTATCAAGACTCCCCAAAACACCTAATATTGTTATATTCTGCTACTAAACAAGCAGTCACAATTGCAGTTACCTTGCAATCCAACAGCCAAGCGAGAGTAAACAGCTATGTCCGGGAGGTGGGCACCCTGGGACATAGGGAGCTGGCCCTGTAGGGGGTCCCCAGGGCCATAAGTGGCTAAAGGAGGGGGGTCGCATTGCCCCCTCCTTTCTGTTTGAAGGGTTTGCCCCAGGGAGGCGGTGGTCCCCGAGGCCGACAACCCTTACCCCTGTTGCTTAAATATTTGGTCTGCCCTAGGGAGGTGTTGGTCCCCGAGGCCCTCCTACACCAAGGAGAAGGGTCAACGTGGCCACAACCTTTTTACTTTTGAAGCTGGGGAGCTGGTTTCCCCCAGGGCTCTTATAAGCCCTACAAGGGTGTTTCACGCAGACCCCCTCTTAATATAGATTGAAGTCCAGGGGAGGTGGTCATCGCCAGGGACTTTAAAGGCCACAGGAGGGGGGGCGAGGCCCCCTCTCTTTGTTTCTTAAAATAAGCCACAGAAAGATGGTGGTCCCAGGGCCTTAAACTGCCCTTGGGGACGGGGGCCACATGCCCCCTCCCCTTTTCTTTAGTAAATGCTGGCCCCCAGGACCTGGCCCATCCAGGAGCCAATGTTTAAACAAACACGGGAAACCATGTTTGTTTTTGTTTTCTAAATAATGTGTGTGAATTTGTGAGTCCATTGTGAATTTTGCAGCCAAAATATTAAAAAAATGCTTTTTGGCCTTGCACCAGGGTTTGGGGTAAGGGTACTCCTACCTGGATATCTATAATATACCGCGATTCTAACCGCCTAAGCTTAAGAATCCGATCCAGCGGATCGGATTCTTAAGCTTAGGCGGTTAGCGTCCAGTGACTTGTGGCGGCTCCCTTACAGCAGGCAACTTGTGTTGGATTTGTTATTGCGGTCTCGCCTGAGCCTCGAGGAGTGCCCCGCCATGCCTTGGTGTGGTCTGGCTACAGAGCCAACCTGCGTTGTAGCATACAGTGCAAGCCTGCTGATTGCGGGAATGTGATAGACATGACGAACAGCAGGATGTGTCATCGCAACCCACTGGGGATTGACTTCTTATTCATTTGACAGCAAGTGCACCCAACTCAATGAAGTAAGACGCAAGGCACTACAGGAACCATCAGGCCACGTGGGTGCCCACGCCCAACCGGGCGGGGACTACAACATTCAACTGGTGCCTTAAAAACTGCCTTGACGCTCAGCTGCTGTTTGCCTGCAGCCCATGATGAATTATGGACAGTACGAAACGCGTGAGCAGTATTTAATTGTGCGAGGCTGTTTAGCATTTGGAACACTGTTTTTCCTGCACTAAATAAAAAGCGTAAAGAAACCGACTTGTGGCGGTTCCCTTACAGCAGGCAACTTGCGTTGGATATATATATATATGTATGCATATATATATATATATATATATATATATATATATATATATATATATATATATATATATACATATATATATACATGTGTGTAATATATATACTTACATTTTCGTCATAAACGCATATTCACGGTTGAAAAAGTAGTTGTATAAACTGTCATTATTAAGACGAAATCGTTGTTAAGGAATGTTGTGGTTCCGGCATTATGCTTAAGGCTGGTTCCAGTCACTCACACACACTTTAGAAGGTGGTAAGTGGACTGTGGCAGCGTCCCTACCGCTTTTAAACCTAAGCGCATTTGCGTGTAGCTCGCATGCTTTGCGGCGCGTGAGCGTTTTAATGCTTTTTTAACTCTGCACATTACTTTCTCCTCACCTGGCTGAGAAGGCTGCTTGCACAGCGTGTTGTCAGCGTGTTGTCTGTGCCCTCAGCATTTTGCTCGGCTGAGCTTCGTTAGGCGGACTACGGAGTTCTGGACTCGCCCCTCCCTCCCGCCTCGGTCTGACGCCGGTGATTAGCGCCGTTTGAGCAGAGGGCGTGGAGGGTCCGAGCCAGGCACTTCCGGTAGGGAACAGCAGCGCTCTAGTTGTTGGGACGCTGGGGGGGGTATAAGGCACTGGACACAGGAGCCTTGTGTGGTAAGTGGACTGTGGCAGCGTCCCTACCGCTTTTAAACCTAAGCGCATTTGCGTGTAGCTTGCATGCTTTGCGGCGCGTGAGCGTTTTAATGCTTTTTTAACTCTGCACATTACTTTCTCCTCACCTGGCTGGGAAGGCTGCTTGCACAGCGTGTTGTCAGCGTGTTGTCTGTGCCCTCAGCATTTTGCTCGGCTGAGCTTCGTTAGGCGGACTACGGAGTGCTGGACTCGCCCCTCCCTCCCGCCTCGGTCTGACGCCGGTGATTAGCGCCGTTTGAGCAGAGGGCGTGGAGGGTCCGAGCCAGGCACTTCCGGTAGGGAACAGCAGCGCTCTAGTTGTTGGGACGCCGGGGGGGATATAAGGCACTGGACACAGGAGCCTTGTGTGGTAAGTGGACTGTGGCAGCGTCCCTACCGCTTTTAAACCTAAGCGCATTTGCGTGTAGCTCGCATGCTTTGCGGCGCGTGAGCGTTTTAATGCTTTTTTAACTCTGCACATTACTTTCTCCTCACCTGGCTGGGAAGGCTGCTTGCACAGCGTGTTGTCAGCGTGTTGTCTGTGCCCTCAGCATTTTGCTCGGCTGAGCTTCGTTAGGCAGACTACGGAGTGCTGGACTCGCCCCTCCCTCCCGCCTCGGTCTGACGCCGGTGATTAGCGCCGTTTGAGCAGAGGGCGTGGAGGGTCCGAGCCAGGCACTTCCGGTAGGGAACAGCAGCGCTCTAGTTGTTGGGACGCTGGGGGGGATATAAGGCGGATGTGCTGTCGTCAGCGCAGCGGACGAGCGCAGCGGGCGCGACGAAGGCGCGCCGGAGTTGCGCCTGAGTTAAGCCCGTCTGCGCCCGTCCGTGGCCGATTGCGGCCCAGGGCCAGACCCCCTGCCTCTCCCTCCTGTCAAGTCTGCTGGAGTCGAGATGATTTACTTCTCCTCCGCAGAGAGCTGCGTGGGCTTTGCCCTCACAGCATTGAGGCAGGGAACAATGCGGGCTGCAGCCACTGTGATTACACTTTCAACACAGGTAAGGCACTAACTGCAGGCCAGCATACTTTGGTATGTGGTCTACTAAACGTACGCTCCCTACGAAAACACTCCCTCGACATCCATGACCTTCTCACTGGGAAACAATGGGATCTGTTTTTCCTCACGGAAACCTGGCTTGACCAAGACTCTATGCCGGAGATCATTGAGGCCATTCCAGAAGGTTACTGCCTGCAAAGGCTAGACAGAATACGGGGGAGAGGGGGCGGCATAGCTATTGTTGCTCGACAAGACTATCAATGTCAGCTAGATCGCACTGTGATTGACGACAGTGAGGCTGGCGCCTTTTCCATTTCTATTAATGGCTGTTTCACTTTGAAAGGCCTGTTAATTTACCGCCCTCCAGGCTCCACTGCAGCCTTTGTTGAAAAGCTAGTGGAAGGCGTCACAGAAGCCGCTTTACGCTCGGACAAATACCTGGTCCTAGGGGATCTTAACTTACATCTAGATACCCCCACAAGCAGGGTGGCGAGTGAGCTATGCCATACGATGGCCAGCTTACAATTCGAACAGAAGGTATTGCAACCCACCCATAAGTTGGGCCACCTTCTAGACCCAGTTTTTGCTAACTGGAACCAAGTGGATGCCCAAACTCCGATTCCCATCGCATGGTCCGACCATCTCCTCGTCCCCTTTACCATCGAAATACAGGGACCTCGCCCCAATGACCCTCCCGCTGATAAACACCCTAGGCGCAGATGGACAGCGTTCTCCCAGGCCAAATTCAATCTGGCACTCACCGAGAAAGGTCATCCTGGGGGCGATGGGGTTGATGAAATTAATTTCAAACTTGATCAGCGCATTCTGGAAGCCCTGAATCAGGTGGCACCTTTGGGTATGGCGAAATCAGGGGGCCGAGTGCAACGATCGGCACCTTGGTACAATGAGGATCTGCGAACGGCCAAAGCAACATGCAAACGCGCCGAAAGGCAATGGAGGATAGCCTATTCCACGCAGGCCAAAACAGTTTACATAGATTGTAGACGTGCCTATCACACGCTGATTAGGAAGGCCAAATCATTGTACTACTGCAATAAGATAGAGGAAGCAAAGCAGTCCACCAAGGAGCTTTTCTCTATTTATAAATCTATTGCAATAGGAAAACCCGCCGCAGTGCCTAAGAAACTCTGCACCACGGAGGGCTGCAATCGAATTGCTGAGTTCTTTGCATCCAAGGTCTCCAACATTTACAATTCCTTCCCCCAGAGGACAGACAGTGGTCCTGCCCCCTCGGAATTCCCAAGAATGAAAGGGGAACATCAGCTAAGTACTTTTGTTACTCCTTCCACTACGGAGCTTCTCCGTATTTGTGGATCCATAAAATCCGGTTCCCCTAGAGATCCGACCACTCCCAGTCGGCTAAAGGACAGTTTGCCAGTACTAGAGCCCTATGTGCGTCAGTTACTGGACATCTCCTTTGAGTCTCAGGTGGTCCCGAAGGCCTGGAAACAGGCAGTGGTACTTCCTCTGCAAAAGAAGACCAACGTTAGCTTCGAAAAGCTGGATAACCTCCGTCCTATTTCCCTCCTTCCCTATATGGCGAAGGTGGCGGAAAAAATAGCCAACATACAGCTTATGCAGTTCGTGGAGACGGCTTCGCTACTCCACGACTCGCAATTTGGCTTCCGCCCCCGTCACTCGACGGAGTCTGCTCTCCTCGTGGCGGTGGAAGCACTCAGACAGGGAGTAGACGAGGGCCAAACGATGGCATTGATCCTACTAGACTTAAGCGCAGCATTCGACACTGTAGCACATTCCACCTTGCTACAGTGTCTGAATGGAGGAGGGGTGGCAAAAGGGCGCCTTCCAAGGCGGCCCTACAGAAGCTACATTGGCTTCCCGTGAGGAGAAGAGTGGAATACAAAGCCCTCTGCACCTGTCATCGAATTTTGAATGGCAGGGCGCCCGACCCTCTGAATAAACTGATCGAAGTGTATCATCCAACACGAGCGCTCAGATCTGCAGGGGGCGGTCTTCTCAAGATCCCTAGAGTTAAGAAAGCCCGCATGGGAGGCAGGTCCTTTAGATGCTTAGCGGCTAATAACTGGAACAAATTACCAGTGGACCTGCGCTTGGAACCGGAGGAAGCCAGGTTCCGAGCGAGTTTGAAAACCTTCCTTTACACAAAATAATGGTCCGCTCTGTTTTTGTGCTCCCTGCTTGCTGCCTCTCCCTCTTTTACGCCGGTGTGCGTAACGCAGCGCTCTACAAATGTCCCAATAATAATAATAATAATAATAATAATAATAATAATAATGGCAGGAGCTGCGCTTGGCTGGATCAAGTCCTTCCTTTCTGAGAGGTGCTTTCAAGTCAGATTGGGTGACTGCTATTCCAGGGAGATTGAGTTGGGCCAGGGCGTACCTCAGGGTTCGTCCCTGAGCCCAACTCTATTCAACATCTACGTCTCCCCCCTGGCGGCTATCGTGGAGGGGTATGGTCTCCGCTTGGTGTCCTACGCCGATGACACGCAGTTGGTCATCTCCCTATCGCGCGCGCCCGGACTTGCGGCGGACATCTTCAGGAACTGCATGAAAGACCTTGCTGCCTGGATGTCTGCAAACTGTTTAAAGTTGAACGGGAGCAAGACCGAGGTGCTCGTGGTGGGGGGTGTACCGTCTGCGTGGTCGTCGGCGTGGTGGCCACCCTGTCTGGGGGAAGTTCCTGCTCCCTGCCGTGAGGCCAGGAACCTTGGCGTGTGGCTGGATAAGGACCTCACCTTTGGCCCACAGGTCGGTCGGGTGGCAGGGATATGCTTCAGTGTTCTGAGAGCCCTTAGGAAACTATTAGATCTGCTTCCCATCTCTGCTCGTCAGACACTGGTGCATGCCTTGGTCACCTCCCGACTTGATTATGGGAACCTGCTCTATTTGGGGGCCACAGGCAGGGTCATCGGCCGCCTGCAGGTTCTTCAAAATGCGGCAGCGCGGCTGGTCCTCAGACTCCCTAGGAGGTCATCCGCCAAACCAGCCTTACGGGCCCTCCACTGGCTCCCCATTGAGAGGAGAGTGGAGTTTAAGGCCCTTGCCACTTGTCATCGTATCTTGAACGGCAAAGCACCTCTTCCGCTCCAGAGCCTAGTATCCCATTATGAGCCTGCACGCAGTCTTCGGTCCTCGCAGACCGGGCTGTTAAAAGTCCCAAGAATATTCAAAGCTCGTATGGGAGGTAGATCCTTTAGATACCTTGCTCCCAAGCGCTGGAACAATCTTCCGCTGGAACTTCGGCTTGAACCCTCCGAAGTCCAGTTTAGGAAAAAACTTAAAACGCACCTTTTCAGCAGATAGCTTGGTTGGGAGGGGGGGGACAGTCACTCCACTTGTCATAGCGCGGGGACACGCCAGTGGCATAACCAGGCGCTTAATAAATGTCCATTAATAATAATAATAATAATAAGGTGATTGCAGACGGCACGTGTACCGCACCACAGATGATGTGTGTGCATGTGTGAGTGTCTGTGTGTGTAGTAAAAATGAGATGGGGATCTCTGAGGGCTTCAAATGATACATTTTCCATCTGGGTGTTCGTAGCTGATAAAAAAAATAAAAAAGCAATTAGCTTTGATGCAAAATTAGAAGGTTGTTTTCAGCCTTATTTAAGGCAGCAATATTATCATGGGTGCACCGGTAAATGCCAACTCAACTGTAACATGGCACTTGCTCTCAAGTAGCTGGTGACAGGTCACCATATACACCATGTGCTGTGCCACAAATGTGTCACAGTGCAAACACTATGCAAGAAGTGCTAATATTTTCCTTCCTCCCAGGTACAGAAGAAGTCAGAGTGAATTAAACAGCTGTTGCTCTGATACTGAGTCTGTCTAATGTGTTTTCGTTGACATTTCAGTCAGTCTGTCTTGAAGAAGCAGCTTTAAGTTTGTTGGAGGCTTTTCAAAGATAGGAAATAGCTTTGGAACTTTACAAAGAATAATATCTAGGTTGATCAACTAGAAGAGCTGGTTGATTTGTGTCTGCAGTAGTGAGTTGCCTACAGTCATATCATCTGTCAATGTCGATTGATAAGACAAAATCCACAGTACTAAGTTCAAATGCGCTGCAGATGATATGACTGTAGTAACTACTGGAAAGTCACATAATTGAGACACAAGAACTTGAACTTATAAGACAAAGTAGAAAAGTCAAGTTGATAGTCCAGTATTCCGAATAATGAAGAATACACAATAAATAAAAGAATATACTTGGCTTTAAACAAAAGTTCTGTCCTGAGGAAGGTGTTTAATCAATTCCAACGTAAAGCACCGAAACGCGTCGACATAAGGACACCAAATATTTTTATTTATATGAAATTGTATTAATTTGTATGCTATATGTTTTATTTGTGTAACTCTTGCCAACAAAGACTCACAGATCAATTTAGAAATTGTATGGAATAAGAATATCTTTTGATCTGAGCATTTGATTGCATATTGTTTTTATTCTGTTTTTAACCTATGTTTTTGAAATTCAATCTGGTTTTTCACAAAATAAATGTGTGAGAAATGAGGAACCCATAAGAGCTCTAACCATTGAGCCACACTTCTCCAGTGAAGAGGATCCCCTCGTGTCAGGAGAACCGGGAGTATCTGTAATCGGAGCTCCAGAGGTTCGGGGGTCTGACCAGTCACAGGGTTTAAATCCTGGACTGGGGTTCCAGGTTCAGGGGTTGCCTGACCTTGAGGGTGGGGTACCTGTAATTAAGGTCCCTATTGGTTTGACTCCCAGGGGTACTTCTCCGGGTAAGAGGGTGCAGAAGTCTGGGAGGGGGTGCAGAGTAAGCATGGACGAATTTTGCGAATCTGGCGTTTGCGAATTTGCGTATTTGCGAACTCGCAATCCGTACAATCCGCAAATTCTCGCGAATTTGCGGATTTTTTTTGTATTTATAGATTTTGCAAGGGTTTCTGCCAGTTCGCGAGGATTTTGTACCAGTTCGCAATTGCGAACTTACTTGTCGGCACGCAACGGTCGCGACTATGTTGTTTCTACGTCTGGTTCATCATCACAGGTTTACAGCACCCTCTGTTTCAACACTGCCACCCTCTGTTTCACCCATGCCACCCTCTGGTATATCAATGCCACCCTCTGGTTCATCATCATCACTGTAGATTATGGGGGGGAAAAGCAAGCACACCTGCCCTTCTTCAACTGACATGAATTAATTTGGGGTTGATTTATTAATGTGTCACTGTTTTAAAATTCCAGTCTGCCACCTGCTTCCTTATCTGTAATTTGCTTTCTGTTGCAGTGCAATTTTTTTTCCAGGACCTTTGTGGCCTACTTGTAGCTATTCTATGATCCGGCTGTGAGGGTCAGAGCAGGGTCATACAATTGTTGCAACTAGCAACTGAACTCTGGAGGGACCCCAGTCAGGAAGCACTACAGGGAATGGTTACTAATGATGAATTTGAACTTTTGCACCTGCTGAGTGCTTTCAGTTTAGCAAAACTCCTTTTTCTGCAGAACAGCAAATGTAATGCCCCAAACAAACTTACTTGTGAAAGTTGATTTCTAATCCAAAAGTGATCCAAAGAAAGTCAAAAGGCCTCAAATGCAAACAAGCATTGGAAATGCAATAGGTCTCGCATTAGGAAAGTTTGACCTATTGGTATTGTAAATGACACTTTTTTTATTTATGTGTTGGTTTTGAAAGTAGCAAAATTAATAGCTTTGTCAGTTACAATGTCAATAGTTTTAACTTTTGCAAATGTGACACCTATAGCATTTGTAATGCAGTGTGTGTTGTATTTACGTGACTTAGATGTATTTATATTACAAATAACAATGGCTTTAAATTTTGTAAATAATTAATACTTAAATAAAAGTTATTGTAATTTATAATGGCAATAGCTTAAATGTTTGTAAATAACTTTTGTGAAGATTATGTTCAGTGTATTTTATTGTGACGAAAATCCAAGAACATTGCCTTTGCACCTACACACACACACAGAGCCACACACATATAGATGTGGTGGTGGTGGATCTGGGGGATATGGTGGTGGCGGATGTGGTGGTGGATGTGGTGGTGGATGTGGTGGTGGTGGTGGTGATGGTGGATGTGGTGGTGATGGTGGTGGATGTGGGGGTGGATGTGGTGGTGGATGTGGTGGTGGTGGTGGATGTGGTGGTGGTGGATGTGGTGGTGGTGGAGGTGGTGGATGTGGTGGTGATGTGGTGGATGTGGTGGTTGTGGATGTGGTGAAAGTGGTGGTGGATGTGGTGGTGGAAGTGATGGTGGTGGGTGTGGTGGATGTTGTGGATGAGGTGGTGAATGTGGTGGTGGATGTGGTGGTGGTGGTGGTGGATGCAATGGTGGATGTGGTGGTGGATGTGGTGGTGGTGGATGCGGTGGAAGTGGTGGATGTGGTGGTGGATGTGGTGGTGGATGCGGTGGATGTGGTGGTGGTGGTGGATGCGGTGGTGGTGGAAGTGGTGGTGGATGTGGTGGTGGTGGATGTGGTGGTGGTGGATGTGGTGGTGGATGTGGCGGTGGTGGATGTGGCAGTGGTGGATATGGTGGTGGATGTGCGGTGGATGTCATGGTGGATGTGGTGGTGGATGTCATGGTGGATGTGGAGGTGATGGTGGATGTGGTGGTGGTGGTGGATGTGATGGTGGATGTGGTGGTGATGATGGATGTGGTGGTGGATGTGGTGGTGGTGGATGCGGTGGATGTGGTGGATGCGGTGGTGGTGGTGGATGCGGTGGTGGTGGTAGTGGTGGTGGATGTGGCGGTGGATGTCATGGTGGATGTGGAGGTGATGGTGGATGTGATGGTGGATGTGGTGGTGGTGGTGGTGGATGTGATGGTGGATGTGGTGGTGATGGTGGATGTGGTGGTGGATGCGGTGGTGGTGGATGTGGTGATGGTGGATGCGGTGGTGGTGGTGGATGCAGTGGTGGTGGATGGGGTGGTGGTGGTGGTGGATGCGGTGGTGGTGGTGGTGGTGGTGGATGGGGTGGTGGTTGTGGTGGATGTGGTGGTGGATGTGGTGGTGGTGGGTGTATTGGTGGTGGTGGATGCGGTGGTGGTGGATGCGGTGGTGGTGGATGTGGTGGTGGTGGATGTGGTGGATGTGGTGGTGGTGGATGTGGTGGATGTGGTGGTGGATGTGGCAGTGGATGTCATGGTGGATCTGGCGGTGATGGTGGATGTGATGGTGTATGTGGTGGTGGATGTGATGGTGGATGTGGTGGTGGATGGGTGGTGGTGGTGGTGGATGCAGTGGTGGTGGATGGGGTGGTGGTGGTGGTGGATGCGGTGGTGGTGGTGGTGGTGGTGGATGGGGTGGTGGTTGTGGTGGATGTGGTGGTGGATGTGGTGGTGGTGGGTGTATTGGTGGTGGTGGATGCGGTGGTGGTGGATGCGGTGGTGGTGGATGTGGTGGTGGTGGATGTGGTGGATGTGGTGGTGGTGGATGTGGTGGATGTGGTGGTGGATGTGGCAGTGGATGTCATGGTGGATCTGGCGGTGATGGTGGATGTGATGGTGTATGTGGTGGTGGATGTGATGGTGGATGTGGTGGTGGATGGGTGGTGGTGGATGCGGTGGTGGTGGATGGGGTGGTGGTTGTGGTGGTGGATGTAGTGGTGGTGGGTGTGGTGGATGTGGTGTTGGCGGGTGTGGTGGATGTGGTGGTGGATGTGGCGGTGGATGTGCATGAGTGGTGTGCGGAGTCTGCAAATTGGGATGAGAGCACATTGATGTCCGGTACTGAACTCGAGGAGGAGGAGGAGGCTTCTGTCACAGACGGCACGCGGCCACTCGGCTCAACCTTAAGCTCGCACGAGTAAAGCAAGGGGCCGTCTATTACTGTTTACTGTAACAAAAATAAGGTGCACTGCTTCCTTAATTATCTGTTTTACATCTGTGCAGGGAGCAGGAGGGCGGGGAAGAGTGGGAACAGCAAATGTATCTTTGCCGAAGTTAAATGCGCAATATTTTTCCTTTATGTCAATTTTGTTCCCATCCTGTTTCCCTTTGAGTAGCCGTGCGTTTTTTCTGCTTCCCTATCTGACAAGAATAATACATTTAAAGAGGTGGTATAATACTCCCTCTGAGTATCTGTGTACTTTTACAAAAAACATTAAAACACTCATTTAAATGTATCAACATTGGCATGATGAAATCCTGAAATTCAACAAGGAGCTGCAGAGGGAAACTCAATGCCAAGCCACCCTCCAATCAACATTTAATTCAACAACTAGGACCTAGCATTGAAGGGCACTTTCAACAAATTTTATATATGAATACGTAGGATTAATCCTACGTATTCATAAATACAATTTGTTGAAAGTGCCCATCAATGATGAAAACCTGAGTCAGTTTATGTGAGATTGAAAACTACAGGTTGGTTCCAGGCTGTTGTGTACCAATGCGTGCGTTTAAGAATAAGGTAATACCGCTCTTTTCTACTCTGTTGCTGTCAACTAACCAATCATTTGATCAACACTTGGACATGACACAACGCCATCTGTTTCGTAAGATTCAGCAACGAAATGTCTTTAGCAGGATTCAAGTACCGCGCATCAGTGGCTCGGCCTCAACTGTCCCTCGAGTGAGGCAGAACTTCCTGGATTTAACAAGCTGATAAGGAAGCAGTTTAACTAATTGCCCCCGGGAGTAAGATTTCAACTACTTTGGCTGTCCTCTGCAATTTGCAAGAACAAGGATGTGTGGGAACCTACATAACTAGACAATAAAGTTAACAGTGCGGTATTAGCAACAGACCCTGAAATTTGCCGAGGATCACAGTCTTGCACATTCGAGCTGACCTGTGGCAACAAAATGCGCAGCAACAATTACATTGAAACACGCGTCCTGCCCTCGGTAAATTTGAAGTAGTTGATGTTGGGAAACCCCACATGCCAGCCCCATGCCTTCTGACTATATATATTTGCTAAACTTCGTGGAGACAGCTATGTGTAAAATGTGATTCCTTGCGCATACGCCTCAATGTATGGAAAGCGCTTTGACGTCAATGACGCCACAGTCTGAGCTATATTAAAGTTAATGATAAATTAACATAGCTAGAGAGTTCAGCCTGTTTTGGCAGCCCGAGATACTTAAAGTGAGGTAGAGAACTCATGCAGCGCCAAAGATATAGCTCTAACGTGGGAGGAGAAATACGAGATGGCCTGGCGGCCGTGAGACGTGTGAAGCAGGGGGCGGGGGGAGCGGATACCTTTGAAGTGAAGCTAAGCTTCACTTCAAAGGCTTGTTGGCACAGCGCATGCTGGGGGATGACTGTGGGAGGGAGGCTGGTGTCTGTGCACGCGCTTTTTATGGCAATGCACATGCGCATTGAGCGAGCTTTTCACGGGCACTGCACGGAATCGCCCGATCTCGGTAAGCTCTGTGTAAGCTCCTTTATATCTCGCTCCGCTCAATGCGCATGCGCATTGATAGGTCACGAGACCTAAAAAGGGCAGGCAAATGTCAACCTGAGGAGTTATTCTGATAAAAATCATCATTTTCAGAAGGTCTATGCTGCTTGCTAGTGGATTTCTTGTGCAGAATTGCAAATTTTGTAATTTCGCGAGTGTTGCTGCCCGCCGCACCTACATGTTCGCAATTGCGAACTTACGCCGCACGCCGCAAAATTGTATCACCAAGAAAAAAAAATCCGCTGCGTGCGAATTTGCGGATTTTCGGTAAATTCGCGAGCGTTCGCGGATCGCGAATTTACAGAAAATCTGCAAAATCCGCGAGCGGAACGGATTTTCCGCCCATGCTTAGTGCAGAGGGAGGAAGGTCTCTCCTCTGTCACCAGATCAGCCACAGGGCGCAGATCCCGGGTTGAGTGGCCAGGGACAGGGGTTGCCTCCCCTGGTGGGTGGGGTGACTGTAAACCGTGTCCCCCCGGGATTGACTCTCAGGGGTACTACTCCAGGTAGGAATGTGAAGAGCTCTTGGATGGGGTGCAGGGGGAGGGAGGACTCGCCCCTGTCACCGGTCCAACCTGAGGGTTTCGACTCCAGGTTGGGGAGAGAGTGGTGTTCTGAGGGTGTCCCATGTAGGAGAAGAGGGCGGAATCTCAGAAGGAGAGGTAGGGGGAGGAGGGCCTCGCCCTTGGTGGCTGGTCAGCCTATGCGTTCGGACTCCAGGTGGGAGGACCAGTGGCAGTTTGGTAGGCGGAGAGTGGTCAAAGGGAACTACGGGCCTGAGGCTAAAGCCTCCCACTCTGTGAGAGAGCAAGGTCCAGAGACTTCTGGATGGCCTAGAGGCCCGTCCTGGCCACATCCCACTAGACAGCTTCAGTGGGGTGGTTTGGTTGGTGAAGGGAGGGTTGCAAGAGGGAACCATCGGGTTCCAGAGTGGAGAAGAAACTGCAGGTGCTCCTGGAGTTTCGGGCCTGCATCCACCTTTTTCCGTCCCAAGCAGGGAAGCCCATCAAGGCAATGATTGGTCTACCCTGGCTTTTGGCTGTGGTAGAGATGTGTTGGACTTGGCCCTTTTCCCCCCAAATTTTCCGCTTTTCGCCCCCCTAATTTGAGATGTCTCCCCCATGGTGAAGGTTACCGAATAGGCCATGTGTGGTGTGAGACTCCATGTTAATGTTAAATGCAATGCAATGGTGTGTACATTTATTTTCTCCCATTGTAACCATGTACCCTCGTGAAATGCTGCATTTGTGTTTTGCATTTAAAATGGCTGCCAAGGCTATGCGTTGTGCCACCTGACTGTAGGAGGTTAGCAGTCTAGTTGATAGGTACCAAGCCACCCCTGCATTTGGAGGGAAAGCCTGGCACCCAGGGTGCTCTACTCCTCCCCCTGAGCCAGTTAGAACTAGTTTGACTGTCTGAGGTGGATTAGCGGTCTAGTTGTCTGGTACCCAGCAATCCCAGCATTTGGAGGGACCTTCTAGAAGCTTCCAGGCTTTCTGGTGTAGGGAGAGCAGTAGAGATGTGATGAGCAGAGACACGGCTAGGACAGGACTGTGAGGGAACCTGCTGCAAGGGGATACCACCACTTGGGCCTGTGTGCTGGACCCTGCACCCATCTAGGACCCCCCTACTGTCCCCAGGGCTTGTGAAGCCCCACTTCAGGAGTTCAGGCTGCCATGTGGGAGGAGGGCCAGGCTGCATTGGGGATGGTGAAAGCCTACCACCCTGCTTTGATGATGCCCCCACTACCTTCTGACCTGACCCAGTAGTGCCACTGCTCTGTCCCCCGGGCCCCTGAGGAAGGAGGACCCCCCTAGGTCCCTGGAGCTGCCGGCACCTTGCGCTACGCAAGCTCTGCGCAAAGAAGCGACCAGAAGGGAAGGAGCATCTGGGACCTCGCCACCCAGGAGGTGAGGAGTGTTACCCTGGGCCTGCTGCTGGGACTGTCTATGTCTGGTTGAGCTAGTATAGGCATAGAGCGCGTGTAATCTTAGAATTTTACTAGTAGACTTGCTTTCTTTGCAGATAGTAACCAAGAAGCCCAGATTCTTAATGGAGAGGATAACGCAACTTTGGTGAGCTTATATACATAAAGGGGGTTACAGCACTCGATACAGTGCCAGTGTTTAAGTTTGACAGATTTAATGTGCAAAGAGGGAAGAGCAGTTCCATTGGTCACCGAGATATGTGGAGATCAGATTCTCTTAGTAGCATAAGAAGGTGGCTCAGTTTCTTTTGGGCAGTGGCTAGTGTTAATGCATGCAATTAAGATGTGTTATTGTATTGGTTAAGTTCAAACAGTATTCAAGAACGCTGTTGTTGATACGTGTGGTGTAGTAATTTTCCAGTCCTTTACTGAGTCATGAATTTTTTGAGAATATCAATTTTGCTGGCAAGACAGAAATTTTCTAATATACCCTTGCTTTTTTGCATCTTAGATAGTGAAATATCAAGAAGCATTCCCCGCAGGTGCCGGTACGTGCTCGAGCACAGATAGCTTCGGTGCTCACGCACGAGTTATTATTGTCTTTCCACTTAGACTTATTTCTTTCAGTCACAGCTACTTAGTATCAAGTAAGTGAACACTTAGAGGAATAGATTCCCCATCAGGCTTCTGAACAAATTGATGTCTAGGTTGTGATACATATATATCTTGTCGTTTTCGTTCTCAGCTGAGAGATTGAGATTTATCAACTTTACATGTTGGAGCACTTGAATTCTGATAAATGACATTGAGGAGTTGAGATGTGAGTACCTTTGTTACTATTTTTGCCCCTACAACATACGCAGTATGGTGGCACACTTACCATCAATATCGAGTTTATCCCTTGTTGCGCCCTGAACTTTGTAAATTAACACTGTAACGCAAGACACATTGATAGCGGTAGAGAAGTTTTCTCCAGTTTAGTTTTTACCTCTTTTCTCTTTCTATTTTTTGACCTGGATCAATTGTCCGATGTTTATATCACTCATGTAATCAACTGTTCAAATTAGATGCCAGAACACATATATCTAGCTTCAGTGTTTTTCATGAACTGCCTTCGCAAATTATTTAATGAGATGTTAGTTGAAGTTCTTTGTAAACAAATGAAATGTTAACACGGATTATTGATACGTTGTTTCATTCTTACAGTGCCCCTGAAGAAGGGAACCCCCCGAAATGCATTGGGCCTATTTCTCAACTATGTCTTCACCTTCATCAAAAAGTTTTTCAACATCAGAGTTATTACAACAAATTTATAATGTGATGACATTTACTTGTTAATTTTCAGATTGTGTATTGATTTCAAAATGAATATGTTGAAATGAACAAGATTTACAAGCAAAAGATTATATAAAGCTACGTTTTGAAAAAGAATTTCTTTCTTTGAATTTTCTCTTCGAGTGATAACATTGAAATATTATAGGTTATCAATTGTTCACATTGGTTATACTTTAAACATATAGGAGTGCGCTTGGTAAACTAGTGGAATTTTCCACCAGAGGTTGACTGTTACTTTGGGCTGGCTGCCTTACAACCAGGCAGCACACAAACAGTGTACAAATATTATATGAACAGTATATTAGTATTACATTAGGGAGTGCGCAGATAAGAAAAACATTTATACATTTATTTTCCCCCATTGTAACCATGTACCCTGGTGAAATGATGCATTTGTGTTTTGCATTTAAAATGGCTGCCAAGGCTATGCGTTGTGCCACCTGACTGCAGGAGGTTAGCAGTCTAGTTGATAGGTACCAAGCCACCCCTGCATTTGGAGGGAAAGCCTGGCACCCAGGGTGCTCTACTCCTCCCCCTGAGCCAGTTAGAACTAGTTTGACTGTCTGAGGTGGATTCGCGGTCTAGTTGTCTGGTACCCAGCAATCCCAGCATTTGGAGGGACCTTCTAGAAGCTTCCAGGCTTTCTGGTGTAGGGAGAGCAGTAGAGATGTGATGAGCAGAGACACAGCTAGGACAGGACTGTGAGGGAACCTGCTGCAAGGGGATACCACCACTTGGGCCTGTGTGCTGGACCCTGCACCCATCTAGGACCCCCCTACTGTCCCCAGGGCTTGTGAAGCCCCACTTCAGGAGTTCAGGCTGCCATGTGGGAGGAGGGCCAGGCTGCATTGGGGATGGTGAAAGCCTACCACCCTGCTTTGATGATGCCCCCACTACCTGCTGACCTGGCCCAGTAGTGCCTACTGCTCTGTCCCCCGGGCCCCTGAGGAAGGAGGACCCCCCTAGGTCCCTGGAGCTGCCGGCACCTTGCGCTACGCAAGCTCTGCGCAAAGAAGCGACCAGAAGGGAAGGAGCATCTGGGACCTCGCCACCCAGGAGGTGAGGAGTGTTACCCTGGGCCTGCTGCTGGGACTGTCCGCCCCCCTTTCGCTGTGCTCCTGGACGTGCAGGGCCTGGAGGAGGCACTGCGTGCCAAGCGCCATAATCCTGGAAGCACTGTGCTGCAGAAGCCCTGGGTAGTCCTGAAGTGCCTGAACTGTACTGCCTGCTGTGTGTACCTGCAAAGCGCCGTTTCAACCAAGCGCTGGACTGTTAGAAGCGCTGCCTGGCCCTGGATAAGTGCTACCTGCTAAGCGCTGTGATCTAGAAGCACTGTATGAGGAGCTGGGCTGAGGAGAAGTGCTGTGTGCTGGCTAGCGCTGCACAGCTGGAAGAGGCTGCTTTTGTGTTCCTAAGCGCTACCGGGCCAGATCCTGCCACCTCTCAGCCTTGTAAATAGGGCAGGAGCCTACCCCACCTCCGCTCGGGGAGCAGTGTCTGCGTCTGTCTGGTGAGGCCTCGAGGCACATTGTCGGTGCCTGCCTCCCACCCTACTGCCCAGGAGGCCCGGAGCGAGGAGCAGAAACGAGGAGACATTGCCAAGAGTCCGGTGAGTGTGGGGTTCAAACAGACTGTGTTGGGGGGTGTATCGGGGCATACTGTTGGTACCCAACCCCCGGTGCCAGCATTCCGTGGTGAACTGCCGCCCCCAAGAACAGTATTGTTCTCCAGGTGCCCCGCCTGGCAGAGGGCACCTGCAACGTTGGGCCAGTAGACCCAGGACAGAGACTTGGAGGTGTGGGCTCTGGGTGGTTCAGGGACTTGGGTCGTGCCTGCAGAAGTGAATTGCCTGATTCCAGGCCAATAGGGGAAGTCAGGCTATGGAAGTTTAGCTGCAGATGGTCCTGCCTCATGGGTGATACCACTGTTGAGGGGGAGGAATGCAGGTCTTGGGTGCCTAGTGTTTTTATGTCACCAGGAGGTGCTTTTGAGCCCCTATTCGGCTAAGGCTGTGTGCTTAGGTCACTGCACCAGGACTCATGATTAGTTGAGCCAATGTGGATGTGTGCTCTGCCATTCTTATGAGCACCGTGATGCCTGCCCAAGGATAAGGCTCCTGTCTGACGCCCAGAGGTCCCTTTACTGAGGCCCAATGTCAATGTTATGCACCCATTGTTTCTTTTCTTGCAGGAGGTGCTAAGGCCAGGCCGGCTGTGTTACACCTAGTGTTATGCCCACTGTTGATATGTTCTGTGCCAAAGGTATGTGCCCCAGGTTGGGCATGATTATTCCAGCCCAGGCCTGATATTACATTTGCATGTCTATGCCAGTTGTTAAGGCCAGGTGCCGCCTGTTTCTTTTCACAGGAGACGCGGATGCAGGCCCTGTTGTGTGGCGATGCCTCCATACCTAGTGTGTATTTTATGTCTAATGCTTTAGTTTACGCCTACAGCTTACGTCTAGGTGAGGCCAAGGATTAAGTCCTGAGTTTGCCCTGCGATATTGACCTTTGGTTTCAGCATTAGTATGTCTTTCCCTCACGTATTCTCCTAAGGTTTCATGCCAATGATAACACGTTTTTATTTCAACCATGGACTCACGGACTTAACATTTTATTCCTGCAACTTTCCCATGTAAATAATCCCCTTTGCATTCATTGCTCAGGCGCCAGTTGGCGCCCCCTTGTGATTACTGCTACTGTTGTGTTTTACCTTTGCAGGTTGGAGATAATACAACACCTATTCTTTTTCCAACCAGAAGCAGTGTTGTGTCTTTTGTGGTGTGCCTGGTGTGTCGTCTGTGGGTACTGCGTGGATGCTTTGCACATGTCCTCTGTAGTTTGACCTGCCCGCTCTGCTCCATGCTACCCCCTGTAGAATTGGCAACACCATTTCTAACAGGCAGCTGATCTTTCACTAAGCTTCAGCGTTTAAGGGTAATATGTTTGATCTCATTACTAACTGCATTGAGTGTACTGACGCAATAATATGGTCAATCTCTGAAGTACGTTCATGAGGTTCCAGAAATGTTTCACAGGAATTCCACCATACCGTTTTGCATGCGTGTTTGACTTGTCTCTTAGGGTAACCTCTCTCGATGATCCTTGTGATCTGTGTCAGATTCTATAAAGTTGTCCAACTGTTTGCTTTAGTTTCTATAGATGTGCAGAAACTGACCAAAAGGTGATTTGTCCCTGAAGTTCCTGGGGTGATGGCTGCCATGCTACAAAAGGAAGTTACGTTCTGTGGGCTTCCTGGACAGTGAAGTGTATATGTTGTTGTTATCTATTCTGATCCAAAGGTCTAAGAATTGAATGTATATAGAGTCATGATTCAGGGTAAATTGGATATCAGCCGAAAGAGTGTTTATCCATTGGTGAAAGTCCTGGAATCTAGTGATGGACCGTTTCCAAATGAAAGAAAACATCGTTGATAAACTTCACCTAGTGGAGAATGTTATCTGAAAATGGATTGCAATGGGAAGAAATGTGGGACTCCTCATAGTCAGTCCCATCTTGAAACGTCTGCAGTGCACCGATCACTGCCCAGCGTTCTCCGGCAGCTCAATATCCTCAGATGTGAATCACAGCCTGGAGGAAAGACCTTTCTCTTTGTAGCAAGAAGGCTGAGTGTTGGCCTGTGCAGCACTGTCAGAGGCGGTTGCACCCTCCCTTCTTATCTGTCCTGTTAATACTGTATCTATGACAACCATGTTAGAAACTGAAACTAGATTCTGACATTGCCAATGCATTTAATAAAATCTCTCTGTCTCTCCTTACTACGCTGTCCCCTAAAACACTGGATCACTCAAGTTTACTCCTTTCAAAAGAATGTGCATTTTATGACTGGGCTGAGAGCACATCTGTCTTGAATACAGTATTCCTAGAATAGACTGTGAATCAGCCCTGGGTTCAGTACCTTCAGCCATTTGCTTATCTGGATCAGAGACTTTCAGCCCCTTGCTTGACACAATGGGTAATCACATCTTAGAAAACCCCGGAGAAGTATTACTCTCTCACGTCACGCTATTGGCTGGTTGCTGTGTCCTTCAGCTTCTCTCACCTCACGCTATTGGCTGGTTGCTGTGTCCTTCAGCTTGGTTGCTGTGTCCTTCAGCTTCTCTCACCTCACGCTATTGGCTGGTTGCTGTGTCCTTCAGCCTCTCTCACCTCACGCTATTGGCTGGTTGGTGTGTCCTTCAGCCTCTCTCACCTCACGCTATTGGCTGGTTGCTGTGTCATTCAGCCTCCTAAGGAGTTCTTCCATTGCAATGCATGAAAAGTGGTCTCCACCAATGGAAGTGTAACTATCCCCAGCCTACCTGTGAGGTGACTGGTCCAGAGTGAGCTCCTCACCTGTAGACACTGATTTTATTTTTGTTTTTTGCACTCATATATTGTGGGAGTTTTAAAAAATATTCAGACATAGTGGCTTTGCCCTTGTTTCTTTAAATTTAAAATATAATGTCCTGAATTTTGAATAACAAGAACCCCAGAGGTTTAGGAAGCATGAGGATGGGGTGGTTTTGAAGGGGCGCAAGTGAAGCCTGTGTCATGCTGGTCGCCTAGCAACAGGAGGGGTAGCTCAGCAGGGGAGTGCAAGAGACCCACGTGGGGACAAGTGAAGAGTTACTTTGCTGCCCGATGCCTCACCGCGAGAAATGCCTGGCACGAAGCCGAGCCTGAGCTCTGACGCCAAGTGCCCGCCATATTGCAGATGTGTAAGGCAAAAAGGCTGAATGTGGAAACAGGGGGGCAGGGGAGCGGGATGCTGATGGTAACCGAGTCACTGAAAAGAAGGGGGCCTCAATGAAAGAGAGGGGAGCAGATGGAAAGGGGATGAAATACCGCTTGTAAAAAAAAATTAAAAAAAATAAAAATAGAGGTACTTTGGAGAACATAGGGAAACCTCCCATTCGGGCTAATTAAATCTTAAAGAAGCCAAAAAATAAATAAGAAAAAAGCTCAGCAGTACTCAGCTGAGGTGTGCGACGAAGAACAAGGTAGAGATAAGAGCTTATCCGCCTTTTATCATTGCCTTGTCTTTATGAGCCACCGTGACAATAAAGCTTTATGAAATCTGCGATAGTGCAGGATAACGAGGCAATAAGGACTTTATGTAAATATTGGTTGTCCTACCTTCTCCTAAAATCTGTTTTAGTAACTTATAAATATGCTGGACTGTGGGTGTACAAAATGCCAAATTAATAGACGATTTCACAGGTGAAAAAGGAAAGTCAATGAGAAAGAAGTAAGCAGCATTCAATACATTGAATTCAATGTATTTTCTGGGCTCAGCCTACTGGCCCTGGTTCCTTTGAGCACTTTGATGTTTCCAGTTTCCAGATTACAACCAATTTTTGTCGGTCGAGCCTAGGCAGCGCATGCACTGTCTCTTGACATGCTGTATTCAGTCAGGGGTCTTACAGCCCGCCTCCAGCTCCTAGTTGGCTTTTGTCAGTGCTCTTTAAAATACTTTGCTCTTAATTGGATTCTGGTTTCTGCTTGTCCCACTGTTTTTCTCAATTGTTGACACCCATGGATCACCCCCAGAACTTGTCCTCTTCCTCTTGTTTCCATTTACTTTCTGCTCGGGGACTTAAAAAAAAATCAGAAGAGCTCTTCATAGCGCTTCATGCACGTTCATGCGCTTCCCTTCATCAGCATGGTGCCTCGATACACTGCTGCCCTCTTCATCTATAATCATGGCAGCTGCAAGCCTTTCTTTTTTATGCATGTGCCCGCATAATACGGAAATGAGTGTGGCATCCAACGCACGAAATTTCTGAACAAAGGAGACAATGTTTCTCTGTAGAGCGTATGCTGTCCCTCTGGCCGGTGAGCGCTGATTCCCCCGGGTGCAGGCGACAGCTCTGTGCGGTACCGGCCATGTCGTGGGGCAGGGGAGCTGCTCCTGTGTCAGGCACTGTCGCTGCTGCTGTCCCAGTTCTAAAGTTGTATTGCTGTTACTATACCCTGGGAGCAGCGTCCGTGTCATCCGCGCAGAGTGATCCTGGATCACCAAATGCCGTAAGAACTTGTAAGCAGGTCTGGGCCTGCACTGCTGCTGGCTCTGTTGCTGCAGAGGAAGTCGATGACATGCCGGGAAACCAGCAGTGGAGGAAGAGATGAGCAGCGTAGGGGAAGTGAGTGCCTCTGATCTAGCGGGCCACCAACCTGAGGACATCTATCACTAAATACTCATTTGGGCCACAAACACACTCACACAATATAGGCCAGTGTGAACTGCTGGGGGTCAATTTATAGGGCTAAATTCATACGTACTTTGCTATTCTGACTACAAAACTAATTTAATGACCACGCCCTTTCTTTACAAATGGATCTTTTTTAGTTTATTAGAGTTGATGACCAATGACTTTGGTCTCATTTACCTGATTTCTTATTAAATAACCACAGACTCAGGAAAGTTTGAAATGTTTATCTAAATTAATCATAAAGAGATAAACATTTACAGAGTTAACTCCATCTTTCAGAGAAAGTAGAATCTGTCTATCCAATTAATAAAAACTTCAAATAACAAGTGCATCAGGAAAAAGAAGACAGAGAGAGAGAAAGCACATGGACACAATACACAGATTTATATTTGCCTAGGATGGTGCACAAATCAGACCTCACTAACCAAGAGTTAGGAGCCCCTTAAGAAATTCAGGTGACAGGTTCTTCAGGACAGGATAGGACAGGACAGATGACCTCTACTGGATTCGATGCCTGCGTATCACCCCTCTCTGATACTAACTTCCTCCTCGATTCTTTGCGACCTTCTTCTAAACCTACTACCTCTTCGGTTCTTCCTCAATCTTCTTCTATTCTAAATTGATTGTAAAATTCTAAATCTGCTTCATCAGGTATTCGATCAGCATTTTCACAGCATCTCTGTCTTTCAGTGTTCTGGCAGCTACCGAACTTTCTAAACTAACTAACTACCCCAATTATACTTTCTTAATGGCATGTTCTGCCCCTAAATGTTTCAACCTGATGAAATTCCAAATTCTGATTAGGGATGATCATCACACAATGCTAAGTTTAATACTTTTCTAAACAGCTTATTGTTTTAAGTTACCGCCCATTAATTTGTTCTCCCAAGCATTATTTCCAACCCATATTTGAAAACTTTATTTTACAACAATGTACACAATTTCACAGTTGTTCTTTGAATCTTCAGGATGTTCAGCCGGTTCCCAGGGTACGTCTACCAGATGTCCTTGGACGAGTCCCAAGACTTGAGCTCATTGCTCCGGAGCGGTCTTTCTTGCGCATGCCCAATCATTCACGTGGTTATCAAACCTTAGCATTCTAGGAGGCCCAAATACGAACTAATAGAGAGATCAAAAAGACAAAGTATTACATTCAAATAAAATGATTTCACTGTATACCACCTATCTCTACTCTAATCCCATTTACTTATAACGACTATTTATGCATTAGCATTTAGTATATAACACAATTTAGTTTCTTCAAAGCAGATGCTTAGCACCTGAGTTCTCTAGCGGCCATATTAGATTCTATTGCGCTGAAGCAAAGTTTTCCCTCCAAGAGTTAAGACGTCATGCAACTGATGCATGCGCAGTTTATTTTCCCGCGTTAGTCAAGTCAAGTCAGAAATTTGTATAGCGCGCTACTCACCCAGAGGGTCTCAAGGCGCTTAAGGGAAAGGGGATCGTTACTGATCGAATAACCAGATCTTGAGTTGCTTCCTGAAGGAGAGGTGATTCTGGGTAAGACGGAGGTGAGAGGGGAGGGAGTTCCAGGTCTTGGCCGCCAGGTATGAAAAGGATCTTCCTCCCATGGAGGCTTTTCGGATGTGTGGGATCACGGCGAGGGCTAGGTTGGACGAACGTAGTTGGCGGGTGGGAGTGTAAAAGGATAGGCGATTGTTGAGGTAGCTGGGTCCTAGTTTGTGGAGGGCCTTATGTGCGTGAGTGAGGCGACGGAACGTGATTCTCTTGCTGATAGGGAGCCAGTGCAGGTCTCTTAGGTGTTCTGATATGTGGTTGTGTCGAGGTATGTCCAGGATGAGTCGGGCGGAGGCGTTCTGAATGCGTTGAAGTCTTTTCTGCAATTTGGCTGTTGTTCCGGTGTAGAGGGTGTTTCCGTAGTCTAGTCGGCTGGTAACAAGTGCTTGGGTGACCATTTTCCTAGTTTTGGTGGGGATCCATCGGAAGATCTTTCGGAGCATGCGTAGGATGTTAAAACATGATGATGAGACGGCGTTGACTTGTTTGGTCATGAAGAGGGAGGAGTCTAGGATGAATCCTAAGTTGCGAGCATGGTCTGTTGGTTTGGGTGCGCTGCCTAGGGCCGGGGGCCACCATGAGTCGTCCCAGGCAGAGGGGGATGTTCCTAGGATGAGGACTTCCGTCTTGTCTGAGTTCAGTTTTAGGCGCCTCTTCTTCATCCATTCAGCTACGTCTTTCATCCCTTCGTGTAGGTTGGTTTTGGCGGTGGTTGGGTCTTTGTTGAGGGAGAGGATCAGCTGGGTGTCATCTGCGTAGGAGATGATGTTGAGGTTGTGTTGGCATGCGATGGATGCGAGGGGGCTCATGTAGACGTTGAAGAGGGTGGGGCTGAGCGAAGATCCTTGTGGTACGCCGCAGAGGACTTCGGTGGCCTCTGATCTGAAGGTGGGGAGACGGACTCTTTGCGTTCTTCCGGCGAGGAACGAGATGATCCAGTCCAATGCCTTATCTTGTAATCCGACGTTCCTGAGGCGATGTACTAGGGTGCGGTGGCATACCGTGTCGAACGCTGCGGAAAGATCCAGGAGGATGAGGGCCACTGTTTCCCCATTATCGAGCAGTGTCCGGATGTCGTCTGTAGCTGCGATGAGGGCGGTCTTGGTGCTGTGGTTAGCTCGGAAGCCGGACTGTGAGGGGTCAAGGGAGCCGTTAGACTCAAGGAAGGCGGCGAGCTGGCTGTTGACGGTCTTCTCAATGACTTTGGCGGGGAACGGGAGGAGAGAGATGGGGCGGTAGTTCTTAAGTTCGGTGGGGTCTGCAGAAGGTTTCTTTAGGAGGGCGCTGAGTTCGGCATGCTTCCAGCTATCCGGGAAGGTAGCGGTGTTGAAGGAGCAGTTGATGATATGTCGGAGTTGGGGTGCGATGACGGAGTCGGCCTTATTGAAGATGTGGTGGGGGCATGGGTTGGTTGGAGATCCGGAGTGGATGGAGTTCATCATGCGGATGGTGTCTTCGGTGCTGATTGGGGTTCAGGCGCGGAGGGTGCTGGTAGGGGGCTTCAGTTCAAAGGTAGGGGGAGAGGACAGATCGCTGAAGCTGTTATGTATGTCTGCGATCTTGCTGTGGAAGAACGAGGCTAGTGAGTCACATAGATCTTGAGAGGGAGTGATGTCGTTGTTGCCGGCGCTGGGATTGTTGACCTCATTGACGATGCTGAAGAGTTCTTTGCTGTTGTGGGCGTTGTTGTCTAGTCGGTCTTTAAATGCTGACTTCTTAGTGGTGCGGATCAGCTGGTGGTGTTTGCAGGTGGCGTTCTTGAAGGCGGTCATGTTGTCTGCGGTTGGGTTTTTTCTCCAGGTTTTCTCGAGGGTGCGGCAGTTCTTTTTGGAGTTCTTGAGGTCGTCGTTGAACCAGGAGGCTCTTTTGCTTTCTGGTTTGTTGGGACGGTTTTTCAGGAGTGCTAGTTCGTCAGCGCATTGGGTGATCCATTGTGCGAGATTAAAGGCTGCTTGGTTTGGGTCCGTAGATCTGGCGGGAGAGTTTTGGTTCAGTGATGTGGTGAGCTGGTCGAGGGTAATTTTGTTCCAGTTTCTGCGGGGAACCTGTTGCAGGTGGTGGTGAGTCGTTGTCTTTCTGAAGCTGAAGTGGACGCAGCTATGGTCCGTCCAGTGGAGTCCTGTGGTGTGATTAAAGGAGATGTGTTTGCTGGAGGAGAAGATTGGGTTTATCGTGTGTCCGGCGTAGTGGGTGGGGGTGTTCACCAGCTGTTTGAGTCCGAGATTGGTGAGGTTATCAAGCAGGGTGGTGGTGTTGATGTCGTTGTTATTCTCCAGGTGAAAGTTGAGGTCTCCTAGGAGAATGTAGTCCTCGGAAGGGAGGGCGTGTGGGCTGACAAGGTCAGCGATGTCTTCGCAGAATTGTGTACGGGGTCCTGGGGGTCTGTACATGAGGGTGCCTCTGAGTGTTGTCTTGGGGTCGGTGTGTATCTGGAAGTGGAGGTGTTCTGTGGCTATGAGGGTGTCGTCGGAGCTGGTCGAAATGCGGATGGTGTTCTTGTGGACAATCGCTATGCCTCCTCCTGTTTTGTTGATGCGGTCTCTTCGGATGATCTTGTATCCGTCCGGGATGGCTATGGCGATGTCGGGTGCTGATGAGGCGTTCATCCAGGTTTCCGTGAGAAAGGCAACGTCCGGATTTGTTGTGTCGAGTAGGTTCCATAGTTCAATGGCGTGTCTGTGGACCGAGCGGGTGTTGAGCAGGATGCACTTCAGGTGGTTGTTGTTGGAGCTCTGTTTTGCGTTTGTGGTTGTAGTGTGGGTCCTGATGCAGCAGAACTTGCAGGATTGGCAGGTGAAGGGTCCATGGGTGTGTCCTGGGGCAGCTCGGTGTGCAGTCGGGGAGTCTGCCGGTGTTAAGGGCAGTGAGGGTTGCGGTGTCGTATGTTCTGCGGGGGGGATGGCCATTGCGGGGGCCAGGGGCTCTGGCGCTGGGCGCGGACAGGCGTAGACGGGCTTACCTTTGGCGAGCCAAAGGCCCGCATAGGGCGCGCCTGCTGCGCGTGAACGCTGCGCGTTTGCCACTCTGCCACAAGTGGAGAGTCGAGGGGGGCGGAGCGAGGGAGGAGCAGCTGGGAGGCAGGAGCGGGGTGGCGAGTGGGGAGGGGAGGAGCGGTGATGCAGGAGGGAACAGGGGTTGGGCTGAGCAGCGGCAGGGAGCGGGGTGGAGGGGCACAGGGCACAACAACTGGAATACACAAACAAAAACCGAAACCGGAGAGGCACAGCGGGCAGCGGTGGCAGCAGCAATCAGGGGGCACAACAATATGAAATGCAGAGCAAGAACGAAATAGGCACAGGCACAACAATTACAATAAAGGGCAATAATGAAAAGTAAAATACTGCACAAGACCAGATCCTTGGCGAGCTCAGGGGCACAGCAGCTCAGGGGCACACCCGAGGCACAGCGGGCAGCGGAGGCGGCAGCACTCGGGGGTCAAGCACGAGGCGGGTGGAGCGACCGGCTCTGACCAGGTCATCTTTAGTTGTACTCGGGGCTACTTGTTAGCAAAACACATAGGTAAGCTCCCCCCTTTTCTAGGAATATGAAATATTGTGTAAAAGTAGTATTACAAACATTATTAATGCTTTATTACGTGATTATATGAGAGGATTACATCCAAGCAAGTCCCTTATTCACCAGTCATTGCTCCATCACTTCCTAGCTGCCTTTGCGGTTTTAAGCAGAGCTTTGTGTTATTTTAGACACTGTCCCAGTTTTGCTTTCTCGTTCCTCGGGGGCACACACACGACTGTTACACCATGCCTATCTCTTCACAGCTAGATCTTTGCCCTGCTTCTCTGGAGTGAACACTAATGCTTCGCCACCTATTGCTCCTTTGCAGTCAGCCTTCGGCGCCCAGGGCCTCATTTACGAGAAGTGGTGCATCGCTGTGTGAAAGCAGCGATGCACCACTTCTCAGTGCGCCCTCCTTATGACGCATCATGTCGCAATGAAGGACAGATGCATCAGTATAACTGACGTATCTGTCAGAGCAAAAAGTGGCGCATTGCTGGAGTTGTGTTGGATGCCTGACGCAACTCCAGCAATGTTGCTGCCTGCTTCACCCTTACGCCTGCCATGAGGCAAGCGTAAGGTTTTGACGCATTGGCGTCCTAGAATCTCATAGATTTCACGGTGCCACTCCTACAACCCTTTCTTGCGGGGG
Source organism: Lissotriton vulgaris (assembly GCF_964263255.1). NCBI lineage: Eukaryota > Metazoa > Chordata > Amphibia > Caudata > Salamandridae > Lissotriton > Lissotriton vulgaris. Next base: position 1,985,201,814 of record NC_141693.1, read on the forward strand.
TACGCCCACCCTGCATACATTATACCTGGCGCATGTATAATGTGGCACAGAGGTTTACAAAGTGACTCATCTACCTAGATGCATCACTTCGTTAATATGGCGCAACATGGTGCATTTTTTACGCCACTGGTGCATCACAAAACATGACGCACCGGTGGCGCAAAAGTGAAGGGGCTCATAAAAAAGCAACCAAATTCTTAACCTCCTCATGTCCACAGCTCCCCTCTGCTCAGCCCTAATCTACTCCAGCAGCTCTGGTCCCTGTGTTCACTCTCTTCCTGCCACCCTGTCAACTCTTGTTTAAAGTTTTTTTTGTTTCAGCTGCTTATCCACTCAGTTCATCTTACATGTGGGCACATTCTGCCTAGCCGGCAATGGTGTCCGTACGTCCAGTTTCATCTGGCCCCAGTCTGCCCGTCCTCCTTCTATCTTTTACTACCTCTCTTGCAGTTACTTTCTTCATCAAATTTGTGTCCCCCAATGTTAATCCGACTCTTGTATCTATCTACATATATGTAGTGTCCATTCACATCATGTTCTCCTCTGCCCAACTGATTCATGTTCCTCTCTGATTGCAAACTACATGCTAAGACACTGCCCTTTCTGTCCCTGGTGCCCGTACCTCTCGACCAGCACAAACTCCCAATCCCAGCACAGCCTCATGTCCACAATAATCTCACATTTCTATACAAATCCACATCACAGCCCTCTTCATGTCTGATTTCTGTCTCTTTCAACACACTTATGGATTTGTTCTACCACACTACCTATGTGCATGTAACTTGCATGATCGAGGTAACCATTCGCGGTGATACTATGTGTCTCTCGGACATCTTTCAAGTTCTCGCTGTCCTTTTTCCCATCTCTCCCCTCTCCCCAGGGGGCGGCAATCTGAGGGATAGCGCCGGGCGCCACAAGCTCTAGCTACGCTTCTGGTTTATTGAGTCCTGTTTGCTGCAAGTTCAACGACAGAGGTCAAGGGTCGGGAAATGTATTCTACTGACTGATTCTTTAACATGGAAGTTGGTGTTTTCTCATTTCTTTCCCTGATTGGAAAGTCAAGGAAGTTGATCGCCCGACATCTTCCACTGAATAGGCATGTCTCCTTTGGTATAGGATTTCTTTGTATAATGGTTTGATTCTGCACAACCCCTTTTACTTTTGTGACGTAACATTAAAGTCAGCTCCCCCACTCTAAAAAGTGTTCCAGCACCACTGCTCACTGTGTCTGGCTGTTGTCCCCTCAGCACACCGTTGAGGACTGTGGCACTTTCTTTACATGTCCCAAACATGCAGGCACCACATGTGCCCATGACTAATGCGGAAGCATTATAAAATATACATACCATCGTTCTACCCTTCGGCTTTTCAGGGTCGAGCCTGCGTAAGCAGGCACTAGCGTGTGCATCTTGCTGGCTATACACTGTTGTTACAAAGAGGACTTGAAGACGCCTTTTGCTTACCATTTGTTGGCTTGCATGGCACTCATCTTTACAGCCTCATAATACATCAAGGCAGGCCTAACATCATTACCATTTCTTTATGTGGAGCACCGACCAAGGACCGATTATTTCAACTAAATCATTAGTGCCTGTCCGCTGCTCCTGATGTAATTGAGGGACCATTGTGTTCTGTATAACTTCTTTAGTGCCCTGCAAGCAGAAGGTGCATAGCTACCTAAAACATGTCTAGCGGGACAAATAAAATCACAAAGATTTATTTTCTACAGTTAATTTTCTTTTATTTTGCTAAGTCTTCGTTTCTCGATTTGCACGCCAGTCCACCCACATCACCCCACACCAATCCGCCCCACTCCATCAATCCAACCCTGACCAATCAAATCAAATGCACTCCAGTGCAAACCACTCACCCCAATCCAATCCACTCCACCACACTTCAATTCTCTCAACCCAGCCCACTTCAATTCGCTCTACTCCAAACCAAAACAATCTGCCCCACTCCGATCTTAAACAAGCTGCCCCACTCCAATCATCCCCACTCCAATCATGAACAATATGCACCACTCTAATCTGCACACTCCAATCATCCCACTCCAATCCAAAACTTTCTGCACCACTGCAATCCAAAACAATCTGCCCCACTCCAATGTATCCCACTCCACTCCAGCTCAATCCCATCCATCTCAATTCAGTTCACCCCACCCAAATCCACATCTATCCAATCCACCCCAATCTACTCCACCCCTCTCAATCCACTCCACCACACTCCAATCCACTGACTGCAGTTCATCTACTCCAACCCACCCCACCCCACACCAATCCAATTCATCCCACTCCATTCCACCCCCTCCATTCATTCCACCATACTCCAAACCAGGCCACCCTATCTCACTCCAATACACACCACTACAATCCAATCCACTCCACCCCATTTCAATCCACTGCACTCCAATTTAATCCACCCCATCCAGTACACGCCATCCCATTCCACTCCACCATAGTCCAATGCGCCACACCCCACTCTTATCAAGTCCACCCCACTCTACCCTAATCCAATCCACCCCACTCCAGTTCAGTCCATCCCACTCAACCCAAATCATCCCACCCACCACACTCCAATCCACCTCAATCTAAACTAATACACTCCAGTCAATTTTAATCCACCCCACTCCTATCCAATCTGCCCCACTCCAATCCAATCTACCCCACTCCAGTTCAAATCACCCCCTCCATTCCATTTTAATTCACCCCACTTCAAAACACCCTACTCTTATGTAATCCACCTCACCCCACCCCACCCCAATCCAATCCAACCCACTTCAAACTAATCCAATCCACCCCAATCCAATCCACCCCACTCCAATCCACTCCATCATGTCCACTCAAATCATTTCTTACCAACCCTAGACAAGCAGTGACCTTAGGTACCTTCCTTTCGACAGAGATAATCATAACAACAGGAGTTCCGCAAGGCTCCTCATTGAGCCCACTGTTGTTCAATATTTATATGGCCCGCTCATCTCTCTTATAAGCTCCTTCGGCATCGAAGTAACATCCTTTGCATACGATACTCAAATGATCGTATCTCTCGACAACGATAACACAGATGCGAAGTGAGCTTTAAATGCTGCCTATCATAAGTTATACAGTGGATGAGGGACAACCATCTGAAATGTAATACTGATAAAACAGAAATGTTGCCAATTGGAAGGGATGTAACTTTCCTTCCGGATATGTGATGGCCAGAGGGAACTACTCCCCCACCAGATATGGTTTAAGTATCTAAAAATCAAGGGGTACAGTTCGATACCGCATTGTCCTTTCTCCCTCAAGTCAAGTCAAGTCAAGTCATAAATTTATATAGCGCACTACATACCCAGAGGGTCTCAAGGCGCTTAGGGAGGGGAGGAGGATTACTTGTCAAATATCCACGTTTTAAGTTGCTTTCTGAATGCTAGGTGGTTCTGGGTAAGGCAAAGGTAGGTGGGGAGTGAATTCCATGTATTAGCTGCTAGGTAAGAGAAGGATCTACCTCCCATGGTGGTCTTGTTGATACGAGGTACAGTGGCGAGGGCTTGGCTGGAAGATCGTAGTTGGCGGGAGGGGGTGTAGAAGGACAGTCGTGAGTTGAGGCATTCTGGTCCGATTTCGTAGAGTGCTTTGTGTGCGTGGGTTAGAAGTCGGAAAGTGATCCTCTTATTGACGGGTAGCCAGTGGAGGTTTTTCAGGTGGCCAGCGATGTGTTCGTTACGCGGGATGTCTAATATGAGCCTGGCTGAAGCGTTCTGGATGCGTTGAAGTTTTTTCTGGAGTTTAGCGGTAGTACCTGCGTAGAGGGTGTTTCCGTAGTCCAATCGGCTCGTGACCAGAGCATGGGTGACTGTTTTTCTGGTTTCGGTGGGAATCCAGCGAAATGTTTTTTTGAGCATGCGAAGAATGTTGAAGCAGGATGAGGAGACGGCGTTGACTTGTCTGTTCATTGAAAGTGAAGAATCCAGGATAACACCTAGGTTCCGTGCGTGGTCTGTCGGGATGGGTGCTTTTCCAAGGGCTTCCGGCCACCAAGAGTCGTCCCATGCAGAGGGGGAAGTACCTAAGATGAGGACTTCTGTTTTATCTGAGTTCAGTTTCAGACGGCTGTGTTTCATCCATTCGGCAACTTCTTTCATTCCTTCGTGTAGGTTAGTTTTGGCGGTGCTGGGGTCATTGGTGAGTGAAAGGATCAGTTGAGTGTCATCCGCGTAGGAGATTATGTTGAGGTTGTGTTGGCGTGCGATGGCCGCGAGGGGGCTCATGTATACGTTGAAGAGGGTGGGACTGAGTGATGATCCTTGTGGTACGCCGCAGATGACTTCAGTGGCCTCGGACTTGAATGGTGGAAGGCGGACTCTCTGGGTTCTTCCGGTGATCCATTCAAGTGCTTTTCCTTGGATTCCGATGTTTCTGAGGCGCTGTAGAAGGGTGCTGTGGCAGACTGTGTCGAAGGCTGCAGAGAGGTCGAGGAGGATGAGGGCGACTGTGTCTCCATTGTCCAGTAGAGTTCGAATGTCGTCTGTAGCTGCGATGAGGGCGGTCTCAGTGCTGTGTTTTGCTCGGAAGCCGGACTGTGAGGAGTCGAGGGATTTGTTGGCTTCGAGGAAAGCGGCGAGCTGGTTGTTGACAGCTTTCTCGATGACTTTGGCTGGGAAAGGAAGGAGCGAGATGGGGCGGTAGTTTTTGAGTTCGGTGGGGTCCGCTGTGGGTTTTTTCAGAAGGGCGCTGAGTTCAGCGTGTTTCCAGCTTTCCGGGAAGGTGGCGGAGTTGAAGGAGCAGTTGATGACGTCTCGGAGGTGCGGTGCTATGACGGAGTCTGCTTTGTTGAAGATGTGGTGAGGACATGGGTCTGTGGGGGATCCTGAGTGGATGGAGTTCATTAGGCGGATGGTGTCCTCAGTGGAGATTGGGTTCCATTCGTTAAGGGTGTTCAAGGGGGGTGAAAGGTCAGCATATGGTTGGGTGGGTTGGTCGCCGGGTTGGTTGTCGAAGCTGTTGTGGATGTCTGCAATTTTGTTGTGGAAGAATGAGGCTAGGGAGTCGCAGAGGGCTTGAGAGGGGGTGATGTCGTTGGATTTGGCCGAGGGATTGGTGAATTCCTTGACGATGTTGAAAAGTTCCTTGCTGTTGTGGGCGTTGTTGTCTAGTCGATCCTTGAATGCTGTTTTCTTGGCCTTTCGGATTAGTTGGTGGTGTATGCGGGTGGCGTTTTTGAAGGCGTCCTTGGTGCTGGTGGTTGGGTTTTTTTTCCAGGCCTTTTCGAGGGAGCGGCAGAGTTTCTTGGATTTCTTAAGATCATCGTTGAACCATGAGGCCTTCTTGCTGCCAGGTTTGGTTTGACGTTTTTTCAGTGGTGCTAGGATGTCGGCGCTGTTGGATAACCATAGGGTGAAGTTGGTGGTGGCTTTGTCTGGGTTAGAAGAGTGGGCTGGGGTGTTATGAAGGAGCGATGAGGAGATCTGGTCGATGGTGATTTTGTTCCAGTTTCTTTGCAGAGTCGGTTGGGGGTGGTTGATGGGTTTCGGCTTGTTGCAGGTAAAGTGAACGCAGCTGTGGTCAGTCCAAAGGAGAGCCATAGTGTGGCTGAAGGAGACGTGATTGCTGGAGGTGAAGATAGGGTCGAGAGTATGACCTGCTATGTGGGTGGCTTTAGCCTAATAAGATCATTAAAGAAATTCTTTGATCTGATCCCGCTTCCGGCAAAGAAATCAGTCGCAGTGGCCCTAATTCTCCCGCGCTTGGACTACTGCAACAGCCTCCTTGCAGGAGCGAATTAAACCACAATAAAACAAGCACTGGCATTGCCAATAGGTTTCGCATTTGGAAAGTTGGAGCTATTGGTTTTGTAAATAACATTTTATATTTATATACCGTTATTGGCATTGTCAATAACAATATATAAATATAAAATGTCATTTACAAAACCAATAGCTCCAACTTTCCAAATGCGAAACCTATTGGCAACGCCAGTGCTTGTTCATGGTTAAAGTGAATCGCATTGGCTTCGAAGCGCCTCTGTAGCCGTTGTGAACGGGTAGCATTTGCTACGAGTGGTTTTAGTTTGTCTTTTCTGGCACGTTATTGCGCTTTCTCGTCCATGTAAAGGCAAATGGCCTCGCAATGCTGGCAAATGGATGGAGGGAAGCCGGATGGGGGTGGGAGAGCCTGGTGGGGGGGCGGGAATGCGAGCGAGGGGAGGAGAAGTGTGGCAGGCGGATTAGGGAGATGCACGGAGGGAAGCCGGATGGGGGCGGGAGAGCCGGGTGGGGGGCGGGAATGCGAGCGAGGGGAGGAGAAGTGTGGCAGGCGGATTAGGGAGATGCGCGTGCTTGTGTGGTCACGTGACCCGCTTTTGTGGTCGCGTGACTCACATGCACTGTGAAAAAAACGCAGTGGTTTGACGAGTGCATGGAGCACTTGAATTCTCGCCTATTACATTCGCAAGCGAATGATAATAGGCGAAACCTAAAAACTGTAAGTGGTCCAAAGCGCTGCAGCACACCTTGTTCTGAGGCTTCCACGCAGAGCGTCTGCATCAGCGGCGCTTAAAGCTCTGCATTGGCTTCTGATTTATAGAAGAATCCTTTTAAAAATTATTTTAATCACTTATAGAGCCATGCTTAAACTAGGACCTAAGTATCTCTCAGCACGGTTCTCCCCATATACCACCACCAGGATTCTTAGGTCATCCACAGCCAACCTCATGAAACCTCCCACCTTCAGACGGATAACTAAAGGAGGGAAAACTGTTGCCGTCCTGGGGTCCAAAGCCTGTAATAAATTCCAATCAACTTAAGATCATAGGAAACGGAATCTCAATTTAGGAAGGCACTGAAGACATGGATATACAACATTTCTGATGTCTGCTACCTTGCACTAATCTAACCGGAACACAAGCTGGTATGTCATAGGACTCTCTCTCATCGCCTATTTCTCAGCACCAGGATACTCCTTGCGGAGTGACTGCTTTCGCTTAAGAAATGCCATTTTACATTACATTGCATTACAATCATTTCAATCCACTCCACTCCACCCAATCCAACCCACTCTACCCCAATCCAATTCACCAACTCCATTCCAATGCACCCCACTATCTCAGTCCACTCCAACCCACTCCATCCTATTTCTCCCCACTCCAGTCTATGCCACTCCACTCTACAACACTCCGCTCTACGACACTACACTCAATGACACTGCACTCTACTACACTCTCTGCCACTGAAACACTGAACTCCACTCCCTTCTGCTCAACTCTACGACACTCCAATCCCTTTCCGTCACTCTATGAGACTCTACTCCAATAAATACAGTCTACGACATTCTACTCCACACACTCCACTCTAGGACACTCCATGCAACTAACTTTTAGTCATCCTGAACAACAGCCACACTAATGCCCAACATGGCAAAAAATACGTTGCCAAAGCCTATATCTCTTGTATAGGCTGGACCTATTCACTTTGACAGTGCTAGTTCCATCTGTTTTGAAACAGATGAAAACTCCATTCACAGCGGGCTGGAGCAGTTTTTATTTTTTTTACTTGTTTTTATTGCAACACCGCACAACCATCATTAGACATAATCATCAGAAGAATGTTACACCCTGCCCATGGGGCTATTTCGAAATTCACATCATGAGCAGGAGCAGTTTTTCTGCTCCGGCCAGCTGGGAGAGGAGTTACTGCTTGCTCTCGCTTGACTGGCGCTGTCAAATCTCCTGCCAAGCAAGAGCAAACAGCTATGTCCGGAGGATGGTCACCCTGGGATATAGGGAGCTGGCCCGGGGAGTGGTGATCTACAGGTCCATTAGTGGCGGCCCCTCTCCTTTCTGTTTGAAGGGCCTGCCCCAGGGAGGCGGTCGTCCAAGGGGCCGAGAACCCCTACCCCTGTTGCTTCAATATTTTGCCGTGGGGAGGTGGTCTCTGAGAACCTCTACACTGAGGAGAAAGGTCAGCGCAGCCCCCAATAATATTACTATTGAAGCTGGGGGAGCTGGTTGCCACCGGGGCTCTTACAAGCAACCCCTGATAATATAGATTGAAGTCCGGTAGAGGTGGTCATCGCCAGGGACTTCAAAGGCCACATGAGGTAGGGCCACTAGGTACCCCTCCCTTTGTTTGTTAAAATAACCCCAACAAGGTGGTGGTCCCAGGTCCTTAAACTGCCCTTGGGGATGGGGCCCACATGCACCCCCTCCCTTTTCTTTACTAAATGCTTACCCCCGGGAAATGGCCCACGGGGAGCTAATGTTTAAACAAGCACAGGAAACCATGCTTGTTTTAACAAAAGTATATATTTGTTTGAATTTGTGAATCAATTGTGGATTTTGCAGCTACAATGTTTAAAAAAATGCTTTTTGGCCTAGCACCAGGACTCGGGGTAAAGGTATACCTACGTTGCCCCCTTCTCGGTATTTAACTTTTTTCTGGGGGACTCGGCTGAGTCCCAAAACGGCAACCAACACTTCCTGATTGGAGTATAGCAGCCAATCAGATCACTGCACAACATCGACAAGATTCACGGAGGGTCCGCACCCCTAGATCTACAAATTTGTTTTTCATTACATACCTCAAAAACTACTAAATAGATTTACACCAACTAACAAAAAGTTTGCTTTCTGAACCAAGACCTGCTTATTTGCCAAATTTGGTGTAAATCCTTTCAGCGGTTCAGGCTGTAGTCGTGTCTAAAACCTCTATGGGAATTTACATGGGAGACGTACTTTATTTGACTCTCCTTTTTCTCAACTCCTGCTTGACGTATCACCCCGAAACTTCCCATGCACAACAAGACTGACCGGCACATTTTTTGGGGACAATTTCGTTAAGATTAGTCAACCGGTGCAAAAGATATCAAGTCAAAAAACGCTTTTCCTGTGGAAACTAGGTCCTAACTATAACTACCTACTGGCAACTGCCAGTAGGTAATGTACATTTATATATAAGTTTTATATATATATATATATATATATATTCACTGAAAAAAACATAGGTTTTAGCCACATTATAGTTAGGAGTTAGCATTTAAAAAACCTTAGAAATTCACTGAAAAAACCATAGGTTTCACACATTTTATAGTTAGGAATAAGCATTTAAAAAAACCTTAGAAATTCACTGAAAAAACATAGGTTTCACACATGTTATAGTTAGGAGTTAGCATTTAAAAAACCTTAGAAATAATTGAAAAAACCATAGGTTTCAAACATGTTATAGTTAGGAATTAGCATTTAAAAAACCTGAGAAATTCATTGAAAAAACCATAGGTTTCATAAATGTTATATAGCTGAGCATTTCACTCATACAAAACCATTGAAATTCCCCCGTTATAGTTAGTTCAGCGAACTATAACTCGTGTGCCCGCAATGCACTGCTGATGAGGTCACATATTACATCACTCATGACATGGTCAGTGACATCACTCATGACATCACTGATGACATCTCAAATAACATCACTGATGACATCATCCTTGTGAAAGAGTGGCAGACCTCCTCCCACCCTAATTTAACCTTTGATACACACATTCAAAAAGAGAAACTAAAATTTTCAAAAAAATAGAGATACCAATACCAGTTACAACAACCTATTCAGTAATTTCAGAATCTACATACACATCCACTCATTCAGCAACAGTTCTATATAGTCACTCATACATGTACTCACTCATCATATGTACTCATATACCTATACGTCCTGTTACACACCAACACTCATCCATAGAGTTACTCACACACATACTCACACATGCAAATAAACTATAAAACATCCATTTACTTGCATATACAGCTATACACACACCACTTCACTTACTTCTACAGAAACGTACACATACTTTATCTCTTAAACAATCACTTATAGAAACACATACTTATTTATACAGGAACTCTTCCAATCTCTCACTCTCACATATACTCACTTATATACATCAATACTCACATATACTTGTTTAAAACATATGTAGTTACTCATAAAGATACTTTTGAGACAGTCATTCACTCACTAACACACCCATACACACACTCATCCACCCATAAAGTCCTGCACACATGCTGTCTTCAAAACACATACAAACAGTGAGTCACTTATTCATGCATCTGTGCGCTAAGTAATACTCCCCACCAAATCATACAGACACTCATTCTGATACTCAAAAAAAACTAATAACCCATAGCTACTCACCAACCCATGCAGCCATTTATACACAAAGTGAGACACTGATACAGATATTTACATATTTAAACATTACTCGCTAATACATGTATTCCGTAAGATACCCTTAATCAGTCAGTTATACAATCAATTTTACAAAAAAAACCCATCCATTTAGACACTTATTTAACCGTTTATTCTTCCATCAACGTTTAGGTATACATATATAAAAAATATTTATTTTTCAGAAAGACATACATTCACTGGATGATGTCATCAGTGATGTCACATCAGTGATGTCATTTGAGATGTCATCAGTGATGTCATGAGTTATGTCACTGACCATATCATGAGTGATGTAATATGTGACGTCATCAGCAGTGCATTGCGGCGCACGAGTTATAGTTAGCTGAACTTACTATAACGGGGGAATTTCAATAGTTTTGTATGAGTGAAATGTCCAGCTAACTATAACATGTATGAAACCTATGTTTTTTTCAATTAATTTCTAAGGTTTTTTAAATGCTAATTCCTAACTATAACATGTGTGAAACCTATGTTTTTTTCAGTGAACTAATTCCCCTTGAATACTGGGGGTCCCTGGGGGCCAACTAGCCCACCAGGAACTACCAGTATGCGCCAGGGGGCTGCGTTGCAGAGAGGTGTAAAAAGGGGCGTGGTCTCTTTACACGTCTCTGCAAGGCAGCCCCCTGGCGCATACTGGAGGTTCCTGGTGGGCTACTACCTGGTGGGAGAATGCTATCTGAAAATGGATTGCAATGGTAAGAAATGTGGGACTCCTCATAGTCAGTCCCATCAGGAAACGTCTGCAGTGCACTGATCACTGCCCAGCGTTCTCCGGCAGATCAGTATCTGCAGATGTGAATCACAGCCTGGAGGAAAGACCTTTCTCTTTGTAGCAAGAAGGCAGAGTGTTGGCCTGTGCAGCACTGTCAGAGGCGGTTGCACCCTCCCCTCTTATCTGTCCTGTTAATACTGTAGCTATGACAACTATGTTAGAAAATGAAAGTAGATTCTGACATTGCCAATGCATTTAATAAAATCTCTCTGTCTCTCCTTACTACGCTGTCCCCTAAAACACTGGATCAGTAAAGTTTATTCCTTCAAAAGAATGTGCATTTTATGACTGGGCTGAGAGCACATCTGCCTTGATTACAGTATACCTAGAATAGACTGTGCATCAGCCCTGGGTTCAGTACCTTCAGGCATTTGCTTACCTGGATCAGTGACTTTCAGCCCCTTGCTTGACACATTGGTAATCACATCTTAGAAAACCCCAGGGAAGTATTACTCTCTCACCTCACGCTATTGGCTGGTTGCTGTGTCCTTCAGGCTCTCTCACCTCACGCTATTGGCTGGTTGCTTTGTCATTCAGCCTCCTAAGGAGTGCTTCCATTGCAATGCATGAAAAGTGGTCACCACCAATGGAAGGGTAACTATCCCCAGCTTACCTGTGACGTGACTGGTCCAGAGTGGGCTCCTCACCTGTAGACACTGATTTTATTTTTGTTTTTTGCACTTTTATATTGTGAGAGTTAAAAAAAAATATTCAGACCAATTGTCTTTGCCAATTTTCTTTAAGTTTCAAATATTATGTCCTGAATTTTGAATAACAATAACCCAGGGGCGTGAAGACAGGGTGGTTTTGAAGGGGTGCAAGTAAAGACTGTGTCATGCTGGTCGCCTAGCAACAGAAGGGATAGCTCAGCAGGGGAGTGCAAGAGACCCACGTGGGGACAGGTCCGGCTCGAGGGCGGTGCGACTGCACCAGGTGGGGGCGCCCTGTTTGGAAGTATTTTATGGTTTAAAAAGCACCTGCTGCCTCCTTTCTGACCTCCGGCAATTTTCACTTAACAATAAAAATAGCAAGATAACTCCGGTAATTAATGTTCTTCCTGGAGAGAGAAGGAGTTTTGTTTAGTGGACGTTTTTCCTCATTTTTTGGTAGCACAGAGGGTTGATATGCATGCTGCAAAGAATGTGTACCATGCAGATCACAAAGTGCATATAGTTTAAATAAGCCAGAGCCTTTGTCAGAGAGATACTTTTGTTACTAGCAGGGTAGATGTGAAAATCCTAACATGGAACAGTGAGCTAATAACTGGCTGTGTGCAAACTGCATTTATATATTAGAGCATTATGATTTTTTCCTCCGTCTTTCTTTATTCTAATGTTTCAAAAAGGGTTCATTTCGGAAAAAATAAATCCTTATTATTAAATGGAACCACCAAACATGGGGTTATGTTTTAAGTTCTGAGTTTGAGCTTCTTCAGACCAAGCACTCTTAAACTATGGATGACACGTGACTCACCTTGTAGTCTTCTGGCTTATGTAACATTTCCATACATTGATTTACACATATATGCTTGATTGTCTTTGTCTCTGTGTAAAGTGTGTGTGATGAAAAGTGCCCTGACCCCCTACACTGGTATAGGCGGCGCTATATAACAAATTAAATACATCTGAGAGAGAGTGGTTATGGAGACATCGGGGCACTGTTAAAGGGTGGTAGTGAGGGAATCCGTGGGGGGTGCCAACAAACTTGTCGCACAGGGCGCCACCAGTGCTAAATTCGGCCCTGCAAGTGAAGAATTACTTTGCTGCCCGAAGCCTGACCACGAGAAATGCCTGGCAAGAAGTCGAGCAGGAGCTCTGACGCCAAGTGCCCGCCATGCTGAAGATGTGTAAGGCAAAAAGGCTGAATGCGGAAACAGGGGGGCAGGGAGAGTGAGTGACCGATGGGAACCGAGTCACTGAAAAGAGGGGCAGGGCCCCAGTGAAAGAGAGGGGGGCAGATGAAAGGGATAGGAAATACCGCCCATCGGCAATTAAAATAGAGGTACTTGGGAGACCATAGGGAAACCTCCCATTCGGGCTAATTAAATCTTAAAAAAGCCAAAAAGATAAATAAGAATAAAGCTCAGCAGTACTCAGCTGAGGGGTGCGACCGAAGAACAGGGCAGAGATAAGAGCTTCTTCTCCGCCTTTTATCATTGCCTTGTCTTTATGAGCCACTGTGACAATAAAGCTTTATGACATCCGTGATAGTGCAGGATGGCGAGGCATTGATTAAGGACTTTATGTAAATATTGGCTTTTCCTGCCTTCTCCTAAAATCTGTTTTACAAACTCATAAATATGCTGCACTGTGGGTATATAAAAACGCCAAATAAATACACGATTTCACAGGTGAACAAAAGGAAAGCCAATAAGAAACGAGTAAATAGCTCTGAATAAATTGAACCAACATGTCCCAGCGCTGTGTAGGCGCTATGTGTTGTCTGTGCTTCGCCTACTAACCCTGGCTCCCGTGAGCACTTTGCTGTTTCAAGTACTATGACAACCTGCTTTTTTGGTTCCACCTGCACAGCGCTTGCACAGTGCTTCTGAAATCTCTTGCATTTGATATATCTTAAAAGGGGGCTCCCATCAGGTCCCATGGCTGAATTACTGTGTTCATTCGCTCTTTTTTTATTTCCCCTGTTGCACGTATTTAAAATACGTCTACTGAAGCTGTTCACACTGTTTAAGGCCCATTCACGGTCAAGATAAGATCTCTACCCAGGGAAAAGGCAGACAGCCTCTAACAGTATGCTGGAATTCTTGTTTTTTATTAATTAGTTGTTTAAAGCAGATGCTTTAGCCTTAGAATGTTTGTAGCATCTCCTATTCATGCCTCAGCGCCTTTCTCTGTACTTTGTAGGCATTATCAGAAGGAATATTTCAACATAATCTATTTGGTCGTTATGATTAAATTCTAAATGTTGTAACAAAGGTTGCGCCTTAAAAATAAAGGTAGTATACAAGTAACATACAAGAACTATGCTATATTTTACTACTAAACAGGCAGCCACAAGTGCAGTTATCTTGCAGACAACAGGGTCATAATTTGAATGGTGCAGCAGGTGCAGTAGCACTGGGCCCAAAAGTTGTCAGGACGCCTCTAAACACATCATATTTCTATATTTGACTACTAACCAGGCAGTCACAATTGTAGTTGCCTTGTAGTTAAAAGGGAATTGATTTGAATGGTGCAGGAGGTGCAGCGGCACCGGGCCTAAATCTCTAAGAACCCCACTAAAGCCAGATTATTGCTAAGATTTAAAATTAAACAGGCAGTCACAAGTACAGTTACCTGGCAGACAACAGGGTCATGATTTCAACGGTGCAGCAGGTGCAGTGACTCCAGAACCAAAAGCTCCAGACACCCAATTAAACACCTACAATTGCTCTATTTTACCACTAAACAGACAGACAGAAGTGCAGCTATCTTTCAGGCACTAGGGTCATGATTCGAAAGATGCATAAAGTGCAGTGGCACCGGGCCAAAAAGTTGTCAGAATTCCTCTAATCACCTAATATTGCTATATTTTGCTACTAAACAGGAAGTCGCAATTGCAGTTACCTTGCAGTTGAAAAGGGCTTGATTTAAATGGTGCAGCAGACGCAGTGGTTCGGAGCCCTAAAGTTGTCAGAACTCCTCGAAATACATAGTATTGCTATATTTTACAACTAAACAGGCAGTCATACGTGCAGTTATCTAGCAAGCAGAAAGGACATGATTGCAATAGTTCAGCAAGTGCAGTGGCACCAGGACAAAAAGCTCTAGGACCCCACTAAACACCTACTATTGCTACATGTTATTCCTAAACAGGCAACCACAAGTTCAGTTACCTTGCAGACAACAGGGTCATGATTTGAATGGTGCAGCAGGTGCAGTTGCACTGGGCTCAAAAGTTGTCAGAACTCCTCTAAACGTATAATATTGCTAAATGTGACTGCTAAGCAGGCAGTCACAATTGCAGTTACCTTGCTGTTAAAAGGCACTTGATTTGAATGGTGTAGCAGGTGCAGTGGCTCTGGCGCCAAACGCTCTTAGGACCCCAGTAAACCCAGATTGTTGCTACATTTTACTACTAAATAAGACAGTCACAAGTGCATTTCTTTAGCAGGCAATAGTGACAGGATTTGAATGGTGCAGCAGGTGCAGTAGCACCAGGAACAAAAGCTCTAGGCACCCCACTAAACACCTGATAGGGCTATATTTTGCTATTAAACTGCCAGTCACAAGGACAGTCACCTTGCAGACCACAGGGTCAGGATTTGAATGGTGAAGCAGGTGCAGTGGTACCGGGCCCAAAGTTGTCAGAACTCCTCTAAACAGCTAATAATGCTATATTTTACAACCATACAGGCAGCCACAATTGCAGTTATCTTCCAGTTAAATGGGGCCTGATTTGAATGGTGCAGCAGGTGCAGAGGCATAGGGTAAAACAGCTCTAGGGACCCCCCTAAACCCAGAATATTGCTTAATTTTAATACTAATCAGGCTGTCACAAGTGCAGTTATCTAGCAGGCACTAGGACCATGATTATAATGGTGCTGCAGGTGCAGTGGCACCGGGGCCGAAAGTAGTCAGAACTCCTTTAAACGCCAAATATTGCTATATTTAACTACTAAAAAAGCAGTCACAAATACAGTTTCCTTGCATGCACTTGGCCCATGATTTCAATGGTGCAGCTGATGCAGTGGTACTGGGGCCCAAAGCTCTAAGAACCCCTCTAAACACCAAATATTGCTATATTTTACTATTAAACAAGCAGTCACTAGTGCAGTTATCTTACAGGAAATAGGGTCATGATTTGAATTGTGTAGCAGGTGCAGTGGCACCAGCGTGAAAAGTTGTCATAACTCTTCTAAACACCAAATGTTTCTATATTTTGCTACTAAACAAGCAGTCATAAATGTAGATATCTTGCAGGCACGACGGCCATGATTTGAATGGTGCAGCAGGTGAAGTGGCACCGGGCCAAAAAGTTGTCAGAAATCCTCTAAACATAAAATCTCAACATAATGTTGCTATTACATCAATTAATTCTATTATTGACCTCTTTTGTTTCATTTTTCAAAATGTTGCTATTTCGTACCCGCACTCTACCACTAGTAACAGCACTATATATTGCCTTTTTTTACATAAACAAGTCATAACACTTTAACAGTCCTCCGGTAACTTATATTGTACAACTACTCCACAAGCTACAACTTTAAAAAAAACAGCTTATTATTAATCACATAAGCAAAACCTAATGCATTTACCAGTGTTTGTTATATATTGTTTCTGATTTTCTAAAAGTTGTAGATGGCAAGTGCTATTGTTAACTAGCCTAATTGTTCTATATTCAGCAGCCTGTGAAGGATGAAGGTCTGAGATGTTATTATTGCAATCCTAATCGGTGATGGTTGTGGCATAGGCATCGAAACCCCAACCAGTCACGTCAGTGGCATAGACCTTGAAATCCGAACTAGTGGCAACAGGGGTATAGACATTTAAATCCAAATCAGGGACATCAGGGGCATCAACATATTTGCTTACAGACCAAGACTCATATTTACTAACATTTGATGCAGTGCAACATAGCAACACAACTTGCTGCGCAGCATCAAATGGAGCGAGCAGGAATGCGCCATAGTTACTAACAGAGGGCGCATTCCTGCTATCTCTCTGCGCCGGTGCACTTGTGGCTGGCAAGTGCCAATGCAGACACCCTTTTGCCATAGTGCCAGGGTGCCTGCATTACAGCCAGGATTGTTTTGTGCAGGAAGGGACCGTCCCCAGAAGAATTTTCCTCTTTCTATGTGTGTTGATAAACGTATGCCTCGCCTGGGAAGGTGCAGCATTTTGACACATTGCCAGGTTTACTAGCCTTAAAAACACATGGGTGGATGTGTGGTAACACCCGTGCTCCACCCATGGAATGCCTTCTCCAAGCAGAGTAACGCAAGGTAGCAATATGCGCTGCATTGCATTGCTCCAGAGATACGTCGCCATGTAAGGTGGTTCTGCGTGACATGGCACATTTAACTTAAGGGCTTCTGTTGCCTTGCATCATCCTGTGTTTTTTGTTCATCTGTTGTATTGGTTTTCGACTAACAACACAGGCACTTACAGTGTAAATCACTCACTGTATCAGCTATTAAAGGTTGGTTACTTGGTGGACAGTATACGTTGATGCAAATACAACCAAGACATGTCTGCGTTTCCAGTAACAATGATCATGTGTACATGTCCAGCTTAACTACTTATCACAAGTTGACTTCAGGTACAATCAGCAGTCGTTTAACAACCAAGTACAGCTTGTTAGTGATTTCAGTGGGTGTCCATCACGCGATGGTCCTTTAACGGGAAAGGCAGGCATTAATGAACCGGTACAAAGTAAAACAAAACAGCAGGTTGTGTGTCAAACTGGTGCTCTACCTTGGAACCCATGTCCACGCGTACCCCACGCGTACCCTTTGCTTTTCGCGTTCTATGTTATTTTGGTGCATGCTCTGAGACCCATGTCAAACTTTGCATAACCACGCCAACCAGCCATGGACTCTCAGCGACAGTAAATTCAGGCCTCTTAGCCCTGCCGTGGTGCACGTTCAGTGGTGTCATTGTCATTCGAGACTGGCGTGCCTGTCTCAGCATTAGAAGTGTTGTGTAGCTTGGCCTATATTGCATCCCAGCTTTAAGCAATTCGGGTCTTACGGATACCCAATATGTCTTCTTAGTGTAGCGCACCTTAGCCCATGTCAATAGGGAGAACTTCCAGGTAAGCACATGTGGGGGCTAAGGGGCCTTCCATATATTAGTGATGAGCTGCTTAGCTACTGCCAGTCCTAAAGCCTGGAAGTGAGAGGTCACTTTATGTTTTTTACTTATCCTATAGAGGTGTAGGATGTAAGTCTCCCACTCAAAATGAATAGTACACTCCGTACAGCGGAAGAGGGTGCCCACCACTGCGTTCCAGTACTGTAGCGGGAATTCCGTTCTCCTACAGAACTGTGCATAGAGACCTGGAACCTCAGTGAATTAGGATGGCCCAAAACTCACCTCAGTACCCAAAATCCCCTTACCGAGCTAGCTACAGTGTCTCATTGGTCATAACAAACTCCCAATGTTTAGACAAACCAGAACATGAACTTAGATTACCTCAGGTATCGTGGAACACATGAACACTCTTTCGCTATATAATCATTTCAAACTAGAACGTGGAGTAAATGAGGACACGTGCATATTTGAAATATTTATGTACTAATGCAGGGTTCTCAAACGCAGTATCTTATATAATACAAGCAAACATATTATAAGCAACAAAGTTATCCGCATAGTTACTAGTCCATAAAAGGCGAATGGTGATAGCATACTAAGATGCTGTAATGAATAGGAGTTAACAACACCTAATTCTCACCCTCCCTATTTAGCATAGTATTTAGGTCTCATTTGGGTTTTAGCAGGGCGGGCCCATACCTCAAAATCTCAGTGGCAGAGGATCACATCATCTTCCACCAGCTCTCTGCATGCGAAGCACCATCAAGTGTGTTACATGTGTTTTCAGCAAAGCCATATAAAACCCGCCTAGAGCCAGAGTTTGGCAGCAGCATGTGTGTTATGTCTATAGAGGTGCGAAGATCAGACCTCACAACAACACTGTGTCAAGTTATCCTTGGAGCCTGCAGCACTCACTGTGCAGACAGTGTACCAAGCTAAGCTGATATCAGAGCAATAACATATTATTTCTCAAGTAAATTGCGAAGCTCTTCTGGGTTGAAAGCTAAAATAACAATTATGTGTCGTGTGCAAAATGAAGCAAAAGGAAAAATGGCGTTTAAACATTTAGTAAGCTCATGCTAACTTAACACAGTATATAGAAATGAAATAGCTATATGACACCCCCCAATGATCCGAGCCCGGTCAAAAATTAAGGTAAGGTAAGACCAGAACAGGGGCATAACATGAAAGCAGAGTTCAATAATAAAGAGCTAAGCTAATTTTCAAAAGCAGATATGATGGCCTTACAGTGGCCAAATAAAAAGGTCTGAACTTTTCAACACAATGCCCACTTTCGTACAAGTCAATAGGCCTGGGGTGTAAAAAAATAATTGTTTGTAAGCAATAAGCACCCCCAAAAAATAAAAGAAATCAGGAACGTGCTAATAGCAAAAGTCTTGAAGGCTTCTCAGGATGGGACTGAATATGCAAAATATGCAGCTACAGCCTCCAACATGAAATCACTGTCAATATCCGAAAACAGTTCAGCCATCCAATTAAGTAGTGGGAAAGAACATACGTGCTCCTCCAGCACTGGATCCTCTAGCATCATCAGAGGACAACTCAGTGGGTTCTCAAGAAAGCTCTGTGCCAAGAACTAATGCGCTGCTGCGAGTATGTCCCAATGACCCATTAGTCATGCATCGCTGCCAAGGCCATAATCCTTTCGCCAGAACAAACCAACTCGTGAGCAACTACGGGACTCATCAGATGATTAAAACCAACGTCAGGGGACACCGTCAAGCAGAGACACAAATCAAGGGCCCAGTGCAAATCACAGCTCAGGAAATTAAACACAGGCTGGACACATGTGAAATAGGAAAACCGAAACGATAATCCAAATGCCGTGCCTTAAGTCGCAAGCGGCAGGGTGCCATAGTAATCAAGCATCCGGTTGCGAAACAGTGGCTTGAGGGGCTCTGCGGCTTCCAACGCAGGATGGGCATCCATGTTTAGTAAAACAAAACATCACCAAAACGCCTGCAGCCAATGCTAGCCACCAAACAAACTTGAAAATATAGAATGAAAGAAGGCAGGGATGACTCCAAATATTTTCTCGAATGAAGTCACGAGACCACTGCTAACCATTTTAAAAAAAGTGAGCAAGGCCAGAAGTGGAGGAGGCATTAAAGATTTGATGAACCAGCTCGCTGAAATGTAACGGCAAATCAGTATTTAAAAGCGCCTGCACCTCTGTGCGCGTGTTAGCTATGTAAAGGACGAATGTTTCTCGGGCTGAACACAGGGCCACCTCTTTTTGAGACAAAAGGGCTCTTATTCTACTCATAACATTGAACTCTGCCTTCAAGGTTGGGATGCGCGGCCAGATGGAAACATCTGAATTCCCATGCGTAGGACGATGCAGAACGTTTTTGCAACAGACTACACGTTCTGATACAGTTACCACATAAGCGATACCTTTAATTAACCCACAACATTCCTCGTTATTCAACAGTAAATAACTACCGTTCGCCAGTAATGTGAAAGTTGGAACGATTGCAGGAACCGGAGTGCCTTTCAAAACACAGGCTAAATTAGGCCGGTCCTGATTACAAGAACCATGTAACTGGATGTGCCTGCATATCAATGAATGGTCAAGGGACTCTGTGCATTCTTCCCCATTAAGATATACTTCTTTCTTGTCTTTTAGGCACCTATAAGTGAATGGAAGCGACCGTGCCTCATGGAGGAATGAGCTACCTAATGGTTCATATCTCCCTATCGCAATATATCACATACAATTAGTAAACCTGTACAAGGCAAATGGTAATGTGATTAATCCGTGGATAAGCCACGTTGCAGCAGTGGCCTCAGCTACAGAGAACGGTAAAGATTCCAACCTCTCAATGTATAACATGGAAAAGGATGCATCACGCATTGAAAGCATGCGCTGTTTGTCAGTCAAATTAAATGGGGCAAAGAGGGAGGACACGTTCATGTAATTCCAAGGCACTCTACCAGCCTTAAGCGTCTGCAGGGTCCATGCAAATTGCATTATAGAACGCAATTGATTTTGACCATGGTATAACACAGACACTTCATCATGTACAATATCAACAACAGAGGATACAATATTATTCAACGTGTAAATGCGGGAAGAAAGCATGTTAATACTGTTATCGACAACTGCAAGCATCTTTTCCAAATTAGCTTGATCAATAGCTCTAAGGCGCTTAGCAGCCTCAATTTGTGAAAGTTTCCAGATTTCATTGTAAACTGCATAAATCCACCGTTTAGATCTACCACTAGCCGGGCCCTTTATGAAATCATTTAAATCCACATTATCAGTCAACTTGGATAGATGTAATTTAACTGCAGCTAATGTAGAATGTTGTAGCCAATTCTGACATAATTTGCCCACTGAGTAAGTGGAGACAGAATGATCAGTATCAAAACGGGGATGAGGCCTGACTTGTGTAAAACCTTCAGTTAAACCCAGAAAGTGACGTTGGCAAGAATCAGAGCTTCTGTGCCACATCAGCCAACCCTTCGCATCCAAACTGGATACATTAAAGGATGAATTGTGCAATAGTGTTTGCAATTCTCGAATGGAAAACTGTGTGAAATTATTCCAACCGGAATATTCTTCCAAATCAGGAATTGTAGGCGTATTTAACAGCCGCGGTGCATTCATTGGGGCGTAGGGGCTTAGCCCTACAAGCCCATGGATGACGCTGCTCGGCTGCTGCAAGAACACACACTGACTGATGAAACATTTAGTGAAAGTCGTGCGTGCGCCGCCGGGAATCCGGGAAGCACCCGAGTAATCTGGGAGAGCGCTGCGCAGGGGCGCTGGTCTGGACTGCTGCACAGCTTGAGTGACAGTCCACGTGACGCAATCACTCAGCTGCAGCAGCAGACAGCTAGGCCAGCCAAGGTATCTAGCGCGCAAGTGATGCTTGTGGCAGAAACTAGCCCGAGCATGCGCATGAAAGGTCCCCCATAGAGAGTGACCAGGGGGGGTGCTCGTTTAACCTGGCCGCAGCCCCCGGCTTTACAGAGGCGACACAGGGCGAGCAGTCAGTGAGCCCCCCTAGCCAATCCTGGCGCTGGAGAGGTGCCTGGTACTACTGATCGCTGCACGGCAAGTGCGTGTGCGAAGCAGCGGGGACGCCATATACTGGGCTGGTGCCGGAATCATCCTGGAGGCGCGTAAACGCGGTGTTTGGAACACCGGCGCCCGAAGTGATGGTGGCCTCGCGGGCCTCGTGGGAGAGCTACAGTGGTACTGAGGACTAGCTTGAGGACCCACGGACCACACCAGGACATATATTTGCCTTGAAGGGGCACTCCTTAATTGAGCTGACACAGATACGCGCGCCGCGACCGAACCTGAACAGGGGAACGCCATCTTGGGCTCACCGCAGCGACTACCATCACACAATCGAGATCGTAGCAGCTTCTCTACGGCCAGTGCGGGTACCGATGCCGAGACATCGCTGAGCGTGCCGTAGCACCGAAATGGCGGAGGGCACCGCCATAGTGCACTACAGTGGATATTAGAGATGGGTGGGACCCGCTTTGGGCCTCGTGGAGCTATTGCTGAGGTGCCCTGACTGGGCGATGGCGCCAGGGGTGGAGAGCAGCTCATCGGACTGCTGACTACATACCACACCGATTCCTGGGGTGCTGAGAAGGGCGTCCACCCACATTCCCGACTGTTGTGGCGCACCGGACACCGGTGGGGGGGGCGGCGGAAAGCCCAACAAGCACAGGTCGGTGGTGCTACAAGGGCCCGACGATTGCCCGGCCGTGATCCTAAAGCTGAGGTGTACCTGACCCCTCGCACGTACAGGTGCAGGTGGGAGCCTCCGTGACTGGTGGGTGAGCGGCAACAGCGGGAAAGCACTGAATACATTGGCATTGAGAGCGCAAGTGGGACCTCACCACGCCATCCTGAAGACGAGAGCCATGGGGAAGAACAGGGCCAAGGTGCAAGACCAGAGCACAAATGCGGACATCCGATCTACTGGCTCAGACGACCCACTGGCCTCCTCCAACATAGAGATAATACCGCCAACGGGCAAGTGCACACAGGACGCTAAACTGGACCTCATACTGGCTGAAATAAAGGCATCCAGGGAGGCGCTTGAGTCGCGCATGGACAGCATGGCGACTGGCTTGTCGCTCCTAAGGGCAGACCACAACAAGTTAGCCGAAAAGGTCTCGGAGCACAAGATTGCGCTTGACGACCTGATACCGCAGCAGACGGATCACTCTACGAAACTCGAGCATATGGAGAAACAGCTCAAACTGCTCTGGGACAAGATGGACAATGCGGAAGGGCGGGCTAGCCGCAATAATGTGCGAATTTTAGGAATTCCGGAGCGCAGTGAAGGGAGGAACCCCACGCAGTTTGTTGCGGACTGGCTAAAGAAGGTTGTGGGTCCACAAGATCTTACCCCGTTGTACAGCGTGGAGAGGGCACACAGAATGCCAGCGAAGCCACCCAGGCCGGGTGCGCCGCCGCGACCGTTAATAGCGCGCCTTCTGCACTATAAAGACAGAGACTCAGTGCTGAGAGTGGCAAGAGAAAAGGCACCGCTGAGATATGAAGACAAGACCGTCTCAGTATACCCAGACTTTACACCGACGGTGCAGAGAGCCAGGTCGACATTCCTGGGGTAAAGAGCAAACTACCGGACAGAAACCTGAAATATGCACTGCTATTCCCGTCCCGCCTCAAAATATTATATGAAAACCAATCATATTTCTTTGACACGCCTGAGGAGGCGGCGGAGTGGATGGAAGTGGCCCTGACACCGTTGAACACGCAAGACCCGTTTGCAGACAACCAGGGTGAAGGACCTTCACACCAAAAGGAGCAGAGGGCTGACACGAGTGGGAAAAGCGCAAAGGGGTCAACGGCGAGCGGAGGAACAACATCGGCCCGAGCTGGGAAGACGCCGGAGATAGCACAGTTTACGGAGGCAGCGCTGGCTGCTCACGATGCAAGGGACAAATCGGACATGGGCAGCAACTCTGACACGCTCACGGAGGTGTCGGGCTCTGCCAACAGCCTACAGCTCTTCTCCAAAATTACTGCACAAGTGGCGCACGACTTTTGATTATAACCATAGAAGTCTTCGGTTGGTAACGTATGAGAATTGCACAGGAGCGAGAGTGGGCTGACCGGGAACGGGGGTACACTGGCTTAGGGCATGCTGTGGTAACACCAACAGGTCCCTAGCGGGTGTTATTGGGTACCACGGCCCCCAAAGCATAGACATGTTCTGGTTTGCCTATTGCTCACGTTGGGCTATAATGTTTGGACCTCAGGGTTTTTCACTTGGGGACCTCAAAGTTAAGGGGTGTTTTGATGGCACTTGGGACATTACATATACTGCATACACTCTTTCTGGTACGGGGCCTATTGGAAACACCTGACACAGACCGAAATGGGGACTCTTAACACCTACAAAATGTGCACCTGGAACGTACGAGGCATTGGGTCCATACATAAGAGACATAGGGCCCGATGTAGGTAATTCTAATTTACCACTTCTTAAATACCGAATCATACCGATTCGGTATTTAAGAAGTGGTAAATTAGAGGGGGGGGGGAATGTAGGTAATTCAGAATCGGTAAATACCGAATCGGTAAGATTCGGTATTTAGCGATTCTGTAAATACCGAATCGGTATCCCCCATTGATTCCTATGGGCCTTGAGGCCCATAGGAATCAATGTGGAATACCGAATCGGTATTTACCGATTCGGTAAATTCCGATAGTTGCAAGGGTGCTGGGGGTGTCACTTTGACACCCTCTGGCACCCCAATTCCGGACTTGTGTGCCATGTGGCACACAGACATGCCCTAAGGGCATGTCTGTGTGTCACATTGCACAGGTGTGCATGCACAGATGTGCATGCACCCCTGTATTCGGTATTTTACCACCCAATAGGATTGGGTGGTAAAATACCGATTCGGTAAGGCCTGTGGGACTCAGAAGAGTCCCACCTACATCTCAAGGTTATCGAATCGGTAAAAATACCGATTCGGTATTTTACCAATTCGGTAAATTTACCGAATCGGTAAAATAGGGCCCCTACATCAGGAATGACCATTTACCGGTCGGTAACGGCCGAAATCGGATGTTACCGGTCGGTAAATGGACACCTGCATCTGGCCCATAGACTTTTAGCACAACTTAATCGGAGGAATGTCATGGTGGCATGCCTTCAGGAAACTCATCTGAACAGTGCAGAGAGCGTAAAGCTGCGCAAAAAGTGGAAGGGACAGCTGTTTGCTACCTCTTATTCTGTGTTCTCGAGGGGGACGGCTATATGGTTAAGAAACTCTGTTCCTTTCAAACTGGTGGAAAAGAGACTGGACACAGAGGGTAGATACGTGTTCATCCGTGGGATGTTGGATGGCTCCCCTGTAGTGATTGGCAATGTCTATGCGCCGAACTCCGGCCCGTCGGATTTTTTAGCTACCCTTAACAGAGTGCTGGCAGACTGGTCAGAATATCAGTGGCTCATAGGTGGGGATTTTAATGCAGTTTTGGACGTGTCACTAGATAGGTCGCACCCTTCACTACAGGCCACTGAGAGCAAGAGACAGGCTGACGCGCTCGCGCAGTGGGCGGAGGGATGGGATTTGGCTGACACATGGAGATGCAAACACTTACTGAATAGAGAATATACCTTTTACTCCCCGCCCCATAGACTGCACACCAGAATAGACCGTGTTTTCTGTACCAAATCATTACTGGGGGCGGTGACAGTAGCAGAGCATATGGGTAAGACTCTCTCTGATCATAACCCGGTGGAAGTCACATTGCAGTGGGGTAGGGTCCCAACGCCTATACCAACATGGCGCCTCACCACGGAATTGCTGGAGGACACTGTTTTCAGAGCATCACTTGCAGACGCAATAACAAGTTACCTTAACATAAACACTGATACGGCTAGTTCCCGGCAGATGGAATGGGACGCCTTTAAGGTGTCCATAAGAGGGGAGGCGATGAGTACACGGGTGGGCATGAGACATAATGTGATGGAGAGGCTCCGAGAGGTAGAGGGCCACCTGGCTATGCTTGAAAGCGTGGCTGCAGGTACAAATTTGCCCTTCATGCCACTGCAGGAGGCACACATACAGCACGCTGAACTACTAGAGGAACTGCGGGTGCCGGATTATAGGGAGTACACATGCAGGCAACACGCGCAAGCTGAGAGGTCGGGGCCATTGCTGGCCCGTATAGTGCGGAATGACCCAGTGCACTTGCCCATACTAGAGGTTACTGATCAGGGAGGGACGCCAGCCACGACACAAATAGACATTAATACTACCTTCAGGGATTACTATGTGACGCTGTACGGCCCACACGGTCAACTGTCAGAAGTGGCGTTTGAGGAGTTCATGACGGGACTCGACTTGTCACGACTTGAGGACCATCAGGGGAGGGATCTAGCACGACCTATCACGGTCGTGGAGATACGCCAGGCCATACGTGCGCTCCGCGAAATAAAACCCCTGGAGCAGACGGCCTCCCGGCCGAGTTCTATGGGGCCTATGTCGACCTCCTTGCCCCACGCCTACATGTAGTGTACCAAGAAGCGCTGAGGTCACAGGGTCTGCCGCGGTCATCACTGCAGGCACTGATAGTATCACTCCCGAAGCCGGGCAGGGATGACACACAGCTAGCAAATTACAGGTCTCTGTCCTTACTCAATACAGATTATAAAATACTGAGTAAGGTTCTTGCGACGAGGCTGGCCCAGTACATCCCGCAACTAATACACCCCGACCAATGCAGCTTTGTTCCTGGCAGGAATGCGGCTATGAACCTACGGAGGCTCAGCCAACTCATGCTACACGAGCAAGCACCGGTGGGGACAGAGGGATGTATTTCCCTAGACCTGAAGCAGGCATTTGATTCCCTCAGATGGGATTTTATGTTTGTGACGTTAGCGAAGTTTGGGATACCACCAGAGTATGTTGCCTGGGTCCGCCTGCTGTATACCCGCCCAAACAGCCCGGGTTCGCACGAATAGATGTATCTCAGCGCAACTGGACATAGCCAAGGGAACCAGACAAGGATGCTGATTATCCCCACTATTATTTATATTAGCATTAGAGCCATTGCTGTGTAAGCTTCGAAGCTCGGCACAACACAGGGGCATAAGGAGGGCCGGGACAGTCCACGTGATGTCGGCATATGCGGACGATATTATCTTATATTTACGAGACCTGAGGGGCGGACTTGACCTTATCCCCGGGATCTTTGAGGACTTCCGGGCATTGTCGGGCCTCACCATCAGTGAGCCTAAGTCCTATGGGTTCTGCTGTAATGCTTCCGGGGCGACTGCCCGGCTGCTCTTCCCACCACACACTTTCCAGGTGGCGGAAACGACTTTCAAATACCTGGGGATACAGATATACAGAGGGGCGAAGGATATGATCGATGGCAACCTGGGAAGGGCCATCACAACGCTGAAATCACAGATACAATTCTGGACTGCATTGCCGCTGTCGGTGGCGGGCAGAGTGGCCATCTCTAAGATGGTAGTACTACCCCGTCTTATTTATTACTTCACAAGCCTGCCTTTCGTGATCCCCGCTCCCATGTTTATTATGTTAAATACCTTGCTTACAGAGCTCGTGTGGGGGTCGGGACGGCGGCGCATTGGCCTGGCTAAACTGCAACTTCCTATGGGGTCCCGGACTTACAGGCGTATAGCTATGCCTGTCAATTGCAGTGGCTGGCCTATTGGTTGGCGGGACGCAACGTACACGAAATTGGCATGTCAGAGGCGGACTGGGAAAGAGGGGTGATCCACACACTGTTATTGCCAAGAGCAGAGATCCCTAGGTTGACGCTGCCCCTGCTCAGACTCGCGATAAACTGCTGGAGGAGGGCGGTGAAATACACGACCCCCACGTCCTCTTACGCCCCCACGATACCACTGTTGGGGCTCCCGATGGGAACGGGCCCACTGTCGAATCAGGTACTCACAGTGTGGCACGATGCAGGAGTGACACAGATGGGGGATCTGTTCGCGGATGGCCGAATTATGTCCTTTGAGGGCTTCCGCGGCACGCACCATACCCCGGGGGGATTGTTCCTTTTGCATGCCGGGCTGCAACGTTGGACACCGAACGGAGAAGAACCACCCACAAATCCGCTGCTCACAATGCAATACCTCATGGGATCGGGCAGTCACCTGACGAAATGGATAACGAGTGGTATAAGGACAGGGAGGGCAACATCGCTACAACCTATGCGAGACAAATGGGAAGGTGATATAGGGAGAGCAGTCGGGGACAAGGAGTGGGAACGCATCCTCAAATTCCCGAAGAGAGTGTTGAGGAACCCGAAATTTAAATTCATTCAACTTATGGTCCTGCACAGGGCGTACCTCACACCCCATCGCTTACACACAATGTTCCCTAACACAGCAGACATATGCCCCCGATGGGGCGCAGACGATGCGCGACTACTACACATGATATGGAATTGCCCAAAACTGGGGTACTATTGGAAGACGGTTCATGATGCTTTATATAAACTGGCTCCTTCCAAACCGTATACCTCTTTGGAATATACCATACTGGGGCTGGGACCTGCTGAACGGAAAAAAAGCGTAGCCACACGTTTCACTGACCTAGCCCTGCTACTTGCCAAGCGTACCATTACAATGAGATGGAAGTCGGTTAGACCACCAGACCCAGAGGTGTGGAAGGCAGAAGTAGTGCGCTGGGGGAAGGCGGAAGGTACGACACTGCAGCGGGAAGAGCGTAGGGGCCTCAGGAAGACCCTAATGTCTTTAGATTGGAATGCTATGTTGGAGGCTTTTGATACAGGTGACGACACTGCATCTAATTTATCAACTACTGATGGTTAAGGCGAAAGGAGATATACTTGGTGTATGTGGAGCTTCCCATGAACTTAGTGCCAACACAAGTCTGGCGAGCGAGAATAGTTCTAGGTGCAACGTAAGAAGAACATGCATATACCATATTGTATGTAGTCCTATATAGGTTTGTGTCAGAACAATGATTGTGTATTAGATATACTCACCTGGGTCGCGTACTATGAATGATTAATGTGTCCAAGTAAGTGCCGGGGGAGGGAGAGAATGGGAGGGGGAAGTTGCGGAGAAATCGTTGGGAATATACCAAAAATGAAAATGTTTGATAAATGACTCACTATTGCTAGCATATGAGAACTACGGAATATGAAACTGATACTTATAATGTAATTATTGTATCTGTTCTTGATTATTAGCTAATAAAACAGATTTAAAAAATAAAATGCTTTGAGATGACTATATATGCATTTTAGCATGTAAAGATATAATTGTTAATTGTTTAACTAAAAGCACTGCTTGCTATATTTTCATTTTTGTTAGATTACTATATGTATTTTAGCATGCGAAGATAGTTGTTTGTTGTTTTACACAAGGTATGTGAGATTTCTGTTTTATTAATACGCATAAGGTTCATGCAAAAACTCTGGAGTAAGCTCCTTCATCCAAAACCCTTTAATAAAACAACTATATCTTTACATGCTAAAAAGCGTATAACCAACTCTGAGCTTTGAAAAATATCAGTAAATGAGAGAGGTGATGATTTTGGGGTCCCCCCTAACCTAGGGGGAGGACCAAACAGGTGCCTTGAACACAAAGAGCGTATCATGCCTAATGATTGTGCTGGTCCCATCCTCCTAGGACCACCCCGAGCAAAGTTATGGGCAAAAATACAATGCCAACCAAAGGCCCAGAAAAGCATTATGGGCGAGATTCTAGAGTGCAGTGAATATTATAGTATTAGCTCTCAGCTGAGCCCAGAGCCTGCCCCTTGAGGTATGTTTTGATATTGGATACTATAATATTCACTGCAGTCTAGAATATCGTCCCATAATGCTTTGAGGTGACTATGTATGCATTTTAGCATGTAAAGATATAATTGTTTATTGTTTAACTAAAAGCACTGCTTGCTATATTTTCATTTTCGTTAGATTACTATATGTATTTTAGCATGTAAAGATAGTTGTTTGTTGTTTTACACAAAGTATGTGAGATTTCTGTTTTATTAATACGCACAAGGTTCATGCAAAAACTCTGGAGAAAGCTACTGCATCCACAACCCTTTAATAAAGCAACTTTATCTTTACATACTAAAAAAATATAACCAACTCAATGCTATAATATTCACTGCACTCTAGAATCTTGTCCCATAACGCTTTGCAGGGCCTTTGGTTGCCACCAATCGTTCAGCATGATGTGCTCTTTGTTTTGAAGGCATCTGCTTGTTTCTCTCCCTAGGTTAGTGAGGACACCAAAATCATCACCTCTCTCACTGCTTGCTATATTTTCTTTTTCACTTTTGTGAGATGACTATATGCATTTTTGCATGTAATGATCGAGTTACATGTTGTTTTATCAAGGGTATGTGAGGTTTCTGTTTTATTAATTGGGGTGAGACGGCACCGAGTTGCGGAGCGGAGTGCACAGAGTTTTTGATCAATTCCGCTGAATTCCGGGTAGTGGTGCTCCGCCAACAATACCCACCCTTGATTCATGCACAGGTTCTGGATTGTTGGGGGTTCATTAGTTATGTCCCCCCATTCAGCGGTTAGAACTGCCAGGAGTGAATGATCTAGCACGAACCGGCCTGGGTGTAACCCATCCACCTCAACCAATGTGGCATATGGTATTAGGATGCCCTCCCAGTACAGGTCCCATATGTCCTGGATCCCCGCCTCCTACCAGCTGCGCAGTTCGGTTGCTGTGGTTATGGCATGTCCCTTAGGCATGCCCCGGAGCAATAACGCAGGTGTGTATACGTCGTGGTCCAGGTGATTTATAAGCACCAGCGATAACATCTGTATGCCACACTGAGCTGCAGAGGTTCAGGTGCTTTTGACTTTACACATGGGAGAAATTGAAGGGTCAGGACGGCTAGGGGCCAGGGTGGCTGTGTGGTTGCTGTATCACAGAGTTGGCAGTCAGCCAGCCATCTGGCCACTCACTGCAGCTTTGCCGCAAGATACTATTGCTCCATGTTTGGAGCCGCTAGACCTCCTTGGTCTGCAGATAGAAGAAGCTTTTTTATAGCTACCCGCTGGCGAGATTTTCCCCAAATGAGGTCTCAAATAATCTTCTTGAGGGTGTGAAAGAACAATGGAGAGATGTATATGGGCAAGTTTGCAAAGTAGTGTAAAGTCGTGGTAGGATGACCATTTTGGTAAGAGCCACCAGGCCTGTCACTGATCTTGGAAGCATACTTGACAGCAGACGGCAGCCAGCGCTCTGCCTAGGTTGCCATCTTGTAGGTCTGTCTGTTGTTTGTAAATGCGTATGCCAAGGTAGCTAAAGGTATCAGCTTGCCACTGCACATGTACTTCGGTGTGCACCTGTGTACCATTACCTTTGTGTGCTGTGTGCTAACCCTCTGTGTGGTAAAGTATATGATATGAGGCGGCCCTTCCTTCCCATTGGTGGTCTTTGTGCTACTATCAGCATTGAAACATATGTGTGTGTACCAATGCTTGTTTTAATGTTTGTGTTCTGTAGGTTTTCATGCATTAGTATCTCCTTGTTATTTGGGGGTGTCTCATGGTGAGTTTCTTTATTTTTAGGTATTTGTAGTCATTCTGGACTACATGTCTCATGATGCTTACTGGCGGCCATCTTGCGTTTGGCAGGCCCCATAAAGCCAGCCACGCCCTGAGCTCAATGCTCACTATTCACTCAGAGTGCTTTTGGTTTGGAGCTCTCTACTCCGTCCTGCTTCAGCTACTGTGGGGCGTCTTCTTTGGTTGGAGGTGTGGTCTCCCGGTCCCACCGGTTCCTCCATGTGGTTCAAGCAGCCGGCTCCCACAGTAGTGAGTAACGCGATTTCCATCACATTTTGAGCAGTCGGCCCCTGCTGCAGTGAGTGTCACAACCTCTTCCACGTTCCAAGCTCGACTCATATACGCAGTCAGAGTAGGCCGCACTCTGTCCGGTAAGGAGTGAAAGAGGAGAATCAGTGAATTGTGTGAGAAATTCAAACAATCTGTGCATTTATGATTGGTGCTTTTACGTATCTTTAGCACCGTGTGTATGGAATCAAATACAAATGGTTATTTATTTGTTGTGAACTTTGGTTGTTGGCATTCATTATGATTTGGCAATAATGAATGCATAAATGAAGAATACAAAGCAAAAATGTTGATGCTAAAATACCTTTATAGATAAATTGCATATGCGGTCTAGGTTTAGGGCTTAAGTTATTTCACAACAATATCTGCACATTAAACCTTATCATTTGGTCACAGAAACTCTTCATAACCAGAGGCTTATTGGTGATATCAGTGGTATATGGTGCTTATTGTTAAAAGTGATTCTCATTTGTTTCTTTGTTAGTAACTGTTTGCTTTACAGGTCTCCTTCTCCACTGTTCCCTTCCCATTTCCCTTCCCCCCACTTGAACACTCCAAGACTCTATGGTTTCATACTAATTCAGAGCTGTGGGTGTCGAGAGGTGGGCCTATTGTGACAACACATGCAGACTCAGAGGAAGAACAGACGATCTAACAGTATTCCATTAAGTATAAACATCAGGTCCCGACATGCACCAGTGAAGGGATGCAAACATGACTTCGCCGTGTTGACTCTTGGTCCCGACAGGACTGCAAAGTCTCCCAAGATAGACTTTGGTGTCCCTGATGGACACCAAAATATCATCCGCTTACAATGAGATTGTGTATACCCCATCTCCGAGTGGGACACCTTCAACCACTCTCGCGCGGATGGCCTATTCCAAAGGCTCTATCGCTAAGGAGAAGAGAGGTGGGTATAACTGGCCTCCTTGTCTAGTTCCCCGTCCCACCGTAATTGGCTCAGATATATATGGAACCATCGTCACTCGCAATGTCGGCTCCCTATATTGAAATTTAACCATGCCAATGAACTGTTCCCCAAGGCCACAGCTGGTTAGTACGGTGAACAAGAACGCCTACTCTAGGGAGTCAAAGGCTTTCTCTAGGTCTAATATCTAATAGTAAACATCCAAAGTGTGGCCAGCCGCTTGTTGAGTATGTGGTAACTCCGAAGAAGTGCCTTAGATTTAAAGAACTGCTTCGAGATGGCACAAACCTATTTTGAGCCACATGGACTAGGGTAGGGACTACGGGCACTAATGGGTCTGCAAGCATTTTCGCCAATATCTTGTCATATCCATTCAGAATGGCTAATGGCCTATAGGAGCCCAGGTCTGTGGGAACCTTGTTTGGTTTCAATAGAGACACTAGGCTTGCTTCCCCCAATGATAAGGGGAGTTTCATCTCTTCCAGTGCTGTGGTGTAGAGGGTGTGTAGGTGCAGTGTCAGTGTTGCAGCGTATGTCTTATAATATTTGGCCAGGAGCCCATCCGGCCCAGGGGTCTTACCCGTCACCCGTGCCGTGATAGCATCATGGATTTCATCAGAGGTGATTTGAGCGTCAAGTGCCATGCATTGTTCAGGTGTTATCTTAGGTAGGTTCACTGAATTTAGAAAGTTGTTCAATTGTTCCCTGTCGCAGATTCAAGAGGATTTGTATAGTGTTGCATAGTGTCTCGTCAGTGCTGCATGTAGAGTGTGTATTGGTTGGCGAGCCTGTTCTTGGCATAGCAGCCATGCCGGCTTTCGGCCTTCTCTATCGGATGTTGTGTGCAGAGAGTGCCGCATAGTTGTTGCATCAAAGCCTTTCTAATAATTCTGCATGTATGTTGCACAGTTCATCCAGTTACTGTGCGTCCCCCACATGTGTGGCAGCATCGGTTTTGTGTCGGAGGATATGCTGTTCTGACTCGCTGAGTTTTTTGTGAATGTTACAGGTGACCCCTAGACTATGCCCTCTGATGGTTACTTTGAAAGCATCCATTCTAGGAGTATGTCACCAGTTAAGTTGCTGTTTGCCTCAAAGTATTCTGTGGTCGCGACCCCAAGAATCCTCCATCACCATCTGTTGGAGGCACCAGGTGGGTATGAGTGGCAGACCCACCTCCCACTCGTGCTGCAAGAGTTAAGGGTTGTGATCAGAGTGTGTGTGTACCAAGTATTCAGCCCCTCCGACTAAGAGAAGCAATGAGGGGGACCCCTCAATGCAATCTAGTCGTACATCTGGGTCCCGTACTGGGAAATTAAAAGAGTACATACGCGCATCTGGGTTGCGGGTATGCCATATGTCAGTCAAGGA
Organism: Lissotriton vulgaris; assembly: GCF_964263255.1. Taxonomy (NCBI): domain Eukaryota; kingdom Metazoa; phylum Chordata; class Amphibia; order Caudata; family Salamandridae; genus Lissotriton; species Lissotriton vulgaris. Next base: position 1,985,235,741 of record NC_141693.1, read on the forward strand.
CCAGGGTGTCTGCCATGTCTCCAACGCCTGTGTATTTGATGGGGCTGTGGTGCGTGTCAGGGGTGGGAATGATCGGTCTAGTGTCACATCTAATAACTAATTAAAGTCACTGCCTATTAGCTAAAGTATTCCACTCCAGCGGTGTAGAACCTCAGTCAATTTACGAAGAAAGGAGTTCTGCTCCACATTGGGGGCATAGATGGAGCAAATGAGGAGGCTTTGCTTTTTAGTCTACCTTTCACTAATACGTATCTGCCCTCTGCGTCAGTTTCTACTTCCTCTACTACACAAGGGACCCATGCCTTTACCCATATCAGGGCTCCTCTGGCAAGAGAGGAGTAATCAGTGCTATATACTTGCCCTCGACAGTGCAGGTGCAGTTGATCCGCCTCTATTTGAGTCAGATAGGTTTCTTGCAGGAGAGCCATGCTGGTGGAGCTACGCTGTAGATAGGAGTATATGGAATATCTATGAGCAGGGGTATGTATACCTCTCAGGTTCCATGTAATGATATTCACGTACACCATGGCTGGGGGTAGTTGGGCCTTTCCTCGTCAAGGGGTGCATGCACGTATTAGGGGACCAGGTGGCTAGTCAGTGTTCCGCGGTGTTGCAAAAGAAAGACTGGGGATTGAAGTGCAACTTGCATAACTTCATGAGAGCGAACTCACAACAGGACTTTGCCCAAGCAATATTGCTCAACCATGGCAACTACTGCTTATGTCAATGTCTTGTTGTGGGGATAGTGTGCTGCAAGTTATTGTTGTTTGTCTACCCATTTAATTTTCAACTGTTTTACCACGTGTGTCCTGTAGAATTACTGTTAGAGTGTGCATCGCCAAGCAAGAGGGAGCGCCACGCCCAGGCCCTACCCTGACCCAGCCCATCCGGGAGAGCAGTATGCTGTCTGGGTGTTGCTTGTGTATTATGTGGAGTGTCCGGCTGGTGACCTCCCACTGCCACACCTGGAAAGGGTGTGCTACAGTTCAGTTCACTGCCATCAATCAATCAACAATCATGGAATTTGTAAAGCGCACTACTTACCCGCAAGAGTTTCAAGGCGCTGGGGGGGGGGAGCACCAGCTAGTGGTCGAAGAGCCAGGTCTTGAGCAGTCTTCTGAAGGCCGGGAGGTCTGCGGTCTGTCGTAGGTGGAGGGGTAGGGCGTTCCAGGTCCTGGCGGCGCGGTGGGAGAAGGATCTGCCCCCGGAAGTGGTTCTGTGGATGCGCGGGATGGCAGCCAGGGACAGGACGGCGGACCGGAGTTTCCTGTTGGGTGCGTAGAAGGAGAGTCTGTTGTTGAGATAGGCTGTGCCGGTCTTGTGGAGTGCTTTGTGTGAGTGGATCATGAGTTGGAATGTGATTTTTTTTGTCGACGGGGAGCCAGTGCAGGTCTCTCTGGTGTGGGGTGATGTGGTCCAGGCGTGGGACGTCTAGGATCAGTCGTGCAGAGGCGTTCTGGATTCTTTGGAGTTGATGAGTTTGGACGGGGCTCTGGCGTAGAGGGCATTTCCGTAGTTGAGTCGGCTGCTGACGAGGGCGTGGGTGACGGTTTTTCGTGTGTCCGCCGGGATCCATCTGTAGATCTTGCAGAGCATACGGAGGGTGTGGAAGCAGGAGGAGGAGACTGTGTTGACTTGGTTGGTCATGCTGAGCTTAGAGTCGAAGATGACTTTTAGGTTCCGTACGTGGTTGGTTGGTGCCGGGGGGGATCCCAGTGAAGCTGGCCACCAGGAATCGTCCCACGCTGAGGGGTTAGGCCCAAGGATTGGGATCTCTGTCTTGTCCATGTTCAGCTTGAGCCGGCTTGTCTCTATCCAGTCGGCGACGTCCTTCATACCCTGGTGCAGGTTGGATTTGGCAGTGAGGGGGTCCTTGGTGAGGGAGAGGGTGTCGTCGGCGTAGGAGATTATGTTGAGGCTGTGTAGTCTGGAGATGAGAGCGAGATCTTTGCCAGTGCTATTCTCGCGTCCAGATTTCCACCTTCCCTTCCAGCCAGTCTACTGCTCTGCCAAAATTCAGGGTCCACAGCTCCTGTATATCACGGCTGATCCAAATCCCTAGGTACTTAACTGCGTCCGTTTCCCAGCGCAGGGGATAGTCAGATGGGGATTCCCTGGTGGTGTCAGTTAATGGAAACGCGACAGATTTGGACCAGTTAATGGACACACCAGCCAAGCCCTCAAAGCGGACAAATTCTCGCAGCAGAGGGTTGATAACGTATAACGTGACGTCATCGGCATACAGGGAGATCAGCAGACTTCGGGAACTGAAGCCTATCCCTCTTGCAGTATGATGCTGTCGCACTCTGGTCGCAAGGGGCTCCATTGCTATGGCAAAGAGCAGTGGGGATAAGGGACAACCCTGCCTGGTCCCTCGAGATATGGCAAAAGGCTGAGATATGAGCCCATTCACGCTGACTCGTGCCCTGGGTGCGTCGTAAAACAACTTAATCAGCGTTATGAAGTTGTGGCTAAATCCCATCCTGCCTAGAATCCTGAATAGATAGGGCCATTCAAGCAAATCAAACGCTTTAGTGGCGTCTAAGAAAATCACTGCGGCCTGTATAGAGGGATGTAGGTAATGCAAAATGGAAAAGATCGTCCTGAGATTATGTGAGGTAGCACGGCCAGGTATAAACCCGGATTGATCCGGTAGTGCCACCATCGGTAACAGGGGCTGAAGTCTGTCCGCAATGATCTTGGCATTGATCTTAACGTCAACATTTATTAGGGAAAGGGGGCGATATGAGTCGAGGACCTGGCAGTCCTTGTCTGGCTTCAGCAATGTTATGATTAAGGCCTCGCGCATCGAGTCCGGTAGGGACTCCAACTCCAGGGCTTCAGCAAATACAATGAAGTCCGGGGGCTAGCTCTTCGGCGTACGCCTTATAAAAGGCTGTCGTCAGTCCATCCGGGCCCGGAGCTTTATTCGCAGGCATGCTCTTAATTACCTGGGTTATGTCCTGGACAGTGACAGGGACATCCATATAACGGCGGTGGAGGTCATTAAACCAAACAATGGCAATGGAATCTAGGAAGCTCTCCGGGGAAGCCGGGACCGTGGGCTGTCTAGTGGTGTATAGGGATTTTTAAAACTCGGCAAACGTGTCAAGCACAGCTTCCTGACCAACGACAAGTGTCCCCGCACTATTCTTGATGGCGTGTATGTAATGTGCTTGTGAGCGAGGGGAAATCAGTCGTGCCAGGGTCCTACTCAGCCTGTCCGCCTCCCCATACCTGCGGGCCTCCGCCTGCTTCCCCAGGAATTTAACTTCCCGTTGAGCTTCCTCATTAAAAGCAATCAGTTTTGGATTTCATCTGGCCTGCTAATTTCGGTGAGGGGTTCCGGCAGAAGGCTAGGTCTAGCTCTTTTAACTCTCGTTCAAGCTGGGCTAGCGTATTACGGATAGCCCGCAACACCCCGGCCTGTCTAGCGATACATTGGCCTCGAATCACTGCCTTGAATGCGTCCCAAACTATAGCTTCTGAGGATGCCGAGCCCTCGTTCTCCTCAAAGTATTTTACAATATCTGTTCTAATTTCTTCAGTGAAGGCAGAGTCTGTGAGTGCATGGGGGGGGCAGGCGCCAGGAAAACGCTCTCTTAGGGGCATCGGGTACCCTCAACTCTAGCAGGCAGGGGGCGTGGTCTGAGAGTGATCAGGCCTGTATATCCACCTCCACCGCCCAGGACGCCACATCAGGAGACACAAGCCAGTAGTCCAGGCGGGACCAGGCTGCATGATGGCTTGTTATGCATGTTCCCACCGTTTCCTCAGGATGTTTTAGATCTCCACACATCAGACAGCAAGCCCTCATCCATCACATCAAGAATCGCCTGACGCGCTCTAGCATGTGTGGGTCTCCCCACGCCTCTTCGGTCCAACTCATCATAAAGTACCACATTGAAATCGCCCCCCAAAACAATTTGTGAGCAATCCAGCAACATGATCTGAGCCCAAACATTTCGAAAAAATTCCGGGTCATCTACATTCGGGCCGTAAATGGCTGCTAGTACCAGCGGCCTACCTTGTAATGAGCCGTGCACAATGACATATCTTCCCTCCTTATCTAGTACACTGGCATGTTCCCTCCAGTCTAAACCCCTACGGATAAGTATCGCCACACCCATAGCATAGTTAGAATAGATAGCAGAGTACACTTGCGACCACCTAGAGTGCTTCAACCTAGGCGAGGGAATGGAGTTGATGTGTGTCTCCTGTATGAAACAGATATCCACATTATGTCTAGCAAGCATCCCATGCATCAGCCTAGCTTTTTTGTAGTCCCCAAGACCCCGAATGTTCCATGTCCACAATTTAACACCCCCCATTGCGAGATTCCTTCAAACCCACAAGGACCAGTCCGGTGCCTGTCACAGCGCCCCCAGCATTCCAACCTGGATTAAGCACAGAAATGCCCTGTACATAGCGTTTGTCATATGGCATCCTCTATCGCACCAATTTGCAGCAACCAGCAAACATCCCAACTCCCCCCACCACCCCCCGCCCTCACCAACCCCCCAATCAGGTTGTGATAAATCCCTCCCAGAGACACGCATAGTGTCTAGGCAAAATATGTGGAAAATCAGAAACATGAACAGTGGGAGACACCCCGTGGGGGTATGGTGCTCCCGTCATACACCCCTGTTTACGCAGGGGAGCAGCACGCAAATGGGAAACTCCAGGACTCAAAAGGCGACCCCGCCACAGGGTCGACCACCGACACTCCAGCAGAACATGAGTAATGAGTTGCGAACCAGTAGCCACAGACATACAACAGGTACCTTACTCAGTGCACTCCTCCATCCCGAATCAGAGCAAGCACAGCAACAGCAAGTGCGGGGGGAACAGATCATATACGCAAAGTGCAGAATAGACAATCAGATGATACCATAGTCTGCATATAAATATCATACTCAATCGTTATCACTAAGCCGGTCAGAGTCGACCTCCAGTCTTGGCGATTTCCGTCTCGCCCCTGGACCGCAAATGTGCTTTGCAAACTTTAGCGCAGATTGTGCATCCGTGAAGAAGTGCGTGGTGCTCTCATGGACTACCTTCAGTTTTGCAGGATATAAAAGAGAGTATTGGACACCAGCTTGCATCAGCAGTCTCTTGGCCGGCATGAATTCCTTTCGGGCAGGCTGCACCAAGGGGGTAAAGTCAGGGTAGAAGGAGATATTGTTCCCTTTGTGTGTGATCTTACCCTTCTCCCTAGCGAGGCGCAGGATGAGGTCTCTGTCCTGGAAATTCAGTAGTTTAGCAAGAATAGGACGTGGCGGTGCGCCCACCTGTGGCTTCTTGCCAAGTGATCTGTGCGCTCTTTCGACCGTGAAGACTTGTGAGAGGTACGGGTCGAAGAGTTTGTGCAGGAGGTCCGCCACAAACACCTCCATTTTGCCAGTGTTCGCCGTTTCCGGAATTCCCGTAATGCGAATGTTCGACCTCCGGGAACGTGCTTCCAAGTCGTCCGACTTAGCTCGCTGGGTCTCCAGTTCCCTTTCTAGGTTCGTGATGTGTTGCTTGGCTTGTTGTTGGAACTCGCAGCACTCAGTCTGTCTGTTTTCCAGGTAGTCCAACCTAGTTTCATGTGCGTCCACTTTGGTCTTTACCGATTCCAACTGTGAGGACAAGGCATCCAATTTGGTGTCTATGCTTTTCAGGCTCGATCTGACTTCTATAATCAGCGCACCAAAGTCAATGTCTGTGGTAGTCCCTTGCGATGACGACTCATCTTTATCCTGCTCTGTTACATTTGTTTTAGTCTGGCGCTTTTGTTCAAAGTTGAGCCTGGGTTGCCGCGCGTCATTCTTTCCACCCATCTCGGTACCGGAAGCGTGGTGCCCAGCGGGCCTCACAGACTATAAATCCGCGTGGGTCTATCCGCAATGGCAAGTGTCTTTGCGCCGAGCCTAGCGAATCTGTATGTTCACAACTTCGAACAACAGGAGGTCCTCACGCCTGACAACCCCTACCTACAGTCGCTACATGTGTGGAAGCGATATATAGATGATATTCTCGGGGTGTGGCGGGGGACTGAAGAAGATCTAATTTCCTTCCATGCATGGCTAAACACCAGAAATACATACTTAAGATTTACCATTGAATCCAGTCGTACATCACTGGCTTTTCTGGACTTGAGAATCAACGCAACTCCCAATGGTCTGGAGTCCGAACTCTATCGTAAGGCCATGGCGCGCAATGCCCTCTTAAGATATGATAGCTGTCATCCTCGTGCCTTAAGAGATAACTTACCATTTGGCCAATTTTTGAGAGTACAAAGGAACTGCTCGAACAAAGAAGCCTTCAAAAACCATTCAAATAACTTGGAACAACTACTGATTGTAAAAGACTACCCCAAGAAAATAATTCGTCAATCCAAAAAGAGGGCTTCGAATAACAATCGAGAATCTCTCCTTGAGATCCAGCCACCTAAAGAGAAAACCAACCGCATAACCTTTGTAAATACTTTCAATACCAGATCTAACCAAGTCCAAAAGATCGTGAAAAAACATTGGTCGATCTTAAAAACTGGTGGAGACGACATTCCTTTACCTCTCTTTGCTTACAAAAGAGGAAAAAACCTAAAGGACCAGCTAGTCCATACACGCCCACGCAATAAGGAACCCAGACAAGTGGGCACACTATGGGACTTGCCACCGGTTCAAGGCCATCACCCCTGTGGGGCATGTACTGTATGTCCCCAAACCTGTAAATCCACAAGTGTAGACATAGGGACCAACCGACCATGGATTCAAACCAAGTTCACAAATTGCAATAGCAGCAACCTGATCTATTTGATTACCTGCCCATGTAAACTCCAATACGTTGGCATGACGACTAGGAAGGTCAGGACGAGAATTCAAGAGCACAAAAGCACAGTGCGGTGCCGTAAACAAGCGACTCGCCTAACCGCACACTTCCTAGAAAAGGGACACAGTCCCAATGACTTCCATTGGACAGTTTTAGAACAACCACCCATTCCAGAATCCTGTCCAGATGCCAGCCGTTTTCTGTTCAAAATTGAACAGAAATGGGTTTACAGATTGAACAGCGATAAGGCGGGACTCAATGAGCCCATACCGTGGATGTCCCTTTAATAACTAACGCACCTTTCAGTTTTCATGATATATATCTATAATATTCCTTGCTGTCATCACTGTATATACCCAACACACTATATACATCACGTATTACATACTGTATAGGTACTAACGCTAGGCTAGACTAGATTTGCCAGAACTACAACAATCCGTACCTAAAACTACAATTCCCGGCATAATGTGTGACCACGTAATTGTAGCCGGTCATGTGACTCGGTCCTCAGAAACAACTGCATAAAACACAAAGCGAGTCGCACAATCGGTGCCCCCCCAGACAGCTCGGATGACTGTCGGGAGACACCGACGGATAGGTAAGCAGTGTGCACGGAATGATTTTATCGTATACGTCTGTAAAACCACAAACATTAAATCCGGTGTATCTTCACACCACGCGGTATAGTGTCCACCATCACACCGCGATAAATTTTAGCCTCAGCGCACCGAATAAATTCAGACTCTTGTTTATAAATAAGTGTATATAACACACTGTAGGCAGGTCATATATTTGTCATAAGCGTAATTCACAGACTTAAGAGTTAGGTCTACACAATCGGCAAAGACAGTGATTGTCCTTAGATAAAATCCATTCACCACCGATGGATTCTGAATGAGCGATGATTGTCTCTTTTCTTTCATTTTAATCCTCCCTCTGTAGAGCGGTGCTCCTCATACCTGAGCCGCAGCCAGGTGGGGTGAAGCTCCTCAACCATCATTTATGGGTGAGTGTTGATAATGGAATCTGTTTCCCAATATATATGGATTTGGTACCGTATTTTGCAGGTTGTATATGATATTGTCTCAGAAAACCGCGGGAATATGACATACTGATGTTCTCCCATTTTTGTTGTTTGTTTGTTTTTCTCTGTGGATCCTATGTTCTGATGCGATGCGATAACAGTACTTGGTTGAGCACACAACCTGATCTTTGCAGGTGATATCTTTTACTTTTCACTAAAAGCAGTAGTTTTAAAATTCTGGTCCTGAGGAATGCATGAAAAATCTTTTTCAATTAATGCAGAAACATGTCGACCACTACTCAACGCGGGTATTATTTCTAAAACCGCATTTGCACTTGTCTTTTAAACTTTAGGGACTGGGAGACACTAATAAATGTTGTATTCTCTACCCAGTTCACCTAATTTTATAGCCACTCTCTCTTCTTTTCACTCTACACTGCTTTTCTCAGTCGCCACAAAATTCTTGTGTTACTCTCCTCTCACATCTCCATTTCGGAACAGGTAATGTCTGACCGGCCGTTTTGTTTTGTCTCCTGGGCAAGGAGATCCCAAATGATGTAAAAGAGGGCAGTACAGTTTGGCTTCTGATGGGAATTTTTCCATATGTCCTTGAGTCCTAACTTGGCCAATTCTATACTTTAAGAAGCGGTGTGTTGTGTTCCTTTGGGTGTTATCTGCACTGCACTCACGTTGTGATTCCGGATGATTAGCTCCCTTGACCACTAGGTACTACTGGGTGTTTAGAAGCAGGGCGATGCACCAACGCAAGCAGAGTGCGGGGGGTTACATGCATATAGTACAGGCAAGCCTCACTGTCCTTTTACGTGTGGTCTCGCAGGGCTGCTTGGGCTGGCAAAGGTGGACCAAACCGCAGAGGGTGATCAGCACAGTGCGCAGTTCTATTTCAAAATGGCGGAGTCAGCAATGTTCTTGCGCGCCAAAGCAGTTCAATAGCGGCATGTGTCTGGGGCACCCAACTAGGCAATGGGGACGCCGTAGGTGCTAGTGCAGTGCCGCAGGTGGAAGCCTGTATATTGTACCACTATGCGGTGTCAGAATACTAACAATATTTCCAAAGTGAGATCGTGGGGGGCCCCGGCGGGCAGACGCCCCCCCTCACAGAGCCGCTCCCTATCTTCTGCTCGGCGAGTGTGGAGGTGAATCCCGGGCCCCAGCCCCTGAGCCGATTATATGCACAGTCTTCCCCGGAGCGCCAGTCCCACTGTCAAAATGGCGGACCCGCCTCGGTCGCTTCGCAAATATCCTTTCCCAGGAGAGAAACGCCAGGTCGCCTTCGCCTGCGGGGTCAGCCGAGCCGGAGTACCCTTTTCCGACGTATCGGTGACTCACCGGTGTGTCCTGGATCAGCGGCGCATCCGCACATTGGCCCGCACGTCTCCACCCACAAGGCTCCAGGAGGCCGTCCGGTCCCCGAGCTGTAGTTAGCAGTGGCGTCCGGGGTGGGGCTCCGCAGCAGTGGGTCTCCAAAGCCGCGCAGCTCGGCCAAATCTCCAGCGGCCCCAGCTCCGTGTCACGGCGTCCGTCGCACCTCGCAGTCAGGTCGAAGGATCAGCCAGGCGTCCGTCGTCGATCCGCATGTAGATCAGGTTCCTACGAGCCCGTGGAGCAGGATAAATACAGGATTAGTTAGTGCAGCCGGCGGAGCTCACTCACAGAACGGCCATCTCGCTGCCCGGTTGGCCACGCCCCCCAGCCGTTGCAAACGCTTAATGGTGAGAAGAAAAAACTAAGTTTGAACTAGTGACAGCAAGGCCAGTTTGTAGTCTGTAGACTGTAAATTGTAAATGAGCTGCTGCTGGCAACAGCAAATGGGATCAACGTGCTGTAGTGGGCTTGAAGCCCCTCAACTCCAGACCCACTGCAGCCAAGAAGTTCACTCTATGAAGGACTCTCACCTACAGGGGGCCAAGGCCAAGCAGGATCAAGCAGGGCAGGACCTGAACCCGAGAACTCCAACCAGCTAGATAGCCAGATGCCTAAGAACAGCTCAGAGTTGTGTCACCCAGGCAGCCACTCCCAGGAAAATCTTAGGGCAGCAAGGCTGCAAGGCAGCCAGACCTCCTCAGCGCTGCCAGGAGCTACTTACACTGCCCTGCTGCACCCCTGAAGTCAGACGCAGTGATGGTATCAGGGCAGCAACAGCTGCGGCTGCAGCACGTGCAGCAGATACTGAGATGCACCAAATCAAGCGAGTGGTCGAGTAGGTCGAGTTGCTAGGAGGGGGCCCTTTCAACCGGGCTAGGGATCTTCTATCTATGAGCAGGAAATCTCGGCGGGCTTCCAGATTTACAGGTTCCAGGTTCCGGAATTCCTCACACTGCACGAAAAGCTGTGACATGTGAGCTAGCGCAATACCACACTGGGGGCTAGGGTGGCAAGCCATATTATTATGGTACGAAGAGTGAACTGGGTTGGCAGGGGAACTGTATCATCATCCATTTCAACAGGTCTCATGTAGCAGAGTAAATTCTTGCACCTACTGGGTGCCCCGCTCCTAGTGGGTTTATCTCTACCATTGTCGCCCTGCCCTTGGGGTTCTCCTACAGACGATCACACCATGGCCATAGGCAAACTCTGGGACCTCTGGATTTGGCACGGGGTATCTTGCAAGGGACCGCCCTGGACATTGTGCTCCCGAATAGTTTTGTCCCCTATCAACCCTGGATGGCTGTGATTGACTGCTAGGGACAAACTCTCCAGAAGAGGTTCAGCCGGCACTTCAAGACCCGAATCCCCAGGATCTTATTTCTTCAGGCCATAAAGAGTGTGACCTTAGCAGTTGGAATATGGCTGGCCTTGTGGTTGACCTTTACTAAAGGTTTTGATGTGATATGTCGCCAAGAGACATGGGCAACTGAAAACCGCTTTTTTTGGATGGTTAAAAGACTGTTTTCCTACCTGCAACCCCCGCCCGGAGGGGGAGATCTATAGGGGGATTGATAATTTTTTTTTCCCTAGCGATTCGTTGTAGCATTAAGGGTGTACCTAGGGAAGTTGCAACTTTGCAAGCTCTTCTATTCTCCCTGGGGTCGAGTAAATTGCTGCTGTTTAATTTTTATAATGCCATCTCTGCACCCCCAGGTGTTACCAACATCCATGTATTAGGTTCATTTTTAAGAAATTCGACAGGATTCAATGTGTCAGGTGCATATGTTACGGTAGTTGGTGATTTTAATGTTCATTTGTGTGGGGATCAGAGGGATGAAGGGATCACTGACATAATATCGAATACACAAATATAGAATTATCAAACTATCGAAGAAAAAATATAAAATGCAAAAAAATCGAATTCCTATCTACAAACAAGTACATACAAAAATATTGAATCAAAAATATAGATTTAAAAATATAGTTAGTCAAAATATCATTTTTTTTAAATGTCTTAAAAGTAATTTAAAATTAATGAAATAATAAATATAACATTTACTATTCCCACTCCAGAGAGTGCAACAGTAGGGAAAACGTTGGATAGCGTAGGGGTAAAAATTACTATTACACTCCAGAGAGTGCAACAGTAGCGAAAGTGTTGGATAGCTTAGGGGTAAAAATTACTATTCAATATTAAATTACTTACCTTCAATTCGATATTTTTCACCACTATATTCTGTCCATTTGATATTTTGTCCATTCTATATTTTAACTTTGATATTTTGGTAATTCTATATTTTGAATTCGATATTTTGTCTTGTTACCGGATGAAGGAGTAAAGACTCTTGGATGCTTCCGCATGACTTCTATTCACATGGAACATACCCAACAGGGAACAAGTCTAACACCATTTTAAAAGAATTTGACCTAGTTTCAGCGATGTGTAAGTTGCCCCCTCCTCCCCGGGAAAACGAGATCAACCCCACCTTTACAGAGAGGGGATGTGAGTCTTTGTTTCTGCATCCTTCTATTCTTTTATTTCAGAATTTATAATTTCCTCAAGCCCCTTTAGTGATCATAACCCGGTGTGTGCTACTACCTGTGGGTCTCTGTTGGCTCATTCTCCCAGGGTGGTGGTGAGAGGGACCTATAAGGCCCTTGATGGAGGAAGGAGGCTTAAGTGGTCCCAGATAATTCCAGATTCTTTTTACAACGTTCTTTACACTCAGTGTAAGAACGGGGTTGAAATTTGTGTATCCCAACAGAACACACCGCCTAGTATCCTGGAGGCACTGGCGTAACAAAAAGTGAGGGGGCCTACCTGCACAGTACTTAGGGGGGCCCCCTCCGGGCTCAATCAGGAGCTCTTCCGGCCAGAGTTCAGTGTTGAGGGGGCCCCTTGGGGCTAGGGGCCCCCTGCACCGCATGGGCTGCGAGGGCCTGTGTTACGCCCCTGCCTGGAGGCCCTTCTCTGAGATTTACAACACCTTTTCAGAAATTCGATGGTACCAGCCCCACGGCAACAGGGTATGTTACCGAGGTGGTTTGACTCAGGTTGCTCTTGGGCATTGAGAAACCTGAAGAGAGCTCTGAGGGCCAAACCAAGGGATCCCACCTTAGTTAGGAATAGTCATAGCCTGTACAAACAAGAACGAAGAACATCAAAAAAGAGGAGCCCGGTCAGAACTGATAGAGGCCAGTACACTGAGGAGTAGCTCCAAATTCTGGAGTATCATCAATAATCCCTTTCTCGCAGAAGATACCAGTGATGCTTTGGAGGCTCATATAACCGAAGACAGCTGGGTGGAACATTTATAATTTCCCATCCTCTGCAATTAGTGGGGAATGGGTAGGTTAGAAGGGAACTCTGCCTTAAAAGTTTCATCTGAGGAGGTCAAGAAAGGCATATTGGGATTATCTAAGAACAAGGCTCTGGGCCGGGATTGGATTCTCTCAATCTTTCCATACAGGATGTGGAGGTTTGGGTCCCCGCCCTGAACTCGGTTATTAATGCTGCTATGGAGGCTGTCCCCCAGAGTCTCGGACAAGGTCAAATATTGTACCGGTTTTCATAAAGGGCGACAGGGACAGTACTCACTGCTACAGGCCCATATCACTTGACTCAGTGGTTAAGGTGGTGGGGTGCATTCACTTGAATAGGCTCTTTGAATGGGCAGAGATTAACAGCATTTTGCCGGAGGCACATTATGGCTTCTGGTCCAGGAGGTCGACCGTGAATCAATGCCTGAACTTATATTTAGTATTAAGTAAATATACTGTTGCAAGACACAGCTCCATACACCTGCCATTTATGGATCTCTCATCTGCATTTGACTAAGTAAATAGATCTAAATTCTGGCAGATTATGAATGAAATGAAATGAAATGAAATGAAATGAAAATGTGACTTGTAGAGCGCTGCAGCTGCCCTGAGGCGTCCAGTCGCTAAAAACAGAAGGAGCCCTCGTGAGGTTACTTTGTTAGGCATTAAACAGCAGGGTTTTTAGCTGTTTACGGAAAGTAGTCAGTTTGGGGTTATTCCTCAGCTGCAGAGGGAGGGAGTTCCAGTTATGTCATCTATGGGGGTTGATCGGGACATTGTTTTATTTTTGAGGGACCTCCACAGGGATATGGTGACAGCGGTATGCTATTCAAAAGACCTAAAGGTCACCCGCCATTTTTAAATTCCAAGAGGGGTGCGGTGGGGATGCATCTTGGCCCCATTCCTATTTAACATGTATGTTAATAATTTGGAGCAGGTCCTGTGTATTTCAAATGTAGACTGTCCCCAGGTGGGGCCTCAGCATCTGCCAGTTTCATTACATGCAGAAAATGTGGTACTCATGGCCAGCCAGGGGCCTGCAGACCTTACTTGACTTGTTCATTTATTTTATCGAGGAGTTGGATTTAACGTTAAAGAATAAAAAATCTTATGTGTTTTCTGCAATACCTGAAGCACCAGGCTACTGTTCTCCTCAAGGAGACACACTTAATCGGTAACTCCTGTGGGGCACTGAACAGGTGGGGGTATCGGTTGGTCGCTCATTCAGGGTTTAACTCAGGTTCGCAAAGGGCTGGGGTGCTCCTCCATAGGAGATGTTCATATATAATACACAGGATCTGGTCGGATGAACAGGGTAGATATGTAGCGCTCTCTGGCACCTGGGAGGGGCAGACTCTCAACATCATATCCATATATGTCCCCCCTGGACTACAGCGTCCCGTGTTGCGGGATATTGGAGCACTCATACTTGACTTACCACTGGGGTTATTGGGAATGGAGGGAGACTTCAACCTGATAGTAGATGGCTCCAGGGATCGCCTCCCACCCCGTAGGGACCACCCAGGGGGATCTCACCTGACTGAGTTCCTGTCCGCTATGGGCCTAGTGGATATCTGGCGTTGGCTTAACCCTGACACCATACAATTTACATTGCAATCTGGGGCCCACAGTAGTCAATCACGCCTTGACCACATGCTCACACATGCTCAAGATATACATGTTTTCTCTGAATCCAGGTGCCTTGCGCATGGAATCTCTGATCATTTCCCTGTTCTCACGACATTAAACCTGAGGCAAACCAAGCACTGCACTACCCTTACTATATAAATCCTTGGGCACTTAAGGTACCCCACATCAGGGAAACATTGCTCAAAGACACTGACTACTATTTTACAGAGAATGTAGGGTCGGTCACTTCAGCTTGTGTGTTGTGTTAGGCGTTCGGTGCTGTTATTAAGGGCTGCACCCTATCGCATACTGTGGGACATAAAAGGGAACTCACTAAGCGTGTAACAGAACTGAATGAGGAAATCCTGGCCAAGGAAAAAGCCCTGGCATGTACTCCTGACTCAGAGGCACAACACTCGCTAAATGGTGCTCCTTGACTATCAGCTGCTTCTGACGGAAGCAGCATAAGCACGATATAACGACACCCGCCATAAGATATACTAACATTGCGAGCGGATGGTTAAACTTCTGGCCTGGTTAGAAAAAATGGAACAAGCATCCATGTGGGTGCGCTCGCTATCTGGGACTGATGGAGTACTGCTCACTGATCCTTAGCAGATTGCCAATACGTTTGCCTCTTACTTCTCATCGGTATATACATCTGCTGAGATGTCCCAGTCCTCCATGGCTGCGGAACTCCTGTCTACTATTAAAGTTGCCTGCCTGACCGTACAGTGACATTGCAGAGACCGAAATTCAAAAAGCAATTCAGGACATGCGCTCAGTTAAAGCTATGGGACCCAATGGGCTCCCAATTGAATTCTTTAAGCCAATGGCCTCCAGGCTCTCTCCTCACTTATTGCATATGTATACCGAAAGTTTCGATCTAGGAGTCCTACCAACCGAAGTTAAGACGGCCTCAATCGTGGTTATACACAAACCAGGCAAACCATCAGATGATTGCAGATCGTATTGCCCCATATCTCTCCTCACTTTTGAGGAAAAATCCTAGCAAAACTATTGGTTAATAGACTTATCCCCTATATTACTAAGCTGGTGCATCCGGATCTATCCGGGTTTATGGCAGGGAGGGACACAGCCTTGAACTTAAGGCAATTGAATAGGGTACCGGGCAGAAGATACACGATCAGGCCAGGCCTTCTACCTTGGATACCTGTCCGCTTCCGAAGGCAACAGCTCGTAACCTTGGCGTAATGATTGACAATCAACTGTCTATGTATGACCTTGTCAATCATGTAGCGTGTACCTGCTACAGGCTAATGTATGCCCTCCACAAAATCTTTAAATGGGTCCCACTGTCTTCTTGTATGCCATTGATCCAATGTTATGTTATGTTATGTTATGTTATGTTATGGGGTGTCTTATAGAGCGCACGGCTACTCAGGCAGAGTGTCCTGGCCCTATATAGATCTGTAGAGGAAACCAAAAACACAGCAGACTAAAGGCAATAAAGCCAAGTCTTCAGACCCTTCCTGAAGGCCAACAGATTGTCTAATTTCCTAAGAGAAAGGGGGAGCATATTCCAAAGCTGAGGTGCAAATGATCTGTAGGAGCGGCCCCCAATACGGGCACGCTTGGTAGTTGAAACGATGGCCAA
This sequence comes from Lissotriton vulgaris, assembly GCF_964263255.1. Lineage (NCBI taxonomy): Eukaryota > Metazoa > Chordata > Amphibia > Caudata > Salamandridae > Lissotriton > Lissotriton vulgaris. Next base: position 1,985,251,538 of record NC_141693.1, read on the forward strand.
GGCTTGGGTGGCAGAACGTAGTGATCTGGAAGGAAAGTAAAATTGAACACGTTTCCTAAGATAGACGGCACCAATACCATGCAAGGATTTGAAAGTCATGGTCTTAAAAAGTATACGCTTTCTCATGGAAGCCAGTAGAGCGAGTCAAGAAGGGCTGAGGTGTGAGTCCTACGACTAAGGCCAAAAATGGCCCTGGCAGCAGAATTCTGAACAGTTTGCAGGCGAGCTAGAAGGTACTCTGGGAGCCCTAGATAAAGAACATTGGCATAGTCAAGCCAATCAATCCCTGGACTATAATTTTCCTGTGAGAGACAGAGAGAAAAGAGAGAAATTTCCTGAGTGTACGCAGCAGGGCAAAGCATTGGCCAACCAAACTGAGAATCTTCGGCTAATCATCAGCCATCTGGATTATGGGAACACCCTATTTGCGTCCATAAATGAAGAACTTTTAAATAAGCTTCAGGTTCTGCAGAATACAGCAGTCAGATTGGTTTTTTACAGGTAATCAAAGGAAGAGTGACCATAAAGGTAAAGTATATAAAGGAGGTGGGTGTCGCACGTGAAGTCTGAGGCCAGTTGTAAGTGGTCCGATGGTAAGACCAATTTCAAGAAAAAATACACTGTTTTTTCAGGAAACCCTCACTCACCCTAGCGGTGACATGCTTCATCATCGGGTCCACCGGGAGAGATCGAATACCTCCCCGGTGTGCTGCGACGCCAGGAGACTGCGGAGCAGGTTTTTGTGTGAAGATGAAGTGTGGAAAAATGCTGAGGTTTAAAAATGTCAGAGGTTGTACCAAAAAAAACTTTATTCACTGGTCAACCTGACATATTAAAACAAGATATGTGAAGGGAAACTAGCCAATTACTTTATACTGGTGTTTACCCTGTGGAGAAGGTCAACATGTTTCTGCCCGTCTTTATGTGTTACTTTACTGGGCTTTCATCAGGACCGGTAAGCGAGTGTGCCAATGACAGGAGGGGCGCGCTAAGGCCCGCCCTGCCAATGGTCGTGAAAGTTAAAAATAGCACTATGTGTAAAAATGGTGCAAAAAGAAAGAGAAACAAACTCATAAGTAGTGGGGTTTTACCTCTTTTGCGAGGAACTTAGGAGTTTGTAAAGAAATAGATCCACGCCCCATAGAACACAGGAGGGGGGTGGGAGCGACAATGGCACACCGCCCGCAACGCTCAGCACCCGCTCGGCACCTAGCTGCACCCTCGCTGGATCTCGTGGAGGGTGAAATTGAAGGGTCAGGACGGCTAGGGGCAAGGGTGGCTGTGTGGTTGCTGTATCACAGAGTTGGCAGTCAGCCAGCCATCTGGCCACCCACTGCAGCTTTGCCGCAAGATAATATTGCTCCATGTTTGGAGCCGCTAGACCTCCTTGGTCTGCAGATAGAAGAAGATTTTTTATAGCTACCCGGTGGCGAGATTGTTCCCAAATGAGGTCTCAAATAATCTTGTTGAGGGTGTGAAAGAACAATGGAGAGATGTATATGGGCAAGTTTGCAAAGTAGTGTAAAGTCGTGGTAGGATGACCATTTTGGTAAGAGCCACCAGGCCTGTCACTGATCCTAGAAGGATACTTGACAGCGGACGGCAGCCAACGCTCTGCCTAGGTTGCCATCTTGTAGGTCTGTCTGTTGTTTGTAAATGCGTATGCCAAGGTAGCTAAAGGTATCAGCTTGCCACTGCACATGTACTTCGGTGTGCACCTGTGTACCATTACCTTTGTGTGCGAACCCTCTGTGTGGTAAAGTATATGATATGAGGCGGCCCTTCCTGCCCATTGGTGGTCTTTGTGCTACTATCAGCATTGAAACAAATGTGTGTGTACCAATGCTTGTTTTAATGTTTGTGTTCTGTAGGTTTTCATGGGTATACAACTGTTACAACGAAGTTTTTACAACGCACTACCATTACAACGCAGGCATTACCACGCATACCATTACAACGCATTGCGCTGGGGGGCGCTCTAGGATAGGGAAAAAGTATAATTTTATATCCAACACCTTCCCTAGTGTCCACGGGGACTGGAGTTAGAATATAAAATTATACTTACCACTATCCAGCACCTCTAAGCGCTATGCGTTGTAACGGTATTCGTTGTAAATACCGCGTTGTAATGGTATGCGTGGTTAAAGTATGCGTTGTAACGTCATACATCCGTTTTCATGCATTAGTATTTCCTTGTTATTTGGGGGTGTCTCATGGTGAGTTTCTTTATTTTTAGGTATTTGTAGTCATTCTGGACTACATGTCTCATGATGCTTAGTGGCGGCCATCCTGCGTTTGGCAGGCCCCATAAAGCGAGCCACGCCCTGAGCTCAATGCTCACTATTCACTCAGAGTGCTTTTGGTTTGGAGCTCTCTACTCCGTCCTGCTTCAGCTACTGTGGGGCGTCTTCTTTGGTTGGAGGTGTGGTCTCCCGGTCCCACTGGTTCCTCCACGTGGTTCAAGCAGCCGGCTCCCACAGCAGTGAGTAACGCGATTTCCTTCACATTTTGAGCAGTCGGCTCCTCCACGTTCCAAACTCGACTCATATATGCAGTCAGAGTAGGCCATACTCTGTCCGGTAAGGAGTGAAAGAGGAGAATCAGTGAATTGCGTGAGAAATTCTAACAATCTGTGCATTTATGATAGGTGCTTTTACGTATCTTTAGCACCGTGTGTATGGAATCAAATACAAATGGTTATTTATTTGTTGTGAACTTTGGTTGTTGGCATTCATTATGATTTGGCAATGATGAATGCATAAATGAAGAATACAAAGCAAAAAAGTTGATGCTAAAATACCTTTATAGATAACATTGCATATGTGGTCTAGGTTTAGGGCTTAAGTTATTTCACAACAATCTTTGCACATTAAACCTTATCATTTGGTCACAGAAACTCTTCATAACCAGAGGCTTAGCAAACGGTGATAGCATATTATAATGCAAAAATCAATAGAAATTTGTATCACCTATATTTCGCGCTCCCTATTTAGCATACTATATTATATCTAAGAAGGTCTCATTTGGGTTTTAGCAGGGCGGGCCTATACCTCTAAATGTCAGGAGGAGAGGATCTCATCATCAACTACCAGCTCTCTGCATGCGAAGCACCATCAAGTGTGTTTTTGCATTCTCAGTAACTCTATCTTAAACCCGCTTAGAGCCCAATGTTGGCAGCAACTGTATTTGTGTTATATCTAGTGGTGCGAGGATCAGAGCTCCCAGCAACCTTGTGTTAGGTTATTCTTAGAGGGTTCAGCACTCACTGTTCAGACAGTGTACCAAGCACGACTGATATCAGAGCAATAACATATTATTCTCAAATAAATCACATCTTTCGTCTAGGTTGAAAGCTACAATAACAATTATGTGTTGTGTGCAAACTGAAGACAAAGGAAAATATGTTGTTTAAACACTTAATAAACTCATGCTAACTTAACACGGTATATAGAAAAGCAGCATCTATATGACACTTCCCAGCTGTTCCCTTCCCATTTCCCTTCCCCCCACTTGATCACTCCAAGACTCTATGGTTTCATACTAATTCAGAGCTGGAGGTGTCGAGAGGTGGGCCTATTGTGACAACACATGCAGACTCAGAGGAAGAACAGACGATCTAACAGTATTTCATTAAGTATAAACATCAGGTCCCGACATGCACCAGTGAAGGGATGCAAACATGATTTCGCCGTGTTGACTCTTGGTCCCGACAGGACTGCAAAGTCTCCCAAGATAGACTTTGGTGTCCCTGATGGACACCAAAATATCATCTGCTTACAGTGAGATTGTGTATACCCCATCTCCGAGCGGGACACCTTCAACCACTCTCGCGCGGATGGCCTCTGCCAAAGGCTCTATCGCTAAGGAGAAGAGAAGTGGGTATAACTGGCATCCTTGTCTAGTTCCCTGTCCCACCGTAATTGGCTCAGTTATATATGGAACCATCGTCACTCGCACTGTCGGCTCCCTATATTGAAATTTAACCATGCCAATGAACTGTTCCCCAAGGCCACAGCTGGTTAGTACGGTGAACAAGAACTCCTGATATAGGGAGTCAAAGGCTTTCTCTAGGTCTAATATCTAATAGTAAACATCCAAAGTGTGGCCAGCGGCTTGTTGAGTATGTGGCAACTCCGAAGAAGTGCCTTAGATTTAAAGAACTGCTTCGAGATGGTACAAACCTATTTTGAGCCACATGGACTAGGGTAGGGACTACGGGCATTAATGGGTCTGCTAGGATTTTCGCCAATATCTTGTCATCTACATTCAGAATGGCTAATGGCCTATAGGAGCCCAGGTCTGTGGGAACCTTGTTTGGTTTCAATAGAGACACTAGGCTTGCTTCCCCCAATGATAAGGGGAGTTTCATCTCTTCCCGTGCTGTGGTGTATAGGGTGTGTAGGTGCAGTGTTAGGGTTGCAGCGTATGTCTTATAATATTCGGCCAGGAGCCCATCCAGCCCAGGGGTCTTACCCGTCGCCCGTGCCGTGATAGCATCATGGATTTCATCAGAGGTGATTTGAGCGTCAAGTGGCATGCATTGTTCAGGTGTTATCTTAGGTAGGTTCACTGAGTTTAGAAAGTTGTTCAATTGTTCCCTGTCGCAGATTCCAGAGGATTTGTATAGTGTTGCATAGTGTCTCGTGATTGCTGCATGTATTTCGTGATGCATGTATAACATGTGTCCCACTCAACTCGTAGAGCGTGTATTGGTTGGCGAGCCTGTTCTTGGCATAGCAGCTATGCCGGCTTTCGGCCTTCTCTAGCGGATGTTGCGTGCAGAGAGTGCAGCATAGTTGTTGCATCAAAGCCTTTCTAATAATAATTCTGCATGTATGTTGCACAGTTCATCCAGTTGCTGTGTGTCCCCCACATGTGTGGCAGCATCGGTTTTGTGTCGGAGGAGATGCTGTTCTGTTCTTCTGACCGGGTCGCTGAGTTTTTGTGTATGTTACAGGTGAACCCTAGACTATGCCCTCTGATGGTTACTTTGAAAGCATCCATTCTAGGAGTATGTCACCAGTTGAGTTGCTGTTTGCCTCAAAGTATTCTGTGGTCGCGACCCCAAGAATCCTCCATCACCATCTGTTGGAGGCACCAGGTGGGTATGAGTGGCAGACCCACCTCCCACTCGCGCTGCAAGAGTTAAGGGTTGTGATCAGAGTGTGTGTGCACCAGGTATTCAGCCCCTCCGACTAAGAGAAGCAATGAGGGGGACCCCTCAATTCAATCTAGTCGTACATCTGGGTCGTGTACTGGGGAATTAAAAGAGTACATACGCGCATCTGGGTTGCGGGTATGCCATATGTCAGTCAAAGGCCAGGGGGTCTGCCATGTCTCCAACGCCTGTGTATTTGATGGGGCTGTGGTGCGTGTCAGGGGTGGGAATGATCGGTCTAGTGTCACATCTAATAACTAATTACAGTCACTGCCTATTAGCCAAAGTATTCCACTCCAGCGGTGTAGAACCTCAGTCAATTTACGAAGAAAGGAGTTCTGCTCCACATTGGGGGCATAGATGGAGCCAATGAGGAGGCTTTGGCTTTTTAGTCTACCCTTCACTAATATGTATCTGCCCTCTGCATCAATTTCTACTTCCTCTACTACACAAGGGACCCATGCCTTTACCCATATCAGGGCTCCTCTGGCAAGAGAGGAGTAATTAGTGCTATATACTTGCCCTCAACAGCGCAGGTGCAGTTGATCCGCCTCTATTTGACTCAGATGGGTTTCTTGCAGGAGAGCCATGCTGGTGGAGCTACGCTGTAGATGGGAGTATATGGAATATTTATGAGCAGGGGTATGTATACCTCTCAGGTTCCATGTAATGCTATTCACGTACACCATGGCTGGGGGTAGTTGGGCCTTTCCTCGTCAAGGGGTGCATGCACGTATTAGGGGACCAGGTGGCTGGTCAGTGCTCCGTGGTGTTGCAAAAGAAAAACTGGGGACTGAAGTGCAACTTGCATAACTTCATGAGAGCGAACTCACAAAAGGACTTTGCCCACGCAATATTGCCTAACCATGGCAACTACTGCTTATGTCAATGTCTTGTTGTGGGGATAGTGTGCTGCAAGTTATTAATGTTTGTCTACCCATTTAATTTTCAACTGTTTTACCACGTGTGTCCCGTAGAATTACTGTTAGAGTGTGCATCGCCAAGCAAGAGGGAGCGCCACGCCCAGGCCCTTCCCTGACCCAGCCCATCCGGGAGAGCAGTATGCTGTCTGGGTGTTGTGTATTATGTGGAGTGTCCGGCTGTTGACCTCCCACTACCACACCTGGAAAGGGTGTGCTACAGTTCAGTTCACTGCCATCAATCAATCAACAATCCTGGAATTTGTTAAGCGCACTACTTACCCGCAAGGGTTTCAAGGCGCTGGGGGGGGGGGGGGGGGAGGGGGGTGGAGCAGCAGCTGGTGGTCGAAGAGCCAGGTCTTGAGCAGTCTTCTGAAGGCTGGGAGGTCTGCGGTCGGTCGTAGGTGGAGGGGGAGGGCGTTCCAGGTCCTGGCAGCACGGTGGGAGAAGGATCTGCCCCCGGAAGTGGTTCTGTGGATGCGCGGGACGGCGGCCAGGGACAGGCCGGCGGACCGGAGTTTCCTGTTGGGTGCGTAGAAGGAGAGTCTGTTGTTGAGATAGGCTGTGCCGGTCTTGTGGAGTGCTTTGTGTGAGTGGATCATGAGGTTGAATGTGATTCTTTTGTCGACGGGGAGCCAGTGCATGTCTCTCAGGTGCAGGGTGATGTGGTCCAGGCGTGGGACGTCTAGGATCAGGCGTGCAGAGGCGTTCTGGATTCTTTGGAGTCTGTTGATGAGTTTGGACGGGGCTCCGGCGTAGAGGGCATTTCCGTAGTCGAGTCGGCTGCTGACTGGGGCGTGGGTGACGGTTTTTCGTATGTCCGCCAGGATCCATCTGTAGATCTTGCGGAGCATACAGAGGGTGTGTAAGCAGGAGGAGGAGACTGTGTTGACTTGGTTGGCCATGCTGAGCTTAGAGTCGAAGATGACTTTTAGGTTCCTTGCGTGGTTGGTTGGTGCCGGGGGGGGGGGGATCCCAGTGAAGCTGGCCACCAGGAATCGTCCCACGCTGAGGGGTTAGGCCCAAGGATGAGGATCTCTGTCTTGTCCGAGTTCAGCTTGAGCTGGCTTGTCTCTATCCAGTCGACGACATCCTTCATACCCTGGTGCAGGTTGGATTTGGCAGTGAAGGGGTCCTTGGTGAGGGAGTGGATCAGCTGGGTGTCGTCGGCGTAGGAGATTATGTTGAGGTCGTGTAGTCTGGCGATGCGAGCGAGGGGAGCCATGTAGATGTTGAACAGTGTCGGGCTGAGGGAGGATCTCTGTGGGACGCCGCAGATGGTTTTGGTGGTTCCGGATTGGAACGGGGGGAGGCGGACTCTCTGGGTTCTGTCGGAGACCAAGGAGGTGGTCCAATACAGGGCCTTGTCTAGGATCCCTGCGTCGTAGAGGCGTGTGCGTAGTGTGTGGTTGCAGACGGTGTCGAAGGCGAAATGTGTTCATTTAAATTATATCATCCGATGTTTGAGGCATGTCAACTGGCGAATGGGGCCAGTCCAGGTCTTCAGTCCAAGTGGGGGTTGAATCATTTTCACTGTGTAATCTGGTTCATTGAGTCGTAACTCAGAGTGCTGCTGCCACATGAAGAGCTTTATGCCTCTCCGTCAATATTTGCTCCAGATCAGAGCCGCTGATGGCAGGGAACGGCAGTCTGAGCCTCCACCCCTGCCAGTGCGTCAGCCTCTCCTGTTTTGCTTAAATGCCGGTGGTTCATTGTGTGGTGTAGGTCCAGTGGCAATTCCAGCACCTTCTAACCAGTCCCATGAATCTATAGGTGCATCAAAAAAGCATGTGGTGCCATTCCCCACCAGTCGCAATCGGGCTGGAAACAGCAAGGAGTAGCGCACATTTAGTTCTCAGAGCTGGTGGTTCACAGCACTGAAGGAGCCTCGTCACTTCTGTACCTGAGCTGTATATTCAGGGAACAACATAATCTGGGCGTTTTGAATCTTGAGTTCATCTAGTTTGGGGGTTTCCCTCAGGAAGGAATTCCAGTTCCTGTAGTTCAGCATTCTGAATTGGAGTGTCACTAGCCCTAGGCGGAGATTTGCAGGCTGGTACCCTGTGCGCTTGTTACACCATGAACTGAGGCGACAGCACCCACCCGGGAGGAGATCCTTCAACCAGCGCTTGACATAGGCCATCGGGTCCTGTCCCTCCATCCCCTCCGGTCGGCCTACCACTCTCACATTGTTACGGTGTAAGTGCCCTTCGGCATCTGCAAATTTGTCTTCTAAGATTTTAACCTGGTCTAGTAAATCTTGCAGTGACGCCGCATGATTGTGGGCTATTGGTTGTAGATCTGTCAGTGCAGGTTCATTGGCATGGACTTTCTCCTCTAATTTATGGTGGTCGGCCCTCAGGAGTTTATAGTCAGATGTGACTTTATCGATTTTGGGCTCCAAGGATGTGCGTGTTTGGTCTAGTGCTGTTCCAATTTTCTCGACTGCTGCTAGGACCGCGTAAAATGTAGTGGCCACTGTCGAGTGCGGAGGTTGCAAGGCTCCAACACTTTCTGCTTGTGATGCCTTGCCACTTCCCAGTGGGTCACTGCCTGTGAATTATTTGATCGTATGCGACCCATGGTAAGTTTCACACTGAAGGCATATGTGGGATAGATCAGTCATGTCACTCATTGGTGCCGACTGTACAATCAGGTGCTGAGTGTGACCGTATCCAGTAGTTAACTGCTATTCCTACAGTTTCCAGCATGGATTGAGGATCATTCAAGTGTCTTTAAGCCGGTCGTGAATGATCTTATCTTGGCATCTATTCCTCACGGTGTGTTCCATGTGGTGTACTTATCCAAGACGGCTGTCAATACGACCTGACCGACGTGGAGAAGATGCGGTCTGCAGTTTGTGTGACCAGTCCTGCCTCTTGGTCTATTGTGCCTGGTGTCAGATGTACGTCATACCACATTAGTTCTCCTCTGCCATAGATGTCATAGCGCGTGGCAGTATCACAGGCGCATGTAGCGGCCTGGGTATTTGGGTCCCTTTATTGTCTATGCAGTAAGGGGAGGCACCTCGTGCGCTGAACTCCTGATCTGGAATGGGTGTACTAGAGGCGAGTGGCCTAGGTCCGACAAGTCACCCGGGCCACCCCCAGCTCGATTAGACCCAATGGCTGACCGCGCAGTTCCATGCGCACCATCGCTTGCCGAATTGTGCCTCACTGAGTGGCCTGCAGGTGTTCTGAAAGGCACTGATTCATTTATTTGGGATCCTCTCTGGCCCTCAGACAGGCGGGGGCCCCCTCACGTGGTGCCGATTCCCCCACACTCCTTGCATACCCTTGGAGTGGGGCCTAGGCCCAAACAGACCTCCGAGCCCCACCAATGGTCTTAGGTCCCAGCTAGTAGCTTCACAGAGGGAGCTCACCTCAGTGTGATCGGTGTGTCTCTGGGCTGTAGTATGCAGTCTCTGCTCTTTCTGCATTCTACCATCACTTCCAGTAGGCTGCAGACACTCGTAGCTCACTGGGGTGGTCCACAGCCCAGGCCACGGCCATCCTTTTCCAGCACTCTGCTCCGCTTGTGCGCGGCAGGCCGCCGCTTCCATGTGTCAGGGCTGGCACAAGCCACTCCTGCAACTTTGGGGTCCAGGCAGCAGGGCCACCTCAAGCGTCCCCACGTGATTGGCACCCAGATCAGGTATGGCGATCTCTCTCTGGTTACTGCTCTTCACCGGATCTACAGGCACCAGCCCTGGCAGTATTCTCGATGTTCCCCGCCTCTGTTATGAGTCTGTAGGAGCACCTGCCGCCTCCCAGCAGGTTGCGGAGTGGGTAACGGCAGGCTTCACAAAGTAGCCCCGCGCCAACTATAGGCCTCATTTATCTAGCACAGTGTTGCAGCTTCTTCCCTGGTCTCATCGTGGATGGTCGATCTATGGCCACGTCTCTCCTCGGGCTTTGGGACACCAAGTTCTGGGAGGGATTCCACACCTCTTGGCACCCTGAATGTCTACGGGATTGAACAGGATAAAAAGGGGAAAGGCGCGGAGCAGTATAATATTGTGTCCGCCATCTTGGCTAGCTAGCCACGCCCCTTTTGCCTTGCATCACCTTATGTGACGCAAGGGCAACGCAAGCCCTTAATGAATCTCAGTCCCTTGAGGTAGCGAGCCAGTGCACCTACACATTTTAAAAACAGCAGTAGTGCATTCTCTATTAAGGCATCTATTTCACCATTGATATTACGGTACGCTGATACTGTATATAGGTGATTCTCCAATGTCTTGCTATATGTAAGATGCAACATTAATAGTTGAATTTTCTTGATTAATTACTATTTGAATTCTCTTTGTTAGAGATATGTTAATAACACGAGGTCCCCTGAAAATGGGCAAGATGCTTTGGGGTTGTGAAAAATACCATCAATCAGAGGAATAAGAGAAGTAACCCAAGAGGGGACAGCAAGCAGTGCATCGTGGAACAGCAACCAGGGTGGTTTGGTGCATAAATTACTCATTATGTTCAGAACCAATGAACAGGGACCTACCACATGTGCACACCTTCAACCCAGAAATGGATTTTTGGTAATCGAACATTGAAAGGGGCAAGTGGGTGCTGAATAAGACACAACATTGATCCATACTATTATCTGTCTGTAACATTTACTCCAAAGTGCTGTTCCAAGAAATTTCACATAAAATAGAGAACATTGGAGGAACAACATTAGTTTTCAGACCAGAAGAAGACAGCAAAATGTATTCATAGATCAAGGAAACAAAACAATCAATTACCGTTTCACTCTCACTCCTCTCCGTCTCACTCTCACTCCTCTTCCTCCCTCTCCCTTCCTCTTCCTCCTCTCCCTCCTCTTCCTCTCCCTCCTCTCCCCTCTCTCGCCCTCCTCTTCCTCCTCTCCCTCTCCCTCTCCCTCCTCTTCGTCTCACGCTCACTCCTCATCCTCCCTCTCCCTCCTCTCCATCCTCTCCCTCTCCCTGCAGTCTATTTCTCTCCCCCTCTCTTTCTCTCTCTCTCTCTCTCTCTCTCTCTCTCTCTGGCTCTCTCCCTCAGTATCTCTCTCGCCCTCTCTGTCTCCATCCTTCAGTCTCTCTCCCCCTCTCCATCCCCCCTCTCGATCCCTCCTCTCTCTTTATCTCTCTCTCTCACTTATCTCCCTCTTCCTCTCACTCCTCTCCCTCCTCTCCCTTCCTCTCCCTCCTCTCCCTCCTCTCCCTCTCTCCCTCCTCTCCCTCTCCCTCCCTCACCCTCCTCTCCGTCTCACTCTCACTCCTCTCCCTCTCCCTCCTCTCCGTCTCACTCCTCTGCCTCTCACTCCTCTTCCTCTCACTCCTCTCCCTCTCCCTCCTCTCCGTCTCACTCCTCTCCGTCTCACTCCTCTGCCTCTCACTCCTCTTCCTCTCACTCCTCTTCCTCTCCCTCCTCTCCCTTCCTCTCCCCCTCCTCTTCCTCTACCACCTCTCCCTCTCCCTCCTCTCCGTCTCACTCTCACTCTTCCTCTCCCTCCTCTCCCTCCTCTTCCTCCCTTTCCCTCCCTCTCCGTCTTACTCCTCTTCCTCTCACTCCTCTTCCTCTCCCTCCTCTCCCTCCTCTCTCTCTCCCTCTCTTTGTCTCTCTCGCCCTCTCTCTCCATCCTTCAGTCTCTCTCCCCCTCTCTATCCCCCCCTCTATCCCTCCTCTCTCTTTATCTCTCTTTATGTCTCTCTCTCTCTCTCTCTCTCTCCATCATTCAGTCTCTCTCCCTCTCTCTCTGTCTCTTCCCGCTCTCTCCCTCTCTATCACTCCCTCTATCTCTGCCCCCCCTTCCCCCCCCCCACCCCCCCACCCCCTCTTATCTCTGGCACCCTTTCACCGTTCCTCTTCTCTCAGGAACTTCTCGCGTGAGCCGCCCCTTGAAAAGCATTGCCTCTGCTGTTTGTGCATACAGGGAGCCGTTGGTTGTGATATTATTATTAAACGCAACTACTGAAAAATAAATTCAACAAAATAGACAAATACAATGGACCGAGTCCCCACCTCTCTGCTAACGCTTGAACCAGTGCGCCAAGCAAAGACTCCTTTCGAAACTGCTCGGAAGCTGCCAGTGCCAGGTGTCCCACAAGGTCAAAGAGTAGGGATCATGTTCGCAGCAGCCGGTGCCCCTGGATAAGCAGTGGGTAGGGTGGCGCTGCAGGGGCTCTTAGACAAGATGAAACATCAATAAAGCCTCTTTAACAAGCATATGGTCTTTTAATGACCTGTGAAGTGCTCGGATGCGGCTGTGTGTGTGCCCGGGAGCTGTCTGAGCCTGGGCTGCCACACACGAGGGAGGGGGGTCATTGTAACGCGACACACCCACAGAGTGGAGGCGACACAGTAAGGTGTCGCGGCACACACTTTGGAAAGCTCTACCGTACGAGAATAACATAAAGCATGTACAATATTCAATGTGAAGAGAAAGTGCTAATTGATTTGAAAACTGGCATTGACCCTTGGTACGATGAGAACCTCAAAACATTGAGGAAAGTATGTAAGAAAGCGGAACGGCAATGGAGGAAAGACTACAAGCAGGAGGACAAAAACGCATACTTGGCTGTGCTTAGAACATACCACAAAGCAATACGCGTAGCCCGCGCAGCCTTCTACGCTAACGAGATCAAAGCAAGCCACAACCCCACGAAAACTATTTTCCGTATCGTACAAAAATTGCAAAACGGAGACAAGCCTGCCTCTCACATCACCTCCACTCAGCAATGTGAAGATCTAGCCACCTTCTTCACGGAAAAAGTGAAGAAAATTTACAATTCCTTCACCCATTACCGTCCAGAGGACATCAGCTCTCCCAACGCCACCTTCGAGGGCTCCAGGCTCACATGCCTACCTGCTATCTCTGGCGAGGAACTTACCAAACTGTGCAGGAAGGTGAAATCTGGTGCCCCCACAGATCCGATGAGGCCAATCCACTTCCTGGGAGCCTTGGAATTTTTCCTCCCATCCTTGACCTCACTCCTCAATCTCTCATTTGCCACGGCCACGGTACCCACCTACTGGAAACAGGCCTGGGTCACTCCCATTATAAAAAAACCTTCCCTAGACCCCTCCAAACCGGAGAACTACTGGCCCGTCTCACTGCTCCCATGGGTGGCGAAACTAGCGGAAGCCCACGCGAACAAAATACTTAATGATCACATGGCGAAAAACAACATCCTGGACCCCTCCCAACATGGGTTCAGGCCGGGCCACAGCACGGAATCCGCTCTCCTTACCTCCACGGAAAACTTACGGGAAATTATGGACACCGGTAAAAGTGCCGCGCTGATACTGCTCGATCTCAGCGCGGCCTTTGATACGGTCTCCCATGCCATCCCACTAAAACGCCTGGAAAACATCGGGATCGTAGATTCGGCACTACAATGGTTCCGGTCGTTTCTGACCAATAGATCCTTCCGGGTATCTGCCCCCCGTTCATTTCCCAACCCCAAGACATAGGACAAGGAGTCCCACAGGGCTCTGCCCTCAGTCCATCCCTGTTTAATCTATATATGCAACCCCTGGCGGAGGTTGCCAAAAAATGGGACCTCACAATGGTGTCGTACGCCGACGACACACAGTTGGTCATCAGCCTCAACGAGGCTCCCTCTCCCGATGCCACTAGATTCAGGGATGGATTGACCGCCGTCGCTAACTGGATGACAGCAAACTGCCTCCAACTCAACGGTGGCAAAACCGAGGTGCTGATCTTGGGGAAAAACCCTAACAGCTGGAGTGACCTCTGGTGGCCCCACTCATTGGGCCCAGCCCCCCCCCCCGAAAACTCTGGCAAAAAACCTAGGAGTTTGGCTGGACTCTGCACTTAACTTCCAGTCTCATACTAAAAAAGTTGCCGCGACCTGTATTGGATTATTGAGAAGCCTCAACCCCATCTTAGGCTACTTTGATTCCAAAACGCGGCAACTTATTGTACAATCGACCATCATGGCCAGACTGGACTATGCGAGTGTCCTGCTGTTAGGAGCTAACAAAGCGGAAATTAAGAGATTCCAACGGATTCAGAATTCGGCTGCCAGGGCAATATTAGGCCTGCCTAGAAGGTGCTCCGCGAGAGCCACCATTCACAGACTACATTGGCTGCCCGTGGAAGCCCGCATCCAATTCAAGGCCCTCATCTTTGCCTTTAAAATTCTGAATACCGAGGGGCCAGAGCTCCTCCGCCCGCTGCTAACGCCCTACAATCCCCAACGCAACCTCCGGTCCAAGGGGCAACATCTAGTCATGGTACCCCACACGAAGTTCTGCCGCATCGGAGGACGCTCTTTCAGACTACTGGGGGCTAAGTTATGGAACTCCCTTCCCCTCCATATCCGTTGCATCGACAACCTACTAGCTTTCCGCAGAGCTATCAAAACTCATCTATTTCCCCCCCTGTAGGTCTCCTTCTTTTCTCTACTCAGCTGGTTGTGTTAAGGTTCTAGCGCCGGGACGCCCCGTTGCTGGGGCAGCTGTTTGCGCTTTACAAAATGCTTAACATAACATAACATAACATAACATTGAACAACTCAAAAATATCCATAATAGAAAGTCGGTCAAGGAGAATAGAAATAAATTCTAGATAAAAAAAAACTGGAAACGAGAAAAAAATGAATACAAGCATTGTAAATGTAAAAGTGGCACAGTGCCAGTGCAAAACTTTCTTTTAAAGTTGATCACAATCCTCCATGGTACCTGATAAAAGGATAGGAATGGATTGGATAGGATAGGATAGGAATGGAAAGGATAGGATAGAGAGTAACTGGCCTGGGGCAAGGAGAATGCATGTCCTGATTGCGTGTCCTGTCAACCCAACATTCAGAAGGGCCAGTAGCCGCGTCCTCGTTCCTACCTGCCCCCTCCCCCTGGTACACACCACGATTGAGGAATGGTTTTTGGCCTCGTGAGGTGGGTATGGGGGCGAGGAATAGCACCAGAACTCTGAAATCTTGTCGGCTCAGCATACCCTACCAGACGTTGTGTCCCATACCGATTAGCGGGCGGTAAAACTATATGAGAGTGATTGGTGATGGGGATTTCCACATGGCAAGTGTACTGGGATTGGATTTATTTAGATAGCTCTTTTTCATTAGCTGTAAAATGATAACTCCAACGAGGCTCCAATTTAGCCTCCAAAGCAACTATCACAGAGTCCAAAAGAGTCCTGCACCACCGCCAGATGGGACTTTGCCATGCCAGTAGTGCTGATACTAATTGGTGGTAAATCATCAGTAACCCTGGGCTGCTTGGATTTGTTGTCAGTTGTCGGCTGCTTTCTTTTCCCTCCAACTCTGATGACCTCCTCCTTGGCATGAGCAACAGGAAGCATCTGGTTGACTGGGTTTTGCAATGGGGGTGGACGTAAAGGCGCCTCCACTGCCTCCTCAGCCAATGGTACGGGCTCGATGTCCTACCAGCCACTATCCTGTGCTTGAGGTAAGGCAGACGATTCCAACCCCTGCGCAGGCAAAAGAGCACCAGAAGATAAATGAGAAAGGGGGAACGAGAGAGCCTATGAGGTACAAGCTCTATTTCCTTATCAAACTCCCCAGCTGCACGCGACAAAAAGGCGTCCATGGTGGTAACCTTTTACCATTGGGTGCAACCGCTGGAACTTTGCGTTTCCCTATCAATATTTGGGGGGACTATCCTTGAGTCAAAAAACCAGGAGAGGGTCATGGTGGGTCCACTGGTCCACTGGTCCACTGGTCTACAAAGTCCTTCAATGCCTTTCAGTGTGCTCACCAGTTCCCTAAGGATAAGTGTCAACCTGTCGTTAGACCTCATCTACACGGGAAGCACGATGGCAACTACAGCAACAGAAACAGCAGATAGTGACAAACGGGGTTCACAGATTGTCCACTTACCTTCTCCTATTGCTCCTGCAGCCACTGTCTCCACCCACACGTGACGAAGATGAAGAGCCGTTGCAAAAGCTTTTTTTTTTTTTTTGGTGTAAGACGTTTATTAGAGATTGATAAAGTTACACAGCGTCACGCCAACAACCCGGAGGCTGGCCGCTATTAGAATGAGTTGTATCATGAGCAAAGTGTCACACCGGTCAATGTACAATGCAGCATTATTATATATGGCGGAGACACTCACACAGTAAGCATATGTAACAGTAGTAAAGCAACGTGTCTTACATTTTTGGGGTCAATAGACATATAGTGTGCCATCGAAGGAGAGGTAACGGCAAGGCAACAGTGCATGTATACAGGCATTACGGTGTAGAAATCCACCAGTGCGGATCAATCAATATCTACAGACTCACACATGGGATCACCTGGCCAGGGGAGGGATACAGCAAACCATGGAGATTCATCGCATAAAGGCTCAAACAGGGCAACGTCAATCTCAACTTACACCCATGGAATACAGTCATGCGCAGGTCGCACTCCTACACGAGGTCTTAATTACAGTACCAGAGGTGTCAACCCATATCATCAGAGATCTCTCCTGCAGGCGAGTGCCCAGAAGCGGGGGAATCTGCACGCTATCGCGACCACTGCAGGAACGGCTCCCATATGTCCTTAGGCCGAGAAGCGGTGGGCATCCTCTCCCAGTAGTGCTCAAGCTGCGCGTTGCCATATGTCACATCCCGTATCCACGCAGCAAATGTAGGCAATGCCCTACGACCCCAGTGCACCGCCACCTGTCTCTTGGCATATAGGAGCAGTAACGCATGCAACTTCCTATGTTTGGGTAAGGTGTCCTGAACATATCCCAGCAGTCCCAGAAGTGGGGATGGCTCATCATTTCTGTGCAGTAATTGATTAATGGCAGTGAAAGTGCTGGACCAATACTCCTCAAGTTTAGGGCAGCTCCATGCCACATGCAAGAAGGATGCATCTGCGCAGCCACACTTCCAGCATGTATCGTCATCTCTGATGCCCATGCGATGCAGTGACAACGGCGTGCGATAGTACCTATGTAGAAATTTGAAGTGCACCAACCTCAACCTGTAATTGGGCGAAAGTGCAGTAAGTTGTCTGCAGCAGTACTCCCATTGCTCCTCCATTAAGGGTGTCTCCAGGTCAGCGCTCCAGGCTTGCATAGAGGAGGGCACAGTGATTGGGGATTGCTCTTGCATGCAGTTGTACAACCGAGACACAAGCTTCTTAGGAGACGGGTCTCGAAAGTAAGTTTTGAAGGGCAAGGAGCTGTGGCGGTTCCTCTGGGAAGTGAGGCCACAATGCCTTACAGGATTCCTTGAGTGAATGATACAGGAATAAGTCCGAGAATGACTCGGGTTGACCTTTCGCACGCAAGCCCAGTACCCTGAAGGTCCCGTTTGGGTACAGGTCTGCAAAAGTGTGCAGGCTTTGCCCTCGAAGTGTAAGGACTCCGCCTCCATCACGCAAACATGGCATCATTGGGTTACCATGTAGTGGAAAGGCTGGTGCGTATAGCAGGGGGAGCTTCGCCCTGTTGCGCAGTTCGCGCCATGACCAGCGGAGCATGTCTACAGTGTCCACGTCTTTCGACGGGCGGGAGACCTTGCCATATAGTTCTAAGCTCAGTGGCGACGGGGCCACTACAGCCAGCTCCACCGCAACATGCGGCTGGTAGGGGGTAGGGAAAGCCCAAAAGTGCAAGAATTGCGCTTGCGCACACAACGAGTACAATTTCATGTCAGGAGCTCCCAGGCCGCCTTGGCGCAGCAGGAGCGTGAGTAACGCCCAAGATGTTCTCGTTGGCCACCAGCCCACACAAGCGTCAGCAACAGCGACCGCACACGCGCATGGAAGTGCGCTGTCAAGGGCATCAGAATATTTACAAATAGATACAAAAATTTGGGGAGGACCACCATCTTTGCAAGTGCTATTCTCGCGACCAGAGACAGAGGGAGTTTATTCCAGATTTCCACCTTCCCTTCCAGCCAGTCTACTGCTCTGCCAAAATTCAGGGTCCACAGCTCCTGTATATCACGGCTGATCCAAATCCCTAGGTACTTAACTGCGTCCGTTTCCCAGCGCAGGGGATAGTCAGATGGTGATTCCCTGGTGGTGTCAGTTAATGGAAACGCGACAGATTTGGACCAGTTAATGGACACACCAGCCAAGCCCTCAAAGCGAACAAATTCTCGCAGCAGGGGGTTCAAGTTCACAGCAGGGTTTATAACGTATAACGTGACGTCATCGGCATACAGGGAGATCAGCAGACTTCGGGAACTGAAGCCTATCCCTCTTGCAGTATGAGGCTGTCGCACTCTGGCCGCAAGGGGCTCCATTGCTATGGCAAAGAGCAGTGGGGATAAGGGACAACCCTGCCTGGTCCCTCGAGATATGGCAAAAGGCTGAGATATGAGCCCATTCACGCTGACTCGTGCCCTGGGTGCGTCGTATAACAACTTAATCAGCGTTATGAAGTTGTGGCTAAATCCCATCCTGCCTAGAATCTTGAATAGATAGGGCCATTCAAGCGAATCAAACGCTTTAGTGGCGTCTAAGAAAATCACTGCGGCCTGTATAGAGGGATGTAGGTAATGCAAAATGGGAAAGATCGTCCTGAGATTCTGTGAGGTAGCACGGCCAGGTATAAACCCGGATTGATCCGGTAGTGCCACCATCGGTAACAGGGGCTGAAGTCTGTCCGCAATGATCTTGGCATAGATCTTAACATCAACATTTATTAGGGAAAGGGGGCGATATGAGTCGAGGACCTGGCAGTCCTTGTCTGGCTTCAGCAATGTTATGATTAAGGCCTCGCGCATCGAGTCCGGTAGGGACTCCAACTCCAGGGCTTCAGCAAATACAATGAAGTTTGGGGGCTAGCTCTTCGGTGTACGCCTTATAAAAGGCTGTCGTCAGTCCATCCGGGCCCAGAGCTTTATTCGCAGGCATGCTCTTAATTACCTGTGTTATGTCCTGGACAGTGACAGGGACATCCATATGACGGCGGTGGAGGTCATTAAACCAAACAATGGCAATGGAATCTAGGAAGCTTTCCAGGGAAGCCGGGACCGTGGGCTGTCTAGTGGTGTATAGGGATTTTTAAAACTCGGCAAACGTGTCAAGCACAGCTTCCTGACCAACGACAAGTGTCGCCGCACTATTCTTGATGGCGTGTATGTAATGTGCTTGTGAGCGAGGGGAAATCAGTGGTGCCAGGGTCCTACTCGGCCTGTCCCCCTCCCCATACCTGCGGTCCTCCGCCTGCTTCCCCTGGAATTTAACTTCCTGTTAAGCTTCCTCATTAAAAGCAATCAATTTTGGATTTCATCTGGCCTGCTAATTCCGTTGAGGGGTTCCGGCAGAAGGCTAGGTCTAGCTCTTTTAACTCTCGTTCAAGCTGGGCTAGCGTATTACGGATAGCCCGCAACACCCCGGCCTGTCTAGCGATACATTGGCCTCGAATCAGTGCCTTGAATGCGTCCCAAACTATAGCTTCTGAGGATGCCGAGCCCTCGTTCTCCTCAAAGTATTTTACAATATCTGTTCTAATTTCTTCAGTGAAGGCAGAGTCTGTGAGTGCATGGGGGGGCAGGCACCAGGAAAACACTCTCTTAGGGGCATTGGGTACCCTCAACTCTAGCAGGCAGGGGGCGTGGTCTGAGAGTGATCAGGCCTGTATATCCACCTCCACCGCCCAGGACGCCACATCAGGAGACACAAGCCAGTAGTCCAGGCGGGACCAGGCTGCATGATGGCTTGTTATGCATGTTCCCACCGTTTCCTCAGGATGTCTAGATCTCCACACATCAGAAAGCAAGCCCTCATCCATCACATCAAGAATCGCCTGGCGCGCTCTAGCATGCGTGGGTCTCCCCACGCCTCTTCGGTCCAACTCATCATTAAGTACCACATTGAAATCGCCCCCCAAAACAATTTGTGAGCAATCCAGCAACATGATCTGAGCCCAAACATTTCGAAAAAATTCCGGGTCATCTACATTCGGGCCGTAAATGACTGCTAGTACCAGCGGCCTACCTTGTAATGAGCCGTGCACAATGACATATCTTCCCTCCTTATCTAGTACACTGGCATGTTCCCTCCAGTCTAAACCCCTACGGATAAGTATCGCCACACTCCTAGCATAGTTAGAATAGATAGCAGAGTACACATGCGACCACCTAGAGTGCTTCAACCTAGGCGAGGGAATGGAGTAGATGTGTGTCTACTGTATGAAACAGATATCCACATTATGTCTAGCAAGCATCCCATGCATCAGCCTAGCTTTTTTGTAGTCCCCAAGACCCCGAATGTTCCATGTCCACAATTTAACACCCCCCATTGCGAGATTCCTTCAAATCCACAAGGACCAGTCCGGTGCCTGTCACAGCGTCCCCCAGCATTCCAACCTGGATTAAGCACAGAAATGCCCTGTACAAAGCGTTTGTCATATGGCATCCTCTATCGCACCAATTCGCAGCAACCAGTAAACATCCCAACTCCCCCCCACCACCCCCCGCCCTCACCAACCCCCCAATCAGGTTGTGATAAATCCCTCCCAGAGACATGCATAGTGCGTAGGCAAACTAGGTGGAAAACCAGAAACATGAACAGTGGGAGACACCCCGTGGGGGCATGGTGCTCCCGGCATACACCCCTGTTTACGCAGGGTGGCAGCACGCAAATGGGAAACTCCAGGACTCAAAAGGCGACCCCGCCACAGGGTCGACCACCGACACTCCAGCAGAACATGAGTAATGTGTTGCGAACCAGTAGCCACAGACATACAACAGGTACCTTACTCAGTGCACTCCCCCATCCTGAATCAGAGCAAGCACAGCAACAGCAAGTGCGGGGGGGAACAGATCATATACGCAAAGTGCAGAATAGACAATCAAATGATACCATAGTCTGCATATAAATATCATACTCAATCGTTATCACTAAGCCGGTCAGAGTCGACCTCCAGTCTTGGCGATTTCCGTCTCGCCCCTGGACCGCAAATGTGCTTTGCAAACTTTAGCGCAGATTGTGCATCCGTGAAGAAGTGCGTGGTGCTCTCATGGACTACCTTCAGTTTCGCCGGATATAAAAGAGAGTATTGGACACCAGCTTGCATCAGCAGTCTCTTGGCCGGCATGAATTCCTTTTGGGCAGCCTGCACCAAGGGGGTAAAGTCAGGGTAGAAGGAGATATTGTTCCCTTTGTGTGTGATCTTACCCTTCTCCCTAGCGAGGCGCAGGATGAGGTCTCTGTCCTGGAAATTCAGTAGTTTAGCAAGAATAGGACGTGGCGGTGCGCCCACCTGTGGCTTCTTGCCAAGTGATCTGTGCGCTCTTTCGACCGTGAAGACTTGTGAGAGGTCCGGGTCGAAGAGTTCATGCAGGAGGTCCGCCACAAACCCCTCCATGTTGCCAGTGTTCGCCGTTTCCGGAATTCCCGTAATGCGAATGTTCGACCTCCGGGAACGTGCTTCCAAGTCGTCCGACTTAGCTCACAGGGTCTCCAGTTCCCTTTCTAGGTTTGTGATGTGTTGCTTGGCTTGTTGTTGGAACTCGCAGCACTCAGTCTGTCTGTTTTCCAGGCAGTCCAACCTAGTTTCGTGTGCGTCCACTTTGGTCTTTACCGATTCCAACTGTGAGGACATGGCATCCAATTTGGTGTCTATGCTTTTCAGGCTCGATCTGACTTCCATAATCAGCGCACCAAAGTCAATGTCTGTGGTAGTCCCTTGCGATGACGACTCATCTTTATCCTGCTCTGTTACATTTGTTTTAGTCTGGCGCTTTTGTTCAAAGTTGAGCCTGGGTTGCCGCGCGTCATTCTTTCCACCCATCTCGGTACCGGAAGCGTGGTGCCCAGCGGGCCTCACAGACTATAAATCCGCGTGGGTCTATCCGCAATGGCAAGCAGGGCGATGCACCAACGCAAGCAGAGTGTGGGGGGTTATATGCATATAGTACAGGCAAGCCTCACTGTCCTTTTACGTGTGGTCTCTCAGGGCTGCTTGGGCTGGCAAAGGTGGACCAAACCGCAGAGGGTGATCAGCACAGTGCGCAGTTCTATTTCAAAATGGCGGAGTCAGCAATGTGCTTGCGCGCCAAAGCAGTTCAATAGCGGCATGTGTCTGGGGCACCCAACTAGGCAATGAGACGCCATAGGTGCTAGTGCAGTACCGCAGGTGGAAGCCTGTATATTGTACCACTATGCGGTGTCAGAATACTAACAATATTTCCAAAGTGAGATCGTGGGGGGCCCTGGTGGGCAGACGCCCCCCCTCACAGAGCCGCTCCCTATCTTCTGCTCGGCGAGTGTGGAGGTGAATCCCGGGCCCCAGCCCCTGAGCCGATTATATGCCCAGTCTTCCCCGGAGCGCCAGTCCCACTGTCAAAATGGCGGACCCGCCTCGGTCGCTTCGCAAATATCCTTTCCCAGGAGAGAAGCGTCAGGTCGCCTTCGCCTGCGGGGTCAGCCGAGCCGCAGTACCCTTTTCCGATGTATCGGTGACTCACCTGTGTGTCCTGGATCAGCGGCGCATCCGCACATTGGCCCGCACGTCTCCACCCACAAGGCTCCAGGAGGCCGTCTGGTCCCCGAGCTGTAGTTAGCAGTGGCGTCCGGGGTGGGGCTCCGCAGCAGTGGGTCTCCAAAGCCGCGCAGCTCGGCCAAATCTCCAGCGGCCCCAGCTCCGTGTCACGGCGTCCGTCGCACCTCGCAGTCAGGTCGAAGGATCAGCCAGGCGTCCGTTGTCGATCCGCATGTAGATCAGGTTCCTACGAGCCCGTGGAGCAGGATAAATACAGGATTAGTTAGTGCAGCCGGCGGGGCTCACTCACAGAGCGGCCATCTCGCTGCCCGGTTGGCCACGCCCCCCAGCCGTTGCAAAAGCTTAATGGTGAGAAGAAAAAACTAAGTTTGAACTAGTGACAGCAAGGCCAGTTTGTAGTCTGTAGACTGTAAATTGTAAATGAGCTGCTGCTGGCAACAGCAAAGGGGATCAACGTGCTGTAGTGGGCTTGAAGCCCCTCAACTCCAGACCCACTGCAGCCAAGAAGTTCACTCTATGAAGGACTCTCACCTACAGAGGGCCAAGGCCAAGCGGGATCAAGCAGGGCGGGACCTGAACCCGAGAACTCCACCCAGCTAGATAGCCAGATGCCTAAGAAAAGCTCAGAGTTGTGTCACCCAGGCAGCCACTCCCAGGAAAATCTTAGGGCAGCAAGGCAGCCAGACCTCCTCAGCGCTGCCAGGAGCTACTTACACTGCCCTGCTGCACCCCTGAAGTCAGACGCAGTGACGGTATCAGGGCAGCAACAGCTGCGGCTGCAGCATGTGCAGCAGATACTGAGATGCACCAAATCAGGCGAGTGGTCGAGTAGGTCGAGTTGCTAGGAGGGGGCCCTTTCAACCTGGCTAGGGATCTTCTATCTATGAGCAGGAAATCTCGGCGGGCTTCCAGATTTACAGGTTCCAGGTTCCGGAATTCCTCACACTGCTGCGGGGGCGAGATTTTGATCGATACCTTATCACTATTGATCTAAAACCCCGTTCTGGTCGACTGAACCTTTGTTGCCTGTCATTGAGGGAAGAAAGTGCATCTCTTACCAAGTTAGTTCACCCAATAATGGACTCCGCTCTGAAAGATCACAAACAACTTTTAGCTTTCAAAGGTTTATTATAAGGTTAAAATCAGCTGCAAGTACAGGCATCTCAAAATGAGATTTACAAGGTACACGGGCCCAACTACATACATGTGCTCTCTGAAAACCCTCAGACGAGCAAAGAAGACTACAAGTACCAGTTCTAAGAATAACAAAGCTATAAGCATAGACACGTATTGAGATCTCTCCGTCATTTAAGGCTGGAGGGAAAATACAGGTTAGGCTGTCCCTACCCTGCTCTGGATGGTATCCCTACTTAACAAAGTCTTAACCTATCAAAAGGTGTCAGCGGTGAATGACCTCCTAGGAAGATCACCCACTCTTAGTCTCTTGGTGAAAACCTATGGTCCTCCAGTCATGACCCCTCTCTGCCTACCCATCCGCTCTCTAAAGGGTCCTCAGGCATCTGCTCTAACTCCACCCAGGGGTGCTGTCCCTAATACAAAACATACAACATCGTTTGAGACGCCCCTCGTGAGACGCCCCTCACGTGGTGTAGCTTCTGGCTTTTTCCATGATGAGGCCTCGTGCGTTAGAGTTGACCTTGCTTCTCAGACTCTTCTCCGGCCCGCTGATACCCCTTAAAACATTCCGGAACCCTCCTCCGTGTCTGTGCCGGCTCCTGAACAAACCTCTATTCATTTCATTTATAATTGGATCCCCCCTTTTTCTTGCAGACAGACATCTGCAGCCAAGATCCCAATTCTCATAGACTTCCAACAAAAGTTTGCAACATTTCTCGGCACAGACCAATACGTGTAAATCAATGTCTTTAAACATTTCAGGCCTACAGCATTTCTCATAATGATTATACCATTCGAATCCTTCATTAATTAATAGCATGTTAATACTCTATTCTATGATTCGGTAAACACATCTATAAAATATGACCCCTTAACGCGACTACTAAATGACATTAGTGCAATCCATGTCGTGAAAACAAACACCTTTCCCATCCCTTCCAGCTCTGGCCCTGAGGCCTACCACGTTCTACGTTTAACCACATGCCATCTTACATTTTAGCAGCTACACGACATGGATTCAGGATTAATCACGTCTAATAAAGTTATATAATTTCACACATTTCTGCATTAATTCCACTTCTACTTAAATCTCTAAGTTAACTGCACATTTCAGAATATAGATGCATATAATATCAGCACTCATGGCATTTCTCTTCATGACTTGTGCTTACTACGTGTAAGTGTGATGTACTCATACATTTGGGTCAGTTTGCGCTCTCTCAGTTCCCCCCTTTGATGACCTCTCGGGGTCATCACTAACATTTTAAACTGAAGTGATCGCTAATGTACCTCGTTTCTGCGTTTCCAGAGCCCTCAGACTCCTGTACTGATTATCTTGTATGGCAGCTAATCTCTGTAGCTGTTCTCTCTGGGCTCTCTCCAACCTCCCTGCTCTGTACCATTTGAATGCCCTCACCAATCCCCACAACACG
This sequence comes from Lissotriton vulgaris, assembly GCF_964263255.1. Lineage (NCBI taxonomy): Eukaryota > Metazoa > Chordata > Amphibia > Caudata > Salamandridae > Lissotriton > Lissotriton vulgaris. Next base: position 1,985,276,604 of record NC_141693.1, read on the forward strand.
ATCCCACAGATCAATATTATGATGATAGGTTTTAGCACATACCACACAAAGCTTTTGCCTAATGTGGTGAGCCAACCTCCAGCTTCACTCATTCCATGGCCCACTTTTTCCCAGACATTTTCTCTACTTAGATCTTCGATCTCTTTGTGAATATCAGTTATGTTCATAATAACTTTCTCAAGGGGCTTTGAATTGTCTGGAATGTAAGTACAACATTCCTGGACCTTCAAAGCCTTACAGACTCCGCCCTCTTTTGCTAGCAGGACGTCTAATGCAAGACGGTTTTGAAGAACCATGGCCCTTATCGATTGCATCTCTCCTTCCACCAGCATTAAGGACTGAGCAGTGCTGGCAGACAACCTGTCTACGACTGTTGCCAGTCGTCTAATTTTGACATCATTGAGGATTAATCCTAAAAGAGGGAACACAGCTCCAAATACATCTCCAACCATTTCTGCATCTCCTATATCCCTCCTTCCTCTTGCTGATGCTTTGCCCTCGATGATCTCTAAGTCTTGGGCATGATATATTTTGGGGAAGATAATTGCCAAGTAACATGATCCGTACCAGTTATCAGGTAGTCTCACGTAGGCATTTCTTCCACATACAAAATACACATTTGGAATCACTTGCATTCCCTTTAGGAAATCCTTGGTATAATATTCTAGATTGAAAGCATGTTCACAGCTAACTTCTCCCACGTATACATTTTCATAATACGTTTTGGCTCGGTGAAGACATAGCTTTCCTCTCTGCGTTCTATCTAAAGCTATTGGACCACTACTACCCTTTCTCTTGTGTGCCTTCTCTTCCCCGGTCCAATCTGTTTTCCATTGTCCTGATTTTTTCAAAATCTTTTGTCTCCTGTACCGATCATCCACCTGCCCTATGAACTTCTTCTCGACTTCTGACACCTTGCACGTCAGATTGTTTCTGCGGGCATGTGAAGTATCTAAGGTAATCCAAGGAATGAAAAACTTGGCCAATCTGTCTTCACTCTTCCAGTAGTCCCATTTGTTCATTGGCTTATAATTTGGGACTTCTGGTAACACTGAATCATAATTGGAGAAATAGTATTCAAAACTATCCCTCCCATAAAATATACTAAGCAATAAGCTACATGTAATGCCATATGTCAGCGGGAGGTGATGATATCTAATGCCTTCATCTACAGACGCCGGCAACTGCATGCAGACGTAGCAGTCCTTAACCTCCATGGCATCCACGTATTCGTACAAAAGTTTAGCATAAGCATTTGACCTAAAGTCTCCTTGGGACTCATCCACGTGTAACCTACGGGCTTCTGCTGCTAATAACGCTTTCTCCTGAAGGTTTTCCCCTTTATTACCAGCAACAGTGGGTTTAGGTGTCACTACAGATTTCACATCGGTTACCTTTGCCTCATCCTCATGTCCCTTTACATAGGAAACTGTGACTACTAAAACTATTAAAATTATCACTCCTACTATTAGTGTGCCTATTATACATTTGGCTCTGCGGTTCGGGGCGCCGGCTTCCATTTCGTCAGACAGTATGGCTCTCTCTTATCTCAGCACAAAGTTCTTTTCTTCTCGTTCCTTTACAGTCTATTTTACTCCTTTTGTCCTTAGAACCACACAACTGGAAGCTGACAACCTTCTTCGCAAAAAGTCTTTTTAAAAGTTTCAACACAGACAACCCTAGCCCTTCTCCGTCAACTCAAGGGAAGGTCCCTAAGACTCTCTGCTTCCTGGGCGCTAGGTAATCTTCTTTTTCTTGCTTATTTACAAAGTCTCTAAGCATCTACAATCAGGCTTGAGCCTGCAGCTTTGACAGCATAGTTCAATATTTCCAAACGAAGAATGTGCTCTTCATGGCTTGTTATCTTTGTACCAAAGTCGGGGAATTGCAATTCTGTGAAAAACATGTGCTTTAACTTGCTGAGGCGGGGAGGGCTGGGGAGTGTGAAAGTTAGTGACCCTTCTGCTTCGACTCCGGGTACTAACAGTTGTACTTCCACTGTGATGATGGGCTCAGAGCTGGACACCACCACCGCTCGTATCCTCCCTGTCTCCTGTTCCAAAGACATTTGTCGCCAGATAGGTCCACTCAGGGGTGGCGTATCTTCTGCTAGGCACACGCACTCTTCTTGACCTTCTCAAGTCTGGTGCTTCAGCGCCCTGAGCACCTTCTTCCGGGTCTGAGTCCTCTGATATCGGAGGAAGGGTTCTCTCTGGAGTTGACCTCAGGCTAGAGCTCCTTCTTTGCGGCCAATTAGCTTCTCCACGTACCCTTCGGCTCCTTCTCCTTCTGGTCTGTTCACGCTCCCTGTCAGACTGGTCCGTGTCTGACTCGTACTCCCAGCTATCTCCGCCTTCCGTCGCGTCGTCTGTTTCGCTGTTGTACTGACCGTCCTCAGCTGGGTCAGACTCGTTCCCTGCTTCTTCTGGCACCTCTACAGCTTGGCTGGCCCCCTCTATGGCTTCTCGGTCCGTAGCTGGACGTCTATCCGAGAGAGGAGCTGTTTCTTCCAGAGGTGCTGGAACCCTCCGCGTATGCGACGCGTGGATCCAATTGGGCAGGCCTCCCACCTTTACTGCAGTGTTCGTGATCAGGATGATCTGGAAGGGCCCACGCCAACGAACATCCAGGCAGCTTCTTCTCACGTGCTTTCGTACAAGCACCCAGTCTCCAGGGCACAGGTCATGGCACAGGTCCTGGCACGATGGAACCTCGGCAGCCTGCACCTGAAGGGACACAGAATGAATGGCGTCAGACAGCCCCTTACAATAGTCCAGGATCATATCATCTGTGATGTTTAACAGTGCGGCAGTTGGGACAGATGGCAACCTCATTGCTCTCCCCATCAACACCTCATGAGGTGACAGCCCCGTTCTTCTGTCTGGGGTACTACGGAGGCTCATAAGGACCAACGGCAGAGCGTCAGGCCAACTCAAAGACGTTGATGAACACACTTTTGCAATTCTGGCCTTAATAGTGCTATTGATCTGCTCCACAATTCCTGAGGCTTCTGGTCGGTAACTGCAATGCAATTTCTGATCTATGTTCAGAGCCGCACAAATCATCTTCACAAGCTCGCTGTTGAAATGCGTTCCCCTATCTGATTCCAAAGAGGCCGGTACCCCAAAGCGCGGAATGAGCTCCCTAAGCAGTAACTTGGCTACTGTGAGGGTGTCGCACCTACGTGTAGGGTATGCCTCAACCCATCTGGAGAATACGCAAACAACCACCAGGACATAACGGAGGCGGTTGCACCTTGGCAGTTCGATAAAATCCAACTGCATGCGGTTGAATGGACCCCCTGACCTCCCTATGTGGCTCAGTGCAACTGGTGTCTTTTTCCCTACATTCAACTGCTGACAGGTCACACAACGCTGGCACACTGCTTCAGCTGCTACTCTGAATTTAGGATTATACCAGGTCTGCCTAAATACTCTCAGCATAGCGTCTCTCCCTAGGTGTACGGGACCATGGATTTGTCTAGCCATTGGGCTCACCATCTCATTGGGTAACACTGCTCTGCCATCTGCTGAGACCCAGAAGTGGGCCTCACCCACCACACATCCTGCCTTTTCCCATGTTTGTTTTTCAAAATCAGGAGCATTTTCTTGCATGCACTTCAGTTCATCCCAAGAATCAACAGTTTCTAATATCATAGCTAATTCAGTTCTTACATTTATTCCACCCACTTCCACCTCTGTGAAAGAGTACCCTTGTTCCGCGCAATACCGCGCGACTTCGTCGGCATATCTATTGCCTTGTGACACAAAGTCCATGTTTCTGGTATGTGCGGTGCACTTCACAACTGCGATACCTGCTGGACATTGCAACGCCTCTAACAACAAGCGCACAAACTCTCCATTGCGAATGGGAGAGCCTGAAGAGGTCATGAACCCTCTTTGAGACCACAACTGCCCGTAATCGTGAACTACCCCGTAACCATATTGGCTGTCGGTGTATATGGTGACTCGAATTTGATTGCTTGCCAAGCAAGCACGCGTTAAGGCAATAATCTTGGCTACCTGAGCGGAGTGTACTCCTTCCAGGCATCCAGCTTCCACAACTCCAGTAATTGTACAAACAGCGTAAGCTGCTCTCAACTGCCCAACTTCGTCTCTTACACATGAGCCATCGACAAAGAAAATTTCATCTGGGTCCGTCAGTGGCTCATCTACGATGTCGGGTCTAGGTTTGGTGCATAGTTCAGTCACATCGAGGCAGTCATGGTCTGTACACTCATCATCATCATCGATATCATTTGGGAGTGGCATCAAGGTGGCAGGGTTCAAAACAGAGCATCTCCTGAGGGTCACGTTCTCTGCAGCAAGGATGACTTGCTCATAGCGCGTGAGCCTACTGTTGGTCAGATGCTGTGTTTTGGTCCTGGTCATTAACAGTTCAACAGAATGGGGCACATACACCTCTAACGGATGCCCCATGACAATATTCTCACACCTCTCAATGCTGACACCTGTTGCGGCAACGGATTTGAGACATCCGGGCAACGCTGCGGCTACTGGGTCTAATGTAGCCGAGAAATAAGCCACTGGTCTACGGGCATTCCCATGAATTTGGACTAACACAGACAGCGCACAACCCTCTCTTTCACAACAATAAAGCAAGAATGGTTTATCGTAATCAGGCATTCCCAGAGCCGGAGCACGACACAGGTCCTCTCTCAGCTGTAGGAACGCCATCAAACAGTCCTTGTCCCATGGTACCGGATCGCTCACCTCCTTGTGCGTCAGTTTTTGCAAGGGTTTTGCTTTCAGTGAAAAGTTCGCGATCCACTGTCGGCAATAACCCACCATCCCTAGGAACATCCTGACTTCTCTCTGTGTCTTAGGCGCATTCATCTTCATGATCGCCTCTATCCTGTCTGGTGACACTTTTCGTTTGCCTTTCTCAATTCTGTGTCCCAAGTACTGCACTTCTGTTAGACAGTACTGTAACTTTCCCGGGGATACCTTGTGCCCATTTGCAGCTAGGTGATTTAGCAAAGCAATGGAGTCCTCCCTGCAAGCTTCTTCTGTTTCTGACGCTACAAGGAGGTCGTCTATGTACTGGACCAGAACTGACCTCTGGGGCAGCACTAGACTTTCAAGATTTTTCTTCAAAAGCTGGTTGAAGATCGATGGGCTCTCTGTATACCCCTGAGGAATGCGACACCATGTTAGGACGCGACCTTCCAGCTTAAATGCGAAAAGAAAATGGCTCTCTTCGTCCAGAGGGATCGAAAAGAAAGCCTGACAAAGATCTATCACAGTGAACCATTCGGCTTGAAACGGTATCTGAAACAGTATCACTGATGGATTCGGTACCACTGGACAACATGAGACAACTATGTTATTAATCTTTCGGAGGTCCTGCACTATCCGGAATTTCCCATTTGGTTTCTGCAAACCCATAATCGGGAAGTTACATGGACTACCCACGATTTCTTTCAGTATTCCCTGCTTAATCATGGACTCGATCACGGGCTTTATGCCTGCAATCGTTTCTGGAGTCAATTTATATTGGGGTGTTCTTGGAAACTCAGCATGCGGTTTCACTACAATTTTCACTGGGTCTACCCCCTTGACCAATCCAATCTCTTCCCCAGTGAAATCCCACACTTCTGGTGCCACTGTCTCCCTCAGGTCCCAGGGGAGCTCATCTACAGTCAGAGTGGGATACAGCTCCACACATATTCTTGAATTTGCAACTTTGAAGTCAGCATCATCGTCATTAGTCAATACCTCCACCCCTTGTGGTGTGCAGTATATGGTGCAATTTAACTTGCACAAAAGGTCTCTTCCTAGCAGACATACAGGACTAGAATCGCAAACCACAAACTGGTGCTCATCGCTGTACTTCCCTATTTTCACCTGCACTGGTTCAGTCAATGGGCTGGTCATTCTCCTCTTAGCGACCCCCACCACTTGTATTGTCTCTCCAGACATGGGCAGGCCTGGAACTGCGGCTGATCTGATCGTGGATCGAGTGGCTCCTGTGTCCACTAGGAATGTCGTGGGGCACCCTGCCACTTCGGCCTCAACATAGGGTCCCCTTTGATCCACCTCCAAGGCTGCCCCGAGGGTACAGTCCTCCCTTTCCACTCTCTGTCCAGTTAGTGGGTCCACATAATAGCACTCCTCTCCTCCTACAAACAGGGGCATCTGTCTATATGTCTTACCCATAGTCCCTACTCTGGGTGGCTGAGGGAACTGGGCTCGGGGAGGAGGCCCCCCCCCCTTTGAGCACCTTTCCCTGGTATTGCGTTACCCCTCTCGTAGGCGCACTCTGGACCTCTTCCTCCTCTACCTCCTGTTCTCCTATCTCCACATTGTAGGGACACTCGCGTTTCCAATGCCCCACCTCGTTACACTGGTGGCACCGAGTCGTTTTCTTCAAGGCAGCTATGTCTATTCTGGGTCTAAAGGTGGAGTTCTCCTCATTGCCCTTGTTCTGGCTATACTGTTTCTTTCCCCCAGTTCCTGTTCCCTGTTGCTGTTGCTGCTGTCCCCCCTTTCCGGCTGCCTGCATCTGCACCACCATCAGTTTCTCTTTTAGCTTCTTTGCCTTGGAGTCTATCTCATCACAGCAGTACCTAGCATATCTCAGGATCTCATCTAAGGGTTTATTTTGCCAACAAATCAAGTGTTGCTGAATCATTAAACTAATATCCGGTCTCAGGCCCAGGACGAACTTGGACACAAATTGCCCTATGTCCTTTGGATCCATTACATCCAGACCGCTATACTGTTTAAACGCCTTCAGCAATCTCTCATAGTATTCGTGAACTGTCTCTTTGGGTTCCTGTCGAGTTCGATCTATTTTGACCCAATCTATGTCTTGCATTGGCACTTTCTCTTTCAGCCAAGTCATCACTCTCTCGTATTTTGCCATTACGGTCTCGGACGGCCCATTAGTCTTAGCATCTCTCTCTGGCTCTGTTGTGGGCCACTCAGCGCTAACCTTGCATGCTGTCCACAAATCTCCTGGCACTACGATGTCAAACAGCGTATTCAGATCTATCCATAGGACCTTTGAGATTTTTACGAATCTCTCAACTTGCTTGTACCACTCCACTGGGTTCTCCCGCAATTTGGGGAAGGAAGTGGTAAAAGCAGCTAAATCTCCCCTACTCCATGGTACGTGCACATAGTTCCCATTTGCAACTTCACGCAAAGGGTATGCCTCTATTCTCTGCAGTCCTCCTGGTGTCATACCAAGCGTGCTTCTCCTGACGGTCCCTTTCTTGGACCACCTCTCTTCCCACTTATCTAGTGCCCTCCATGTCCTTATTCCAGTGATCAGTTCCCTTATGTGCGTTTTCAGTCCGATCGTTCTCCTCTCATCTAGGTCTCGATCTGAATAATGTAGTCTGTGGTTACCCTGTAATGCTTTGGTCCTTGACAGGTCCACCATATATTTGCCTGCTAGTTCGTCTAACTTCTCATGGATTGCTCTCGCCTTCCGAGTGATGTCCTTTGCCATGAACAGTATTTCATCCTGCTCGTACATTTTCATTCTTTCTAAAGGCAGGGTACCCTCTACCATGTCATCCAGATCTGACCTTAAGCTGGCGACATCGAGTCTTTTGGCTTTTATCTCAGCGCGCAATACCTCTTTCGAAGGAGGTTCACAGGTTTCTCTCCCATCCCAACTCCGAGCCCTACGTTTGGGTTCGGGAGAGTTAAGGAGTGTTCTCCCTTGCTCCCATCTCTCCAGGTCCCATGCTCGGCCATCCGATCTTGGAAGATGATGGAACACGGGCCTGTTACCCCCAATCTTACTTTGCCCATTCTCTCTTTCTTCTCTCTATTCACAGTAGGACTCTCTGCTATTTTCCCTCCGGTCTCCATTCTCTCTCTGTCTAGTATCACTCAGTATCTGATATGATCCTTCTTGGTTCCCCATATCCCCTGGACTGCGCTCATGTCCGTCATCACAGGGACTGTGGCGCGGCCTCTCGCAACTCCCATTCTGTTCTCTGTTGCCGGGCACACAGTGGATACACTTAAAGCTGTCTCTGTACTCCCGCGTTCTCCTGTCTTCTTCACTGTGTATTGGGCGAGACACCCCCCCACTCTCGGGGCCCCCGTTTTCCAGGTCTGATCTACCTCCACTCCGGGCCCAATGGGTGACTCCCCTACTGTCCTTCTCCCTCCCGTCCCACTCCGGACTGCTTTCCTCAGCCCCGCAGTGAGTCCGGGTTCTGCTATCCTGACTTTCCCTTCCAGCTTCCGCAGCTATGATGCTCTTGTGAGCCTCTACTGCCTCATCCCACTTCTTCAAGTACTCGTTCAACTCCTGAAAGGATTTCCGTCCCGATCCCCTCATATCCACTGGCCATCTATGGCCCCCCGGATCCCCTATTGGATCCTCTGCTGTGTGTACTGGGGTGCTCCACTCTCTTGGTATCGGCAACTGACTTGGGGAATTGATCGTATCATTCCTCCTTGCCATCTCTGCTCTTTCTCTGTCCCTCCGTACCCGTTCCTCCCCTCTAGCTCTTTCCGGGTCATAAATCGATACTATAGGACCTATGGTAACAGGTACTTGTAGGGCATCTGGCAGTGCGTAGGATGTGGCACACTCCGTTTCCGGCACCCTTTGTACCACAAACCTCCCGACTACCTGCTGCACCGAACTAGGCTGGGACAGTTCTTTCTTTGCAGCGGGGTCCCAATCGGAGCTGGGAAGCAGTCCATGCTCTCCTGAGTTGCCCCCCCCTTCACTACGCTCGACCTCTCCCCATGCTCTGTTATACGGGGGTGGCCTATCCGTCAGTAACCTGTTTATCAAGCTGTCCTCTGTTTCGCTCTCATCATCCTCTTCTAAGGGGCTTTTGTTTCCGGGCATCTCTAACACTGGGTACAATTTATTTACTTCCATGTTATGCACTCTCCATCTTTTAGCATCTGCATCCCACTTGGCATCCTGCACTGCCCTTACCGATCGTTTCACCCTTTCTTGTCGTCTATTCAGGTTCTTCTCGTGCGCTGCCCTAATCCAGGCATTGAGAGCTTCAAACTGGGTCGGTCTAGGCAAGGGTCTCATTGAGGTCATAACTGCTTTTAATCGGTGTAGCACCTCTAACCTGAACGTCCCGTACTTCGGAAACGTCAGTTCCTCATTTCCTTCTGTAATCTTACTCCACTCTGAAATCCACAAAATTGTGTGCAGCCCAACATTTGCCGCCATATAACGAGCCGGCGTACCCTCCGGCGGGGCCTCTTCCCCTTCGTAAGATCCCCGCCTCTCTTTCTTAAACGCCGCTCTCAACCATTTAAAACACTTCATGATTATACGCACAATTTCCAGCCTCAATACTCTGTTTACTTCCTGATGACAATCCACCAATCCTAGCGCGGCTTTGCTAGCTGGCCTATCGCAGCGCGGTCTTTCTCCGGCCGGCCAATCCCAGCGCGGCACTTCCTGACGTCACTCGTCTCCTCTTTGCAGCAGCACCCCTCCTTTCTCAGCTCGTCTCCCGGTCATGCATGCGTCCCATTCATACGCTGAAAAATGACTACTTCCGACCAAGCCGTCACTTCTCTTGACTGTACGTCCACAGTCTATCTGTAATTGTCATACCAATTGACGAAACGTCCTCCGTCTCTCTGATAGGTTGCTTGCACACAGTAACTTCCGACCAGCGTCCGTTACTCACACACTCACTCTTACGTTCCCCCTATCACGGTCCTGCGGGCGATCAATGGTACCTCATGACCCCCTTCACTCTGGTTGACAATTACTCTGGATGTCCGATACACCCGAACCACTTAAGCTCTCCTTGAACTTAAGATTTTCACCGGTTGCTCGCGCTCACAACCTGCTCCACAGTCACTCTACAGGCATTCAACTCCGCCAGACATTACAACATAGATACAATACAAAAACACCGCAATCTAGCACGCATGACCCTTTATACTCACTCTCGACCGATACTGCTGCTTTTCTGTCTCACGTCATCCGGACCTTCTTCGGCGGGCGGTTCTTCTGATCATCGATCTCTAGGGGCCTTGGGGTAATCTAACCTGGCCTAGATCACCTTCCTCAAGAAGGCAACCATCCTCTATAGCTACCAACTGCGGGGGCGAGATTTTGATCGATACCTTATCACTATTGATCTAAAACCCCATTCTGGTCGACTGAACCTTTGTTGCCTGTCATTGAGGGAAGAAAGTGCATCTCTTACCAAGTTAGTTCACCCAATAATGGACTCCGCTCTGAAAGATCACAAACAACTTCTAGCTTTCAAAGGTTTATTATAAGGTTAAAATCAGCTGCAAGTACAGGCATCTCAAAATGAGATTTACAAGGTACACGGGCCCAACTACATACATGTGCTCTCTGAAAACCCTCAGACGAGCAAAGAAGACTACAAGTACCAGTTCTAAGAATAACAAAGCTATAAGCATAGACACGTATTGAGATCTCTCCGTCATTTAAGGCTGGAGGGAAAATACAGGTTAGGCTGTCCCTACCCTGCTCTGGATGGTATCCCTACTTAACAAAGTCTCAACCTATCAAAAGGTGTCAGCGGTGAATGACCTCCTAGGAAGATCAGCCACTCTTAGTCTCTTGGTGAAAACCTATGGTCCTCCAGTCATGACCCCTCTCTGCCTACCCATCCGCTCTCTAAAGGGTCCTCAGGCATCTGCTCTAACTCCACCCAGGGGTGCTGTCCCTAATACAAAACATACAACATCGTTTGAGACGCCCCTCGTGAGACGCCCCTCACGTGGTGTAGCTTCTGGCTTTTTCCATGATGAGGCCTCGTGCGTTAGAGTTGACCTTGCTTCTCAGACTCTTCTCCGGCCCGCTGATACCCCTTAAAACATTCCGGAACCCTCCTCCGTGTCTGTGCCGGCTCCTGAACAAACCTCTATTCATTTCATTTATAATTGGATCCCCCCTTTTTCTTGCAGACAGACATCTGCAGCCAAGATCCCAATTCTCATAGACTTCCAACAAAAGTTTGCAACATTTCTCGGCACAGACCAATACGTGTAAATCAATGTCTTTAAACATTTCAGGCCTACAGCATTTCTCATAATGATTATACCATTCGAATCCTTCATTAATTAATAGCATGTTAATACTCTATTCTATGATTCGGTAAACACATCTATAAAATATGACCCCTTAACGCGACTACTAAATGACATTAGTGCAATCCATGTCGTGAAAACAAACACCTTTCCCATCCCTTCCAGCTCTGGCCCTGAGGCCTACCACGTTCTACGTTTAACCACATGCCATCTTACATTTTAGCAGCTACACGACATGGATTCAGGATTAATCACGTCTAATAAAGTTATATAATTTCACACATTTCTGCATTAATTCCACTTCTACTTAAATCTCTAAGTTAACTGCACATTTCAGAATATAGATGCATATAATATCAGCACTCATGGCATTTCTCTTCATGACTTGTGCTTACTACGTGTAAGTGTGATGTACTCATACATTTGGGTCAGTTTGCGCTCTCTCACTGCACGAAAAGCTGTGACGTGTGAGCTAACGCAATACCACACTGGGGGCTAGGGTGGCAAGCCATATTATTATGGTATGAAGAGTGAACTGGGTTGGCAGGGGAACTGTATCATCATCCATTTCGACAGGTCTCATGTAGCAGAGTAAATTCTTGAACCTACTGGGTGCCCCGGCCCTAGTGGATTTATCTCTACCATTGTCGCCCTCCCCTTGGGGTTCTTCTACAGACCCTCACACCATGGCCATAGGCAAACTCTGGGACCTCTGGATTTGGCTAGGGGTATCTTGCAAGGGACTGCCCTGGACATTGTGCTCCCGAATAGTTTTGTCCCCTATCAACCCTGGTTGGCTGTGATTGACTGCCTGGGACAAACTCTCCAGAAGAGGTTCAGCCGGCACTTCAAGACCCGAATTCCCAGGATCTTATTTCTTCAGGCCATAAAGAGTGTGACCTTAGCAGTTGGAATACGGCTGGCCTTGTGGTTGACCTTTATTAAGGGTTTTGATGTGATATGTCGCCAAGAGACTTGGGCAACTGCAAACGGCTTTTTTCTGGATGGTTAAAATACTGTTTTCCTAACTGCAACCCCCGCCCGGAGGGGGAGATCTATAGGGGGATTGATCATTTTTTTGTCCCTAGCGATTCGTTGTAGCCTTAAGGGTGTACCTACGGAAGTTCCCACTTTGCAAGCTCTTCTATTCTCCCTGGGGTCGAGTAAATTGCTCCTGTTTTTTTATAATGCCATCTCTGCCCCCTAGGTGTTACCAACATCCATGTATTAGGTTAATTTTTAAGAAATTCTACAGGATTCAATGTGTCAGGTGCATATATTACGGTAGCTGGTGATTTTAATGTTCATTTATGTGGGGATCCGAGGGATGAAGGAGTGCAGGCTCTTGGATGCTTCAGCATGACTGGTATTTACATGGAACATACGCAACAGGGAGCAAGTCTAACACCATTTTAAAAGAATTTGACTTAGTTTCAGCAATATGTATGTTGCCCCCTCCTCCCTGGGAAAAGGAGATCAACCCCACCTTTACAGAGCGGTGATGTGAGTCTTTTATTAATTTTATCTTTGTTTCTGCATCTTTCTACTCTTTTATTTCGGAATTTATCGTTTCCTCAAGGCCCTTTAGTGATCATAACCCAGTGTGTGCTACCACTACCTGTGGGTCCCTGTTGGCTCATTCTCCCAGGGCGGTGGTGAGAGGGACCTATAAGGCCCTTGATGGTGGTAGGAGGCTTAAGTGGTCCCAGATAATTCCAGACTCTTTTTACAACGTTCTTTACACTCAGTGTAAGAACAAGCTTGAAACTTGTGTATCCCAACAGAACACACCCCCTAGTATCCTGGAGGCCTTATCTGAGATTTCCAAAACCCTTTTCAGAAATTCGATGGTACCAGCCCCGCGGCAACAGGGTGTGTTACCGAGGTGGTTTGACTCAGGTTGATCCTGTGCATTGAGAAACCTGAAGAGAGCTCTGAGGGCCAAACCAAGGGATCCCACCTTAGTTAGGAATAGTCATAGCCTGTGCAAACAAGAACAAAGAACATCAAAAAGGAGGAGCCCTGGTCAGAACTGATAGAGGCCAGTACACTGAGGAGTAGCTCCAAATTCTGGAGTATCATCAATAATCCCTTTCTCGCAGAAGATACCAGTGATGCTTTGGAGGCTCATATAACCGAAGACAGCTGGGTGGAACATTTATAATTTCCCATCCTCTGCAATTAGTGGGGAATGGGTAGGTTAGAAGAGAACTCTGCCTTACAAATTTCATCTGAGGAGGTCAAGAAAGGCATATTGGGATTATCTAAGAACAAGGCTCTGGGCCCGGATTGGATTCTCTCAATATTTCCATACAGGATGTGGAGGTTTGGGTCCCCGCCCTGAACTCGGTTATTAATGCTGCTATGGAGGCTGCCCCCCAGAGTCTCGGACAGGGTCAATTATTGTACCGGTTTTCATAAAGGGCGACAGGGACAGTACTCACTGCTACAGGCCCATATCACTTGACTCAGTGGTTAAGGTGGTGGGGTGCATTCACTTGAATAGGCTCTTTGAATGGGCAGAGATTAACAACATTTTGCCGGAGGCACATTATGGCTTCTGGTCCAGGAGGTCGACCGTGAATCAATGCCTGAACTTATATTTAGTATTAAGTAAATATACTGTTGCAAGACACAGCTCCATACACCTGCCATTTATGGATCTCTCATCTGCATTTGACTAAGTAAATAGATCCAAATTCTGGCAGATTATGTCCTCTATGGGGGTTGATCGGGACATTGTTTTATTTTTGAGGGACCTCCACAGGGATATGGTGACAGCGGTATGCTATTCCAAAGACCTAAAGGTCACCCGCCATTTTTAAATTCCAAGAGGGGTGCGGTGGGGCTGCATCTTGGCCCCATTCCTATTTAACATGTATGTTAATAATTTGGAGCAGGTCCTGTGTATTTCAAATGTAGACTGTCCCCAGGTGGGTCCTCAGCATCTGCCAGTTTCATTACATGCAGAAAATGTGGTACTCATGGCCAGCCAGGGGCCTGCAGACCTTACTTGACTTGTTCATTTATTTTATGGAGGAGTTGGATTTAATGTTAAAGAATAAAAAATCTTATGGGTTTTCTGCAATACCTGAAGCACCAGGCTCCGGATACTGTTCTCCTCAAGGAGACACACTTAATCGGTAACTCCTGTGGGGCACTGAACAGGTGGGGGTATCGGTTGGTCGCTCATTCAGGGTTTAACTCAGGTTCGCAAAGGGCTGGGGTGCTCCTCCATAGGGGATGTTAATATATAATACACAGGATCTGGTCGGATGAACAGGGTAGATATGTAGCGCTCTCTGGCACTTGGGAGGGGCAGACTCCAAACATCATATCCATAAATGTCTCCCCTGGACTACAGCGTCCCGTGTTGCGGGATATTGGAGCACTCATACTTAACTTACCACTGGGGTTATTTGTGTTGGAGGGAGACTTCAACCTGATAGTAGATGGCTCCAGGGATCGCCTCCCACCCCGTAGGGACCCCCCAGGGGGATCTCAACTGACTGAGTTCCTGTCCGCTATGGGCCTAGTGGATATCTGGCATTGGCTTAACCCTGACACCATACAATTTACAGTTCAATCTGGGGCCCACAGTAGTCAATCACGCCTTGACCACATGCTCACACACACTCAAGATATACATGTTTTCTCTGAATCCAGGTGCCTTGTGCATGGAATCTCTGGTCATTTTCCTGTTCTCACGACATTAACCCTGGGGCAAACCAAGCGTTGCACTACCCTTACTATATAAATCCTTGGGCACTTAAGGTACCCCACATCAGGGAAACATTGCTCAAAGACACTGACTACTATTTTACAGAGAATGTGGGGTCGGTCACTTCAGCTTGTGTGTTGTGTGAGGCGTTCGGTGCTGTTATTAAGGGCTGCACCCTATCGCTGATTGTGGGGCATAAGAGGGAACTGATTAAGCGTGTAACGGAACTGAAGGAGGAAATCCTGGCCAAGGAAAAAGCCCTGGCATGTACTCCTGACTCAGAGGCACAACACTCGCTAAATGGTGCTCCTTGACTATCAGCAGCTTCTGACGGAAGCGGCAAAAGCATGATATAACGCCACCCGCCCTAAGATATACTAACATGGCGAGCGGATGGGTAAATTTCTGGCCTGGTTAGAAAAAATGGAACAAGCATCCATGTGGGTGCGCTCGCTATCTGGGACCGATGGAGTACTGCTCACTGATCCCCCGCAGATTGCCAATACGTTTGCCTCTTACTTCTCATCGGTATATACATCTGCTGAGATGTCCCAGTCCTCCATGGCTGCGGCACTCCTGTCTACTATTAAAGTCGCCTGCCTGACCGTACAGTGACATTGCAGAGACCGAAATTCAAAAAGCAATTCAGGACGTGCGCTCAGTTAAAGCTATGGGACCAATGGGCTCCCAATTGAATTCTTCAAGCCAATGGCCTCCAGGCTCTCTCCCCACATATTGCATATGTATACCGAAAGTTTCGATCTAGGAGTCCTACGAACCGAAGTTCAGACGGCCTCATTCGTGGTTATACACAAACCAGGCAAACCATCAGATGATTGCAGATCGTATCGCCCCATATCTCTCCTCACTGTTGAGGAAAAATCCTAGCAAAACTATTGGTTAATAGACTTATCCCCTATATTACTAAGCTGGTGCATCCGGATCAATCCAGGTTTATGGCAGGGAGGAACACAGCCTTGAACTTAAGGCAATTGAATAGGGTACTGGGCAGAAGATACACGATCAGGCCAGGCCTTCTACCTTGGATACCTGTCCGCTTCCAAAGGCAACAGCTCGTAACCTTGGCGTAATGATTGACAATCAACTGTCTATGTATGGCCATGTCAATCATGTAGCGCGTACCTGCTACAGGCTAATGTATGCCCTCCACAAAATATTTAAATGGGTCCCACTGTCTTCTTGTATGCCATTGATCCAATGTTATGTTATGTTATGTTATGTTATGTTTTGTTATGTTATGTTATGTTATGTTATGGGGGTGTCTTATAGAGCGCACGGCTACTCAGGCAGTGTCCCGGCGCTATATAGATCTGTAGAGGAAACCAAAAACACAGCAAACTAAAGGTCATAAAGCCAAGTCTTCAGACCCTTCCTGAAGGCCAACAGATTGTCTAATTTCCTAAGAGAAAGGGGGAGCTTATTCCAAAGCTGAGGTGCCAATAATCTGTAGGAGCGGCCCCCAATACGGGCACGCGTGGTAGTTGGAACAATGGCCAAGGCTTGGGTGGCAGAACGTAGTGATCTGGAAGGAAAGTAAAATTGAACACGTTTCCTAAGATAGACGGCACCAATACCATGCAAGGATTTGAAAGTCATTGTCAGGGTCTTAAAAAGTATACGCTTTCTCACTGGAAGCCAGTGGAGCGAGTCAAGAAGGGCTGAGGTGTGAGTCCTACGACTAAGGCCAAAAATGGCCCTGGCAGCAGAATTCTGAACAGTTTGCAGGCGAGCTAGAAGGTACTCTGGGAGCCCTAGATAAAGAGCATTGGCATAGTCAAGCCTAGAGCCGATCAATCCCTGGACTATAATTTTCCTGTGAGAGACAGAGAGAAAAGAGAGAAATTTCCTGAGTGTACGCAGCAGGGCAAAGCATTGGCCAACCAAACTGAGAATCTGGGGCTTAATTATCAGCCGTCTGGATTATGGGAACACCCTATTTGCGTCCATAAATGAAGAACTTTTAAATAAGCTCCAGGTTCTGCAGAATACAGCAGTCAGATTGTTTTTTTAACCTTCTGTACACAGCCTGAAGACACTCCACTGGCTGCCAAAGTGGATAAACTTTAAAATCCGCTGTATTGTCCATAAAACTCTCAATGGACAGGGTCCCCATTACTTGGCTCATAAACTGAAAATGTATCAGCCAACAAGAACTATTCATTCTGCGAATTAACATCTATTAACAATCCCAAAGGTTCGTACAGTCAAGCACGGCAATAGAACATTTTTTAAACTAGCTCCCACTTTTTGGAACGCCCTGCCACTCCACCTTCGTACAGCGACAGACCACAAGAAGTTTTGTAAGTCCCTCAAGACTATTTTAAATATGTTTTACTGGATAGCTTTCTTGTCTGTTCCTGAGTCTCGACAAAGCGCTATGAGACCTCAGGGTGATATATGCGCTCTACAAGAACTAGTACATAGACACATAGACATAGGGTGGATGTGGCCCTGCAGTCCCTGGACTCCTCTATGGTGTTCAATACCTTCGAGTGGGATTTTCTTTTCGCAATACTGACTAGGATGGGTTTTGGACCCAATTTTATCAAGTGGATCCGGCTGCTTTTCAACCAACCGACCACTAAGGTGCAAGTAAAAAAAAAGGTTTCTAGGTAATTCCCATTGCGGTGGGAAACCAGACAGGGGTGCCCTTTATCGCCCCTGCTTTTTGCCCTGGTGCTGGAGCCCCTGGCAGTTTGGGTCAAGGGAGACCCGGAGATTAAGGGCCTGAAATGGACAGAGGACCACGAAGATCGCATTTCATTATATGTGGACGACATCCTCCTCTATTTGGCCTCGCCTTAATGGTCCCTCAGCTGAGTTCTCCACATATTCCACATATTTGGAGCCCACTTGGGGCATACGATTAATTGGACTAAATCCCAACTTTACGTGTTGTTGAGCGAACCGCTGCATAACCCTAGGGGTTACAGCATACCGGTGGCATTACAGGGCTTCAAGTACCTAGGCATCTTTATCACCTCAGATCCGACTTTATTCTATGAGTCCAATCTCCTAATGCCCTTAATTCATCTTTGATCAGACGCTAAGCATTGGTGATCTCTCCCACTGACTACCCTCGGACGGGCCACACTTTTTAAGATGTTGGTGCTGCCACATTTCCTGTACGCACTACAGAAAACCCCCAACGTGATCCCGGCACTTATTTTGCCAGTATTGACAGCGTAGGGCAAGGACTGCTGTGGGAGGGGCGTGCCCCACGCATAGCAATGAAAAAACTGACAATGGGGTGGTATGATGGGGGTATCGCACTGCCCAACATGCAGCTTTACTGCCAAGTGTCTCAACTGGTTGCAATCAACAAGTGGGTACATGGGGAACACAACGATCCAAACTTTCGCACACACCGTTGGCTCTTGGGTCGGGGAGGATACAACAGGGTACTCTACACAAACCCCGCAAGCTTCACCTCACAGGGCCCACAGCGAACACAGTGGAGGTCTGGCATGGAATCAATAATAAATGGGGCTGGCATAACAAACTTACAAAAGCCACACCGCTCTGGGAACCTGATATACTGGGTCAACTTAGCAGATGTCCTGGATTTGACTGGTGGGACATAATAGGTATCTCGACAGTGGGGAACATGTGGGTGGGGGTAAACTGGCCACGTTTGCAGACCTACAGATCAAGTATCAACTAGCGCAAACTGAGACTTTTAGGTATTTACAGATTAGCCATACCATCTCAGTTGCCTTGCCCAGGGATCTTCCTCTGCCTGAGTCCTCTCCACTGGAGGACAGGTTGATATTTGACCTTATGCCCACAAAAGCCATATCCCTTACCTATAAAAAGCTTTTAAATATTCATCCTGATCCAGTGCAGCATCTGCGACAGAGTTGGGAGGTAGACCTGGGGGGCATAGATGATGAGGACTGGCGTGACGTCCTGGCTTCTCCCAGAGAAGTGGCTATTCCAATGAGATTGCACCTGGTCCGTGTATACTTTGACGCAAACATCTTGTTTAAACTGGGTAAAAGGCCTTACTCCCTAAGCCTTCGGAATTGCAACCAACCGGGCACTTTCTTCCATATCCTATGGGACTGCCCAATAGTGAGAAAATACAGGGATAGGGTTATGAAACAGATGGAGAGAGCGTGTAGTAAGACTTTGAAGGCCTCCCCTCAGTTGTGCCTCCTTAATGTGTGGAAAGCCACAGACCTCACGCAAACAGAGCAAACATGGGCCTCAATGGGGTGGGCCATTACAAAAGGTAACATTGGGCAGAAATGGGTAGTGGGGCGGCCCCTGCTTGGGCTTTTGACATGGACAGGGCAATGACTGCCGAGAAGGATGTGTTCAAGCCCAGGGTATGCCCTAAGAAATGGGATCACAAGTGGGGGAGGTGGAATAAATACAGAGGCGATATATGTTTATCTCCTACAACTGAATTACGTCGTGAAAGACGTTTATTGTTGGATGCTCCTGGAATTGATGCTGTGCTCTCATACAAGGTAATTGCTCGATTACAAGATGCCAAATGGTGCGCGTGCATCGTTCGCAGGCTAACCCATCTCTGTACTGGACACTCTGTGGATGTGCTGGTTACTAATATTCTATCTCAACGTGGGGAAGTGAGCTGTGCATATCAAACACTCCTTGTATTGCAATATGTAACCTTGTAGTGTAGACCCAACTACTGCTTTATCATTGCCTGGTACTTTTGCTTTTATTATTTCAATATAAATTGTACAAAAAAAAAAACTTATGTGATAGTCGTAGGCCCTGCTCAACCAAATCGATTACTTTTAAAGTTGGGCATTCTCCGGTGCCAAACACCAGTGAGTTTTCTTATCTGGGTCTCTTGTTTGACTCCTCCTTGAGCTGGCGTCCCATGGTCAACAGGAAACCACTGGATTTCCACTGTATTTAATGTTGCTACACTACTAGGCAGCAGACCCACCAGTGCTCTCCTACAGGGCTACATTTATTTCTAAAGCAGTGTATGGTAGTGAAATTTGGGGTTACAAATTGTTGAAAACGCTTTTTAAACATTTTCTGTGTGTCCCACAAAGTACCTCAACCTTCGCAGTTAATGAAGAATTGGGTGTGGGTTATCTAACCAATATTATAGCCTTTCGACCACTCTCCCTTGGGTTAGATATCTGGACCAGGCCCGGGATCCAACTGAGCAAAAAGGTTAATGGCCCTGGCACCTTTCCTTCACATTCCTTGGTTTAAATATATCAGGGGATGTTTTTGAACTTCGGTAGGAGAGATTCATTTAGGAATCCGGACACTATCTGCAAGCAGAACCACAAATGGGTGAAAGAACACTTTTTTAGAAGGATGCCGTTGGATAGGGAGGGGGATGCTTTAATAAAGACTAGTGCTCGTCGATATGTCCTCTTGAAAACTGTGGCCTCCTTACCTCTTGTGTGTTAAAAGTAGGTATGACCGATTTCTTCTTACTAGGTCCCGGCTGACCCATTGCCCTTCTTGCTAGCCTACCCATGAAGGGGAATAGGGGTGGTAAGCTTACGTCATGCAGCGGTAAGTCTCTGGCGGACACTCTACATTCCATAATGTTTTGTAGCTCCTATAAAGTACCCAGGAAACATTATTATCTCCCTGTACTGAAAAAAGGCTAACTTTACTCAGATTTGCACTGCACTCATATACTTGCAAATGTTTTTAGGAGACATTATTCTCTGCATCCGTGACGTTTCAAAAGTCACTGTTAGGTTGAGAAACAGCTGCCATTAACCCCCCTTCGAGTGTAGGACATTTGTTATCTTTTAATATCTTCGTAGGACCTTTTTAACTGTGTATTTCTTCTATGCCTTTCTAAACTGTTGATATCGAGGATGATTTTTAAACTGTTGATCTCAAGGTTGATTTTGAAGTGTGTGTCATGGATTGTTGAACTTTTATTGTTTTTATTTAAAGACCACATAAAGTTTTTTTTAAAGTGACACAGTGGGATATATAGTATGTGTACATGAGTAGAAATATATAGAAAAAGATGTAATGGAAAGGTACAGATGGATTCAAAAGATAACATCAGAACTTCTTCTGATGATGAAAGTAACACGAAAACAAAATATATTGAGGAAACAACAGAAATGAGGAATGCCACAGAGGAGGTTTGATTCGATATAGCTAAGACCCCAGGGAGCATATTACCAAGCAATAGCGATAATTATCGCTATTGCTTGGTTAGAGACAAAATTTTACCGCTGAGCTGCGACGATTTTTATCGCAGATAAACCTTGGTATTACCAAGGTTTATCGCAAATGCGATAAAAATCGGCCACAATGCATAAATATCGCTGAAAAGTCAGCGATATTCATGCATTACCGAGCTAATGCTCTTAGCCATGTTATCCACCTCCCATTGGATAACATGGCTAAGAACTGCTCAGGGCAGGTGTTACCTTTTGGAGATATTTGCGCTTAGCGCGAATATCTCCAAAAGTTGATAATAGTAGATAGTGATGTTAACGACTGTTTCCAGTCGCTAACATCTTAGCACGCCCACTTTGCATGTCATTAGTGATAAATATCACTGACATGCAAAGTGGGGCCCAAGATGGTCGCTATCTCCTACTAGCTGTCGCTAACTGGTGTTAGCGACAGCTAGGTAATAGGGAGATAATTTTATCTCCGCTTTCTTGGCTTTTAAAGCCAAAAAAGCGGAGATAACCCCCTTGATAATATGCCCCCAGCTTTTTTTGCATCACCACGATGAAAAGGAGCAATCATGTATTGTCTATTTCGGCATCGATTTTGTCACTCGTATTGAGGTATGTTAACATTATATCAATTAGATTCTCAATGATCCTTGCTTTTGTAATGTCATATGTGACATCACTAATTGAATTTCCTTAATAAATGAAATGTTGAATCCTCCTTGTATGTATGTTTTTTTATGTATGTAGGTGGCATGCATTTACCGCAAACCCTGTAGAGGCGCACGGTGCATGGTCAAAGGCAAGCAGAGATCAGCAATGATGGGAGAAGTGGCTGGTTAAAGGATTGTTTCTGCTTCGTGATGTGGTGTTCTTTAAAGAGGTGAGTCTTCAACTCTTTGCTAAATTGGAGCAGCGTTCTTCGAATCCTCATGGATACAGTTCTGTTCTTCCAGATCCATGGGTTCAGGAGTAACCCGTGGTGGAGTTCGCATAGCCCTGCTACACAGAACTTGATGAAGGGGTAAAAAAACTCTGCTGCGCAACGTGGAGTTCCACGAGCGGGCAGAGTTGCCTGTCCCGCCCATTAGTGTGACATTTCTGCCATATGGCAAAGCTGATTGCGCGTTTGGGTGGAAACAGTGCGCAAACTGCACCACACGGTCACACATGGACGTGGCCATCTTGTTTTCTTCTCAGTTATGGTGCTGGGGCCTATTTTTCAATCCTGCCTAAATCTTCTGAATCCTTCTTACCCTTATCTTTCCCTCTGTCTTCTTAAGTGTATATTTTGTATTTGTTCTACTTTGTGTGTGTTTTGTACTGTTTTTATCTATTGCTTACTAATTTTTTTTACGTCCTTTCTTCTTCTCCCTTATTATACTTTCTACATTTTCTTTTCCGCCCGCTCCCCACAACATCATGACAGAGACCCGTGCAAAAAAGGTGGCAAAGAAGAGCTGTCTTCCATGTAGAAGGCGGTCGCGGAAGGCGTGCCGCCCCGGTCTTGTTTTCCAAGGTGGAGGTGGCAGCGCTGGTTTTTTTTTGTGCAGCACCACCTCCCATCCACCCTGCCAGCAGGTGGCAGTCCTGGGTCCGGATATGGGCTCTGGGGGCACCAGCAGCGGAGGGCGAGGATGTTCTGGGCAGTGTATCGCTGCTTTGGGGTCTGGCACACCCACAACCAGCTGATGCACCGGTGGTCCAAATACCCTGGAATGAGAGCAGGAACTGCTGGACCTGCTAGTGGTTGAGATCGCAGGCTTGGTGAGTAGCTAATTATTATTATTATTATTGTTGTGTGTTCTATGTTATTGCTAATATTTTTTTCCCAAATAGCAAGCATGCTGCTCACATGCAAGTAAGTTACGCAATGTTTACATCTTATATTATGTGATTGCGATTCTAGGCAAGTGCTCGGTGCTACCTAATTGTACTTCTTTGCAACTTTGCGTTTGCACTCGCTTCAGGTGATTATACGGTGAGGGAGCTGGAGCTGCCTCCCAACAGGAAGAATGCTCCTCCTCTGCCGATGACTCTGCTGGCCCCAGTAAGTCCTCCTGTTGTTAATATTAATATATATTCCCCTAACTTTTACTGCTCCTTGATTTGAACAATTTATTACCTGTTTCCTAGTTTTATTTCTTTCCCAAATCCTCTTTGATCTATTAGTTTAAAAAATCTTGTTATCCCTGCATTATAGTACTATTTACTAAGTTATTTTATATTTCTAGTCTCTATATTTCACCTCAAACCACCTCTGTCTGTAGCTTCCTTTCTTCTGGTTTTCAGTCAGCTTTCCCTCTCCCCATATGTATTTTGTAAACTGCCTCGTGGTGGTACTGTAAGATTCAGAGAACCCATTGGACCTTCCTTACTACTCCACTGGTATTACTACTTATATTACTACTCTGCCATGCAGAATGCATGCCCAAGTAAGGTATAATATGCATTTTTGTTGAGATGAGAATGCTTTCTTTTACTTTCTCATGCTCAGTCAGTAAAATGTGAGAGTGGCCTTGGTCACGTTGGACACACCAAAGTTGTGTCTTTTTCTTATCTACGCCTAGTATTATTTATTAGCAGCAGTTGATGGTGAACTGATTACTGTGCACCACGGCTGGAAGGAAGTATGGGGAGGAGGGGGAGGATGACACCATCACACTTGCCAACAAAGAAGTCTTTATATCCATTTGTCCAGCCAGTTGGATCAACTCAGAGTCACCATTAGCTCTAGCCACTCATTTCAGTCCATTACCTTATTGGTTGTCTTCGTGAGAGGCTTTTCAAAAATTGCCATCAACAAAAACAAAATACGCAACCAAATATTTTATAATTTTTGATAGGACATACTGTGACTACTGTACTCAAATTGCTAGTGATGTGTGTCGTGTATGTAGTTTAAATTTTGCTACGAAAATAAAAATAGGGTGAGGCGCATATAGCATCTAAAAAATGTTTAATGCTTTTTCTAGCTCCACAAACCACCAGTGCCAGGGCCAGAGGGGAAGGCGGCACCATCTTGAGAGCAGATGCAGCAGCTGCAGGGGGTGAGCCAGTGGAAGTGGCGGGTGGTGGTAAGTCATATTACTTGCCAATGTATATATACTCACTGCAAGAGTTTACATTCTACTGTTGAGAGTGACACTAAGGGGCTGATTTCGGGTGGAAAGTTTCTGTCCGACACAGACTCAGAATCGAGATCAACCGACTCGTGGTTGGAGGTTCCGCCCACCCGATTACAATGCATCCGAACACTGTTCTGTCAGATTCACATTGTTTCCTATGGGAGCTTGAATTCTGCCCAACAACACAGGCTCCTATGGGGAAAAGGTGTGTGTGTGTAAAGCCCTGCACCCTTTCACACAGCACTCCATGGTGCCTACCACACAGTACAGGGTTTTGCAGGGGGTCCCTTATGTAACCGGAGGCAGCAGGATGAAGGGGGCACTGCTAGGGTCCCCCAAATCACTTTCCGACAGCCTTTTCGTGCCAGACTGGCCAACACGGAAAGGCTGTTGGAAAGCGACACTGTAATCTCATGGTTGCAACTAGCGGTCCATAGGGGTGTTCGATCTGGTTCCGATGGACTCGAATTCTCTGAGAGATGGTCAGAACCAATTCGGAATAACTGTGTGGTTTACCTTCTGACTGAGAACATTGTAATCGGTTGGGCATATTGTAATCCGACCGAGTCAGTCGGAAGGGTTCTGACACGGTTGAGGAGATTCTAACTGTTGGGAGGAGGCTTCCCACCCGACATCATAATCGGCTCTTAAGTTGTGAACAGTTGAAAACACTCCTCTTTACTTAGCATTAGCATATACAGCGGGAGTTGAGTAACTAATGGCCTCTTCTATCTTCAACTTGGCAGAGAAAGTTTCATGAAGAAGAGTCAGACCTTTATTTGTTTATTGGTTTACATTCTAAGAGAACCTGAAGCGGGAAAAGAAACATGGGGTTTCGGTTGCAAGCCCTAGATAATCAACGGTCGCCCAATATCAAGCATATGAGATATAGCATACTTGTACTATCAGAAGATGGTTCATATCAATTTACGAACAGGCTTATAAACAATCCAAAATAATCCTGAGCAGTTATGCTAAATCGAAGAGACCATGCACACCCCATATGCTCGCCATCCCTAGAGACCTGGCAGAGCTCTGGATAAGGCCTGTACAAAGTCGTTGACCAGTCATAGAGAACCATGAATCCCTCCCCACCCTCCCAGGCGTGTCACCCAAATACTGGCTTTGTAGGATCTAAGGGGCTATAGCCGCGAGAGGAGCAACTCATTGGAATGAGGGGAGTTTTTTTTTAAACAAACAGGTATATATAGGGCAGGTGCCATACCCACCCCGAGGCGCCAAACTGATCGGTCACTCAGACCACTCTGGGTTAATCTACCGCTGCCACCAGGCTGTTCGCAGGCGCTTCATCTTCTGCACCGTCAGGGGTTTTGAGCGCCAGCACTAGCATTTCCCAAGCTCTTGCCCCTGCCATCGCCTTATCACTCCCGGTACGATTTGCAATCTGTAATCTAATCACCCCCTCACACTCTACCCATTTCATTAGGTCCGCCTTCCACTTAACTGCACTAGGAGCCCGCTGTTCTTTCCAATGTCTGGTGATGGTTTTCTTAGCCAGTAGGAAGCCCAGATCTATAAATTTAATGGTGATTTTTATTTTGGAGGTATGAGGGAACCAGTGTAGGATGCAGTGGACCATAGAGGGTCCAAATCTCTGTTGGTTATGTTTGTCAGTACAGCTGTCACTTCCTTCCAATAACTTTCAAGGTCCGGGCACTCCCTTAGCATATGTTTAAAATCTGCGTTATCTGCCCTGCATCTTGGGCAAGTCGCAGGGTGGGTCGGAAAATAGGCATGCAGCTTCTGCGGGGTGAGGTATGCTCTGTGTAGTATATGGAAGTGTATTAACTGGAATCTTGCATTCCTAGTGCTCTTCTAGGCTCTCTCCACCAGTTCATCCTATTCCCTGTCGGGGATAGCAATCCCTATATCGTTTTCCCACTTAAGTGTTAAAGTAGATAGGGGGTGTAAGGATTCCAGTGTCATGCGTCTGTTGAGGCATGTCACTGCCTTGAGTGTGCCTGGTGCCATTACCACGTATTGGCCATAGAAGTGGATGGTTCCGTCAAACCCGTTCCCCAATGTTTCCTAATGGCCACCATGAGGGCAGTGTACTGTAAGAGGTTGCCTCCAGCAAGCCAAACAGGGTCCACAGTAAGCATGGGCGAATTTTGGGAATCTGGCGTTTGCGAATTTGCATATTTGCGAACTCGCAATCCACAAATCCGCGAATTCTTGCGAATTTGTGGATTTTTTTTGTGTTCGCAAGGGTTTCTGCCAGTTCGCGAGGGTTTTGTACCAGTTCGCAATTGCGAACTTACTTGCCGGCTCGCAACGGTCGTGACTATGTTGTTTCTACGTTTAGTTCATCATCACAGGTTCCGAGCACCTTCTGTTTCACCACTGCCACCCTCTGTTTCACCCATGCCACCCTCTGGTACATCAATGCCACCCTCTGGTTCATCAATGCCACCCTCTGGTTCATCATCACTGTAGATTATGGGGGGGGGAAAGCAAGCACACCTGCCCTGCTTCAACTGACATGAATTAATTTGGGGTTGATTTATTAATGTGTCACTGTTTTAAAATTCCAGTCTGGCACCTGCTTCCTTATCTGTAATTTGCATTCTGTTGCAGTGCAATTTTTTTTTCCAGGACCTTTGTAGCCTACTTGTAGCTATTCTATGAGCCTGCTGTGAGGGTCAGAGCAGGGTCATACAATTGTTGCAACTAGCAACTGAACTCTGGAGGGGCCCCAGTCAGGAAGCACTACAGGGAATGGTTACTAATGATGAGTTCGAACTTTCAGTTTTGCAAAACTCGTTTTTCTGCAATTTCGCGTGATTCGCGGGGCGCGAACGTGCGCGAGATCGAATTCGGAAGCCGCGAATTTGTGCGAATATGCGATTTGTTTTTTTGTGGCGTGTTAGTTCGCAAGGTTTTGTGCGTTTTAGCGAGCCGCTTGTAGCGCAACGGCGCAAAGTTACCCTCACGGTCGTTCACGGGCGCGGCCATCTTGTTTGCATGACGTTTTTCCGTTTCCGGGCGCGATGTGTAATCTCGCAAAGTGTGCGGCTCGCTAGTACAATTTCGCGCGTGTTCGCGGGGAAAATCTTGCGTGAACTTACCCACGCGATCGTGAACGGGCGCGGCCATCTTGTTTCTCATTCATTGCTATGGTTCTGGGCATGCTTTTTCTATCCTCTCTGAATCTCTGCCATCCTTTGCTTGTTTGAAGTTTTTTTTAATCTATTTTACTTATTATCTATCCCTCTATTTTTCTAGCTCTATATTTTTGTGTTTTCTGCTACTTTTGGTTAATTTTAAACTACTTTTTTCAACTCTTTTCTTTTCTTCTCTTCCCTATTCTATTTTCTTAATTATTTAGCTTCCTTTCTGCCCAGACCATGGTAAAGGGAGCCGGGAAGCATCCTGAGAAGGGGAAGGGTCCCGCACCCCGTGCCCGGCTCCCGTGCGGGCGTTTGAGGGGGGAGCAGGTCGCACCCTGGGAGATCTTCAGCCCGAAGGAGGTGGCCGCACTAGTTGATTATGTTCAGCGCCGCCTCCCCAGGACCATCATGGCAGGCGGCAGTATCGCTAGCGGGTACGGGATCCAGGAGCGCCGGAAGCGGTGGGAGAAGGTGTGCCGGGCCATGTACCAACACTCTCGGGTCCGGCGCACCTACAACCAGGCCACCAACCGTTGGACGGATCTCCTGGACCGGGAACGCGATCTGCTCGACCTTGAGATCCCCGGGCTTGGTGAGTAGTAGTAGCTATTTCTTTACTATGTTTTTTCCTGCTCTGTGTGTTATTATCTTGCAAATTTTTGTTTTTTACCAAGAGCAATAATGCTGCTGATTACATTGTAGGTAAATTATATTTCAAAATCTTCTGTGCATTTCAGGTGCACTGCTCTCCTTCTCAGTAGTGCTGCTACTATGCTTGTTTGTTTTCAATTTTGTGTTCATTTCATTGGCCTGTGAAATTATGCATGAGTGTAGTTTAAAGAACTGTCTAATGCTAGACACTAAGGGTCAGATTTTTAATTACCGGTGCATCCCTGCAAAGTAGCAGGGATGCGCCAGTAATTGTGCGCCACGCCACCACCACCCATGGTGCGCCGTATTTACATTGCGGCGCACCATGGGCCCAAAACGTCACCAAAGCGTTACGCATCTGTGCGGTAAAGGCGGCGCCTTGCGGGAGTTGCGTCGCAACAATGGCGCAGCTCCAGCAATGCTCTGGGGTGCCCTATACTCCCCAATGCTGCGTCAAGCCGTACGTCTGCTTCAAGCAGGCGCAGGGTTTGAGTCACGCATCATTGTCCTCAAAGTGACTGATTGAAATCTTGCAGATTTCCCTCAGCCACTTTTAGGATGTGTTCCTGCGCAGGAACGCCCTCCCTTGTGCCGGAACGCCCCCTAATGGCGCAGGGCTTTACAACAAGATGCATCTCCCATATGCGTCACGTTGTTAATATACGCCGCACCATGGCGCCTCTTTTGTTCTGCCGCTGCGTCACAAAAGTCACTCAACAATGGAGCAAAAGAGCCGCAAGGGGCTTCTAAATCAGCCCCTACAGACTCAAGTCCAGTCCTTCCTTTGTACACATGGCGATAAGAAGAAATAGTGGTGGTGGATTGATAGTTTGAGTATTTTAATGACTGGTTAATGTAGTAGGAAACTTTAGTGTTATCGCTGCTCTGCAATCACGATGGACTTTGTCACTTCGCGTGCTGCGGACTGCTGCCTGCCAGTCCTAGGCAAACCTTTTTAGTACTTTGTTTAGTGAGTTACAAAAGAACTTTCCAAGTCGACGGTCTGCAAATCAAGCAATACTATAACGTAGTAGACCACATGAGATCGGTCAATATATCCCGTGGAATAGTTGTCTATTTGCTATTTCGCCAAAATATTTTGTTATTGTTCTTTTGAAATATTTGATTTGGTTGACAAATATCATCCATGTTTTCTTGTCTTTCTTTCTTTCATGTTGTACATCAGCTCCCCCCGGGGCAAGAGGACACAGGAGGAGGAGGGTGCTGTTCAACAGGATGCAGGCCAAGATCGGGCAGGCGAGGGCTCCTTTGCTGGCCCTGGTACGTTTTAATTTTAATATAGAGTACCTATTTTTTCCTAGCGTTCCTCATTCGATTTTTTCTAAATCGTCTTTGATCTTCTTGTAGACTGGATCTAAATTCTTATCCTGCCTCGACTATGACTCCCTGTGGTATTACCAGATTATTCTTATTAGTCTGTCTGTGTAGCAAACTAAGATTGCTCATTTGGCAATTCCATTGGACTCCCATTCTAGTCAGCAATAGCTCTATGCACTGAGTGCAGTTCTCTGGGATTGTCCATACTGTCTTTTCAAGTCTTCTAAATGTTTATGCTTTGACAATTGCCAACAATAAAAAGGTGAATGACCACCAAGAAAGAATAAGATGCTACTTTACTTTTGGTTTGGATAGGAGGACAATCCATTCTACTACTGTTGCAGGGACAAATCTGCACAAACAGAACTATGGACACTAAATAATGCATTGCTTAGCTTATCTATTATAATAGGCGCTGTTAGACTTTCCACATACCTCAGTGATAACAGACTTTGTAGTTGAACCCCCAATCTCCTTACCAACTAGATAGTGTGGCAGAGTCATTTAGCTCCCATAGTCACCGATGATTGATCCCCAATGATGATTAGATTATTCAACGCAGGACAAGAGTACGGAGTCAGAGTCAAGAAGTGTCAGAGGCACGGACTCATGCTTGCAAAAATTCCAGCCACTCTATTCTGGAGGACCAAAAACCACAGAGTCTATTTAAGTTTAAAAGCTTTATTAAAAGTAAACACATTTATTAAAATCAAGTTTGTCATAAAACTAAATGTTTAACTGAAAATGGAAAAGTGCTTAGTGCTGACGATTAATTGGACACATTTCTTGTGGTCGAGCCGAGCTCTCACCTGGTTTGAACTTGATCTTGCTCGTGCTCTTAGAAGTCAAGCTTCTGTCTGTTAGGAGAAAAAGTGGTGCGTGTTAAAAATAAAAAGCAAGCATTCATCAGTTGTGCCAAAAAGTGCAGCAAGACAACAGCCTTCCCTGGAAAAAGGGACATTTTTACTTTAGAGTAGACAGTCACACATTATTACATTGCTTTCTGTTTTTTTCACATTTCTTTATTCCCCCTAGACCAAATATTATATAGTAGTGAGTGGTGTGTTCTAACATTCTTAAATGTACTTTGTAGGTGGAACATCTGGTGGTGGGGCCAGCGCGGAGGTGGTGGTGGTGGATGAGGGGAACACTTCTGGGGAGGATGCAGTGCAAGTGCTGGATGACACCAATGTGCCTGTGAGGGTTCACACGGTGGTGGCGGGCAGAGGTAAGCTATATATTCCTTACTTATTGAGATTGAAGACTGCAGAGTGTGCTTTCTGCACGGGTGTATTATAAATCAACCAGGTAGTAGCCTCCTCTAAATGTACTTCGACTTAGCTGTGAAGTTTTTGGCGAGAAGAATCCCAATCAGATCTGAGATGAACTTGATGGATGGTATGAACGAAAAGCAAAAGAAGGGTGTAAGTAAGTGTGGAAGGACGAGAAATTTAATGATGACTGGCAAAGAAGAATGATATGTGTTTGCTTGGTCCCTGAGGTGGCTGGGAAGGAAAGAATATGGTATGGTGCATGGCTGGGTGAATGATGAAGCAAGGATGGGTGGAAGGAGAACAGCCTGGGTGGGTGAAACAGAAACTGTATGTGTGCATATACTTTGAACGGATGGATGCCTGGATCATGGTACTATCTGACTCTTAGATAGCATATACTCTTAGATAGCATATGTGTATCCAGAGAGATTAGATGGTCACTGGATGAACTAAGTGTTACTTTGAAGAGCATGTAACACCGCACCCGCACGTCCGTTCCAGTGTATGAAAGGCAAAGAAAAGAAGTTGTAATTGTGTCCAAATACCACCATGAATAGTAGCTGTAGTTTGTATTGCAACTGCAAGCACAGCATATATCCGGTTCTTACGGTGGACACTCCCTACCTCTCTTAATAACTTTAGTTTAGTAGTAGTAAGTCATTCATGTGTGGATGTATCACTGTTCACTCAATAATAAGCAAAGCACCTAAAGTCATCCCATATGTAATCAAATACATCCCATGTGAAGTGATAGATAATCAGATTATTTAGCTTCTTCATTTTCCTTTTCTAGTACTCATTTGCACTGTAGGGTGAAAGCTAAATTAATTAAGCAGTAGCCCTTTTAACAGAGTATTCTCAGTGCCACCCGTAATAGAAAAGTAAAAGCTTCACCACCTGCATGTACTGGACCGGTACAGTAACGCAAGTCTGTCTCACTCATCATGGTGTGCGTCTGTTTTTCTCGGGTGCAAGTTCACTGCGCTGGCATTATGCCGGCTTGCATAAGATAACGTACCAATTTTCCTAAACAAGAGAGAAGAAGAAGAATAAGACTGGTGTACTGTCATAGTCGACTGTAATGGAAGTCCATAGTGCTCGTAGAATTTGTTCCTTAAACTCCCACTAATGTTAGAGCAAGGATGAAGAAGTGGGAGGTTAGATAGATACTGTCCTCAATGGTTATGTACTGTGCTTTCAATTTGCTACTTGTACTGTGACACAACTTTCTGCTCAATCATTTTGTGTTAATCTTAAGGAGCATTGGTTACAGACTATGTCTTTCTTTCTTCATATAGTTGCTCCTTCCAAATCAAACAGACCATCAAGGAAGGAGCTGGCTCGAATGGCCCGGCAAAGGAGGCTGGATGCCACTGTCGCCGAATATCGGCGGCTGGTGGTCCTGGAGGAGGAGGACACGCAGTCTACCGGTAGAAGGTCCACTGGGACAGCTGCATCCTCCTCCGGGCCCACACGGGCTGCCAGCCAGCGCAGTGCTCCAACGGTACGGAGCGGGGCTACCAAAGCCAACCTCCACCGCCGAGCAGCAAAGACAGCAGCTGCCCCCCACAGGAGTCGCAAGGCACGCCAGCACCGCTTATGCCTCAGAGTGTCCTACCTTGAGCAGGAGGTCCTAACGTATAAGACCTTATACAAAAATAAACATAAACATAACCTTGGTGGAGGGCCTCCGCTCCGACCATGCCACCCTCCGCAAGGAGTATGATGCCCTGGCCGCTAAAGTGAACAGCATCCTGCCGTAGTGTCCCTTGCCCCTTTTTTAGAGACTTTTGGGGGGGTGGGAATTGGGAGTTGGGTTGTTTTTGGGACTTTTGAAGGACAATCGTTGCGGTTAGGGAGGGTCTTGCGGGAGATTATTTTGTTAGGGCTACAAAAATATACTTTTTGAAACTTTATCTGAGCATACCTGTTTTTTACTGCTTTTGAGTCTGGTGGGTGGGGGTTTAACAGAAAGTTTGTGTTCCTGAAACTTAAGTCTGTGTCATTTTCTTCCTTTAAGTGTAAATGGCTAAATGTTTTCAACACTAAGTGCCTCTCACAGAGTAAGTGAATTCAAGAGTGCTTGACTTTAGTAGTACTACCGTCAATCTCTCGTCTCTCCTAATACTCCATTATACTACCTCCCACCAAACGCTTATCTTACTTGTAATTTATGTTTGAAAGTAGGGCTAGGCCCAGGGCTGGCTCCACGGGAAATGGCGATTGAGGTTGGCAATCCTGGGCGGATGAAATGTCCTCATTGCGGTGGTACTAGTGGTGTGACACAGTGGCAGTTGCATGCCAATGGAAAAAAAGAAAATGAAACCTGGTTTGTCCTTACTGTAGCATTACAACGGTACGATAGAGAATATAGCAGGTGACAGTACACTAGAACAGTCCCACAATGTAGCCTAACAAATGGTAAAGTA
The DNA here is from genome assembly GCF_964263255.1 of Lissotriton vulgaris. Classification (NCBI taxonomy): domain Eukaryota; kingdom Metazoa; phylum Chordata; class Amphibia; order Caudata; family Salamandridae; genus Lissotriton; species Lissotriton vulgaris. The sequence continues at coordinate 1,985,309,491 of NC_141693.1, forward strand.
TTGAAAGTATAACTAGTACTTGCGTTGAATTTCTTTGACATTGGCTACTACTACAAGAAATAGTACTGAAGCTGAGTAAGTCTAGAATATATCCTCGGATTCCTTCACCAGCCTGTTGCTATGACCTTATCCTCCCCAGCAAGTGTGTGGAATTATTGATGCCATTTAGTCACACATCAATCAAAACCACACAGCCCGGGGGAAGAGGGTTAGGGTTTGGAAAATGGATGGGAATGGGGGTTTCTTTTTGGGTAGGTTTTGTTGAGAGAAGAAAAAAAAGCACAGCATGTACAAACAATAATTGAAGATAAAGAAATCTTTGGGTACAAAGCTAACCATAAATCGTTTACGTGACATAAAGGAAGTGCATGCACTACTGCATGCATTGTTACTGAAAAGTAAGTAGTACTTTCGACAACCGTGAATGACAGAATGCGACAGTACAGGGCTGCAGCGTTTTTACTTGCCTATCTCTGCACTCAGAGAAACACTTCTTACATTAAATTAGGTTTAAAAAATAGCCGAAGTAAAAACTATAGAATGGCTGTAAGGATCAATTTAGAAGCAGAGAGAGATCCAAGAAATGCAGTCACACTCATAGAAGAAAACAATGGATACTGTATCTGTATGTTGTTGTAGTTGTCCTGTTGAATTTGGAGAAGTGTGGCTCACTGGTTAGAGCAGGCAGACCCTGAAGCAGAGGTCAGACCCGGGACCAGGGTTCGATTCCCGACGCGGCAGGGTGTTGAGCTCAAATGTCCACGGACTCGATAATTCTCGCTTTGGTGCCTGACCTAATCATGGGTTCACATTCTGCAACTCTGGGCATTAAGCTTGCTTAATCTCCACAACGGCCCCCCGCGGCGGGATGCCTGGCTTTCACCTGGGGGATGCCCTGTAGGGGCTATCTCACAGGGATAAACCAGGACGGGTTCCCAAGGCAAGCGCAGAGATACCCCTTCGGGGGTCGATTCTGGTGCTATATAAGAAATAAAATAATAATAATAATAATAAGTAAGTTGCACGCATCAAACAATTCCTCTTATTAGCGGCACTCCTCCATTCCAGCCGACGCTTCGTCTATCAATGTTGGTGACCAGAAGACACCCTGTCCACTGCCTGCCTGGCGGATGCTGAATTGCGGCTCCCTAATGTGAAGCCTGACTCCATCCTTTTTTTCCCATTGCACAGACTGAAACCCGGCCTGTAATTATTGACGGAAAAACAGGAAGTGATATTAGAACACCACTGATAAATAAATATAAGGTATGTACGCTGTGTAGTGCAAAAAGTCACACTTTGAGTTTCCTAATAGACAGTACAATATTTTTGAAAGTGCGTACTCTGTCTGAGTCTCCTTTTGAAGGATAAATAAGTATGGGCAAATTAATTTTGTGGATCTTTCCCCTCAAGCTAGGTGTATTGTAAACTGTGTTTTAGAACAAAATTAGACCTTCCCTGCAGTGCTCCCACCCAGACCCTTACTAAAGCCAATCGCAAAAATGTAGAAGACCCCAATGAGATCTCATAAAACGAGGCCTAGTAGAAAACTGGTGACAGAACGTACTTTGAAAGTAAAAGTAGGCCCAAATACCCCCTTACCCACCATGGATTGTATTCAAACTACTTGCAAGCAAGAAATAGTATCCATACCCAGCATCACTCCAAGACTCGCAAACCCCCCCACCCAAACACATGCAATACAAATACTGCTAGCCCTAACGAGCCCTAAGTTAAGAATAGTGGCAAAGGCTTTCTTTAACTATGCCAAATCCCCCCTTTCCCACTATGGATTTTCTTCAAATCACATGCAACCAAAATTACACATTCCCACGAGTGCTCTAAGACCCCAGAACTCAGTTGCAAAAATCTAGAACACCCCGAAACACATGCAATCCTGCTGCTAGGGCTAACCCTAACGAACCCTAAGTTACAAAAAGTGCCAAAAGGATTTTCCTAATGGATTTTGTCCAAACCACTTCTATCCGGTATTAGACCTTCCCAGGAGTGCCCCAAGACCTGCCAACCCACCCGCAAAAAAGCACAACACCCCAAAACAGCCAAAAAGGAAAATCTCATACTTACAATGTTTATCGGCCTTCGGTCCAAACGCGCTGTGCAGCTAGGTCATAACTCCCGTTTTCCACCACGGATTTCCTGAAAAGCAAATGCAATCAAGATTAGACTGTCCCAGCAGTTCTCCCAGACCCCAAAAATCACCCACAAACACCCAGAACCCCCCAAAGAGCACCTCAAAGGCAAGCATGTCAGCAAAAACGCAAAAAATATTTCGCCTCCGATTTGGTCCAAACCACTTTTATCCGGTATTAGAGCTTCCCAGCAATGGCCCCAGAGCCGTCAACCCAGGCGAAAACTAGTAGAAGACCCCCAAACAGCCAAAAAGCAAAAGTACAAAAATGGGGACAGTCATTTTCTTGGCAATTTCCAAAATCACTCCGCGCGCGCTCTGCAGCTAGGCCCTAACTCCCCTCTGCCACCATGGATTTGCTTCAAACCTCTTGCAATCTAAAGTATCCATAGCCAGCAGTCCTCCCAGACCCCGAAACCCACCCACAAACACCAGGAAGCCCCCCAAACAGGCCCCTGAAAACGCTACATTGAGCAAAATGTCAGAAATAGCAAAAAAAAATTCTGCATGGATTTTGTCCAAACCACTTCTATCCGGTATTAGACCTTCCCAGGAATGCCCTAAGACCCGCCAACCCACCCGCAAAAAAGCACAACACCCCCAAACAGCCAAAAACGAAAATCTCATACTTACAATATTTATCGGCCTTCGGTCCAAACGCACTGTGCAGCTGGGTCATAACTCCCGTTTTCCACCACGGATTTCCTGAAAAGCAAATGCAATCAAGATTAGACTGTCCCAGCAGTGCTCCCAGACCCCAAAACTCATCCACAAACACCGGAACCCCCCAAAGAGCACCTCAAAGGCAAGCATGTCAGCAAAAACGCAAAAAAATAATTCGCCTCCGATTTGGTCCAAAACACTTTTATCCGGTATTAGAGCTTCCCAGCAATGGCCCCAGAGCCGTCAACCCAGGCGAAAACTAGTAGAAGACCCCCAAACAGTCAAAAAGCAAAAGTACAAAAATGGGGACTCAGTCATTTTCTTGGCAATTTCCAAAATCACTCCACGTGCGCTCTGCAGCTAGGCCCTAACTCCCCTCTGCCACCATGGATTTGCTTCAAACCTCTTGCAATCTAAAGTATCCATAGCCAGCAGTGCTCCCAGACCCCGAAACCCACCCACAAACACCAGGAAGCCTCCCAAACAGGCCCCCGAAAACACTACATTTAGCAAAATGTCAGAAATAGCAAAAAAAAATTCTGCATGGATTTTGTCCAAACCACTTCTATCCGGTATTAGACCTTCCCAGGAATGCCCCAAGACCCGCCAACCCACCCGCAAAAAAGCACAACACCCCCAAACAGCCAAAAAGGAAAATCTCATACTTACAATATTTATCGGCCTTCGGTCCAAACGCGCTGTGCAGCTAGGTCATAACTCCCGTTTTCCACCACGGATTTCCTGAAAAGCAAATGCAATCAAGATTAGACTGTCCCAGCAGTGCTCCCAGACCCCAAAACTCACCCACAAACACCGGAACCCCCCCAAAGAGCACCTCAAAGGCAAGCAAGTCAGCAAAAACGCAAAAAAATGTTCGCCTCCGATTTGGTCCAAACCACTTTTATCCGGTATTAGAGCTTCCCAGCAATGGCCCAAGACCCGTCAACCCACCCGCAAAAAAGCACAACACCCCCAAACAGCCAAAAAGGAAAATCTCACACTTACAATATTTATCGGCCTTCGGTCCAAACGCGCTGTGCAGCTAGGTGATAACTCCCGTTTTCCACCACGGATTTCCTGAAAAGCAAATGCAATCAAAATTAGACTGTCCCAGCAGTGCTCCCAGACCCCAAAACTCACCCACAAACACCCGGAAGCCCCCCAAAGAGCACCTCAAAGGCAAACAAGTCAGCAAAAACGCAAAAAAAAATTCGCCTCCGATTTGGTCCAAACCACTTTTATCCGGTATTAGAGCTTCCCAGCAATGGCCCCAGAGCCGTCAACTCACCCGCAAAGAAGTAGAACACCCCCACAAGTGCAGAGTCTTTCTTCATTGGGCGTAATCCAGCCCTCTGCTTTGAGGTAAATAGGAGTCTGGAGGAGGAGGATAGAGGAGCATGTTCTTGTGAACCTGAGGAATGCAGACCTTCAAATCAATAAGCAAACAAGTGAAGACAGTTCTGCTGATGGGCCTGTTTTTGTGATTAGGTGATTACATTTTGAATTATATTAACTGTGCAAAACAAAGAAAGACAGACACACAGGAATAAAAGTTAATAAGGACGAAAAAGAAAGTTATTGATTCATTGTCTCATTTTCAGGGCTCGGTGTCAGGGAATAAGAATAAGGGTTCGTCATCATACTCTGCGAATTCAGGCAGGATGAGGTCAGTGTCACCTAACAGAGAAGAAATTCCCTCATCTACGTTGCTGTCCTCCTCGTCTTCATCCGGCGTGCTTTCTCGTACTTTGTATTCTGGTGGTATGAGGTGCTGATTCATCTTGATCATTGTTAACCTCGCCACATTTTTGGGCGAGAGGCGGCTCCGTTTGGAAGTTACAATGCCACCAGCAGCACTGAAAACACGTTCAGAAGACAAGCTTGCGAGTGGGCAAGACAAGTAGTTTATAGCCAGGTTGGAGAGCTGTGCTCACAATTCTTTTTTCCCATGCCAATACGCCAATGGGTCAGCATTAACATAGACCTCTGTTGAGTCATTCAGATAGTCCTGCACCATTGACTCAAGGTCCTCCAAGGTTCCTCCACTTTGCTTACTTTTTGCTGTGACCTTTTGAGAACCAAGCCGAGTTAGCCAATCCTCTTCTGCATCCAATGTTACTGTTGTGTCTGGTGCAGATGATCCGGTTGCCGGTGTCTTTAACGGCTGAGAGGTCACTTGTGCCACAGCCACAGGTGCAGAAGTGGATTCTTTCGACTGGGGATGGCCTGCTGATGCTGATGAACTGCCTTTTCCTTCAATTTGCTGCCGATCTCTTTCAAACCTCTTGGCTGACAACGCTAGCCAACATTTGTACTTTGTAACATCTTCATCATCAAAAGGAAAGAATGCTCGGCCTGCCAGCGCCTTTTTGTAGCGTGGATCCAGAATAGTAGCACAAATGTAATGCTGTTCTGAGTGGATCATTTTAAGACGTTCATCACCACGTAGGCGCTCTAATAATTTCTCCGCCAAAACAAAAGCGTCTTGCTTTTTTTCATCTTTTTGAAACATAGAAGACACCGCCTCCAGTTGGTGCTCCAGCATGCGCAACAATCTGATAGATTTTCCCAAATTACAGTCCTCCTTGCTGACTGCACGCGTGAAGACCTCAAAAGGACGAAGCATGTCTGTCAGGCTTTTAACTAGGTTCCATTGCACCGCATCTAGCCTCAGGTCCTTCTGAGCTGTACCCAGTGTTAAGAAATAGTGATCGAGTACCGTATACTGCTCATATTTATTTATTTATTTATTTGTGATATTTGTAGAGCGCATACAATGGCCCAAGGGCGTCTCGGCGCTAAGTGTCTGAGTGTTTACCCTAGAAAAAGATGGATGATTTATTGATTAAAGAGCCAGGTCTTAAGTTGTTTCCGAAAGGACCACAAAGATGGACTGGCTTTAATTGTTGATGGCAGGGTGTTCCACAGCTTGGGGGCTGAAACCAGAAATCTTCTGTCGCCCCATGAGACCGTTTTTGTCCGGGGTATAACCAGATCTCCTGAACAAGATGACCGTAGTGTTCTAGACGGACGATAAGGGGTCAAATTGCGGACAAGATGTGCTGGTCCTCGGTTGTGCAACGCTTTATACACAATGCACAGGGTCTTGAACTTTATCCTGTTTCTGATGGATAACCAATGCAGCTCTTTGATGGTCTTAGAGGCAGAGTGTTTGTTTAGGGATATTTCCCAAAAGCCTCGCAGCAGAGTTTTGTATAGATTGTAATTTATTCAAGACTCCTTCCTGTGCACTGAGAAACAAGGCATTGCAGTAGTCCAAGGTGGACAGCACAAGGGATGTGACAAGAGTTTTTCCGGCTTTATCTGGAAGGAATGGGAGGATTTTTTTGATTAGCTTCAGCTTATAAAAGGCTGAAGAAGTAATCTGGTTGGCATGTGGATGGAACGTGAGCCGGTCATCAAAGATGACTCCCAAATTCCCCACTTTGCTGACAGGCTCGGGGGGGGAGCCTAGAGAGGAAGGCCACCAATTAGATGACCACTCGGGTGTTAATTGTCCAAAGATTACTACCTCTGTTTTATCTGAATTTAACTTTAGACAATTAGAGGCCATCCAATTTCCTATTGCCATCATGCCAGCCCTAAGGTCACCTGCCACTTTATGGCCATTGTTCTTAATAGCTAGGACCAGCTGTGTATCGTCGGCATAGGACGTGAGGCTCATCCCATAAGCCCGAATTACACTGGCTAAGCCCGACACGTAGATGTTAAAAGCATGTAGAAGGTTGATGTTCCAAAGTGTTGCCACCTCCTGGATGAGTGCTTTCACTGGCATTCGACGTTCATGTAGCAGGCTCCTCAGATGCTTCCGGGCCTTAAAAGAATGGCTGAAATGGTTGCACATTCTTCGGCAGGTGGCCACTAACTCGCATGCTGGACTGTCTTCATCACTCAAGAATTTTTTAACAACCAGGTTTATACAGTGCGCCAAACACGGCACTCTGAAATATTGACCCGCTCCATGGCCTTTACTACATTGGCGCCATTATCCGTGGAAACATAACCAATCTGGCGTTTTTTTGGGGACAGCCAGTGAAAGACCTTTGTGTTAAACGCATTCAAAATGTTTTCTGCTGTGTGACGTTTCTCCAAGCCAAATATGGCTAGTGTTGCATGTTTCCGAGCAGCTTTAAAAACTTGGTCCCGGTCAACACCTGTGTTTAGCTTTGCTTTAACCCCTGAAAAAGAGACCCAGTGTGCAGTGATGCACATGTAATCAGCGCCTGCGCCACTGGTCCACATGTCTGTTGTCAGATGTATAGTGTGAACAGCACTCTTCTGAAAAGCTGCCCCAATCACCTCCAGCACATCTTCATGTAGTGCTGGAACCGCAACTCTGGCAAAATAGAACCGGCTAGGAACCTTCCATTTAGGGCAAAGCGCTGCCACTAGTTCTAGAAAACCAATCCCTTCTACAAAAGAAAAAGGGAGAAGGTCCAGAGCTAGCATTTTAGCCAGCTTAGTGTTATACAGACGCGTCAGTGGGTGGTTGCGTTCATATGGCGCTTCTGTAAACAACATGGTTCTAATGTTGCCCTAGACCAAGCATTTACGGGATGATGATGATGATGACTTCTTCGACCCAGTTACGCTCGCTGATGAACTTTTTCGCATTGGTGTCTCACTCTCTCCCACACTCTTAGTGTGGCTCACTTGGGGTGTGCTGCTGACAGGGGTACTGGATGTAAGTGAAGTGTTTGACACGTCTTCTTCCTCCTCGTCATTATCAGATGAAACATCAACGTTTTCTTGACTTGCAATTTGGGCTTCCTTGATCTCCTTTAGGTGCGCAAACCATTGGACAGCGTGCTGTCTCTCAAGATTCAGAAAAGGGGGTGGTGATGAACAGAGTGTCTGAATTAAGCAGACCACTCTTACCAAGTCCAAAGATCAGGGCTTGATCCATCACCGTTATTTATCTCACTGCACCATCCCAGCTCAGAACCTGGCTATATGCAAATCAGTCTGTCCCTGGCCCGGTGCATCATGGGAACAGGGCAGACTAAACTACCAAGCCAATTCTTCACCAGAAAGGAGACAAGCTACCGGGGACCGGTTTCTGGCATTTCAGCCGTCTTCGGCCCGGCTTGCTTGAATCCTGATGGTGCAGTGAGAAAGGGACTCATGTCTGAGTATACCCTGCCACACCTATAGTGGCCAAAAACGATTCAGAAAAGGGGGTGGTGAAGAACAGAGTGTCTGAATTAAGCAGACCACTCTTACCCAGTCCAAAGATCAGGGCCTGATCCATCACCGTTATTTATCTCACTGCACCATCCCAGCTCAGAACCTGGCTAGATGCAAATCAGTCTGTCCCTGGCCCAGTGCATCATGGGAACAGGGCAGATTAAACTACCAAGCCAATTCTTCACCAGAAAGGAGACAAGCTACCGGGGACCGGTTTCTGGCATTTCAGCCGTCTTCGGCTCGGCTTGCTTGAATCCTGATGGTGCAGTGAGAAAGGGACTCATGTCTGAGTATACCCTGCCACACATATAGTGGCCAAAAACGATTCAGAAAAGGGGGTGGTGATGAACAGAGTGTCTGAATTAAGCAGACCACTCTTACCCAGTCCAAAGATCAGGGCTTGATCCATCACCGTTATTTATCTCACTGCACCATCCCAGCTCAGAACCTGGCTATATGCAAATCAGTCTGTCCCTGGCCCAGTGCATCATGGGAACAGGGCAGACTAAACTACCAAGCCAATTCTTCACCAGAAAGGAGACAAGCTACCGGGGACCGGTTTCTGGCATTTCAGCCATCTTCGGCCCGGCTTGCTTGAATCCTGATGGTGCAGTGAGAAAGGGACTCATGTCTGAGTATACCCTGCCACACCTATAGTGGCCAAAAACGATTCAGAAAAGGGGGTGGTGATGAACAGAGTGTCTGAATTAAGCAGACCACTCTTACCCAGTCCAAAGATCAGGGCTTGATCCATCACCGTTATTTATCTCACTGCACCATCCCAGCTCAGAACCTGGCTATATGTAAATCAGTCTGTCCCTGGCCCAGTGCATCATGGGAACAGGGCAGACTAAACTACCAAGCCAATTCTTCACCAGAAAGGAGACAAGCTACCAGGGACCGGTTTCTGGCATTTCAGCCGTCTTCGGCCCGGCTTGCTTGAATCCTGATGGTGCAGTGAGAAAGGGACTCATGTCTGAGTATACCCCGCCACACCTATAGTGGCCAAAAACGATTCAGAAAAGGGGGTGGTGATGAACAGAGTGTCTGAATTAAGCAGACCACTCTTACCCAGTCCAAAGATCAGGGCTTGATCCATCACCGTTATTTATCTCACTGCACCATCCCAGCTCAGAAACATTTTTGAGAGAGCTAATGCCAGGCCATCTTTGTGTTTTTTGGTAACATGTTCCTGGATGGTGAAGTGGCGGTCCAGGGTGAATCCAAGTGACTTGGTGTTCAGTAAAATGGTGGGTTTGAAGTTGTCAGGTTCGAGGGGCGTGGCTTACGCGCCGACGTGGGATGGCGCTGCCCGGCTGAGCTCCGTGAAGACGCGGGACTGAATCTCTGTTTACTGCATACTTTCCTCATACGGACACCGGGGAAAACTAATTTCGTACGGCGGAACATGGTCCCCGTACCTTGCGAGCGGCGGCGGCGCTCCAAATTGCCGCTTTAACATCTTTTTCCGCTGCAGCTTATATTTTCAATACAGGGACGCGGGCGGCCGCCATTTTGTGCCGCCGCGCTCGCGTCCCGTTTTTTTTTTTTTTTTTTTTTTTTGGCGGATTTACCATCGTTCCTCTGCATATGATGCCTACACAGGTCACAGTTGGACAAGGTATGTCTTGAATACTGTGCAGAATGCTTCCTCTGAATTTTTATGAATCTTGGCGCCAGAATTCTTCTCAGCTTTTCTCTTACTACTAGCACTGCATATAGGCGGCCATTTTGAGGTGGCACCTGCGCACCTGCTCTCTTCATGCATTTCTGTCACCATTAACCCTTCATTCCTCAACGTATAAGCCCCATGGTTTCCAACCTATATGGACGCTCTGCTGCTTTCATCCTCAGTATATCCTTGGTTGGTTCCTTGGCTGTGATTTTCTGATTCTTGCTGCCTCTAGACGCCTATCTTATTGGTTGGAATTACTGCTTCTCCAGTGCTGCATGTCACCCCGTCCAGGACCTCTTCCACCAAGTATTCTCTATATATTACTGTGAGGGTCTCATAATTTTTATTATTTGGTTTGGCTTCTATTCCTGCGGTCCTCCTAGTTTGCCCCTCTGGTGGCATCATGTCTCAGGACGCAGGTCATGCGAGAGCGTCTGTCACCGGAACAAAACCAAAACGCCTCAAGAATGACCCTCCGTCCCCAATTCGCACCTCTCAAAACCCGGTGCTAGACTCCATTTTAGAAGAGGTTCGTGGCTTACAACCGTTCATGGTGGCAACTAATGAGAAGCTCAAGCAGATTGAAGACCGATGGGTAGTCATGGAAAACAAAGTCTTGCAACTAGAACAACGTATTAGTGACGTCCAGGATGTATCTACAAAAATTCCTATTCTCGAAAAGGAGATACAGCAGCTGAAACTCCACACTGAGGACCTTGAAAACCGTAACAGGCGAAACAACCTCCGAATTTATGGTGTACCGGAATCCTATGGGGAGGGCGATATGGTGACCTTCGTCCGCAAGCTACTATACGAACTTTTGGATCTTACACCTGAATCTATCCCACTAAACATTCAGCGTGCACACCGTCTGGGTCGACCAACGTCCAACCCGGCCAAACCCAGAGGTATCATTCTGTTGTTTCTGGAATTCACCGAATTAATGACTGTCCTTAAAGCTGCAAGAGCAAAACGTCGCCTCATATGGTCGGGCCACACCATCTATGTATCTCAGGACCTCTCGAATGCTACCAATGCACGTCGTAAGGAATTCCTTAATCTACGTCCTCGCATGAGGGAGCTCAACATCCAATATGGCATTCTTCACCCTTGCCTCTGCAAAATAACCCATAATGGTCGCACCCGTACCTTTGATGATCCTCAGAAGCTTCGAGATTATCTTCTCACCGTCTCTTCACCGACGATGGACACTAATGACTGAAACTAACTTTCTTCTATTTTTTGAAATCGCTTTTCAAATGTCTTGACGACTGCTGTGGCCTTGTCCTGTTTTCTCTCCTGTTCTGTTTTGCTAAACCTTTCACTTTTCATCGACTATATCTTGCTTATTTTCCCGCGTTTTCCTAGCTCTGCTGGCTAGGCGCCCGCGTTGGCGTCTCCATGCTTCCTTTACTTAGCTCTTCTCTTATTTCTCAGGTCTGGCATCCTTGCCTTGATCTGTTTCTTAGCTGTTTTCTTCTCTTTTCCTCTTTTCTCTTTCTCTCCCTTTTCACAGGCCAATGTTGCATATTTCTTGCTCATTCATGTTCAGTTCTCCTCTTTGTTTCCCTTCTTGTCTTTTATCTCGTAGTCTCTAGTGTTCCTCATGGTTATCTTTACCTCGCTATATGGTTTGTGATGTTCCTTCATATTTTGTTCTCCTATATTTGCCCGATTGTTATTTCTAACATGTATGTCTCCCTTGTATCTTCCTCTAGTTCCTTACCTGCAGTGTACCGGACCCAACTGTTACCCTCCTCCCTTACCTCCCATCATGTGTAACTTCGTAACGTGGAATGTTCGTGGTCTTGGCAACCCAGTTAAGCGTCAAAAGGTATTGTCCCACTTGTCCAAATTGAATGCTCAGGTTGCTTTTCTCCAAGAAACGCATTGTTCAGATGTTGAATCACTGAAACTCAAAAGGGCTTGGGTGGGTCAAGTGGTGTTTTCTCCTGCGATTGATAAGAAAGGGGGTGTCGCTATTTTATTCCGTAAAGGTCTCGACGTTCAAATTTTATCCTCCCAGTCAGATGCTGAGGGACGTTGGGTTATGTCAAAAGTGTCTATACAAAGTAAAACTATGGTCCTACTCAATATCTATGGTCCTGTCCGTCCTGACCCTAAATTCTGGAATGATATTAAAATCCTCATTTCCTCTATTGACTGCCCTAATGTTGTCATAGCTGGTGATCTTAACCAATGGTTAGACCCATTCTCGGATAGATTATCCTCATCCAAATTCCAACCGGATAAGACTCACAAAGCTTTCCAATCTGCAATTGCCTCCCGTCCCCTTTTTGACGTCTGGAAAACATGTAATCCCGATTCTCTCGAATATACCTTCTACTCTAATGTACACCATACCAGGTCCAGAATTGATTACATTCTGTTCAGTAAATCTCTTCTCCCTGCTATCCAAAAATCTGAAATTGGTTCTATTTTCTTGTCGGACCATGCACCTGTGTATGCCACTTTTGACATGTCCCATACTACCACCTCTTTCAGTCGCTGGAAATTTAACTCTTTCCTTCTCTCTGATTCGGAATTCATGTCTAAAGTTAAGAGTTTTATTTCTGAGTACTTCTCCCTCAATCAACCCCAAGACACGTCAGTTTCAAACAATTGGGATGCTTTTAAAGCTGCACTACGAGGGTTTACAATTTCTTATGTATCTAGGAAGAAGAAAATCAACAGGGCCAAATACACTGCCCAGCTCGCCAACATTAAGACCCTGGAACATTCTTACTTCTCTTCCAAGGATCCTGACGCTCTCCGTCTCCTTATTAAAGCCAAATCTGACCTTAATCATATTGCCACAGTTGAAGCTTGCAACACCCTGTTAAAGATTAAATCCAAATTTCATGGGGGTCAAAATAAGGCTGGGAAAATGTTGGCAAATTACCTTAAAATCAAATCTGAACGCAAATCAATTGGTTCTATTCTTAATGAAGACACTAATACCAAGGTTTCCTCTGATGAGGATATTGCACAGGTTTTCCATAATTATTATAAACTCTTATATACAGACGATACACAGCCTAGAGATGAGGATCTTTCTCGTTTCTTTGAAGGCCTTCCCCCTCCTCCATCACTTCCTACTGAATTTCAGCAATTAGAAACTGACATTACCCCTCAGGAAATACTCAAGGCTATTACCTCCCTTAAGAAAGCGAAAGCCCCTGGTCCAGATGGTCTCCCTATCGAATTTTATGCCAACTTGCATTCCATTTTTGTTCCTCACCTTTTACAGCTTTTTAATTCCTTTATTGCAAATGCCAAAGCGTCGGGTTCATTTTTGGACGCCCTTATAGTCATAATTCCCAAACCGTACAAGGACCATTCCCTTTGCAAAAATTACCGCCCCATATCCCTTATTAATTACGACTGTAAAATGTTTGCCAAAATCTTAGCTGCCCGTCTAGAATCCCTTATACCTCTGTTAATCTCGACTGATCAAGTTGGCTTTGTGAAAGGAAGACTCGCTGCAGATAATGCCCGTGTTTTTACCAATATTATTTCCCACAGTAACCGTTTCAAGCCCCCTCTAGCTGCCCTTTCCCTAGACGCAGAGAAAGCGTTTGATCGAATTAATTGGCAATTTATGTTTAAGGCTTTACAATGGTTTGGTTTTGGCTCCCACTTCATTTCCTTGGTTAGACTCCTTTATTCTGCTCCCCGTGCCAGTGTTTTTGTTAATAATCAATTTTCTAAGTTTTTCCCCTTATCTAGAGGAACCAGGCAAGGCTGTCCTCTCTCACCGTTACTCTTTATTCTCTGCCTTGAGCCCTTCCTTATTAAAATCCGCTCCAACCCCCTCATCCAGGGATTCAAACAGTCCTCGATTGAGACAAAAATCTCGGCATATGCTGATGATGTTCTGGTCTATATGGCCAATCCTGTTTCATCCCTCCCCCCATTCTTGGAAGAGGTTCGCCTTTATTCATCTGTCTCTGGGTATAAACTTAACCTTTCCAAAACGGAAGTTCTGCCCCTTAACTCATCCTGTTATCAGTATATGTTTGATTCCACCGATTTTGCATGGTGTCCCTCCAAGATCAAATATTTGGGCATCTGGTTTTCCTCCACCCTGCGTGACACACTCAAACTGACCTTTACCTCCCTTACCCAAAAGCTTCACTCACTCCTCCAGACATGGTCTCCTCTTTTCCTTTCATGGTGGGGTCGCCTAGACACCATCAAAATGATGATCTCTCCACACATATTATATACTGTCTCCATGCTTCCTGTAAAAATCCCTAAATTGTACTTCAATAGACTAAATTCCATCTGCTCTAAATTTTTATGGAACAATAAGCGACCCCGAATTTCCATACCAAAACTTCTACGCCCTAAATCTGAAGGGGGGGTTCGCTTCCCTGACTTCCAATCATACCACTCGGCCTTTTTACTAAAACAAGCCTTTTCATTGGCGTTTGATTTCACTGATACCCCGCTGCCCAGATGGATTGCAGTTGAGAGATCTCTATTAAAGGATTTCACTTTTCAACAATCCCTTTTTATGTCCAACTGTTCATTTTTGTCGCATTACCCTGTGCTAAAATATTCTCATACCCTGCTACACAATATTTTTTCAAAAGATTTATCGCCCTTGCAAATTTTCCTTTCTTCCAGTATTTGGTACAACAAATATCTTAAATACAAGGGTAAATCTTTCTACTTCAAGTATTGGAAGGAAAAGGATATTATGTTTGTTTCTCAATTCTTTTCAGATTCATCTATTATCTCATTTGAGGACATGCTAATTAAGTTTGATTTATCTGTACAACACCGTAATGAATTTGATATTATTACTAATGCCATTGTATCTCACTTATCTACCCTTCCTACGTTTGACATCCTTCCCTCTCTTACTCCTTCCACCCCTCTTTACCCGTTGTTCACCCAACAAATCCCCAAAGCTGCTTTAATTTATAAATTGTTATTAGAGAATGTTGGTCCTAGACCTAAAACTGTTATAGAAGTTGCATGGGAAACTGATTTCTCTTTACCGTTCTCTATTGATACTTGGGATCGACTATGGTCCAAACTGTTTAAGACTTCGGTTTCGGCTCGTATTACTCAGTCTCTTTTTTTCATTTACCATAGAGCTCTGTTCACCCCTATAAGCATTTCCAAATTCTCCCCTTCCTCCTCTCCCCTTTGTTGGTCCTGTTCATCTCACCCAGGCACACTTAAACACCTCTTATTTGATTGCCCTAGAGTTATCACTTTTTGGAAATCAGTTTGGAAATACTGTATGCGTATTTTTCATTTTTCTGAAACATTTTCATCACTGCATATTTTTCTAGGTTCTTTATCTGATGTTTTGGACTTGCATTCTTATAATGCAAAATTGTTTGACCTATTCATTGCAACTGCATACAAAGTAATCTTGTCTTGCTGGAAGGATAACTCTAAACTGTCTGTGCAGACATGGTGGAATTTTGTGTGTGATGAGCATAGAATTGCTATTGCTTCTTCTTCATCTGTCACCTTAAAAATCAAGTCTGATCTTATCTGGCTACCTTTCTCCAACTTCTTATCCTCTCCTCCCCCCCCTTAACCCCCCTTCCTTCCTTTCTCTTTATCTCTTCCTCTTTCTCTCTTTTCTTCTTTCTTTTTTCTCTTCTTTCCTCTCTATATGGTTTTCTTACATTACATGATTTTACTTTAACGTTTCTTTTTCTTTGTATCTCAAAAATGTCTTTCATGATTATATCCTATTGACTTTGCGTTATCTTATGTTGTATATTATGATGTATCATTTTTCTTTCTTCTGCTCAATAAAAAATTTATTAAACTGAAAAAAAAAAGAAGTTGTCAGGTTCATGTCACTGAGCTAGGTTTGTACTGTTTCAACGATTCATCCAACTCGATAGGCAGTGAGGGCTAGGAGGTGTGCACACTGGTGTGTAATACTGGTTAGTCGATTAGGTAGTTCATCCACGCTCAACTTTCAATATTCCCACCACCACTGGGCCAGTAATCAACAAGAATTCATAAAATATCCTGAAAGGAGTGCCTCGGTTCACAATGTTCACAAATCTATTATTCAAGTAATGGTTTCGTGCAAGAAAAAGGTTCATAGACAGTCTTTGATGAATTTCAAACTCTGTGGTTTATTATAAAAACATTTCAAATGTTAGATCCACACAATATAGTAACAAATCAATCAGCTAATGCCAGAAACCGGTCCCCGGAAGCTTGTTTCCTTCCCAGTATAAGAATTGGCTTGGTAGTTTGGTCTGCCCTGTTCCCATGATGCACTGGGCCAGGGTCAGACTAATTTGCATGTAGCCAGGTTCTGAGCTGGGATGGTGCAGTGAGCTAAAAAACTGTGATGGATCAAGCCCTGATCTTTGGACTGGGTAAGAGTGGTCTGCTTAATTCAGACACTCTGTTCATCACCACCCCCTTTTCTGAATCGTTTTCGTCCACCATAAGCGTGGAAGGGTATACTCAGATGTGAGTCCCTTGCTCATTGCACCATTAGGATTCAAGCAAGCCGGGCCGAAGATGGCTGAAATGCCAGAAACCGGTCCCCGGAAGCTTGTTTCCTTCCCAGTATAAGAATTGGCTTGGTAGTTTGGTCTGCCCTGTTCCCATGATGCACTGGGCCAGGGTCAGACTAATTTGCATGTAGCCAGGTTCTGAGCTGGGATGGTGCAGTGAGCTAAAAAACTGTGATGGATCAATCCCTGATCTTTGGACTGGGTAAGAGTGGTCTGCTTAATTCAGACACTCTGTTCATCACCACCCCCTTTTCTGAATCGTTTTTGTCCACCATAAGCGTGGAAGGGTATACTCAGATGTGAGTCCCTTGCTCATTGCACCATCAGGATTCAAGCAAGCCGGGCCGAAGACAGCTGAAATGCCAGAAACCGGTCCCCGGAAGCTTGTTTCCTTCCCAGTATAAGAATTGGCTTGGTAGTTTGGTCTGCCCTGTTCCCATGATGCACTGGGCCAGGGTCAGACTAATTTGCATGTAGCCAGGTTCTGAGCTGGGATGGTGCAGTGAGCTAAAAAACTGTGATGGATCAAGCCCTGATCTTTGGACTGGGTAAGAGTGGTCTGCTTAATTCAGACACTCTGTTCATCACCACCCCCTTTTCTGAGTCGTTTTTGTCCACCATAAGCGTGGAAGGGTATACTCAGATGTGAGTCCCTTTCTCATTGCACCATCAGGATTCAAGCAAGCCGGGCCGAAGACGGCTGAAATGCCAGAAACCGGTCCCCGGAAGCTTGTTTCCTTCCCAGTATAAGAATTGGCTTGGCAGTTTGGTCTGCCCTGTTCCCATGATGCACTGGGCCAGGGTCAGACTAATTTGCATGTAGCCAGGTTCTGAGCTGGGATGGTGCAGTGAGCCAAAAAACTGTGATGGATCAAGCCCTGATCTTTGGACTGGGTAAGTGTGGTCTGCTTAATTCAGACACTCTGTTCATCACCACCCCCTTTTCTGAATCGTTTTTGTCCACCATAAGCGTGGAAGGGTATACTCAGATGTGAGTCCCTTGCTCATTGCACCATCAGGATTCAAGCAAGCCGGGCCGAAGATGGCTGAAATGCCAGAAACCGGTCCCCGGAAGCTTGTTTCCTTCCCAGTATAAGAATTGGCTTGGTAGTTTGGTCTGCCCTGTTCCCATGATGCACTGGGCCAGGGTCAGACTAATTTGCATGTAGCCAGGTTCTGAGCTGGGTTGGTGCAGTGAGCTAAAAAACTGTGATGGATCAAGCCCTGATCTTTGGACTGGGTAAGAGTGGTCTGCTTAATTCAGACACTCTGTTCATCACCACCCCCTTTTCTGAATCGTTTTTGTCCACCACAAGCGTGGAAGGGTATACTCAGATGTGAGTCCCTTGCTCATTGCACCATCAGGATTCAAGCAAGCCAGGCCGAAGACGGCTGAAATGCCAGAAACCGGTCCCCGGAAGCTTGTTTCCTTCCCAGTATAAGAATTGGCTTGGTAGTTTGGTCTGCCCTGTTCCCATGATGCACTGGGCCAGGGTCAGACTCATTTGCATGTAGCCAGGTTCTGAGCTGGGATGGTGCAGTGAGCTAAAAAACTGTGATGGATCAAGCCCTGATCTTTGGACTGGGTAAGAGTGGTCTGCTTAATTCAGACACTCTGTTCATCACCACCCCCTTTTCTGAATCGTCTCTCAAGATGACCTCTCTGGCCTCCGGTACCATAGTTGGTACCAAACTTACCACGACTAACTGCATGCTTACAAATGCTACAAATGGCGAAGTTTTCCTTTTTTGGGCAAACACTAAAGAAGTCCCAAACTGCGGACTTGAAATGTCTTTGGGTGCCGGAGGAGGCGGCGATACTGGTGGTGGTGGTCCTGCTGCTAATGCCATCCGTTAAGCATGAGAATGATCTGCAAGCTTGTAGACACTTTTTGTAATCCCAGTCCATCTCGTTTCTTGAACACAATGAGATGCTCTTACAGATGATTTGTTTCTGTCTTGAAAATAATTGTTTTATCTTCAATAAGACTTTTTTCAAACAGAAGCAGGGCACAGCCATGGGCACCTGCTTTGCTCCCAGTTACGCCAACCTCTTCATGGGGTGGTGGGAGCGGCAGGAGCCCCAGCTATATGACCAATACCACAGCCATGTTGTTTCTTGGCTGCGGTATATAGATGATTTATTCATCATCTGGAAGGGGAGTCAGGAGCAAGCGATTGAGTTCATTGCCATTCTTAATGACAAGCAAATAAATCTGCAATTTGAAAGCGAAATGAGCGAGTCCAAAATTGAATTCCTGGATTTAGAAATCAGAGTTGTAGACAATAAACTAACATCTAGCCTGTACCGCAACGAAACAGCTGGCAATACTCTGCTGCATGCAGAAAGCAGTCATCCTAAAGCACTGATTCGCAGCATTCCTATGGGGAATTTCTCTGGACGCGGAGAAATTGTAGCAGCGAAGCAGGCTTTGAAATGGAATGCCAGTGTATCACACAGAGATTTCAGGAGAGGGGATATAGTCCCAATTCTAAAAAAGACGCATATACCAAAGCCGCTGAGATTACCCAGAGCGAGTTAATAACTCCTAAAGAAAGGGAAAATGGGGAGGATGATAATGTTATCAGATATATCACTACTTTTAACTCAAAGTCGGTGAATGTACGCAAGTGTTTGAAAAAAAATGGAAAATATTATGTACTGAATCAACACTGGTGGAGGTGGTTAAAGATTCCCCTAATATAACGTATACGAAAGTCAATTCCTTGAAAGACAAGCTATGTGGAAATGAGGTTGTACAACTGAAGTCTCATCTGAGAGATATCCAGGGATTCTATGTTTACATGTCATGTAAAGCGTGCAAATATAGCTTGAATGTTAAAACTGTGTACTATCCCTTAATTGATTCTGAAAGGAGCACTGATAAACATCTAACATGCCTTTCTGACCACTGTGTTTATGTTTTAATATGCCCATGTGCCAAGAAGTATGTGGGTAGTATGATGTTTGCTGCCTAAAAACGCATCCTTGAACACATGAGGGCAATACAAAACAAGGATAAGCTGTCCCTAATAGCACAACACTTTGAAGAAGTGCATAATAGCAATCGAAATCTATTACGCTTTTTTGTGTTTGATCGACTACCACCATCAAGCAGGTGTGGAGATAGAATCCGTAGACTGCGGCAGCTAGAATCTAAGTATATCTTAGAATTAGGTACGAAAATCTCGGGTGGCATGAATTCCGAAGAGGAACTGGCCTGGTTCCTGGGAGAATGAATCCTATGGTTTAGGCGTAAAGCTTGGACTCTCCTGGTGATATAACTACATGAACTGACTGTCTCTCTTAGCCTCCAAGTGCACTGTTTCTGCTGATTTTAATGGTTTTTAATTCACTGTCACTGTTTTTGAGAGAAAAGTTGCAACATTCTGTCTGAGCCACATATTGAATTTGTTTCCTCCTGTAGGCGGTGTCCTAATCAGTGCGTGGGCAACAAGTATGAATACTAATGTCTAAAAACAGATTTAATATCATTCAAGAAATTGGGGTATACCCACTTGGGATATAACACACAAATTGTATGGAACTTTATTGATATCAGAGAACTGAATATAATTTATAACCCACTTGGGAAATAATGTATAAGTTGTATGAAACTTTATTGCTATCAGAGAACTAGACATAATTTATAACCCACTTGGGTATTGTAAATTGTGTGTGAAAATATGATAACATGAAATTGTATGATAGATTTTTCTCTGCGTTCTCGCCTGTCATTGACAACTTTTTTGAAACATCTAAGACAGGCATTATTGATATCTGTAAGCTGCATTAGACTTTAAGATGTGTTCTATTGATGTGTTATGAATATATTGCCTACTATACTCTTAGGGACACCTCTAGATATTCGGGGTAAGAGCGAATATCAGAACAAGTGGTTCATTTTCATTTATAAAATTTTGCAAGAATGTTTTTATTAATTTGACACGAAACAGTATAGATTGCAAAGTATGTTAGAATAAATTTGAAATTATAAATATATTCTGCTACTCTTTGCCTAAACTAAACATAGGGAATTAATGAATACACAATACTGTTTTGAAATTCACTAGTATAGCGGGTGCAATAATGTTGAATATTCTCATTTTTTTTTTTTTTTTTAATTCAAATCTTTTTTATTGAAGAACAAAGCTGAAAATAAAGACAATACAATGACTCTTCCAAGGTACAAATGAGGAGAATGATGGCACCAAGACACTTACAGTAATCAAATCAAGTCAAAGAGGAGATAGAAGAAAGATGGGAGAGAAAAGGAGAGGAGGAAAAAGAGAGAAGAGAAGAGAAGAGAGTAGAGAAGAGAGAGGACAGGTGTATCCACAGAGCGGTCATAACCAGTTTACCCAAACCTGGTTCGGCATGCATGTATTAGGAAGTATACAGTAAGCATATATGGTTGAACAGACTAAAATTCAATAACAATTCTATGGAACAAGTTGACCATTGAGATGTGCCTCATGGGGGTTCAAAGTGGCAGGATGACGCATCCAGGGATGACCAGAGTTTGTTGTTCGAAGGCTTCCAAGTGGCTGACTGTAGCGCAGGATTGTCTGCCCCTCTTAGAAAGGAAAGCCATTCCAGCCACATTTTAAAGTTGACTTCAGCAAAATTTTTCCACTTGTAAAGTATGACCTTGCACGCCAATGTTAACATGATATCAAGCAATTGTCTGTCATGATTCTCTGGCAATTGTTCCTCCAGAGGGCCCAGAATGACATATATAAATTCTTGAGTAGGAGTTATTCCAAATATCTGTTGGATATATGAAAATACTTTGTCCCAGAATGGACGCAATAGGGTACAGTTAAAAAGCATGTGTGCCAAGTCACCTGGCGCTTCTTGGCAGTTCCAACAATTAGGCGTGTCCCTCAGATTACATTTAAACAGTTTCTGAGGGGTCCAGAACACTCTGTTCAACAACATATATTTCGTTTGGCATAGGATCGGGGAAACCTTGTTTGTTAGTGCGGTGTTATGTATGACCTCCCAATCGATTACTATTCCTGTGGAGTTAGGCTCTGATTCCCACTTGATTTCGGATAACTTATGTGGCTTCTTGGGCAGGGGGAGGAGCAGTTTATATACTCTAGAAACAAAATGACCAGCATGGTACAGTAACCGGAGGCGGTTCACCAGCCAAGGCGGCTCTGTAGAAAGGAGACGCTTGGAGATAGCAGCTTTCAATTTCAGGAATTGGTAAAATTCTATGTGAGGCAATTCAAATCTCTCCTGCAATATCGAAAAGGGTAGAGGCCTACCACTTTCATAGAGGTCATTCACTATATGTATACCCTTAGTCGCCCACAATTCCCAATAAAGGGTCTTCCCCTCTATCCTGAGCATAGGGTTATGCCATAATGAGAGTAGAGTAGATCTCTTGATCACCGAAGCAGTCTTATGGGATTGGTCAAGTCGGAGGAGTGCTCTTCTAGTATTTAGTAGAATGTATTTAGAGTGAGGTATGTGGGACAAATCCATGGTGAGGAGAGCCGAGAGGGGTGCACGCGCCATTAACGACTTTTCGATATTTAGCCACACTGGAGTGTAGGATGTATCATCAACTAGCCAAAGGGCCCCTTGTTTACAGAGGAAGGCTGTTTGGTAGTTCCTGAACGAGGGCAGGCCCAGGCCGCCTTTGTCTTTTGCTAACTGCAGCTTTTTTAGTGATATCCTGGCTTTTTTCCCTCGCCACAGGAACTCACCGAACAACCTGTCCACCTTCTTGATGAATTCTTCTGAAAAAGTCATAGGGAGCATGCAGGCTAGATAGTTAACTAGGGGCGTGCACATCATTTTAAGGGTCTCAGCCCTACCCCACCAGGATAGATATTTTGGTGACCAGCTATCTAGCAATGTGGATATCTTTTTTAAAGTTAAGTCCTCATTTAGCTTCAGAGTCGTAATCAAATCCCTTTCAAAGTCTAAGCCCAGATATTTAAAAGCTTTCGGTTGCCAGGTAAGGCCAGAGGAGCCTAGAATGTCTTTACTCCCGATATTGTTTAACAATTTGACTTCTGTTTTGTCCTTATTCAGTTTATATCCTGAAACTCTAGAGAACCCCTCGATTGTGTCCATCAAGGCCGGGATAGCCTCGTCGGCTTTTTCCGTTAAGATCAGCACATCATCGGCGTAGGCCGTCAATTTTACAGTGCAGTCATCAAATGGGATACCAGCGATTGCTTTGTTATGTCTAATATGCCACAAAAAGGGTTCTATTGCCAGTAAGAACAAAGATGGTGATAGTGGGCAACCTTGCCTCGTCCCTTGTTTCAAGCAGAAAGGGGATGAGAAGGAGCCACCTGCTCTGACTTTTGCAGTGGGGCCGGCGTACAGAGCCATTACGAGTTTAGTGAATGTTTCTCCTAAGTTAAAATGGTGTAACACCGCCTTAAGGAAGGACCAGTCCACCTTGTCGAATGCTTTTTCTGCATCCAGCGTGACAGCTACCGTGGGAGTATTCAGAAGTTTTGCTTTTTCTAGGGCATGGGCTAACACCCTGGTGTTATCACTAGACAGTCTATGTTTTAGGAAGCCCGCTTGAGATGGGTGTACAAGAGTGGGGAGGACCTTTTGTAAGCGAGCTGATAGAACCATGGCCAACAATTTACAATCCAAATTAATCAGGGAAATCGGTCTATAGTTTTTTGGTAGCGACGGGTCTTTGCCGTCCTTTGGGAGAACTGCAATAGTCGCTTCTGCTAACGTACCCCTCACTTCCCCCGACTCAGTAAATTCGTGGAAGAGGCTCAGAAGAGGGTCAACCAAGTCTGATTGAAAGGTTTTGTAAAATTTGGCAGTAAAGCCATCCGGGCCCGGTGCCTTCCCACATTTCAGTCCCCTAATTGCCTTTTCCACCTCAGTAGCCGAGATCGGCTCATTAAGACTGAGTTGTTCTTCAGGCTTTAACTTTGGTAATACACACTCCTGAAGATATTCTTGAATTTTGTCTTCATCCACCAATTCGTTTTTGGCGTATAAGTCCTTATAGAAGTCTTTAAAGACTTCGGTTATTTTTTGGGGATCAGAGTGAGTAACTCCCGCCGAGTCCTTGATAACATTAATAGCATTCCTTTGGACCTTAAATTTCAAATATGCCGCTAGGCTCTTGCCGGCTTTATTAGATTCACATAGCTTGAACCTTCGCTTTCTGTCTAGCCACACCCCCGCCCTTTCGCTTACTAGTTTGTTATATTCGTATTTTTTGTTGGTCATGGTATTAAATGTCTCCCGGTCTCTCGTCATTTGGTGTTTGTTCTCTAGGATGGCTATTTCCGTCTCTAACCCTTCTAGCTTTGCATTACAATCTCTGTTCATTGCTGAACGAATTTTGATACACACACCCCTAATTGTACTTTTCAAAGCCTCCCAACGTACTAGGTCCGAAGTGTCCCCTTTCGCATTAATCTCCAAATAAGACCTAATGGCTGATAGAATTTGAGTTCTGTTTTGTTCTTTACTCAAGATTTCCTCATTGAGTCTCCAGGACGTTTGTTTAGGGGACGGTTTAATGTTAGTGATGGATAGAGATATGCATGAGTGGTCTGATAGAACCCTAGGTTCAATTGAAGTATCCTCTATCCTTGCAACGCCATTTTGTGTAATGAATATGAAATCAATGCGGGAGAACGAATCGTGAGGGGAAGAGTAGAAAGTATAGTCCCTATCAGTAGGGTTTTGTATTCTCCATGTGTCAATTAAGTGAAATTGTTGGCATAATTTGACAAATGCATTATGTGATCTGCTTGGTTTGAATACACATTTTGAGTCCCTGTCTAAGGCCGGGTCAAATGGAAGATTGAAATCACCCCCAAGGATATGCACCGCCGTATCAGGTATCGTTGCAATCTGTTTGGCTAAGTCTCGCCAAAATTCTAAGTCATTAATATTAGGTGCATAAACGTTAGTGACAAAGAATTCTGTATTATCTTTGGATAGTTTCACTGTGACCCAACGACCCTTTTCATCTGATGAGGAAGACAGTAATTCTACCTTGGACTTTCTTGACAATAGTACCAGAACACCATTCTTTCTTCCAACTGCACCAGAACCGACAACCTCTGAATAAAACTTATTGCGCAGAGTGTGAAATTGTTTAACATCTAGTTTGGTCTCTTGCAGCAGTACAATGTCTCCCTTCTGTCTGCGCACATAGTCTAATATCTTTTGTTTTTTAACGGGCTGATTTAAACCTTTAACATTCATAGACAGAATCTTTAATCGATCAAGTGACGTTGTCCCGAGCGGAGTGGAAAGTGTTGTTACTGACATTTATAGCAGTGTAGGTATCATGAGTGCCCCACGAGAGCCCTGGAAATACATGTTACACAGCGCATAATGGAAGGAACACATTGCTTTGCCCCCTATGGAGTATAACAGGCGGAGACCATGGTCCATCATCTGGGCGCCCAGGGATGGGGCATGGCTAGTCTGGGTACCGGTATACAAATACAACATATGCATGATACAGCTTGTCCAGATAAGAGCAAAGA
Organism: Lissotriton vulgaris; assembly: GCF_964263255.1. Classification (NCBI taxonomy): domain Eukaryota; kingdom Metazoa; phylum Chordata; class Amphibia; order Caudata; family Salamandridae; genus Lissotriton; species Lissotriton vulgaris. The sequence continues at coordinate 1,985,334,206 of NC_141693.1, forward strand.
GACAGGTCAGAGGGGAAAGAAAAAGCAAGGAAAAGAGAAGAGGAAAGGAATAAGAGGGAGAGAGAAAGGAAAGTACAAAAAATGTAAACCATAGAACATAACACCCACCCCCCCCAACACCCCACATCCCCCCACCCCACCCTCCCCAACTGTAATACAGAAGCATGGCGACGTGAGGAAAACCGCAGTAACCCTCCCGTCTAGAACTAGTCATGTATAAACATTTGGAACAGCTATGCACAACGTAGAGTGCCGATAAACATTATGCAACATTATGCAAACAGTGTAATATTGGAGTGATGTGGCAGAACTAACTTAGGTATAGTAACACGCTCCTTCTGCACATTTTTGTTAATTCAGAAACAAACCAATATACCTACATTATATCTGTCAAAGTGGTGCTGTCGAACAGAAATTTGACAATATAGCCACACAGCCTATTGGAAGGTATTATAGCTTCATACCCTCAGCATAGGGCCCCTAATGGTTATTGGTATCTAGGTTTATGCGTCAGCGGTGAAGAACCTAGTCAAAAACGAAAACCTGCCAGTAATCGTTCCTTAAACAAAGAGCCCCAGCACGGCCAGTCCGAAACCAGTCTAATCTGATCAATCCTGCCAATGCACCGGGTTTTGGATTCATTCATACACGACTTAACACATCTTACACCGGTATCTTCCTCATTCTAATCAAACAGGGCAGACCAGCTACAATCAAAAAGTTTAGATCATTAGCAACAGGCCACGTCAGGTACAACCTAGGGAGATAAAGTGAGGAGACTCCAGGACCTTAGTTCAGATCTTCGGGCCACCTTTCAGGCAGCGTAGAGTTCTCGGTGCAACGAGGCATCCGTCAACTTGAAACCTTACAGAACGGTGGACTTGCAATTTGAAAAGCTTGTTGGGCTTTGTGGAATTAACATAGCAGAGATATCCTAGTGAGAGCACTAAACCTCAGATGTGGTCATCTGTAACCTGACGCCGAGGCCGAGGCTGCTTGACTTTCTGGGTTATTAGTTTCCATATCGCGTTCCATGTCCCGTTCTTCCACGTCTTCAAGCATACGTCTGAGTTTCCTGGGGTCCGTGAAGTAGGAAGACGAACCACGTATTGTCACCCTGTACTTTGCTGGGCCCACAAAGCCATATTGATATCCCTTCGTTGACAGTTGTTGGCGTAGCGCAAGGAAGGCCTTCCTTATTTCTACGGTTTCCTTACTGTAGTCTTGAGAAATGTAGACCTTGGTATCCTTCCACAAAATATGATTGTGTTTCCTCACGAAGGCCAGGATTTGCTCAACATGTTGGTAGCGTAACGGTTTACATACGATGGGCCTTGGTCCTCTCTGTGTCTTAGTGATTCTCCCTGGTACTCTGTGTGCCCTATCGAATTCAAGAGGGTTGGTGAAAGTCAGGTTCGTGGCTTTAGTGAACCATGATTCCAAAAATTGAATGCATGAGCCTTCCGACTCCTCGGACCCTTCCGGAATTCCAAAGATGCGTAGGTTCCCCCTCCTATTCCTATCTTCCAACTCGGCCAGTCGTCTAGTTGTCTGGTCACAGGAGATGTGTAGGTGCTTCAGAGCCTTGGTGGTTTCAACCTCTATGTCCTCCAGGCGGCTGATTCGGGATTCGGTTTCTGTTAGGCGCGCATTAGTATCTCTGATGTCTTGACGGATTGCTACCACTTCCTCCTTAGTGGCTTTGGCTAGGTCCTTCACTTCATCTAGCCTATTCAGTATCATGTCAAGTGCGTCCGGGGTAACTTTCTTTGGCTTATTTGGCGATCCCGGGTTCGAGTGATCCGATTTAAGTCTTTTAAGGGTACCCTGGTCTTTGGTATCCATCCTGATTACTAGAGCCTCTTCTGAGTAGCTAATATCGTGGAGTAGAGTATACAACAGAAGTCCATACAAGAGGATAGCCAGCTAGATCTCAGTACACTGGGAGCACGTCATAGATAGAATTTTAGGTACAGGGCACCACATTCATATATTCCAAAGGCGCACGGTGTGTGTACAATGACCTTGGAAACTAACTGCAAGGACAACACTATCATTGAGGGGTACACCACATGTGGGTTGCTGTGTAATAAAAAGAGAGCCGAGTTGTAGGCACTTGACAGCCTTCGAGGCAGTACTGGTATAGTAGGGAGCAGAGTGTCGTTTGGTGGCAAGCAATCCAGGCATTCAGCGCAGCAGCTTCAAACCCCCATCATCAGCTGGCAGCCAGCATGAGCAGAGCACTGATCGAGCGTTTGGTGAGTTCATACAGTCTAATGGCCGATAATGCAGGCATGCATCTTAGTTACATTAGATTCACCTGGCCAAAATAGAAATGAGCGCATATTTTCCTCACTGTAGGGGTGGGTGCCAGAATCGCTCCCCTGGTGTTTTATGCAGGCTAATTTGGGCAGATTTAATGGGTAGAGTCACTTTGCCTCGGTTCCAGAGCATTACCGAGTGGCGGCCGCCATCTTGGTAAAGGCGGAGGAAGCCCCCGGCATGGCTGATCTTACTGTACTCACGCGGCCGGTCATTCTGCCTTCCATTCAGGTGAGCGCTCCTTCGTGGGCTCTTTTCCTTCTGTCCCAGGTCCCTTCGCCATGTCAGGCTCGCTGCATCGCTTGTGCCGGGGTTCACTGCTCGCTCCGCGTTGTCCCCTCACCACGCACTACTGCCATGTGCGTCCGGAGCTCCGTTTGGCACAGTTCACGATCCGCTGCAGCTGCGGACACGCGGGGCAGCTCCTTACATTCAGGAAGTGTTCCGGTTCCTGAATATATGCTCACATCTCCCCTGCAGAGCCGAAAAAGCGTTCCAAAGCTGGTTGTAGAAGCTCGCGACGGGAGGAGAGACGCACTAAGCTGCCATCTCCCTCGGCGTCCAAGCCACGCCCCCCGAATATTCTCATTTTTCACCATTCCAAGATGGCTGACATAAATGCTGCAATCAGTCTACTTTCTTTGTTTATTATCACGTTGTTTATATTGCACGCTATGATCTAATTGTATTTAAATGTCCGTATGCCAATAGAAAAATCACCCGTGACCAAGGCCGTTTCCGTCGAAACGCGTAGGGTTGGTGTTGGCTTTATGTGTAAATAAATCTTTCAAGTTTCTTGGACTCGTGAATTTATTAAGAGGAGTGACTTGCCTACCTGATCGTGCGGAGAAAAAGGATTTCACACAAGGTAACCTCGGACCCTGGAATGCACCTGCGTGGATGTGTCCCAGTGAATCGAGGAGGTGGAAAGGTGATATACAGAGCAATCTGCTTTAAAAAAATGTTTTTAATTAATTTTGCACTTGCACAGTATTGCACTTTTTTGCACAATGGATCTTTAGTCCACGTGAGTTACACGGAGCACTATTCTCCATGCAAGGCATCTTATCAGGAGACTGTATATAAAATAAGATGAAGATTTAAACTTTACTATTCCACTATTGCAGTGTGATTATTACTCATCATATAACAAGATGTTTTAAACTACGGAAATGTATTGCACAGTTATATTTTTACAGTACCTCATAGGTCGACAAGTATGTCTTTTAGCTCTATTATAGAGCCAAACACGTGGTAACCTGTTTCAGTATGCACTGTCACTTTAAAAACACTCTCTGAGCATCACAAAATTGTTGAGTGAGCAAGCGGCTGTGTGCTGCGAAACGCGTCTTGGCATATGGGAAATAAAAAAACTTTGAAGCACTAACTTTGGGTCTGTGTCCAGTTTGTGGCAAGTGGCACTCAGTATCCAGGCAGCACGAGTCGTATTTTTGGATTTTTCACATATATATATATATATATATATATATATATATATATATATATATATATATATATATATATATATATATATATATATATATATATATATATATGTGTGTATATGTATATATATATATATATATTCACTGAAAAAACCATAGGTTATAGACCATATATAGTTAGGAATTCGCAGTTACAAAACCTTATTTTACTCACACAAAACCATTGAAATTCCATATATAGTTAGTTGCACTAACTATATATCGCGCACCCGCAATCCACTGCTGATGATGTCACATATTACATCATTCATGACATGGTCAGTGACATCACTGATGACATCACTGATGACATCTCAAATGACATCACTGATGACATCTCAAATGACATCACTGATGACATCACTGATGACATCTCATTTGACATTACTGATCACATCACTGATGATATCATTCATGTGATAATACGATGAACCTCTTCAGACTCTAATATAACCTTAGATACAATCAGTGTAAACAGACACTCACAGACTGTCACTCATCCATGGAGTTACTCACACACCTAGTCAGTCAATCAAAGAATCAATCACACCTCCATTTCCTCAACTATACAGTTATACAAACTTTACTTATTCAAACATATACTAACACATATTAACTCTCTTATACAATCCCTGATACAAGTTCACAATGATCCATACAGCCACTCACACATTCACTGGCTCTTATGCACAGTTATTTATATATGTCAACTCTCACATGTACTGTGTTTTACATATGTACTTACTTTGACATGTAGCACTGAGATATCCATTCACTCACCAATACACTCATGCACACAGTCAACCGCCCATACAGCTGTTTCCACATGCACTTTTGAAACCATACATCTAGTGAATCAACTGCTCACACATCTATGCACAGAGTCATACACCTCCCAGCCACCCACACACACACTCAGTCTCCCATACAAATACTTGGGCAACCAATCAATAACCCATATAGTTACTCATATAGCTACTTATCAACACATGCAACAGTTTACAGAACAACAGACATAATGATGCACAAATTAAGACAGTTTAGTCACTAACCCATGCACTCAGTGAGACACATTTAATCACTCACTCATACAGTCAGTCATGCACCTACTAAATCCTTCATCCAGACACTTATACATCCACTCATTCTTCAATATGTAAGACATATTTTAACTTTACAGAAACATACAGTCACTGGATGTTGTCATCAGTGATGTCATCAGTGATGTCATTTGAGATGTCATCAGTGATGTCATCAGTGATGTCACTGACCATGTCATGAATGATGTAATATGTGACATCATCAGCAGTGGATTGCGGGTGCGCGATATATAGTTAGTGCAACTAACTATATATGGAATTTCAATGGTTTTGTGTGAGTAAAATAAGGTTTTGTAACTGCGAATTCCTAACTATATATGGTCTATAACCTATGGTTTTTTCAGTGAATTTTCAAGGTTTTGTAAATGCTAATTCCTAACTATATATGGTCTATAACCTATGGTTTTTTCAGTGAATTTTCAAGGTTTTGTAAATGCTAATTTCTAACTATATATGGTCTATAGCCTATGGTTTTTTCAGTGAATATATATATATACATACATATATAAACATATATCATCTGTATATCTATATAAATACAAACATAAATGCATGCATACATATACTTATATGCATTTTAGGGTAGTTAGGGCGTTTTCGTGTGTATTATGTTGCTTTTTTAGGGCTTTTGGGTCAATTAAGTAGGGTTCCCGGAGCCTAGGGCTGAGGGGCCGGTTCAGTTTCGTGCGTATTGGTGTTGGCAAGGTTTTGAGGGATTTTGGCGGTTTTTGGTCGAGATTTGGCCGTTTTATGGCTTTTTTTGTGTTTGCGGGGGGCGCGTATTCGGGTTGAAATTCGTCCCCGTTCCAGTGGATGGATTGGGCTGATTTTTGGTGAGATGTTAGGGAATCGCTGGAACTAGTATCCAGCCAAGTTTGAAGCGGATCGGAGCAGTGGAAGTGCTTTAAAGAGCAATTTTTGTGCGGAGTAGCGAATTGTCATGTTATTCAATGGGAGTTTTTGGTGCGCATGGAGAAGGTGAATTTGGGGTGTTCCAGTTGCGCTAGAGGGACGGGGCTTGGGTGAGCTGTAGGGAGAGTGGATCGGCAGGTGTGCCGAATTTTTGGGATTTGTTGGCCGAAGGGAAGGGTGTGCTTGGGCAAAGTCGATTTGGTGAAAACGGTGCGTTATTTACATGAAAGTTGAAAAAACACTAATAAAAGCAAAGCTAAAAAGCCACCTCATTACAAACAGAATGGCTTTAACTTAAACGAGGGCGAGATCTATTGCATTTTCAATGCTTGTTTACTTTGGTTCCATCAAGAAGGCATTCAGATGTGTCACACATTTGCCATAAATTCTGAATGTTAGCACTCTAGTTGCACATTAGATCACTGTAGTAAAGCTACTGCTCACCAGGGACGTCTGCTGCTGGTATTCAAAGTGCATGTTTCAGTCTGCATGTCAGAATTTTTTTAATGAAATAGAAGAGGATTTGAGAAGTCACTCAAAATGATCCCTAATTTTTCTTTCTGAAGCACTAATCATACTTTCTATGGCAAAATTAACCCCCTCATGTTGTTCCTTTTTAAATTGAGTGTTTTCAGACTTACCACTTCATTCCAATCAAGATGGCTTCTGGTGTGCCATACTTTTGTCATAAGTAAGACTGTTAGCGCTCTAGTTGTTCTTTAGAACACTCTGGGACATTCTGTCATTGGGCTATACTTGGGGTACATCTGGGTGATATTTGGGCTACATTTAGGCTCTTTTGTCTCTGGTGGCCATCTTGCGAGACTATGTCAGAATTTTTTAATGAAATTGAAGAGGGTTTGAGAAGTCACTCAAAATGTGCCCTAATTTTTCTTTCTGCAGCACTAATCATAATTCATATGGCAAAATATACCCCCTCATTTTGTTCCTTTTTAAATTAAATGTTTTAAGAGTTACCACTTTATTCCAATCAAGATGGCTTCAGGTGTGCCATACCTTTGTAATAAGTAGGACTGTTAGCGCTCTAGTTGTTCTTTAGAACACTCTGGGACATTCTGTCATTGGGCTATACTTGGGCTACATCTGGGTGATATTTGGGCTACATTTGGGCTCTTTTGTCTCTGGTGGCCATTTTGGGAGACTGCATGTCAGAATTTTTTAATGAAATAGAAGAGGATTTGAAAAGTCACTCAAAATGTGCCCTAATTTTTCTTTCTGCAGCACTAATAATACCTTCTATTGCATAATATACCCCCTCATTTTGTTCCTTTTTAAATTAAATGTCTTAAGAGTTACCACTTTATTCCCATCACGATGGCTCCAGGTGTGCTATACCTTTGTAATAAGTAGGACTGTTAGCGCTCTAGTTGTTCTTTAGAACACTCTGGGACATTCTGTCATTGGGCTATACTTGGGCTACATCTGGGTGATATTTGGGCTACATTTGGGCTCTTTTGTCTCTGGTGGCCATTTTGGGAGACTGCATGTCAGAATGTTTTAATGAAATAGAAAAGGATTTGAGAAGTCACTCAAAATGTGCCCTAATTTTTCATTCTGCAGCACTAATCATACTTTCTATGGCAAAATATACCCCCTCATGTTGTTTCTTTTTAAATTAAATGTTTTAAGAGTTACCACTTTATTCCAATCAAGATGGCTTCAGGTGTGCCATACCTTTGTAATAAGTAGGACTGTTAGCGCTCTAGTTGTTCTTTAGAACACTCTGGGACATTCTGTCATTGGGCTATACTTGGGCTATATCTGGGTGATATTTGGGCTACATTTGGGCTCTTTTGTCTCTGGTGGCCATTTTGGGAGACTGCATGTCAGAATGTTTTAATGAAATAGAAAAGGATTTGAGAAGTCACTCAAAATGTGCCCTAATTTTTCATTCTGCAGCACTAATCATACTTTCCATGGCAAAATATACCCCCTCATGTTGTTTCTTTTTAAATTAAATGTTTTAAGAGTTACCACTTTATTCCAATCAAGATGGCTTCAGGTGTGCCATACCTTTGTAATAAGTAGGACTGTTAGCGCTCTAGTTGTTCTTTAGAACACTCTAGGAGGCTGCAGTAGAACACAAAGGAATCAACTGACAGTCTCTGTCCTTGTTGGATGTACATGTTTTACTGAGAATGTCAGACTTCATTTTCACATGACTGAGAAAGATAATGTGAATTTACAGAAAATATGCTTTCAGTTTAGCTTATAGATCCCCTTCCAAACCACTGTGGGAAAATCATGAGATATTAGTTTTCTTTCAAACAATATTCATGATATCACAGCAGAAGGTTTTTTCACATGGTAAAATCACCTTAGAACCCACCACAATTCCTAAAACGAGTATGGTACCATCAACAAATGATTTATAATGTAACTAAAGTCCTAAAACCCTCTATTAACTACAATGCTTTTTAATGAGGTGCTATCATGTATATTGGTCCCAAGATGGCTGCCAACACTTCTTGGATGAAGTGCTGACAGCCAATCAGATCAGATGTGTGGTTAGGCTCCGCCCAGATATATATATTTTTTTGAACCTAAATTACTCAAAATCCACTGGAGCACATATATTGAGACCTAGCAAAGGCACATCAGGCTAACAGTCCCTACAATTTTGCCAAGTTTCGTGCAAATCCATTCAGCCGTTCGAGCTAAAAGTGAGGCCAACCGCCCTATGGAAATTAACATGGGAAAAATGCGTTTTGGGACCCCCCTTTTTTCTCGGCCCCCCCTTGATGAAACCCCCCCAAATTGTCAGGGGCTGCTCAGAAACAAAATGTTCCATTTTCCTGAAAATTTCAGCCAATTCCGTCCACAAACGCCAAAGTTATTAGACATAGAATTTTCAAAAATCCCATAGAGAAAAAATCCTAACTATATATACCTACTGGCGACCGCCAGTAGGTAATATATATATATATATATATATCCAGAAAATTACCGTCTTAGATCGTTGACAGAGAGTCGAGGCCCAGGTCAGCTTTGTTCAAGTGCTTTTATTTGACAACATCAACACCCAACGCGTTTCGCAGCCTTCGCCGCTTTCTCACGAGTGAATGGTTGTGTAGGTTCAATAAAGTTATATACAATAACAAAAACTTGGTCATGTGACCCATTGCGTGAAACAATCAAAAGTGAAAACATACTCTCTCAATAATACATCTCATTTGGCATTTATGTGCTTGGTCACGGAATACCCATATTTACTTATCATAATAGTTAAAGGTAAACGGAAAAACATTTCTGGGTATTTATGTTGCATTTCGGAAAAGGTCGTGTGCATTTCCGCACCACGAACTACTCTTCCCATAATTCATTATCCTTTAGGTCAACTTGCATTTCAGCGATAAAAACTTAATCTGAATTGCTTCATTCAGTAAGTTCTCCTGTAACACTGTTTGCCTAGACATTGAACGCGGTACATTCTGAGTGGCATCATTAAATAAACCTTCAGCGCGATCACTCACGCGCTACTGAATTGAGTCATTCAGCGTCCTCTAGACCCCGACTGCTTGCGGGCATTAGTACCTCACTGATATGTCGCCTCAGTAGGCTAATGTCAACAGTTCAAAATCTTGCATGCCCATATTATGGGTGGATCCCATGCTTGTTTTCTCATACATAGAGCCCCAGTGGGCTTAAACGTGTAAATTATATTAAATGCATTCCTGCATTACATAGAGCCCCAGTGGGCTTGAACGTATAAATTATATCAATAGCATTCCTGCAATACCGCTTGAATCATCATGTGCTTGAATCACTCTATGTCTTGCTTGTGACTTTCATTCAATTCACCCATTCCGCAGTGAACACCCGTGACCTGCAAAATGAGAGAGCATATCAGTTAAAATCATAGCTTCTGTTATCACCCATTTGATAAAACAAACATATTTCATAGAGTTCTAAGAAGACATCAAGTTTTGATTACACATCAGTTTCAACTAGACGCTGTTATTATCCAAGGTGAGATGCCAGTCCCTCATCAATGTTGTGCCCTGATGGAGTCAGTGTTTGGAATCCAATTATAAACCTAGATTCGAGTCTACGTAATTCCTTGACTCTGTCTCCTCCTCTCTCCCTCTTAGGTACACTGTCCAACACCACAAATGATAATAAATTCGTGTTTTGGTTGTGTTCACTGAAAAAGTGACGGGCAATTGGGTATTGTTGGTCATGGTGGTTTATGGCCCTCAGGTGTTCCAGTACTCTTTTTCTCGCTTTATGTACCGTGCTCCCTATGTAAAATAATTCACAGGGGCACTTCAGGGCATACACTGCGTATTCGGTCTCGCACGATAGGTGTTTCTGTATTTTGAATGGTTTGGTCTTGGTTGATAACTTGACCGTTTTGCAGTTTTTACTATTTTTACAGGCCTTGCATTTGCCACAGATGTAGAATCCCTGTACTGGGTTCATTTTTTTGGGCACTAATTTTGGCAAGTTTGCTGGGCTCACTAGATCACTCATAGATTTTCCTTTTCTGAAGGTGATTTGCGGGTAATCTTTTACTGACTTCCCAATATCAAGGTCAGTCTGTAAAAGGCTCCAATGTTTCTCAAGACATTTCCTAACCTCATGGGCCTTGTTACTGTACGTGGTCACAAATCTGACCGTCTCATTACTGGGTGTGCTTCCTACTTGTGACTCGCCTGTCAATAAGTCATTTCTAGATCTTAATTTTACTTTAGAGCATGCTGTTGATATATTTTGCCAAAACCAAAACAGGGTCTGGGCTCACTGGCAATAAGGACAAGCCTCACCATCAATTAACTATAAACCAAAAACAGTACCAGTATTGCCTAACTAATTGAACTTGGACCAAGGATGATCACTCGAATCGCTGACTGAAACAGTGACTCTCGGAGAAAAGTTTTGTCCGAAATAAATCAAATGACTTTAATTATTTTTACATCACATGCATCATATCAATGAGCATTTTTTGTTTTTTAGATAAACATTTAGATAACTCCACAAAAGTATGTCAAACAACAGAATGAAACGGGTAAAAAAGACACTTTGAAGACAAATTGACAACTTGCATTCAACATTCATACGGGACAACACACTGATATATATACACATATAAACATTCGAAATTTCTATTTACAACATGATTTTTGAAAAGCATAGCATTGGAAATAAACAACTAAAGAGTTTTCATGTGTTTAAGAGTAAATCGAAAATTCCTAATGCTGGGTAGAGAAGGTCTACGTGTTTCGATGACCCCTTGTTGTGGGGAAATCTCGTCAGGACCAAGCGCCTGTGAATGGAGAAACAAAATTGGGTCAACCAAGGGGACCGGACTCTACCTCTCAACGCTTCAGTGGGGGTAAGGAAAACTAATCATACCTTTTAGTTGCTGGGTTCTCTTTTGAAAGTAAGACTGTAATAAAAACAAAACCTGTTTTAGCCTCTAATTCAGGAAAAACCGCAATAGCACTTTCCTGATTGTCACATTCACTCGTGAGTACTTACATAGTGTTGCGCGTGGCGCGCTCTCAATAGGTCTTGTTCTCATCAATTAGTGGTGGAAGTGGAGATCTACAAGAATGGAAGGACTAGTCAGGGTACCTAATTGTTAAGCTGGTGGCGGTAGCTGCTATCGTTAAAATGGGGGCTACTTACATGTAGTTGAAGCGTGGAGACAGGGCTGTTTCCCAGATTCGCACGGTGAAACGCCTTTTTTGGATTGATAGATTCCTGAAAGAAATTGAAGGCTCATGTCAGTTTCTTTCGGAAAAACTAGAGGAGCGGTGGTACTATTCTACCACGGTGTTCCGATATACCTGTTAGATTGTAGTATGATGAGTATATCTGGGGGTCCACGCTCTTCGGTCTCTGTCAAAGAATGCAGTTACCGGCACCAACCAGTCGATGTCTCTGATCTCGTGTGTCCTGGTTTTTAACTCACTTCCTGGTTCTGGGGTTTGTGGGGATTGTAGTTTTTTGAGATTCGTCGTCATGGAGACGTTGTATGTGTCATGTGACCATGTGTAGTCGGGCTCACAGCCTGCGCAGGAGACGGTAGCCCGAATCGATTCATATGTCTTAGATGGGTTTGAAGTCTTTATAAACGGTAGATCTCAGAGAGTTCGTTAAGACCATTTGTCGCTGTATTAAACTTGACTATAAGCATGGCTTCATGGCGGGATAGTTTTGCCTCAATATCTCCTCCTCTGGGGTCTTTTTCAATTTTTGCGATGACTGTCCATTTTAGATCCTCTAGTGTGTGTTCGTGACTGATCCAATGGTTGACAAGTGGGGCAGTTGTGACTTTCCTTTTTATCCGTGATTTGCGTTGAGTGATGCGGCATCTTATCTCCTGACTTGTTTTGCCGATGTATAGCATGTCGCAAGGACATTTTATGCCGTAGATGACGTATCTCGATTTACAGTTCGTAAACTTTTCGTGTTTCCAGAACAGTTGCTTATGTTGAAACAGGCATCCTTCTTCCGTACTTGCACAACAAATACAAGATCCGCATTTGTGGTGTCCCTGTATAGGTGGTAGTCCTAGCATGGTGTTAATTGTAGGTGAGTTCTGCTTCATTGCTGCTCGTACTAGGTGGTTGGCCACGCTCTGGTCTTTTTTAAAAGCAAATAATGGCTTCTCTTTTAGTGCCTCATCTACATTTTCTACTAGATGCCAATTTTGTAGGATGGTTTTCTTGAGTTGGTTCGAATTGGGGCAAAATGTGGAGACACATACTATCCTGTTGAGAGTTGGTTTTGTCCTTTGTACTAGTAGTGTTTCTCCGGGGATCCACCATACTCTCTTCATAGTTCTTTTTAGTAGTTTTACAGGATAGCCTCTTGACGCTAGATTGTCTGTCAGATTGGAAGCGTGGAACATATATTCGTCTTTGAAATGGCAGTTCCTTTTTATCCGCAAGTACTGTCCGAATGGGAGATTTTCTTTTAAGTTTCGCGGATGATTGCTATTGAAATGTAAAGCCTTGTTTCTGTCTGTCAATTTTTTGTATAGTGTCGTCACCAAGCCTTCGTCTGTTGGGTATACCTCGACATCGAGGAATGACATTTTAACTTTTGAAAAGTTCATGCTGAATTTTATCTCTTCTGTGCGTGTGTTAAGCCACTCATGAAATTCCTTTAGATCTTCTTCTGATCCTCTCCAAGTTAAAAAGACGTCGTCAATGTAACGACTCCAACTCGTGATTTTTTCCGAAAATGGATTTGACTGGTAAACAAATTTCTCTTCATATAATGACATGAATAATACAGCCAATTCTGGGGCGAACGGACACCCCATGGCTACACCGCTTATCTGGTAGAAAAACTCTCCGTTGAAATTGAAATAGTTTTTCTTTAGTGGCAATGTAGCTAATTGCATGATAAACTCTGTTGGTACTCTAGTCGGTTTTGGTCGTTGGTCAAGGTCGTACTGGATAGCATCCAGGCCGTCACTCTGAGGGATCTGGGTGTACAGTGAACTTACGTCCATTGTTACAAGGAAATCCTCATTTTGTTCAAACGGAATTGTTGGTAGTTTATTGATAAAATCAGTCGTGTCTCGGAGGAATGATTTAACCTCGGACATGAAGGGTTTCAAGAAAAAATCCACAAACTTTGATACCGGTTCAAACAGAGACTCACACCCGGAGACAATTGGTCTTCCGGGGGGGGCATTAATGTCTTTGTGGACTTTGGGTAAGACATAAAATAAGGGTATTCTTGGGTTGTTACATTTAAGATATTCAAATTCAGGAGAGTCCTTTTTCCTAGTATTTTGGAAAAAGGACTCTCCTTTGTCCCCATGAGACATACCAATTTCGTGAAACTCAAAATGGAGGCAATTGAATTCTGTCGGAAAATAAAATTAAAATCTTTTTTCGCACAAACACCGATTCATTTGCCATTAGAAGTCACAGGACTGAGGAGAAAGTCTACGTTTTGCCCACCAGGAAATAAAGTAGCAAAAGAAATACTCACCTTTGAAAAAACCATCCTGTCAGCTATAAGTAAAATGGAAGAAAAACGGAATTGGACCAAATTTAACATCTCACAAGCTGAAAAAAGTGCGCTAGACAATCTCAAAAAGGACACGTCAGTTACAATAAAACAGGCGGACAAGGGAGGATCGATAGTGGTATGGGACACGGAGAAATACATCGGAGAGGTGATGAGTCAACTTAACAACCCTAGATGCTACAGAAAAATAGCCAAAAATCCTACTGCAGAACTACAACAACTACTTAACCCAATTTTGGAGAAAGGTTTGGCTGAAGGAGTAATTGGGAAGAAAGAATTTGAATATCTTAAATGTAACAACCCAAGAATACCCTTATTTTATGTCTTACCCAAAGTCCACAAAGACATTAATGCACCCCCCGGAAGACCAATTGTCTCCGGGTGTGAGTCTCTGTTTGAACCGGTATCAAAGTTTGTGGATTTTTTCTTGAAACCCTTCATGTCCGAGGTTAAATCATTCCTCCGAGACACGACTGATTTTATCAATAAACTACCAACAATTCCCTTTGAACAAAATGAGGATTTCCTTGTAACAATGGACGTAAGTTCACTGTACACCCAGATCCCTCAGAGTGACGGCCTGGATGCTATCCAGTACTACCTTGACCAACGACCAAAACCGACTAGAGTACCAACAGAGTTTATCATGCAATTAGCTACATTGGCACTAAAGAAAAACTATTTCAATTTCAACGGAGAGTTTTTCTACCAGATAAGCGGTGTAGCCATGGGGTGTCCGTTCGCCCCAGAATTGGCTGTATTATTCATGTCATTATATGAAGAGAAATTTGTTTACCAGTCAAATCCATTTTCGGAAAAAATCACGAGTTGGAGTCGTTACATTGACGACGTCTTTTTAACTTGGAGAGGATCAGAAGAAGATCTAAAGGAATTTCATGAGTGGCTTAACACACGCACAGAAGAGATAAAATTCAGCATGAACTTTTCAAAAGTTAAAATGTCATTCCTCGATGTCGAGGTATACCCAACAGACGAAGGCTTGGTGACGACACTATACAAAAAATTGACAGACAGAAACAAGGCTTTACATTTCAATAGCAATCATCCGCGAAACTTAAAAGAAAATCTCCCATTCGGACAGTACTTGCGGATAAAAAGGAACTGCCATTTCAAAGACGAATATATGTTCCACGCTTCCAATCTGACAGACAATCTAGCGTCAAGAGGCTATCCTGTAAATCTACTAAAAAGAACTATGAAGAGAGTATGGTGGATCCCCCGAGAAACATTACTAGTAAAAAGGACAAAACCAACTCTCAACAGGATAGTATGTGTCTCCACATTTTGCCCCAATTCGAACCAACTCAAGAAAACCATCCTACAAAATTGGCATCTAGTAGAAAATGTAGATGAGACACTAAAAGAGAAGCCATTATTTGCTTTTAAAAAAGACCAGAGCGTGGCCAACCACCTAGTACGAGCAGCAATGAAGCAGAACTCACCTACAATTAACACCATGCTAGGACTACCACCTATACAGGGACACCACAAATGCGGATCTTGTATTTGTTGTGCAAGTACGGAAGAAGGATGCCTGTTTCAACATAAGCAACTGTTCTGGAAACACGAAAAGTTTACGAACTGTAAATCGAGATACGTCATCTACGGCATAAAATGTCCTTGCGACATGCTATACATCGGCAAAACAAGTCAGGAGATAAGATGCCGCATCACTCAACACAAATCACGGATAAAAAGGAAAGTCACAACTGCCCCACTTGTCAACCATTGGATCAGTCACGAACACACACTAGAGGATCTAAAATGGACAGTCATCGCAAAAATTGAAAAAGACCCCAGAGGAGGAGATATTGAGGCAAAACTATCCCGCCATGAAGCCATGCTTATAGTCAAGTTTAATACAGCGACAAATGGTCTTAACGAACTCTCTGAGATCTACCGTTTATAAAGACTTCAAACCCATCTAAGACATATGAATTGATTCGGGCTACCGTCTCCTGCGCAGGCTGTGAGCCCGACTACACATGGTCACATGACACATACAACGTCTCCATGACGACGAATCTCAAAAAACTACAATCCCCACAAACCCCAGAACCAGGAAGTGAGTTAAAAACCAGGACACACGAGATCAGAGACATCGACTGGTTGGTGCCGGTAACTGCATTCTTTGACAGAGACCGAAGAGCGTGGACCCCCAGATATACTCATCATACTACAATCTAACAGGTATATCGGAACACCGTGGTAGAATAGTACCACCGCTCATCTAGTTTTTCCGAAAGAAACTGACATGAGCCTTCAATTTCTTTCAGGAATCTATCAATCCAAAAAAGGCGTTTCACCGTGCGAATCCGGGAAACAGCCCCGTCTCCACGCTTCAACTACATGTAAGTAGCCCCCGTTTTAACGATAGCAGCTACCGCCACCAGCTTAACAATTAGGTACCCTGACTAGTCCTTCCATTCTTGTAGATCTCCACTTCCACCACTAATTGATGAGAACAAGACTTATTGAGAGCGCGCCACGCGCAACACTATGTAAGTACTCACGAGTGAATGTGACAATCAGGAAAGTGCTATTGCGGTTTTTCCTGAATTAGAGGCTAAAACAGGTTTTGTTTTTATTACAGTCTTACTTTCAAAAGAGAACCCAGCAACTAAAAGGTATGATTAGTTTTCCTTACCCCCACTGAAGCGTTGAGAGGTAGAGTCCGGTCCCCTTGGTTGACCCAATTTTGTTTCTCCATTCACAGGCGCTTGGTCCTGACGAGATTTCCCCACAACAAGGGGTCATCGAAACGCGTAGACCTTCTCTACCCAGCATTAGGAATTTTCGATTTACTCTTAAACACATGAAAACTCTTTAGTTGTTTATTTCCAATGCTATGCTTTTCAAAAATCATGTTGTAAATAGAAATTTCGAATGTTTATATGTGTAGATATATCAGTGTGTTGTCCCGTATGAATGTTGAATGCAAGTTGTCAATTTGTCTTCAAAGTGTCTTTTTTACCCGTTTCATTCTGTTGTTTGACATACTTTTGTGGAGTTATCTAAATGCTTATCTAAAAAACAAAAAATGCTCATTGATATGATGCATGTGATGTAAAAATAATTAAAGTCATTTGATTTATTTCGGACAAAACTTTTCTCCGAGAGTCACTGTTTCAGTCAGCGATTCGAGTGATCATCCTTGGTCCAAGTTCAATTAGTTAGGCAATACTGGTAATGTTTTTGGTTTATAGTTAGTTGATATATTTTGGTCACTATATCCTCTTTCTTTGAATCTCTTGGTCATTATTTTGCACTCATTTTCATATCCCTCATCTGTACTGCAGTTGCGTTTAGCACGCAGTAACTCTCCATACGGGATACTTTCTATGAGGCTTTTGGGGTGACAGCTCCAAGCATGCAACATGCTGTTACCCGCCGTAGCTTTGCAGTGTAACATGGTCTCAATTTTGCCATTTTGTACTTTTAACAACACATCCAGAAATTCCATCTGGACTGGGTGCACCTGGTGTGTGAATGATAAATTTAATTCATTAACATTCAAATTTCTCACAAAATCGTCAGCCTCTTCCTTGGTACCATCCCACACGCAGAACACGTCGTCGATAAATCTTGCCCATTTTTTGACATGTTTCTTATAAAGGGTGTGGGGTCTGACAATATGCTCCTCCCACCACCCTAAGAAGAGACAGGCAAAACTCGGGGCAAAACAAGTGCCCATCGAAGTTCCCATCAGTTGCCTGTACACCTGATTATCAAATAAAAAATAGTTTTCAGTTAAGCATGTATTTATCATGCTTAACAAGACCTCTGTGTGCATGAGGTAGGAAATAGATCTTTCATTCAAGTAGTATCTACAAGCTTTCAACCCAAGGTCATGGGGGATGCTCGTGTACAGACTGGTAACGTCTAAGCTTAGCATCAAATAGTTGTCCTGCCACATAAATTCATTCATCATTTTTAGGAAATCACCTGTATCCTTGATATATGACGGTAACTCTTTCATATATTGCTGCAAGAAATAATCTGCATATCTTGACGTATTTTCAAGGCTAGACCCTCTAGATGACACTATCAGTCTACCAGGTGGATTGTCCTTGTCCTTGTGGACTTTTGGTAACAAATACAGTACCGGAAGTTTTGGATATTTGCAGAATAAATAATCATACTCATTCTGTTCTAGTAAGCCCTTCTCTTTCCATTCAAATAATTCATCATAGTATTTTTTGGTGGATTTTCAAAACATATTTTGGAACTTTTTTCATATTGGTTTACATTGCTTAGCTGTCTTAAACCCTCATTCACATATCTATCCCTTCCCCATACCACTACATTACCCCCCTTGTCGGATTTTTTTATCACAATGGTATGGTCATTTTGTAATGTCTGGATGGCTGAGGTCTGTTCAATAGTTAGATTTTTCCTTTCTTTTGATGCACTGCCACTAATTCTTTTGAGGCAATTTTTTACTCCTTTTTCAAACACATCTAGGGCCTCATTGATTATTTGTGGCATGAATATGGACGTGGGTTTAAAATGACTCTTACTGCTAAGGTCTGTTGCAATGTCATCGTTGAGCAGATTTAGTATCGGATCGCTATTAAAATTAGCTTGGTCCCCCAATTCATTCAATAAGTGCAGTGTCTGAATGTCATTAATACACAGGTTACTAACCTCTTCTCTACTGGTTTTGTCCTTCTCCAGATTCGCCTTTGTGGAAAACCATTTCTTAAGGCGTAGTTTTCTTGTAAAATAAAAGAGATCAATCCTTGTTTGGGTGTAGTCATATTCATTTGTAGGGACAAAGGTTAATCCTCTAGATAGAACATCAATTTCAATGTTTGTTAATTCGCAATCTGATAAATTCAACACTGTCTTGGTTTTCATTTCGGTTTGCTCCATTCTTTTGTTCTTTTTTGCCAGCGTGTGCGAGATCCTACCGGACTCCCCATTGTTTCTTTTGGCGTATTCTGCAGCCTTTCTATGCATCTTCCTGCGCGTCCACGACCTCGTCCTCTTTGGTTGCTTGATTCGACGGTCTCCGGTGCTGTTAGCCTGTCTTGTGCTAACATTGAAAACTCCATTAAAATTTTGTCTTTTACCGACATGTTCAGATTCTGGGCTGGTTCACTAGTTGTGGCTCTGGATTCAGGTGTTTTATCCACATAATTGGCTCCATTTGCTTGATCTGTATTTTCCAATGTAGTTTTAACATTCATGCCTTGGCCTCTCAACCGATCAAATTTCTTGGCAAAAGTTAATATCTGTCCTTTTTCGTAGTCCACAAAGTGCCGTAGGAATTTTCTTTGCTTTTTTTCTTTAATGTCCTTTTCAATTCGTTCCAGTTTGGTTTCAAGCTTTGCCATATCCTGGTTAAACTCTTCGGTGTCACAGAGTGCCTTTAATTTAGCTGTTACCTCTTCAATCTTAACACTTAATGTCTCACAATCACGGTTGGCATATTTGACCAAAAGTTTCAACATCACCATTGAACAATGGTGATTATTCTCAGCCCACTCGCCGATCAAGTCCGGGTCTGGATCACTGAATGTGGGGGTAATGAAGATCCGGAGTCCTCGAGGCACTCTCCCTGCCTCTATGTACTTTTGCAGTGTGGTCGCCTCCCACCATTTGTTTTGCTCTGCTTTCATGTGTTTCCAAAGCAGGTCCCATTGTGCTTTTTTTGACACATTTTCTCCAACAGAGGGCTCAGCTGTACTCCCTTCACTTGGCGCCAATGTGGATGTTTCAAACATTCTACTTGCTGCTTCATAGCGTTTCTCATTTCTTGATGTTGCCATACTGATTTAGTACGTTCAGTAAGCGTTGCACTTATTTCTGCTTACCGCTGTTCAATATTTTCATTGCTTGAGCGGTGCTCCACTTGCCTTCTGTTGATGTCGTTTGTTTGGCTCGAACACGTTTACGTGTAGATGCTGATTTCCAAATGTTCAACCCTCGCAGCGTTCTTTCAATTTCAGTGCGATGCGGAGAAGTCGGGTTTTTCAAATACAGCTTCCGAGTCAATTACAGGCGGGCGCTGGCTTAGAAACTTGACATTCCAAAAGCTTGGCGAAGTTCGTGCCTGCGCCTCTTAGTTCGTGGCGGGCCTCGACGGGGTTTCGCCTCGCCCCATTAAATCCAGAAAATTACCGTCTTAGATCGTTGACAGAGAGTCGAGGCCCAGGTCAGCTTTGTTCAAGTGCTTTTATTTGGCAACATCAACACCCAACGCGTTTCGCAGCCTTCGCCGCTTTCTCACGAGTGAATGGTTGTGTAGGTTCAATAAAGTTATATACAATAACAAAAACTTGGTCATGTGACCCATTGCGTGAAACAATCAAAAGTGAAAACATACTCTCTCAATAATACATCTCATTTGGCATTTATGTGCTTGGTCACGGAATACCCATATTTACTTATCATAATAGTTAAAGGTAAACGGAAAAACATTTCTGGGTATTTATGTTGCATTTCGGAAAAGGTCGTGTGCATTTCCGCACCACGAACTACTCTTCCCATAATTCATTATCCTTTAGGTCAACTTGCATTTCAGCGATAAAAACTTAATCTGAATTGCTTCATTCAGTAAGTTCTCCTGTAACACTGTTTGCCTAGACATTGAACGCGGTACATTCTGAGTGGCATTATTAAATAAACATTCAGCGCGATCACTCACGCGCTACTGAATTGAGTCATTCAGCGTCCTCTAGACCCCGACTGCTTGCGGGCATTAGTACCTCACTGATATGTCGCCTCAGTAGGCTAATATCAACAGTTCAAAATCTTGCATGCCCATATTATGGGTGGATCCCATGCTTGTTTTCTCATACATAGAGCCCCAGTGGGCTTAAACGTGTAAATTATATTAAATGCATTCCTGCATTACATAGAGCCCCAGTGGGCTTGAACGTATAAATTATATCAATAGCATTCCTGCCATACCGCTTCAATCATCATGTGCTTGAATCACTCTATGTCTTGCTTGTGACTTTCATTCAATTCACCCATTCCGCAGTGAACACCCGTGACCTGCAAAATGAGAGAGCATATCAGTTAAAATCATAGCTTCTGTTATCACCCATTTGATAAAACAAACATATTTCATAGAGTTCTAAGAAGACATCAAGTTTTGATTACACATCAGTTTCAACTAGACGCTGTTATTATCCAAGGTGAGATGCCAGTCCCTCATCAATGTTGTGCCCTGATGGAGTCAGTGTTTGGAATCCAATTATAAACCTAGATTCGAGTCTACGTAATTCCTTGACTCTTGACTCTGTCTCCTCCTCTCTCCCTCTTAGGTACACTGTCCAACACCACCAAATATTATAGAGCCAAACACGTGGTAACCTGTTTCAGTATGCACTGTCACTTTAAAAACACTCTCTGAGCATCACAAAATTGTCGAGTGAGCAAGCGGCTGTGTGCTGCGAAACGCGTCTTGGCATACGGGAAATAAAAAAACTTTGAAGCACTAACTTTGGGTCCGTGTCCAGTTTGTGGCAAGTGGCACTCAGTATCCAGGCAGCACGAGTCGTATTTTTGGATTTTTCACATATATATATATATATATATATATATATATATATATATATATATATATATATATATATATATATATATATATATATGTGTGTATATGCTGACAAATGGCTGTGTGAACTGCAATAAATAAACACTATTTGCCTGCCAGATTGGTGGTTCGTCTTTTCCTTCCTGTGGTTGGCGTGGAGGCTGTGACCGCGTACGCAGAGCTGGAGAGAGGGAATCCTGTGCTCTCATATATATATATATATATATATATATATATATATATATATATATATATATATATATATATATATATATATATATATATATATATATATATATATGTATATATATATATATATCCAACCCCCTTAACTATATATATAGTTAAGGGGGTTGGAATTTCACCTCCAAGGCAGGATTCCACAAGTAATGCACTCTTTGTCAGGTTGACTTACAGGCCAATGCTGCACCACATAAGGCTTTGTGGTGGGACACATTTAAATATGATGAGATGTTACTACTATCCAATGGGGTAGCATACATTTCAAGACTTTCTCTGCCCTGATTTTGGCAAATGTCTTTCTAATATTCAGTCATTCATTTAGGCATGAAGTCCTTTGGCCTAGATTTCAAAGATCACACCTGTACTGGCCCGTGTGAGTGGCAGATGTTGTTAGGGTTGTGATGACTCCTTCATTTACAGGAGAAGATAATGCCAGAACTGACCCGTGCAAGTAGCAGATGTTGTTATGGACTGTGATGACTCCTTTACTTACAAGGGATGTTAACAGAGAACAGACCCCGCAAACTCTTTGAGATGGTCAAACTCCAATCGAACAAACTGTCCAAAACAGTGAAAGAAAACCCCAAGTCTCTCATCTCCTCTGAGGTTTTCTCTTCATTTTTCACAAACAAAATCAAAACCTTACATACTGAACTCAAGGCCGCCTCCTTCCCCCCTCCGAACTTTGACCCTCTGCCTCCTCCCTCTTTGCCGGCATGGTCCTTACCGAAGAATTTAGCACACTGGTCCGAATTTGCACCCTATGATGAAGTCGCTGTCCCGAAAATCCTTGCCTCCCTGAACCCCAACAACCACTTCAATGACCCGCTCCCTTCAAACTGTCTCGCGACTGTTACCAACTCCATCATTCCCAGCTGGACTGCAATCATCAATGCCTCCCTACGACAGGGATCAATACCGACCTCGCTGAAAACAGGCCAAGTCCTACCCATTCTGAAAAAGCCGTCGCTGGACCCAGCCTCCCCAGACAACTTTAGACCAATTTCAACATTCCGCTCCTGGCTAAAGTGCTGGAAAAGTGTGTACAAATACAGCTAAGTCACCACATCAACAACTTCATCTACTCGATGACTGCCAATCAGGCTTCTGATCGGGGCAAAGCACCGAAACCACCATGCTCCACATCGTTGATGAAGCTCTTCAAGCCCTTGACCAAGACAAAACCTGTCTCCTGATCCTCCTTGATCTATCATCGGCCTTCGACACAGTCAACCACGAGATGCTACTCGAACGCCTCAAACTCAGGATGGGATTAGATGGCACAGTCCTCGACTGGTTTAGTTCCTACCTCCATAACCGATCTCAGAGATTCCTAGTCAATGGCGAACTGTCCGCTCCCTCCGTGGTCACGGTGGAAGTCCCTCAGGGATCAACATTGTCCCCCACCCTTTTCAATCTCTATCTGGAACCCCTTACCGAAGTCCTGCGCACTGCAAATATCTCCTTCCATATGTACGCTGATGACACTCAGATCTACATAAAATTCTCATCTCTTGCAGAGATCCTCACCCTGAATGAGGCCCTGAAGCTGACCGTCCAATGGCTCTCCTCCAACCAACTCAAACTCAATGCAAAGAAAACTAAGTTCCTTCTAATATCCCCGCCCAAGAACAACCCCGATATCCAGACATGGATTAAAGCCATCACAGTCTTAAACTGTATGTATGTATGTATGTGTGTTCTCATATAGCGCTCGACTTACCCTAGTGCATCTCGGCGCTTGCCTTGGGAACCCGTCCTGGATTTTTCCCTGTGAGATAACCCATACTGGGCATCCCCAAGGTGAAAGCCAGGCATCCCGCCGCAGGGGCCGTTGTGGAGATTAAGCAAGCTACTGCCCAGAGTTTGTCAGAGACGCCACCTCAGGAGTCCAGGTTCTCTTCCGTCTTGTGGTTGACTAGCCCCAATACCTCCAGAAGTCAGCAAACGTGACAAGGATTAAGAAAACTCTTGGCACAACCTGCTGACCCCCAGAGGGACAGGGAAGTGGGGGACGGAAAGGAGTAGTGGATTGGGGTGAGGAAAGTGAGAGAGAGAAACAAACAACACTGGATCTCTTCCGGGAGATGGGTGTCTCTCTCTATTTTGAAGCACTCTGGACTTCCTTTCGTAGTCTTGATTCTTAGACTGTGCTGCGTTAAAGTTTACACCAATCACTATTGATTCTTATAAATAGACAGGTTCTTTCAACATACTCTATCTAAAAGGATCTTGGTACATACCAACTTCTAGAAAGCCCAATCCCGTGCTTCTTATGCTAGCACATGAACATCATTGTGAATTCTCCGAACTGCTTAGTTCTCAAAAATACCTTCAAAACATAATACACTGAGTAAGCAATTGCTTAGTTTTTCTGTTTATCCACAATTCAATGAACAATTCTATGAACTGATTAGTAAAACTGCGAACTGCACTCTGCATGCAAACTTGTCTTACCTCACACTGTTTCGTGTGCTTCAATAATTGGGGGTTCTGTGAAAAGAAGAAATAAAAAAAAGAACAAACACTGTTTGCCCCCTAACAACTACTAAGATGATCCATCCCTTGGTTACAATCTCTTGTTTTGCTCTTATGCAGTTTAAGTCACTGCATTACCATTAAATGCACATACAAGTACTTCAAACAATCAGTTACAGTGTTTCAACAATCAGCTGCAATGTCCATCAAGAGAAAATCTTTTATCCATCAAGATTCGCTTTTTCATTGGTTTTACCAAGGTTTGTTTTTTAACCCAATAGCCAAGGTTCGATTGTCACATCTTAAAAATCGGAATAGTCTTACTTTCATCCGTGTGCACAGGAAGTCTGTGTCCAGAGACCGGAAGAGAAGAAGCCGGTCCTCCTGAATTGAACTCCGACTTGGAAACGCTCGAAAAAAACGGAAATGACAGGAACGCTGATACAATGCTGGACGGAGCTTGGGGATACCGCCAGACCGCTCCGAAGATCGGGAAACTCCTTCGGGCTTGCTCCTGATGTGAAGAGGAGCAGGCGAGTCAGGCAAGTCGCGCTGGAAGCGGGCGGGGCCGGGTGCTGGGAGACGGGTCCTGGAGGCTCCTAAGCGGCGCTGAAGCTGCGAAGCGAAGCGTCTGTTAAGGAACCGGCAAGCCCTTTTAAAGGCTTTTCTCACGTGTGGGGAAATATCGGTTGAGCACACCTGCTCAACGTGCTTTCAACGTGCGCTTATGAATATGCATGAGCACCCTTCAATCTGTAGGGAAAAAACGTTGTACCTGCACAATACTAACAAGCATTGCTACCTGCAAATACAGTTCTACACAAAACATGATTCTTTCCTGCTTTTGCATGTTTTCTTCTGGACCATAATCCCTGCTTACGTTTTCCTGACAGTTCCCCCCCCCAAAGGCCTTCTCAGAGGTCGTGGTTTGCCGGGATTCAAAGCATGGAAAGAGCGGACCAAACGGGGAGCATGAACATTACTCTCAGGTTCCCAGGATCTTTCTGCACTATCATAGCCTTTCCAGTCAACTAAGTAATACAAACGTCCCCTAAACCTTTTTGAATCTAGAATTTTCCTGACCTCATATTCAACATGGTCTCCTAATATTAGAGGAGGGGGAGGAGCATCTGGACGGGTGTTTGGTTGCACGGGTTTAATCAGGGACACATGGAATACTGGATGAATCTTATAATCTTGAGGAAGGATTAGTCTTACTGTAACTGGGTTTATTATCCTGTCTATGGAAAATGGGCCTATGAATCTTGGTTTTAACTTTTTTGGGCCCTCAATCTGTATGTTCTTGGTTGATAACCAAACCCGATCCCCAGGCTTATAAGGTGGAGCAGGTTTTCTGTGTTGATCAGCAAAATGTTTCATCTTTTCTTTTTGCTTAGTTAAGGTTTGTTTGACATTCTCCTGAAACTTGCGTAAACTATTTAGTCTTTCTGCTACGGCTGGCATACTGTTCTGTTTCTTAGGGAAAATCACAGGCAAGGTTCTAGGATGTTGGCCAGTAAGGAAATAAAACGGGGAACAACCTAGGGCTGAGTGCATTGTGTTATTATAAGTGAACTCTGCTAAAGGCAGAGCGTCCACCCATTCTGTGGTTAAGGTAGTGGTTAGACAACGTAAACTCTGTTCCAGGTATTGATTCACTTTTTCGGTTTGCCCGTCAGTTTGGGGGTGGAAAGCTGATGACAAAGCTAAGTCAATACCTAGGTGACTGCTCAATTGTTTCCAAAAATTTGACAGGAATTGTGGCCCTCTGTCAGAAATAATTTTTTGCGGAAGCCCATGTAATTTCACAATGTTAGCTATGAACACCTTACTGAACTCTACTGAAGATGGTAGTTTAGGTAGTGGAATAAAGTGCCTCCTTTTGGACAACAAATCCACTACTACTAAAATAGTAGTCATCCCTGATGATGTTGGTAAATCTGTTACAAAATCCAAACTAATTGTGTGCCAGGGTGTAGGTGGTATCTCTATTGGTTGCAACAAGCCAACCGGAAGTGAGTGTGAAGGTTTTTGTCGGGCACACACTGGGCAAGTTTGGACATACTGCTGGATATCTGCTTTCATACCTTTCCACCAAAAATGTCTTTGGCACAACTCCGTAGTCTTGTTGATTCCAGGATGAGCGGCCATAGCCAAATCATGGTTCCACTTAATCACTTGTTTTCTTAAATCCTCTTTTGGAAGGAACACCCTATTCTTAAAATAGAATATGCCATCCAATACTGAGGTCTGTTTTAGTGCAAGCCAATCTTTTGGATCCAAGTCTTTATGTTGATCCTTGAGTAAAGATAGAAAGTCTAACTGAGTGATTTCTGCACAAATTTTCTCTACAGGTATTATACTCTGATCCCCTTCTTTAGTCTTTTTGTCTTTTTCGCAAACTAAACGTGAGAGGGTATCAGACAACAATTGTTTTGCCCCTGGTCTGTAAGTGATTATAAAATCGAATTCGCTAAAGAACTGCAACCACCTCATCTGTCTTGGTGTGAATGCTTTCACAGTTGAGTAAAACTGTAAATTCTTGTGATCTGAGAATATGGTTATAGTGTGTTTAGCCCCCAGAAGGTGATGTCTCCATTCCTGAAAAACTGCCTTGATTGCCAAAAGTTCCCGTTCAGCAATCGTGTAATTTTGTTCTGCCGGCAACAGTTTCCTGGAATAAAAGGCTATAGGATGGTAACTTCCTGAATCAGCAACCTTCTGAAGTAAAACTCCCCCTATTGCGGTTTGAGAAGCGTCCGCTTCAACAAAGAAGGGCCTGTCCGGGTCTGGGTGTGTTAAGATTGGAGCAGACGTGAAGGCTTTTTTCAGAAGGTTAAAGGCTCGCTCGGCCTCTTCATTCCAAAGGAATTTCTTTCCTTTTTGTAGGAGACTGGTTATGGGTACCACGATTTCAGAAAACTTCGAGATAAATCTCCTGTAGAAATTTGCAAATCCCAGAATTCTTTGTACTTCCTTAATGGAAGTAGGGGTTGGCCAATCCAAAATTGCTTTTACTTTTTTAGGGTCCATGACTATACCTTCGGGGGACAACCAGTAACCCAGGAATTCCACTCTTGTTGTGTTAAAAACACATTTCTCAAGTTTTACAAACAGTGAGTTATCTCGTAGTTTCTGTAAAACTGATTTGACATGTGAAACATGCTCCTCTGGAGTCTTGGAAAAGATTAGAATATCATCGATATATACAATGACGCAAACATCCAATAGTTCGTGCAACACCTCATTTATGAAGTACTGGAAGGCTGCCGGAGCGTTGCAGAGACCAAAGGGCATCACTGTATATTCGAACAGGCCGAATTTGGTACGGAAGGCAGTCTTCCATTCGTCGCCTTCTTTGACTCTGATCAGGTGGTATGCCCCACGAAGATCTAGCTTGGTATAAATTGTTGACCCTTTGACCTGATTCAATAGTACTGGAATCAACGGAAGTGGATATCGATTTTTTACAGTGGCTTTATTGACTGCACGATAGTCGATGCAGGCCCTTAAATCACCAGTCTTTTTTGCAACGAAAAACAGAGGGGACGAGACTGGCGAGGTTGAGTGTCTAATAAAGCCTAATTCCAACAACTCGTCTAGGTAGGTACGTAGATATTGAT
This sequence comes from Lissotriton vulgaris, assembly GCF_964263255.1. Taxonomy (NCBI): domain Eukaryota; kingdom Metazoa; phylum Chordata; class Amphibia; order Caudata; family Salamandridae; genus Lissotriton; species Lissotriton vulgaris. Next base: position 1,985,361,954 of record NC_141693.1, read on the forward strand.
TCTCCGGTTCGGTGAGGGCATAGACTCGACTACAGGGTAGCACTGCCCCAGGGATCAAATCGATTCTACAGTCGTAAACCCTGTGAGGGGGTAACTTAGTTGCTTTTACAGGATCAAATACATCCGAAAAGTCTTGAAATTCGATTGGTAATTCCACCGAGTCAGATTGCGTAGCAGCACAGACAAGGGGTTGGTTGGGATCTCTATTCTCTTGGTAACAATGCGTTTTGCAATGTACAGAATCCAAAGTTACAGTACGCTTCACCCAATCAATTTTTGGATTGTGAAGCTCTAACCATGGGATGCCTAAGATAACTCCAAAAGCGGGAGTATCAATCAGGTCAAAAGTTGTTAATTCAGTGTGGCCATTATCCGATAGAAGAAGTAGAGGAGGGGTGTGAAATCTGATCAAACCAGACGAAAGGGCTGAACCATCCACTGCCCGTACGGGTTCAGGTTCCTTTTTTGGGATTTTGGTTAGATTTAACCTTTTAGCGAATTCTAAATCAAAAAAGTTTCCTGTGGCACCTGAATCGATTAAAACAGGAATACTATGCCTTTGTTGATTTGCCAGGACCAAAACCAACCTTATTGTGAAATGACGGGGTATATGATTGGCTATGCTAGTAACATACCTTGAGACCTCCATTGACTTATTTCCCGAGGGATCGGTCTCTTTTTCCCTCGAGAAACCTAGTTTTCCGACTCCAAATGAGGATCTTGAATTGTAGCCAGGAGTTTCTTTTTAACAGGCCTAATAGGACACTCCTTGGCGAAATTACCAGACTTTCCACAATAAAGACATAGATTGGCCTTCCTTCTCCTTTCCTTTTCCTCTTGCGACAAAGGTCCTTTAATTCCCCCTATCTGCATTGGCTCCACTTGAGTATTCTTATCCACCTCTGCGCTTTTCCTATCAGACTTGAAGTGCAAGGCCCTAAAATCTGACTTAGGTCTTTCTGTTCTCCTCTCTCCCAGTCTGTGGTCTAGCTTAACTACGAGATCTTGGAATTCTGTGAAGTCATCAGGGAGGTCTACAATATGAGCCAAGGAATCCTTCAATTCCTCCCTAAGACCTCGATAAAACAAGGATATCCTTTTATCTTAGGCCACTGGGTCTCGGCTAACAATCGGTTAAACGTGGTCACATAAGAAATCAGGTCTCGAGAGCCCTGACGAAGATTTAATAACTCATTATCAGATGCTTGCAAAAAGACGTGCTTGGCAAATAACCTAGACATGGCTGTCCTGAACTGTGTTAGATTGTGTAGTAATGGATCATTCTTGTCCACCAAGGGCATGGCCCAGTTGGCCGCTACACCTCCTAGATAAGAAATAATGAAAGCCACTTTTGAGGTGTCTGAAGTGAACACTTGAGGTTTACATAAAAAGTGTAACTGACACTGACTCATAAAGGTTGTGAAGTGAGTACTGTCACCAGAAAAGCGCTCGGGATTAGCTAGAGGAACAGGCTGTGGAGAGACTACTGTGATCTGAGCCGGTTGCCCTTGGCCTATTCCTGTACTGGGTGTTGGGTTCTGGAAAGGGACCCTGAATTTGGGAGGTGATAGAATTGGCTTTTTAGGTTCCTCTTTGTCTCTCCAAGAGGTAAAGCCTTCTCTGGTGTGATCTAATTCCTGTCTAAGAGATTGATTTTCTAATCGTAAGTCCTGTATTTCGTCATTCATTTTTCTTACTAGATCTACCAGCTGTGTAACATCCATGTTTTCCATGGGAGTAGTCAATCACAAGAGGGAATATGGACAGTTGTGGCTTCGCTTTCTGTCAGAGACGCCACCTCAGGAGTCCAGGTTCTCTTCCGTCTTGTGGTTGACTAGCCCCAATACCTCCAGAAGTCAGCAAACGTGACAAGGATTAAGAAAACTCTTGGCACAACCTGCTGACCCCCAGAGGGACAGGGAAGTGGGGGACGGAAAGGGGTAGTGGATTGGGGTGAGGAAAGTGAGAGAGAGAAACAAACAACACTGGATCTCTTCCGGGAGATGGGTGTCTCTCTCTATTTTGAAGCACTCTGGACTTCCTTTCGTAGTCTTGATTCTTAGACTGTGCTGCGTTAAAGTTTACACCAATCACTATTGATTCTTATAAATAGACAGGTTCTTTCAACATACTCTATCTAAAAGGATCTTGGTACATACCAACTTCTAGAAAGCCCAATCCCGTGCTTCTTATGCTAGCACATGAACATCATTGTGAATTCTCCGAACTGCTTAGTTCTCAAAAATACCTTCAAAACATAATACACTGAGTAAGCAATTGCTTAGTTTTTCTGTTTATCCACAATTCAATGAACAATTCTATGAACTGATTAGTAAAACTGCGAACTGCACTCTGCATGCAAACTTGTCTTACCTCACACTGTTTTGTGTGCTTCAATAATTGGGGGTTCTGTGAAAAGAAGAAATAAAAAAAAGAACAAACACTGTTTGCCCCCTAACAACTACTAAGATGAACCATCCCTTGGTTACAATCTCTTGTTTTGCTCTTATGCAGTTTAAGTCACTGCATTACCATTAAATGCACATACAAGTACTTCAAACAATCAGTTACAGTGTTTCAACAATCAGCTGCAATGTCCATCAAGAGAAAATCTTTTATCCATCAAGATTCGCTTTTTCATTGGTTTTACCAAGGTTTGTTTTTTAACCCAATAGCCAAGGTTCGATTGTCACATCTTAAAAATCGGAATAGTCTTACTTTCATCCGTGTGCACAGGAAGTCTGTGTCCAGAGACCGGAAGAGAAGAAGCCGGTCCTCCTGAATTGAACTCCGACTTGGAAACGCTCGAAAAAAACGGAAATGACAGGAACGCTGATACAATGCTGGACGGAGCTTGGGGATACCGCCAGACCGCTCCGAAGATCGGGAAACTCCTTCGGGCTTGCTCCTGATGTGAAGAGGAGCAGGCGAGTCAGGCAAGTCGCGCTGGAAGCGGGCGGGGCCGGGTGCTGGGAGACGGGTCCTGGAGGCTCCTAAGCGGCGCTGAAGCTGCGAAGCGAAGCGTCTGTTAAGGAACCGGCAAGCCCTTTTAAAGGCTTTTCTCACGTGTGGGGAAATATCGGTTGAGCACACCTGCTCAACGTGCGCTTATGAATATGCATGAGCACCCTTCAATCTGTAGGGAAAAAACGTTGTACCTGCACAATACTAACAAGCATTGCTACCTGCAAATACAGTTCTACACAAAACATGATTCTTTCCTGCTTTTGCATGTTTTCTTCTGGTCCATAATCCCTGCTTACGTTTTCCTGACAGAGTTGCAGAGTGTGAACCCGTGATTAGAGTGGGCACCGAAGCGGGAATTATCGAGTCCGTGGACAATTGGGCTCAAGACCCTGCCGCGTCGGGAATTGAACCCTGGTCCCGGGTCTGACCTCTGCTTCAGGGTATGCCTCCTCTAACCAGTGAGCCACACTTCTCCACTCCACTGTTCCCCCACCATTGTGAATTCAGCCAAATCGCTGGGAATTACCTTGGACTATAACCTAAATATGCGAGACCACATCAACACAATGGCGAAATTGGCCAGATTCCACCTGAGCTACCTATGGAAATTGAATCCCTTTGTAGACGCTCCGGACCTAAAACTCACAGTCCAATCATTAGTCATCTCTCGACTGGAATATGGTTGCTCCACCTTCTCTGGCTTACCTAAGATCTCGCTGGCACCCTTAAAAACCTGCCTCAAAGCAGCCGCCAGACTACTTAAAGGCTCAAAAAAATTCGATCACATCACTCCTCACTTGAAAGCGCTAAACTGGCTCCCCTTCGAGGCTAGGATTCACCTCAAGCTGGCATGCATCACGCACAAAGCCCTACACTCGAACTCCCCTGCGTATCTTGCACAGAAGCTTGTGTTATCCGGAGGAAACAGAAACTCAAGATCGACCAAGGCCCTCCTACTCCGGCCTGCACGCTTTAGGAAAATAAAAACCTACCATCGGGCTTTCACCGGGACTGCACCAAGAATATGGAACTCCCTCCCTCCCGACATCAGAAGAATCCCCTCCTTTGCACGCTTTAAACAAGCATTGGAAATGCAATAGGTCTCGCAATAGAAAAGTTGGAGCTATTGGTTTTGTAATTGACAAATTTCTTTTAATGTGTGGGTCTTGAAACTTGCAAAAGTAATAGGTTTGTCATTTACAATTGCAATACTTTATACTTTTCAAATGTGACACCTATAGCATTTGTAATGTCAACGATACATACAATCCAGACCCTACTGCCTTTGAAAGCGCTCGTCATTTGCCGAAAGGTACAATGGCAGGCAAAATGGGTGTCTGTAAAGGTGGAGCTGCCAAGGAACTGAGTTAAGGAGCCGCCGTGCTAAGAGAGAAGAGCTGTGTGACAACAGTCAAAGCAGCAGGGGACGAGCTTCATTTTTGCCACCCACTAAAAACAAGCTTTCGGCATTGTGGGGGGCTAATTGGGGAGAGTGGGGAAAGGGCCTGAGGTTTCAGTGGGGCGGAGTTGGGCTCGTAGTTTGGATGGGTGAGGGAGGTGGGGGGTCGCATGGCTCAGGAGGAGGCGAAAAGGGAGGGGTGGAGGAGTGCAGGGGAAACGGACGTGAGGGGGTGACCAGGAGCTGTCTAGTCACTAAATCTACCACATAGAGGTACGCATCTGGTCAAACATTACACCTTTCTGGGATATGTCCCCCACAGAGGCAGAGAGAGTACAGTTCCGAGAAACAACTAAAACTCAAGCCTAAACATTGCATGGGATGGCTTAAATGGGATGGCTTGACCTACAGACCCAGTGCTGAGATGCAGAAGGATGCAGCGCTTTACTAATTCACAAAATAAATGAATCGGGGGAAACGACACAAAGTAGTCCATCATTTGCTTAACCTGTATTTATTAAGAGCGAAATCTCAGGTACAAGCACATGTAAACGGAGGACGTTTTCTCCTAGTGTAGAGTCCAGCCACCCCCTAAACTGGGTGCACCTCCTTCAAAGCGCACTTACGCTATGATTTAGGAGCGTACCATCCGGGCTCTGGGAGGGGCGAGTGGCAGCTGTGACTTAAATGTGTGCAACGGATGTGCACGCGGACCGTGGTGCGTCAGCACGGCCGATGGGCGGGGGCACCAACATCTCCCAGGTGTGTCAGTGGCAATGGCCAGCACCCAAAGGGGCGGCGCCGCTATCCTAATACTCCTGGACCTATCCGCGGCCTTCGACACGGTCGATCATTCTATTCTGATCGACCGTGTCGCCACCCTCGGCATTCAGGGCAGGGCCAGAACAACGCTAGCATCCTTTCTGGCCAACAGGATACAGTCCGTAAAGATGGGAAATTTCAGCTCCCCTGATTTCTCTCTCCCGTGCGGTGTTCCCCAGGGCTCCTCGCTAAGTCCGACACTTTTCAACATCTACGTGTCGGACTTGGCGAGGGTAATTAAGTCATTTGGCATAGGGCTAACATCGTACGCCGATGACACACAATTGGTCCTGGAAATACACAAAAACGGAGAAGCTGTGGCAGCGAATTTTCAGGCAGGCATGAAGGCCATCAGCACCTGGATGAACCAGAATTGCTTAAAGCTAAATTCCGACAAGACGGAGGTACTGGTTTTTGGCGAACTAACTCCGTCTTGGTCTCCAGTCTGGTGGCCTTCGGAACTGGGTATACCTCCATTGCCAGTAGCCAAGGTGAAAAACTTGGGCGTGCTTTTTGACAGCAAGCTCACATTCCTTAGTCACGCCAATGCCGTGGTTTCGGCCTCTTTTTACACTTTGAGAATGGTGAAGAAACTGCTCCCTTTTCTTCCTCCTACTGCTGGCAAAACCTTAATGTCCTCCTTGGTACTATCCAAGGTGGACTACTGCAATGGCCTTCTGCTCAATGCACAGGAACAAGTGGTGAGCAAGCTACAGCTTGTCCAAAATGCCGCTGCAAGGATCCTCATGGGGATTCCAAAATATGCCTCTATCTCTCCCACAATTCGAGAGCTTCACTGGCTACCTATAAGAAGCAGGATAAAGTTTAAGGCCATGTGTATCACTTACAAGGCGCTGAAAAACAATGGGCCTGACTTCTTTAAAAACGCTTTTAAAATCTACAAACCTAGCCGAACACTGCGGTCATCTACGGCCCAACAGCTCCAAATCCCCCCAACAAAAAAGGTGACATGGGGAGACAGACGTTTTGTAGTGGCTGCATCCAAATTATGGAACCAGGTTCCCTCTCAGATTAAGGAACACACTTCGTTGTTTTCCTTTCGAAAACATCTTAAAACCTGGCTCTTTAACCAGTAACATCTTATAACCCTCGCAATCTGCAATATGCAAATATTAGCGCCGAGACGCCGTAAGGCATTTGTGCGCTTTAGAAATTTTAAAAATAAATAAATAAATAAATAAAAAAAAATTTTTAAACGATGATGCATGCTCAAACTAACCCCGTGGCCCGCGATACCTGTCAGGCAATGAACCACACCACGTGCGAAAGGATACCAAATTAACATTTATAGTGCACAACCACAGAGTAGATGCATCTCGGAGCTTGAATATTACCTCATGTCAGGGCCACCCTCCGAGCCATGATTCTTGAAACCCTGTTATGCCCCCACTCTTTGCCTGGCATCTGGCTGGTCAGATCATGGCTCGCTCCTGCCTGAATTGGCACCGCGCCTAGAGGCTAACACGTACCAAAAGTGCCTGAGGCACATTACATAAACACACACAGACAAAAATTGGTGATTCTATTTTCACCTGATTGAAACTCAACTCCGCCCTTTGATCTGAGAACGATAAAAGGATGAGCCTTTCCGATCCATGCGCGAAATATTTAAGCTCCATACAACATTTATCACTAACTCAATGAAGTGGGTCACCAGCCTCTTTTCAGAAGAACACTTGTAAATCACTCTACACAATTAAAATGTTATCATTTTTACTGGTTCTTTATGATATTGCGTTTTTTTAATCTCATATGTAAATATGTAATACTTTTTATTAGCCAATCTCATAAAGCATTCATTCATGACTGGATTGCCTTTTAGCATGGACAATCTGCATTCTGAGAAACATTAAACGCATAGTTACTTCTGTCAGGATTTTAACAGACCGCACAGTTCTTTGCTACAGGTGCATTAACCCGCTGTAACTGTGCAAACAAGCCCGAATAAGACCGGTTCAAACACAAGTGTGAAGCCCTGCCATTTCAGGGCACAATAGTTGAGAGAGTTAAATGTATAATAAAAACACAAACACACCCCTTCTATTTTAGACAGTGGTTCCTCCCAGCCGAAGCTCACCTTCTCCTGGCATCCTGCTTATTAGCACACAAAGCGACTGGAGAGTCTATCACTCCGCTCAGCTGGCCATGAATGACCCCGTTTCAGATGTAAGTGGCCGGGAGTAGGAAATCCTGTTATATCCTGCCAGCCAATTAAACCACTCAAAGACTGCAGCTTTAATCTCCTAACAAGGGCCGGCTGTGTGTGTGGGAACACAGAGCGGCCGCTCCAGCGAGATCCATATTTAAGGGGACAAGAGGGAAGGGAGGCCTAAAAGTACGAAGTGGCGTGTAAAGATTATTTTGCTTAAAGAGATTATATTATATATATTTATATATATATATATATATATATATATATATATATATATATATACACACACACACCACACACATATATATATATACACACACACACACACATATATATATATATATATACACACACACATATATGTGTGTATATATACTTACACACATATATATGTGTGTATATATACATATATATATATATATATATATATATATATATATATATATATATATATATATATATATATATACAGGATGTTATTCGCCATCTTGACCACAAATTACATTATTCTCGGCCCCTTAGAGGAGTCTGCGCGGGGTGGTGGGATCTGACCAGTGAGGTTGGTACAGTTAGGAGACATATTACAAATTAAAGTATCCGGTTTCAAAAAGAGTTTTCTTTCCGCTTGGTGAGTTTACATACTAGCTTGTGTACTCGAAACGAGCGTGGTCTTCCGGTCGAGTTTGTGCTATATAAAACTGGAGGGGTGGGGGGCGCGGGAGTCGCAGAATACACATGACAATCCCTGGAGCACATGAGCCACTATGTATGCGACATCTGTTTGGAGTGTTTGTGTTCCATCTGTGATGACTGCGCGGTACCTGTCACGTGTCTGAGGAGTATGCACACATACTGCCCATGCCAAACTCCCCAATAAAGCCAGAAGTTCTCGAACGTAAGAGGACCTTACCTTAAATTCTTATAGAAGCACAATATATGATTGCCTCTGTCTCTAACCAATTTCAATATCTGAATGCAGAGAAGGTAAAATAATAATGCTGGTTTAAAAGTACGGTCTAGGAGGCTGACCTTCTAAGTAAATCTTGCGATTGGTTAGAAAAAACACATAACCCGCTCGATAAAGCCGGATCACCAATCCTCAACGCAGTTGCTCCTGCCCCTGATAGACTGCTCGTTTGCTCCGGAAAACAGACAACACACAAATGCGCGTAGGCTGGCGTTTTCGGCTTTTTGTTGTGGCTTTGCACATTGTGTGATCTGAGGATTGGAAGAGCAGTCTAGAGCCGTATGTGCTGAAAAAAAATGTTCTTGGGAAAGCCGGTGGGCATGTGTTTTCACAGCCGGCAGCAGTAATGTTAGCAGAAGAGCGTGGACTAGATTTACAGCAGAGACAGCGGGAGGGTTGCGTGAGGTGCCAGTGTTGTGTAATCCGTTTCTCTGCACTTTAGGATAGATAGTGGGAGAGAGAGTTATGCGTGCAGTTTATCTCTTTACTTGGACAGAATTGCTTTGTAATAAGTGTCTCAGAGTGTCACACATAAGGAAGTTTATATCACTTATACACACACTAGAAATATAAATCTCACACAAGACCATTCTAACAATTAGAACAATGTAAACAAGTTAAATAAGGTGACACGGCCTGGCGGCCGTGAAACTGAAAGCACGTCCGGCCGGCCGTGAAAGCCTTTGATGCAGCAGGGGGTGGAGCGGGAAGAGCTGCTGGCGACACAAGTTAAATAAGGAGACACGGCCTGGCGGCCGTGAAACTGAAAGAATGGCCGGCCGGCCGTGAAAGCCTTTGATGCAGCAGGGGGTGGAGCGGGAAGAGCTGCTGGCGGCACCAAGCTGGGCAACAGACGGCTGGCGATTTCATGCTGTGCACGCGCATTTTAACTCATTGCGCTTGCGCATTGAGCTAAAAGCGCACATGCACTGCATCAAATCGCCAGTAAATCGCCAGTCTAGTTCAACTCTTGTTTAAGCCCCTATAGTCTCGCTCCGCTCAATGCGCATGCACATTGACAGGCGAGACCTAAAATGAGGCTAAGGCCTTTCTCATGAGTAAATTCCGAGGATAAACTTGTTCCCACAGCCACCTGAGAGACTATTGCCCATTCCTGCGTTCTTGTACATTACTCTCTTGTTTATTGTAATACTTTTGTCCTGCTGTTTAGATTATCCTATCCCTCAATGTACAGTACCTGTATGCTACCCCGTCCCACCCACGACCCCCTGATTCTGTAAGCTCTCCTATGTACTAATTATTCCTATTTTTGTTTGTTATGTCCTGCCGTAACCTTGTATTGCTCTGATACCCTCACGGGTCATGTTCGCGCTCTATAAAACCTTAAAATAAATAAATTAAAAATAATAATAAACTTGTACTGACCTGTGCCAATGGCAGATGTTGTAGGGATCTGTGATTACTCTTTCACCTAAGGGGGATGATAATGCCTGTAGTGATCCTTGTGGGTGGCAGATAATTTAAGGGACTGTGATGGCTCCTTCACTTACATCCGTTGATAACAAGGGCACTAACCTGTGTGAGTGGCAGATGTTGTTAGGGACTATGACAACTCCTGCACTTACAAGTTATGATAAATTGTGAGGGTCAAGCTAAGAGAAGAAGTGAGCCCTGTTTACTTTGTGAATCATTTCCTAAAAGATGGACGCAGAATATCTTTCCCTCTGAATTGCCTGAATGGTTTGTCTCATGTCACGAGAATTTGAGGTTTGCCACCCTGATTGTCTCCTTAGAAAGGAGATCTTTGGGACACCCACAGTATAAACCCAGTTACTTGTGCGATGCAGTTCTGCTGCAGAAGGTGTACCCAAGGTAAGATATGACCTTCAAATTGTTGCTGGTTAACAACAAACTTGCACAGTTGTAGCTAATTACTTAATTACTTGACCAATACCCCTCCCAATACCATCAACTAGGTCTGTCCCAGGATTTTCTTTTAATCTGACTACAGGTGTAACCCATCTCCTTGCAGTCAACTTGAGGCCTCGGTGCCAGGTGTTTCTTGGACTGTAGATGATTGGCGACTTTTAAAGGTGTCCCCAACAGGCAAAGCTACAAATCTGTCCCTGCCACTGAATTTGCTCACACAGAAGTACCACCTCAATGTGTCCACGTGATGACAGTTTACTCCATTCATGGTTATCTGATTGCACTTAGATGAACAAACCCCCTTATGACCAGGACTTAAGAGTTTCTTAAATCTTCCTATTGCTCTAGGAATGCAACAGAATTGTGGTAGGGAACATCAAAACCAGAATATCGACAGGTCACAACATAGGGACCAGATTCTTGAGAAACAAATTATTGAAGCTGCAAGCGCACGGATGGAGATAAGGATTTACCATCCTTAACTCCACACCTACATACCATGAAGATACATGTATATCATCAAGGTACTTAGATGTGGAGTTAGGTATAAAATAGCTGTATAAATGTACCTTTCAACATTTTGTCCCTCGATTTTTTTGTTACTATATTTTGAACGGTCAATATTCTTACTTCGATATTACCAACCCATACCATGCAACTGAAGCACGTCAAAGTTAGTAATTGTTCTTTATAAAGTGTTCCCCTGAAATCCTGAATAGCAGGTTTCCTATGTAAAGCTGCGGCTGTCACCAGAAAGCTTCTGGTCCCATCGTTGCCTACGGTGCAGAATTTTGGCTACGTTTCAGTCCCAAGTGTTTTCAAATGCTGCCTTGTGAAAGCGTGTCGTGCAAGCTGTCATGATTTTAATAAAAGTAATTGAGCTACAGGTTTTACATTGTCTGTGTTAAACAAATCACCAAAGAAATGCCCTGTGGCTAATGCAGTTGTTTATCAAACCAATATACCAATAAATCATTTAAATTACAAGAAACATACTTTTGATATATTTTTGAACTATATAGATCTTTTTAACTTCAACCTGGTACTGCATTGTTCGCCGTGTTTGCTTGTGGTTTAGTAGGCTAACTCATGAGATCGATTGGTGGATTAGTGCCCCTGCTCTGCCAACTTGCATGAACTCTGCAGGTTACACTTTCTAGCTACCTGGGATGGTGAGATGGTCAGTACCTACCAAGAGTCTCCTATATAGGTTCGGAGATTCATCAGGGCTATATGTTGTATGTGATCTTTGTCTCCCTGTGGCTCACATGATGTCACTGTGAGAATACCTGGTGACATCATAGAATGTTGGGGGCTTTGCCTGTAGTTTACTGGCAGTTGGTGCAGGCAGGCTGAGTGACAGGGAGGTCACTCCTGGTGGGGTCATTTATTACCATCTTAACATCTGGACTTGTCACCTATCTTGAATAAAGCAACTTGAATATATTCCTGACTCATGGTCTTCCTTTATGTACAACATTTTGGCGAGTATTTGGGTGAGGGAAATCCTGTAATGTGCACAAGTGAGTGTGTCCCAGTTCATTAATGTTTATTTAAGAATTTGGGTTAGGTAAATCCTGTAATGTGCACTTATGTGTGTCCCAGTTCCTTTGCAATATTAAAGTATTTGGATGAGGTAAATCCTGTAATGTGCACTTAGGTGTGTCCCAGTTCATTTGCATTATTAAAGTATTTGGGTGAGGGTAATCCTGTAATGTGCACTAGTGAGTATGTCCCAGTTCATTTTAAGTATTAGGGTGAGTGTATCCCTAGAAGGGTTAGTGTATCCCTTGGTATTCCATTCTTGTGGGGTGAGCGTATAAGTTCTTCAGTGAGCGTATAATTTCTTTGCGCATGTTTCTTCCTTCTTGTTATGATTCTATCTGTTTGTAGTTCTTCAGTGCTGGTTCGCTGTCAACTCTGCGGCTCCTGTTGTCTTTGTCGTTAATTGGATCTATGCTGCATAAGGGGGATCTATGCTGCATAAGGGAGCCTGAGACGTCAGGTTTACTTATGCTACACATGCTTTACGCTTATTTATTATTATATATATTTTTTTGCCTCCCTTTATGAGGAATGGGGATGGTGTACGTGTCATTGATTTGCATATGTTCAAATGCTTTGAGTGTGTATGTTATTACTTTCTTTCATCATATGAAAGTTATGTTTTGACTGTGCATGCTCTACTTTGACGTTGATTTCTGTTTGTTGATGTTGGTGTTGCTTTCTCTCATTTATCTTTTGTTACTTCCCTAAAGAAAGGAGATATGTTGTATGTGATCTTTGTCTCCCTGTGGCTCACATGATGTCACTGTGAGAATACCTGGTGACATCATAGAATGTTGGGGGCTTTGCCTGTAGTTTACTGGCAGTTGGTGCAGGCAGGCTGAGTGACAGGGAGGTCACTCCTGGTGGGGTCCTTTATTACCATCTTAACATCTGGACTTGTAACCTATCTTGAATAACTCATGGACTTCCTTTATGTACAACACTTAGGATCCCTAAAGACCTAGACTAACAAATAGTCAATATTAAAAAGTTAAAACCATGCACTAGAATGACCAGAGTGAATCCTACCTGGTCTTAGTGCTAGTAAACCCTCACTAAAGGGATACCAGCCATCCAGTCTGGGGAGGGGCGATGTCTTCTGTAGTCACACAGTCATCAAGAGGTACACCGCGCAGAAGCAACTATCATCTGTCCTCAACCAGCTGCAAGGACTTAGAATAGGGCGAAACATGTTGACGATAAGACGATGGTCTGAGCCATTCTGCTCTCATTCTATTGTAGTTGGTTTTAGATGCATCAGAGGTCACCATTAATAAAGGTGAAAACCCGGTTGCTTCTAGGTACTTTCAACTTTATCTGGATCACAGTGTTTTCTCCAGGAAATAATCTTATTTAAGAATTCCCTCCATCTGGTTTACTAGGAGGAAAAGTCCACCCTGGTGGTATTGCCCAACAAGGGTGGGGAGAGGTTGTTTATAATGAAGCATGTTACATTATGTGAGTGAGGCTTACTCTTCCATCAAGATTGGTGTTTCTTCTCCTCTTGGGCTTACCCCTATCCACGCCAGAACCTTGGTAATTTATGTATCAGTGATTCGTACAATAACACTGATAAAATTGCGTTGCGGAAGCCACCGTACCTTTATGTGTTTTGCGATCAGCTCTTCGCCTCATTGATGCATAACCAACAGATTTAGTTCTTCTGAGCCTGTTTGTAATTGAATCATTCAGCACGAGTATCAACTGCCCTCTCCTCATACCCCTCTCGGCCAGAAGACACCCACTCTCAGACCTGCAAGTCTTTTGTTTCCCTGTGGATCGATTCCAAGTTTGTAAACCTATTTAATGATCGAAATGCAGCGTACGCCTATCTCCGGGGCCGTGGAGTGTCACCCCTTCCTTACATCTGTGGGTGCAAATGAAACCAAAGGTAGCTCAAAGCCCTCTGTGTCTCCTGTCCTCAAATACCTCTGTGACCTGCACCTTACTGTGTCCATGTGCTCCAGTACCTCCCCTGTGCCCATGCACTCTCAAAAAGGAACTCCAGAACCCCCTTACCTATGGCATCTGTGAACTACATTTCCCCCTGTGGACCAGACTACCTACCTTCAGGCAGGTTGAAGAGGGTGGGGCTGCCTCCTCATGATGGACCATGAGTTTCTTGACCCCTAGCCAATTTGGGAAGAGAGAGGCTGAGGGATCACTGTGCTGGAATCGGAGCCATGAACTCCAGTACCGCTTACATGTCCAAGCGCTCCAATATCTCTCCCCTATCCATGCGCTCCAGTACCTCTCCTGTGTCCATGCACTTTAGTACTTCTCCTGTGCCCATGTGATGCAGTTCCTCTCCCGTATTCATGCGCTCCAGGACCTCTCCTGTGTCCATGCACTCTAGGACTTTTCCTGTGTCCATGTGCTGCAGTACCTCTCCCGGAGTCATGCGCTCCATACCTCTCCTGTGTCCATGTGCTGCAGTACCCCTCCCGTATTCATGCGTTCCATTATCTCTCCTGTATCCATGCAATCCAGTATTTCCCCTGTGTCCATGCACTCTAGTACTTCTCTCGTGTCCATGTGCTGCAGTATCTCTCCTGTATCCATGCGCTCCAGTATCTCTACTGTATCCATGCGCTCCAGTACGTCTCTTGTGTCCATGCACTCTGGTTCTTCACCCGTGTTCAGGTGCTGCAGCACCTCTCCCGGAGTCATGCGCACCAGTAACTCTCCTGTGTTCATGCACTCTAGTACTTCTCCCGTGTCCATGTGCTGCAGTACCTCTCCCGTATTCATGCGCTCGAGTACTTCTCCTGTGTCCATGAACTCTAGTACTTCTCCCGTGTCCATGTGCTGCAGTACCTCTCCCGTATTCATGCTCTCCAGTACCTCTCCGGTGTCCATGCACTCGAGTACTTCTCCTGTGTCCATGTGCTGCATTTCCTCTCCAGTAGTCATGTGCTCCAGTACCTCTCATGTGTCCATGCACTCTAGTACTTCTCCCGTGTCCATGTGCTGTAGTACCTCTCCTGAATTCATGAGTCCCAGTACATCTCCTGCGTCCAGGCACTCTAGTACTTCTCCCGTGTGCATGTGCTGCAGTACCTCTCCCGTATTCATTCGCTTCAGTACCTCTCCTGTGTCGATGCACTCTAGTACTTCGCCCTTGTCCATGTGCTGCAGTACCTCTCCATTATTCATGCGCTCCAGTATCTCTACTGTATCCATGCGCTCCAGTACGTCTTATGTGTCCATGCACTCTAGTTCTTCACCTGTGTTCGTGTGCTGCAGCACCTCTCCCGGAGTCATGCGCTCCAGTAACTCTCCTGTGTTCATGCACTTTAGTACTTCTCCCGTGTCCCTGTGCTGCAGTACCTCTCCCGTATTCATGCGCTCGAGTACCTCTCCTGTGTCCATGAACTCTAGTACTTCTCCCGTGTCCATGTGCTGCAGTACCTCTCCCGTATTCATGCGCTCCAGTACCTCTCCTGTGTCCATGCACTCGAGTACTTCTCCTGTGTCCATGTGCTGCATTTCCTCTCCAGTAGTCATGTGCTCCAGGACCTCTCATGTGTCCATGCACTCTAGTACTTCTCCCGTGTCCATGTGCTGTAGTACCTCTCCTGAATTCATGAGTCCCAGTACATCTCCTGCGTCCAGGCACTCTAGTACTTCTCCCGTGTGCATGTGCTGCAGTACCTCTCCCGTATTCATTCGCTTCAGTACCTCTCCTGTGTCGATGCACTCTAGTACTTCGCCCGTGTCCATGTGCTGCAGTACCTCTCCATTATTCATGCGCTCCAGTATCTCTACTGTATCCATGCGCTCCAGTACGTCTTATGTGTCCATGCACTCTAGTTCTTCACCTGTGTTCGTGTGCTGCAGTACCTCTCCCGTATTCATGCGCTCCAGTATCTCTCCTGTGTCCATGCACTCTAGTACTTTTCCCATGTCCATGTGCTGCAGTACCTCTCCCATATTCATGCGCTCCAGTACCTCTCTTGTGTCCATGAACTCTACTACTTCTCCTGTGTCCATGTGCTGCAGTACCTCTCCCGTATATATGCACTCCAGAACCTCTCCTGTGTCCATGCACTCTGGTACTTCTCCCGTGTCCATGTGCTACAGTACCTCCCCCGTATTCATGCGCTCCAGTACCTCTCCTGTGTCCATGCACTCTAGTATTTCTCCCATTTTATGCACTCCAGTACCTCTTCCATGTGTATACACTCCAGAACCTTCTGCTGTGTCTATGCACCCCAGTACCTCTGCCGTGTCTGTGGACCCCAGTACCTCTGCTGTGTCTATACACCCCAGTACCCCTGCTGTGTCTATGCACCCCAGTACCTCTGCTGTGTCTATGCACCTCAGTACCTCTGCTGTGTCTATTCACCCCAGTACCTCTGCTGTGCCTATGCACCCAGGTACATCTGCTGTGTCTATGCACCCCAGTACCTCTGCTGTGTCTATGAAATGAAATGTGAAAGTTAATTTTATAGAGCGCAAACTGCCATTCCTAACGGAGTCTCATGGCGCTATAAACAACAACAGATCAGAAGTGTAACATAAACCTAAATTAGCTTTAGGCAGCAAGCATCTGAGAATCCAAATATCCACGTATTTAACAGTTTTCTAAACTGCCCCTCCTGTTCAATAGCTCTGAGCTCCTTAGGCATACTGTTCCAGGCTTTTGCTCCCAAGACAGTGGCTGATCTTCCGCCTCTAGTGGCTAATTTAAATGCTGGAACCCTGAGCAAATTTGCAGTGGTAGACCTTAGTGTTCTTACAGTGGTATGAGGCCTAAATCTTGCTGAAAGATATCCTGGACCCAGATGACGATAGGCTCTAAAAGTTGTCAATAAGAGTTTGAACAAAACTCTTTTATGAACCGGGAGCCAGTGAAGGGCCATCAATGCATGTCCTCCGTGGTAGTCCTAAAACCAGTCTGGCCGCTGCGTGCTGGACCACCTGTAGTCTCCTCAGGATAGTTTTGTACATTTCTGCAAGGAGACTATTGCAGTAGTCCAACGTCGATAATATAAGGGCCACTGCTACTGTCTTCTTGGCTGCCAAGGGGATCAAATTAAAAAACGTTCTCAATGTTTTTATAAGCCCAAAACAGGCCCCGGTCAATTTCAAAACATGGGGGTTGAATGACAGGGCAGAGTCAAACCACACGCCTAATTCTTAGCCACTTCCACCGTTGATGGCGGTGCTGTGGTGTTGTCTGGCCACCAATCCTTTGGATGAAAAGGGTTATCTTTACCAATTGGTTAAGATTTCTGTCTTGTTGGTATTGCAACAAAGGTGATTTTCCCTCATCCATTGCAATGCCGCTGTAAGGCAGATTTTAAAGTTTCCCTCTGCATTGGTAGTAGTCTTATCCAAGGAGAGGATCAATTGGGTATCGTCGGCGTACGACGTAATTACGAACCCATAGTTAGAGATCAATGAGACAAGTAGGGCCATATATATGCTGAACAGCAGAGGATTTAAAGAAGCCCCCTGCAGCACCCCTGTGGTGATGACTTGTACTGATGTCAGAAACGGTCCCAGCGAGATCGATTTTGTCCTATTTGCCAAAAAGGATTTAATCGATGTCAGTGCATGATCTGATATACCACACGATCTCAATCTGGTTAGCAGGATTTTGTGTGAGATGGAATCAAACACTGCTGACAAGTCTAAACGAATCAAGACTGCCCTCTTGCCCTCATCCAGAATAAATTTAATAGTGTCTGATACTTCGAGTAGCACCGACTCAGTTGTATATTTTGGTCGGAAACCGGATTGACGGGGAGGAAGACCCTGTATTGACTTTAGGTAATTAGAGAGCTCCTTAAACATGATTTTCTCTGTGATTTTACCCAAGATGGCTAACAGAGATATGGGCCTATAGTTTGCAAGATTTGAGAAGTCGATGTTCGGCTTCCTCTTGAAGGGTTTTACTATGGCAAATTTCCATTCATCTGGCACCGTCCCTGTAGCTAGTGAGGAGTTCACAATATCATTGATCATTAGATTAACAATGTCGATTATATGAAGTAAAAGCATAGGAGGACAAGCATCCAGAGGAGATCCTCACTAAGTGCATCCCCAAGTGAGTCAAGGAAAGCCTTACTGTTTCCTGGTGCACTCCAGTACGTCTCCAGTCCCATGCCCACGTGCTCCAGTAACAATGCCATGCCTGTGCACTCCAATACCTCTCATCTGACCATTTACTCCATGGGCTCCAGTGCCTCTTTTGTGTCCATGCATTCCAGTACCTCTCCTGTGTCACTGTGCTTCAGTACCTGTGCCATGTGTATGCACTCCAGTACTTCTGCTGTGTCTATGCACCCCAGTACCTCTGCAGTGTCTATGCACTCCAGTACCTCTCCAGTGTACATGCACTCCAGTACCTCTCCAGTGTGCATGCACTCCAGTACCTCTCCAGTGTACATGCGCTCCAGTACCTCTGCCATGTGTATGCACTCCAGAACCTCTCCTGTGTCCATGCACTCCAGTACTTCTGCTGTGTCTATGCACCCCAGTACCTCTGCCGTGTCTAAGCACTCCAGTACCTCTCCAGTGTACAGCCACTCCAGTACCTCTCCAGTGTACATGCACTCCAGTACCTCTCCAGTGTACATGCACTCCAGTACCTCTGCCATGTGTATGCACTCCAGTACTTCTGCTCTGTCTATGCACAACAGTACCTCTGCCGTGTCTTAGCACTCCAGTACCTCTCCAGTGTACATGCACTCCAGTACCTCTCCAGTGTACATGCACTCCAGTACCTCTCCAGTGTGCATGCACTCCAGTACCTCTCCAGTGTACATGCGCTCCAGTACCTCTGCCATGTGTATGCACTCCAGAACCTCTCCTGTGTCCATGCACTCCAGTACTTCTGCTGTGTCTATGCACCCCAGTACCTCTCCAGTGTACATGCACTCCAGTACATCTGCCATGTGTATGCACTCCAGTACTTCTGCTGTGTCTATGCACAACAGTACCTCTGCCGTGTCTAAGCACTCCAGTACCTCTCCAGTGTACATGCACTCCAGTACCTCTCCAGTGTACATGCACTCCAGTACCTCTCCAGTGTACATGCACTCCAGTATTTCTGCCATATGTATGCACTCCAGTACTTCTGCTGTGTCTATGCACAACAGTACCTCTGCCGTGTCTAAGCACTCCAGTACCTCTCCAGTGTGCATGCACTCCAGTACTTCTACTGTGTCTATGCACTCCAGTACCTCTACAGTATACATGCTCTCCAGTACCTCTACCGTATTCATGAGCTCCAGTACCTCTGCCATGTGTATGTACTCCAGTACTTCTACTGTGCCTATGCACTCCAGTACCTATCCCATGTCCATGTACTGCAGTAACTCTGCCGTCCCTGTGCACTCCAATACCTCTTGTCTGACCATTTACTCCATAGGCTCCAGTACCTCTCCTGTGTCCAAGTGCTCCAGGGCCTCTCTCGCACCCATGTGCTCCAGGACCTCTGCCGTGACCATGTACTCCAGTACCTTCCCCGTGCCCTCCAGTACCTCTGACGTGTCCATCAGTGGAGTCTGAGGCACACCTGTCTGGAGGAAAGCGTGTTTCTTCATTTCTTCCAGGACAGGCCCCTGACTTCATGGAGAACCCAGAAGCTAAAAGATCCCACTGGAGCTATCAATGTATAGAGGAATACTGATTGCTTGCTCTGAATGGGACTCTAAAGACTGAACGTGTAACTAACTCACAGATCGTTTTCAGAGAGGAGAATCATCAAACCCTAGATTACGCTGTTGGCTCCACCATAATCTCCAGGACACCAGGAAATTCAGCCAAATGCCAGTATTTTTCATTTTGAAAGGTAGCAACCCTATTGTGGTGCTAAAATCCCCTTTAGAGTGTACAGAGTTGTCTTATTCTGGGGCTGGCTGTTTATATTGTCGCTCATCCATTGGGAGGGGGCATGGGAACACCCTAGGGCCAGGGGTTCTCTAACTCTTATCCAGAGGGTGCAGAAAGAGTGCAGATATAACAAGAGATGCTGCTGGTTTTATATCTACAATGGTTGCCTGGGTGTCACCATGAGGAAAAACCCAGATTGTCCTGGAGCTGATGCCTGGCAGAGTGTGTTTGGCTGCAGGTTTGACCGGAGGGTCAGGGTTTCACCGTTCTTGACAGCCAGAGGTATGGAGGGTTTCACCGTTCTTGACAGCCAGAGGTGCGGCAGCCCCCTTCCAGTAGCCATGTTACTGCCAACACAGGAAGCTCTTAAGCAGAAAGTGCCTCCTGCCATCGCCCTCAGGAAGGAGGAAAAAGCCAGAGGGCAAAAAACTTCTGGACGCTGAAGAGACTTCAAGTCAGGGAACAGGACTGCACTGGGGGATCCAAACCAAGAGAAGATGAGTGGAGAAAACTGCAAACAAACAGGAAGGAGACAATCAATTCCCAGAGGAGACTAAGGAAGGGCTGGAGCGATGGAACACACCACTGGACATCTGGAAGCGTTGCGATGCAAGGAGTGAACCGAACCCCCTCCTTGAATAGGTCCAGGACAGGAAAAACCTCAGAGGAAGTCAGGCCATCATGTTGGATTGGAAAGGTCCCATAGAAAGCAAAGGAGGAACCGCCACTTTGAATAGGCAGAATAACTTACCCCAGTCATCCTCCCCAGAGGATTCTGGGAAGAAGAAGGAGTTGCAGAATGGAGCTGCTGAGGCTGTCTACAAAATGACGCACAAGAAGAAGACCCTCACCGAAAGGAACAACGACCCCTCGCCACCTTAAGGTAAAGAGATTGAGGAAGTGCGACAGCCCGCCAGTGCCTCTGTGGTCTTTCTTGCTCCCCAGGGGGCACGTTATCTTAATTTGATGCTCAATCTGGCTCATGCGTCTCTTAATAAAGGCATTATTGACTATGGTCTGTCTTGTGACTTGTGTAATCAAATCCCCTGGCTCCTCTATATCAAGTTAACATCTAGCAAATTGGTTAGACCTCCCTTTTTCAAACACCTTTGGAATTAAAAAAAGAGGATAGATATTGGCTTGGGAGGAATGGTATAGACCTTAGACAAAGAGAAAGGGAGTTGTCAAAACCCAGTAACCAAGCTTCTGTTCTGGTTCAAGCTCCTCCTGTCTGGAGCCCTACCTGGGAAAGTTGTCTAATGTGTGGGGTAGGATGCTTCTGACTACATTTAGACTGGGGACCGTTAGGTGTCATATTTTCCCTTGCGCCAATACAACACTACGACCATTGTCAATTGCACATGTGAATACATTTCCTCATAGAGCATGTTACATTTTGCATTCTTTTGTAAATTGTATTCACCGTTCGCAGGAGAGTTTTATTTCCTGTTCTTAAATTCTCAGGTTGCATGAGATGTAACCCCTCCCTGCTCTGACATCAGACCCTTAATTCGCCTGAGGTGTGCTCAAGTGCTTACATGTACATTGCGACACAGGAAATCATTTTTTTTATGAGTGTGGGGTTCTTGTGATTTTATTTTAGTATTTCTTCTCAAGGATTTTAATGTTTATCTTATGATTATATGATCCTTTTTATCTGCTTTATCTTTGTATGGGCTTGTTGTACTTTTATGAGTGTTTTTAAAGATTGAATAAAGACAAAGTGAAAATGAGTAAGCATCAAGACTTGTAAATTTATTTTGTGTTAACTTCTATACAAGCTTGGCTGTATGCTGACATGATGATGCGTTTGTGCATTTCAAAAGAATGCACTTTGCGCTGAAAAGACAGGGCTTAGAAATCAGTCTATCCTGTTGGTTGTGCAGCTGATAAAAGTGTGGTTGGATGGCCAGGTGTTGCTTCCCATGAATGAAGGCAGCAGAAACGGGAAACATCCTTTGCAACGAAACTTTTTCCACGCAGTACCTTTACAAAGCAGGATTTACAACGCAACTCGTTACAACGAATTTTGCTGGAGGGCGCTGTAGGATAGGGAATAGTTTAATTTACTATCCAAAACCTTCCCTACTATCCACGGAGACTGGAGTTGGAATAATAAATTAAACTATTCACTATCCATCGCCCCCCAATGCAAGTTGTTGTAACGACTTGCGTTGTAAAACCTGCGTTGTAAAGGCATGCGTGGAAGAAGCATGCGCTGTAACGACATACAGCCAGCAGAAACAGAGAAGGAACATGTCCTGGTCTGTACATAAGCACAACAGCTCTGATATGGATACAAGGGAAGGTGACCGTATGTATTCCCTCTCGTACGAAGAAGGGAGGACTTTATAAGTGAGCGTCCATATGTATTTTCAGATATCCTGTCCAGAGGGAGACCTATCCAGGAGCCGAGCATAAGCTGACACATGATCCATAGATTGCCATGCTCAAGAAAGGTATATAAGGTACTGGTGGAGGGGCAGCGAACGTACATGGACCGAATGCTGAAACGTGGCGTTTCGACTTGCAATAAGGCCGTTTTGTTGCCATCATATACAATCAGGCTGCAGACAGCTGGGTGAAACTTACATGGGGTCTAGGCTAACAGGATAGGGGTGTATGATGAAATATGGGTCTGCATATTTAAAAAATGTGTCCTAAATTTTAAAATTATTTTTGAGGTTTTTCTAATATTTGCAATAGTTATAATGTACGTGACTAGTAGATGAACCGTGCATATTAAACACTCATATGATGTTAAATATTAAAACTATGGTGTGGGTACTGATTTTGGGGTACGGTGCGCGTGGTCCAACTTCAGATGAGTGGTTCTCCGACTGGTTGTCTGACTCCAAACTCTCCCACCGACTCAAGCATAACTCATCAGGGGGCTGCCAGACACAGGGGCTCTTCTCCTTCCCTCTGAGAGGGACATGTTACCTTTGGGGTCTTAGGCGGTTCTACCCAGTGGGACCCAAATAAGGCTGGGGAAGTGGAGGCTCTAGTTTCCCCCCGAGTGCCCAAAGCTTGTAAACCACTACTACCCCAATCCAGAATCCATGTGCAGCAAATGCAGACCCCTGACAGTGTGCAGCTTTAGGACAACACTTGTGTGCCTTTTATGACGTCACGCAGGGGCCCAATGATGCAGTGATGGACAATAGGTAAACAAATGAAGTAAAGATCTGCCTTTCCCGTTGTGATTCTCACTTCAGCCACAGCTAAATCTTTAATCTGCACATGATGGCGGATATACCACCTTCCATCCTGTTATTTCTGTAGCCCAGAGAGCTATCACTCCAAATAATTTGTCCTACAAAATATTGCCGCCCCAGTGGCGTAGGAAGGGGGGTGCGGTGGGTGCGGGCCGCCCCGGGTGTCATCACTGAGGGAGTGACAAAATGGCAAAAATATTTGTTTTCCGCACTGGGTACCACCTGACCTTGCTACTCCACTGCCACCATGTCCGTGGTTATGATGGGTGACTCAGAAATCTTTATTGTACATATCACACAAAATATTGTCCGCAATCCCAGCAGCTCTGATGGGTGACTCACCCCTGTTTACTGTACATGTCGTACAAAATATTGTCAGCAATCTCAGCAACTGTGATGGGGAATGCATCACTATTTACTATACATATCATACAAAATATTGCCGCCATCTCAGCACCTATGATGGGGGATGCAGCACTGTTTGTTACTGTACATATCGAAAGCAGAAAATGTTAAAACTACCACTTGCCTCATGTTCCGTTTATTGCACCATTAGTCGCAATAAGGGATTTGCAAAATTGCAGATTTTGTTTCTCAAACACTACGAAAAATATGCAATGGTCACAAAGTCCTTTGTGAATGGGACTTTTGAGTGAAGATCTGAACTTCGAGAGTGGTTTTTGTGAGTGCAATAGGTTTTTTAACACACATCTGAGAGGCAACTGCAAGAGCGAATACTCAGTAACAGCCAAAGGCTATTTGCAAAAAGATTAATTGAGAGGTGTTTTATTTATTCCTTTATTCGATTTTCATTGTGTGATTAAGAATTAAAACGTTGCGCAGCCAATGCTTTTTACCCATGTACGGGCTTCTTCAGGGCTGCAATATACACAAACTAATTTGCATTATTGATTTGTTTCTAATAAACGGTCATATACTTTTATTAACACACATTAGTTCATTGTGAGATGGGATTGACCAGTTATATACATGCAAGATTAGGAAAATATACACATGTTGTGAATTACTTATTATTCATTTGTACACATATTCATTTTTTTTTTTTAAATCTTTTTTTTTCAAATTTTATATAAGAAAAGTAAATCTATTAATGAATCTATGTACATCTTATTTACTTTTCTTCCCAAAAACACACAGAAAAAAAGGGATGGTAAGTGAATTGTACTTAACAACGGTCTTGAAAAATGGGATGATACCTACTTAGTAGGCCTGGGAGTAGTTTGTGGAATTTTGCTACGCTGAACTATGCAAAGTACCAAAAAAACTCAGCGAAGTTCCACGAGTGGCGGAGTGCAATGCGAAGTGCAGTTTGTGCTGGTATTCCTGCCGCTCAGTTAGAAATTCTACCTGAGCGGCAGCGCAGGCATGCGAACTTACTGTTCGTGATTGCAAACTTACCGTTCGCAATCGGGAGGGGGAAAAAGACTCTGCTGCCCATCGCAATGCAGAGATTTCTGCCCTCTGCGAGCTCAGCCGAGTGCGAAGTGCAGAAAACTCCGCAAACTCTGTGAACGGAGCGACGTTCACCACCCCGGCCTACTAATTAGAAGAACTTGACTGTGATCTGGACAGCAAATTACTCTGTTTTGAGTACTTGCTCATACAAAGTAATATCCGTAATATCTGGGCAAACACTATTCACATTCAGAATGTGCTCTGTTTAAATTGTGCATTTGAAGATTTGAAATGTTTATATTTATTCGAGCCTTTGTGTTTGTTTGAAGAAAATAAAATAAGATGTACATAGATAAATTAATGGATTTACTTTTATTATATAAAATTAACAAAAAAAGATTTGGTAAAATTTTTTTTAAATGAATATATGTACAAATGGCTATCCAATGCAGAATAAGCTAAAACACATTTAAAAAAAAAAATTAGCACTTAGAATTTGTGTTGCTATATCCTTAATCCCTATGTTTTGGCCCTTCCCAGTCACAGGCCTTTGACCCCACACAAGTGAGGTATCATTTTACTCAGGAGTACAAGGGGAACGCTGGGTGTTAGGACATTTGTACTGTCACGGGATCCCACACAGAAATGTGTGGAAAAAGTGGATTTTTTTCAGCTACATTTGAGTTTGCAGGGGTTTCTAGGTAGGAAAACATTAGGGAATCCACGCAAGCCATATCTCACTCGACTCCCCAGGGTCTAGTTTTCAGAAATGTGTGGGTTTGGTAGGTTTCCCTAGATGGCTGCTGAGCCCAGGGCCAAAAACCCAGATGCCCCGGCATCTGGGTTTTTGATTTTGAAGTCTCCACATTATGACTTGGGCCATTTCCTGTTATGGCCACTATGCCTACCCACACAAGTGAGGTACAGTTTTTATCGGGGGACCTGGAGGAACGCTGGGTGGTAGGAAATTTGTGTCAACCCGGTGATCCTATAACTTCCCCACACAAAAATTTGAGAACACTTTGATTTAATAAGCACATTTTGAGGTTTGCAGGGGATTCTGGGTAGGGGAACATTGAGGGATCCATGCAAGCCATATCTCACTGGACTCCCCTGGGTCTTTAGTTTTCAGAAATGTGTGGGTTTGGTGGGTTTCCCTAGATGGCCGCTGTACCCGGGGCCAAAAACCCAGGTCCCCCCCTCCGAAACCAGGTTGTTTTATGATAGTTTATTTAGAAGTCTCCACAGTACGATTTGGGCCATTCCCTGTTGTGGCCACTATGCCTACCCACACAAGTGAAATACAATTTATATTGGGAAGCCTGGGGGAATGATGGGTGGTAGGAAATTAGTGTCATCCTGGTGATCCTACAACTTCTCCACACAAAAATTTGAGAAAAAATAGATTTTTTTCAGCAGGATTTGAGGTTTGCAGGGGATTCTGGGTAGGGAAACATTGGGGGATCATTGCAAGCCATACCTCAATAGACTCCCCTATGTGTCTAGTTTACAGAAATACCCAGGTTCCCCCCTTTAAAACAAGGTTGTTTATGATAATTAATTTAGAAGTATTCACAGTACAATTTGGGCCATTTCCTGTTGCAGCCACTATGCCTACCCACACAAGTGAGATACCATTTTTATTGGGAAGCCTGGGGGCTCCCTGGGTGGTAGGAAATAAGTGTCAGCTCAGTGATCCTACTACTTTTCCACACAAAAATCTGAGCAAATCTTCAAAAGTGAGGTTTGCATGGGATTCTGGGTAGGGAAACATTTGGAGATCCACACAAGCCATAGCTCACTGGACTCCCCGGGTTGTCTAGTTTCCATAAATATGTAGGTTTTGTAGATTTCCCTAGATCACTGCTGAGCCCGGGGCCAAAAACCCAGGTGCCTCCCAAGCAAAACCAGGTATATGAAAGGTAATGTTGAAGTCTCAACAAAACGATTTGGGCCATTTCCTGATGGGGCCACTATGCATACCCATACAAGTGAGGTACCATTTTTATTGGACAACCTGGGGGAACTCTGGGTGGTAGCAAATTTGTGCCAGCCTAGTGATCCTACAACTTTCACACACAAAAAGTTGAAAAAAATGTGATTATTTAAAGCAAAATTTGAGGTTTGCAGGGGATTCTGGGAGACGTGTTGGGGGATCCACACAAGCCATACCTTCCTGTACTCCCCAGGGTCTCTAGTTTTCAGAAATGTGTGGGTTTGATAGGTTTCCCTAGGTGGCTGCCGACCCCAGGACCAAAAACACAGATGAACCCAGATCTATCAGAAAATGTAAATGTAAATTGTAAATTGATACTTGTATAGCGCACTACTCACCCGCAAGGGTCTCAAGGCGCTTGTACGAATACCACTGTGGAACCCATCCTGGCTTTCCCTGTGAGGCGTCCACTCCTGGTCACCCCCAATGTGGAGGCCAGATATCCTTAGCGTTGTGGGGGCCATTGTGGAGATTAAGCAAGCTATTGCCCAGAGTTACAGAGTGGGACTCCATAATTGGAATAGGCACTGAGGCGAGAATTATCAGGTCCATGGAATTTAGAGCCCAAGACCCGCCGAGGCGGGGAATTGAACCCTGGTCCCGTGCTAGACCTCTGCATCAGGGTCTGCCGCTCTAATCATTGAGCCACACTTCTCCACAAACAAAACAACCTAATTTTGCAAGGGGGGCACCTGCGGTTTTGAGCCCTTGTTTTCCTACCCAGATTCCAATGCAAACCTCAAATTTAGCTGAAAAAAAACTAATTTTTCTCACATTTTAGTGTGGGAAAGTTGTGGGATCACTGGGCTGACACACATTTCCCACCATCCAGCCAACCCTCAGGTCTCCCGATAAAAACAGTACCTCACTTGTGGGGGCGGGCCAAGTACTTGTGGCAGGAAAGGGCCCAAAACATTTTTTCAATAAATCAATCAATCAATCATTGCATTTATATAGCGCACTACTTACCCAGAGGGTCTCAAGGCGCTGGGGGGTATCTGCTACTGCTCGAACAGCCAGGTCTTGAGTTGCTTCCTGAAGGCGAGGTGATCCTGGGTCAGGCGGAGGTGGGTGGGGAGGGAGTTCCATGTCTTGGCGGCGAGGTAGGAGAAGGACCGTCCCCCTGTGGTGGCTCTACGGATGCGGGGGACGGCGGCGAGGGCGTGGCTGGTCGATCGAAGCTGGCGTTTGGGAGCGTAGAAGTTGAGGCGGCTGTTGAGGTATCCTGGGCCTTGGCTGTGTAGGGCTTTGTGTGCGTGGGTGAGGAGACGGAAGGTGATTCTCTTGTTGACCGGGAGCCAATGCAGATCTCTCAGGTGTCCGGAGACAAGAGAAATGATATATTACACAATTAACTGCTTTTGCAAGGGGGGGCCTGCATTTTTGGTTCCACTCACGGTGCCCATCTAGGAAAACCTACCAAGCTCCAGTACCTCTCCTGTGTCCATGCTCTCTAGTACTCCCCCCGTGTCCATGTGCTGCAGTACCTTTCCTGGAGTCATGCGCTCTAGTACCTCTCCTGTGTCCATGCTCTCTAGTACTTCTCCTGTGTCCATGTGCTGCAGTACCTCTCCCAGAGTCATGCGCTCCAGTACCTCTCCTGTGACCATGCTCACTAGTACTTCTCCCGTGTCAATGTGCTGAAGAACCTCTCCCGGAGTCGTGCGCTGCAGTACCTCTCCTGTGTCCATGCACTCCAGTGCCTCTCTTGTGTCCATGCATTCTAGTACTTCTCCTGTGCCCATGTACTGCAGTACCTCTCTAGTATTCATGCACTCCTGTACATCTCCTGTGTCCATGCTCTCTAGTACTTTCTCCGTGTCCATGTGCTGCAGGACCTCTCCTGTATGCATGTGCTCCAGTGCCTCTCCTGTGTCCATGCACTCTAGTACTTCTCCAAATGTCCATGTACTGCAGTACCTCTCTAGTATTCATACACTCCAGTACATCTCCTGTGTTCATGCTCTCTAGTACTTCTCCTGTGTCTATGTGCTGCAGTACCTCTCCCGGACTCATGCGCTCTCCTGTGTCCATACTCTTTAGTACTTCCCCCGTGTCCATGTGCTGAAGAACCTCTCCCGGAGTCTTGCACTCCAGTACCTCTCCTGTGTCCATGCCCTCTAGTATTTCTCCCCTGTCCATGTGCTGCTGTGCCTCTCCTGTATTCATGCACTCCAGTACGTCTCCTGTGTCCATGCACCTTATTACTTCTCCTGTGTCCATGTGCTGCAGTCCCTCTCCCGTATTCATGAGCTCCAGTACCTCTCCTGCGTCCATGCACTCTAGTATTTCTCCCATGTACATTCGCTGCTGTACCTCTCCCATATTCATGCGCTCCAGTACCTCTCCTGTGTTCATGCACTGTAGTACTTCTCCCTTGTCCATGTGCTGCAGTACCTCTCCAGTATTCATGTGCTCCAGTACCTCTCCTATGGTCATTCTCTCTAGTACTTCTCCTGTGTCCATGTGCTGCAGTACCTCTCCTAGAGTCATGCCTCCAGTAGCTCCCCTGTGTGCATGCACTTTAGTACTTCTCCCGTGTCCATGTACTGCAGTACCTCTCTAGTATTCATGTGCTCCAGTACATCTCCTGTGTCCATGCTATCTAGTACTTCTCCTGTGTCCATGTGCTGCAGTACCACTCCCGTATTCATGCGTTCTAGTACCTCTCCTGTGTCCATGCACTCTAGTACTTTTCCCGTATTCATGCGCTCCAGTACATCTGCCATGTGTATGCACTCCAGTACGTCTACTATGTCTATGCACCCCAGTACCTCTGCCGTGTCTATGCACCCAGTACCTCTGCTGTGTCTATGAACTCCAGTACCTCTGCTGTGTCTATGAACTCCAGTACCTCTGCTGTGTCTATGATAGGCGTGGGCGGAAAATCCGTTCCGCTCGCGGATTTTGCGGATTTTCGGGAAATCCGCAATCCGCGAGATTTGCGAATTTCCCGCAAAATCCGCAAATCCGCGAGCAGCGGATTTTGCTCGCACTGCTCGCACTGTTCGCGTGAGTTCGCGCCCCGCGAATAAGTGCAAAATTGCAGAAATACGATCTTAGCAAAACTGAAAGTAACTACTTACCAGGTTCAAAAGTTCAGGCTCATCATTAGTAGCCATTTCCTGGAGTGCTTCCTGAGGGGCCCCTCCAGAGTTCAGTTGCCAGTTGAAACTAGTATGTGACCCTGCTCTGAACCTCAGAATAGTTACACATATGCCACAAAGGTCCTGAATTACAGCTAAGGGAGACAAGCAGGAGCCAGGCTGGAAGTTAAAATCCATTAATCAGCCCCTAATTCATTATTGTCAGTTGGGGCAGGGCAGGTGTTGTAACTAATTTTGCAACAATGAAAGCACTTAGCAAGTGCAAAAGATCACTAATCAGGGCGCACTAAGGAAGCAGGTGCCAGCTAAAAAAATATTCTGTGACACATGAATCAGCCCCAAATTAATTCAGGTCACTTGAGGCAGGGAAGGTGTGCTTTGCTTTGCCGAAAATAATGTACACTGGACAACCAGAGGGTGTGGTGATGAAACAGAGGGTGGCATGGGTGGGCCAGAGGGTGGCATGAGTAGTCAGAGAGTGGCAGTGGTGACAGAGAGTGGCAGTGATGAAGAAGAGTGTCCCAAACAGGCTGGACACGTAGAAACAACAAGTTCGCGAAACTTGCGACCCGACAGGTAAGTTCGCAATTTGCGAAAGTGTACAAAACCCTCGCGAACTGGCAGAAACACGGGCGAACACAAAAAAAAAAAAAATTCGCGGGAATTCGCGGATTTTGCGGATTGCGAATCCGCAAATCCGCAAAATTCGCGAACGCGAGATCCGCAAAATTCGCTCATGCTTAGTCTATGAACTCCAGTACCTCTGCTGTGTCTATGAACTCCAGTACCTCTGCCGTGTCTATGCACCCAGTACCTCTGCTGTGTCTATGAACTCCAGTACCTCTGCTGTGTCTATGAACTCCAGTAGCTCACCAGGGTATGTGCACTCCAGTACCTCTCCCATGCCTATATGCTACAGTAACTCTGCTGTGTCTGTGCACTCCAATACCTTGTGTCTGACCATTTTCTCCATGGGCTCCAGTACCTCATTTGTGCCTATGCACTCTAGTACGTCTCCTGTGTGCATGCGCTCAGTACCTCTCCAGTGTACATGCACTCTAGTACTTCTCCCGTGTCCATGTGCTGCAGTACCTGTCCCATATTCATGCGCTCCAGTATCTCTCCCGTCTCCACGCGCTCCAGTACCTCTCCTGTGTCCATGCACTCTAGTACTTCTCCTGTGTCCATGTGCTGCAGTACCTCTCCCGTATTTATGCGCTCCAGTACCTCTCCTGTGTCCATGCACTCTAGTACTTCTCCTGTGTCCATGTGCTGCAGTACAGCTCCCGGAGTCATGCCCTCCAATACACCTCCCGTGTCCATGCACTCTAGTACTTCTCCCGTGTCCATGTGCTGCAATACCTCTCCAGTATTTATGCGCTCCAGTACCTCTCCTGTGTCCATGCACTCTAGTACTTCTCCCGTGTCCATGTGCTCCAGTACCTGTCCCATATTCATGCGCTCTAGTACCTCTCCTGTGTCCATGCACTCTAGTACTTTTCCTGTTTCCATGTGCTGCAGTATCTCTCCCAGAGTCATGCGCTCAAGTACGTCTCCTGTCCATGCACTCTGGTAATTCTCCTGTGTCCATGTGCTGCAGTACCTCTCCTGTATTTATGTGCTCCCGTATCTCTCCTGTGCCCATGCACTCTAGTACTTCTGTGTCCATGTGCTGCAGTACAGCTCCTGGAGTCATGCCCTCCAGTCCATCTCCTGTGTCCATGCATTCTAGTACTTCTCCTGTGTCCATGTGCTGCAGTACCTCTCCCGGAGTCATGTGCTCCAGTACCTCTCCTGTATCCTTGCACTCTAGCCCTTCTCCCGTGTCCATTCACTGGAGTACCTCCCCCGTATTCATGCGCTCCAATACCTCTCCTGTGTCCATGCTCTCTACTAATTCTCCTGTGTCCATGTACTGCATTACCTCTCTAGTATTAATGCGCTCCTGTACCTCTCCTGTGTCCATGTTCTCTAGTACTTGTCCCATGTCCATGTGCTGCAGTACCTCTCCCGTACTCATGCGCTCCTGTACCTCTCCTGTGTCCATGTTCTCTAGTACTTGTCCCATGTCCATGTGCTGCAGTACCTCTCCCGTACTCATGCGCTCCGGTACCTCTCCTGTGTCCATGCACTCTAGTACTTCTCAGGTATCCATTTGCTGCAGTACCTATCTCATGTCTATGCACCCCAGTACCTCTGCCGTGTCTATGCACCCCAGAACCTCTGCTGTTTCTATGCACCCAGTACCTCTGCTTTGTCTATGCACCCCAGTACCTCTGCTGTGCCTATGCACTCCAGTACCTCTTCAGTGTACATGCACTCCAATACCTCTCCCATGCCCATGTGCTCCAATAACTCTGCCGTCCCTGTTCACTCCAATACCTCGCGTCTGACCATTTACTCTATGGGCTCCAGTACCTCTCCTGTGTCCATGTGCTCCAGTGTCTCTCTCGCACCCATGTGCTCCAGGACCTCTGCCGTGACCATGTACTCTAGTACCTTTCCCCTGCCCTCCTGTACCTCTGACGTGTCCATCAGTGGAGTCTGAAACACACCTGTCTGCAGCGATTGACTGCATGGAGGACCCAGAAGCTAAAAGATCCCACTGGAGCTATCAATGTACAGAGGAATACTGATTGCTTGCTCTGAATGGGACTCTGAAAACTGAAAGTGCAACTAACTCACAGATTGTTTTCAGAGAGGAGAATCATCAAACCCTAGAGTATTCTGTCAGTTCCACCATAATCTTCAGGAAACCAGGAAGCTCAGCTAATTGCCGGTATTTTTCTTTTTGAAAGGTGGCAACCTAGTTGTGGTGCTCAAATCCCCTTTAGAGTTTACAGCTGTCTTATTCTGGGGCTGGCTGTTTATGTTGTTGCTCATCCATTGGGAGGGTCCATGGGAATACCCTACGGCCAGGGGTTCTCTAACTTTTATCCAGAGGGTGCAGAAAGAGTACAGATCTAACAAGAGATGCTGCTGGTTTTATATCTACAATGGTTGCCTGGGTGTGACCATGAGGAAAAACCCTGATTGACACGGAGCAGATGCCTGGCAGAGTGTTTTTGGCTGCGGGTTCGACCGGAGGGCCAGGGTTTCACCGTTCTTGACAGCCAGAGGTATGGAGGGTTTCACTGTTCTTGACAGCCAGATGTACGGCAGTCCCCTTCCCGTAGCCATGTATCTGCCAACACAAGAAGCTCCTAAGCAGAAAGTGCCTTCTGGAATTGGCAGGAGGAAAAAGCCAGAGGGCATAAAACTTCCAGTGACTTCTGGACGCTGAAGAGACTTCAAGTCAGGCAACAGGACCGCACTAGAGGATCCAAACCAAGAAAAGATGAGTGGAGAAAACTGCAAACAAACCGGAAGGGGACAATCAATTTGTAGAGGAGACTAAGGAAGAGCTGGAGTGATGGAACACACCACTGGACATCTGGAAGCGTTGCGATGCAAGGAGTGAACTGAAACCCCTCCTTGAATAGGTCCAGGACAGGAAATACCTCAGAGGAAGTTAGGCCACCATGTTGAATTGGAAAGGTCCCATGGAGAGCAATGGAGGAACCACCATTTTGGATAGGGCAGTATAACCTATCCCAGTGATCCTCACCAGAGGTTTCTGGGAAGAAGAAGGAGTTGCAGAATGGAGCCGCTGTGGCTGTCTCCCAAAATGACCCCAAAAAGAAGACCCTCACCGAAAGGAACAACAATGGGCTGGCCACCTTAAGGTAAGGATATTAAGGGAGTGCAACTGCCCGCCAGTGCCTCCGCGGTCTTTCTTCCTCCCCAGGGGGTACGCTCTCTTAATTTAATGCTCAATCTTGCTCATGCATCTTTTAACCCCTTCTGTGTGTGCAAAATTTTCGCGCTGTGCAGGAATTTTTATTAGTGGGCGGGATTCAGACGGCCGGGATCCATACTCCGCACACGCCTACCGTGACGCGTGATGGCTCCCGGCGGTCACAAGCATGCAAGGGGTTAATAAAGACATTATTGACGACTGTCTGTCTTGTGACTTGGGTAATCAAATTCTCTGGCTCCTCTATATCAAGTTAACATGTAGAAAACTGGGTAGATCTTCCTTTTTTCAAACACCTTTGGAATTCAATTTGGAATTAAAAAAGAGTATAGATATTGTCTTGGGAAGAATGTTATAGACCTTAGACAAAGAGAAAGAGAAAGGGAGTTGTCAAAACCCAGTAACCAAGCTTCTGTTCTGGTTCAAAGCTCCTCCTGTCTGGAGCCCTACCTGGGAACGGTGCCTAATGTGTATGATAGGATGCCTCTGATTACATTTAGACTGGGGACCATTAGGTGTCATATTTTCCCTTACGCCAATACAACACTACGACCATTGTCAGTTGCATACGTGATTACATTTCCTCCTAGAGCATGTTACATTTTGCATTCTGTTGTGAATTTAAATCAGGGTTTGCATGAGAGTTCTTTTTCCTGTTCTTAAATTCTCAGGTGCATTAGATGTAACCTCTACCGGTTCTGACATCAGACACTTAATTTGCATGAGGCATGCTCAAGTGTCTGTAGCTTTTTTAAGTGTACATTGCGATACAGGAAATCATTTATTTTGTAAATGTGGGGTTCTGGTGATTCATTTTAGTATTTCTTCTCAAGGATTTTGATGTTTATCCTATGAGTATATGCTTCTTTTTTATCTGCTTTATCTTTGTATGGGCTTGTTGTGCTTTTATGAGTGTTTTTAATGATTGAATGAAGACAAAGTGAAAATGAGTAAGCATCAAGACTTGTAAATGTATTTTGTGTTAACTGCAATACAAGCTTGGTTGTATGCTGACATGATTATGTGTTTTTGCATTTCAAAATAATACATTGTGTGCTGTGTTGTAGATAGATCTCAGGACACTTCTAGTTAGCTCTCATGTAGTTTTAATGTAGAGCACTGCTGACCTCGACAGCTGACCAGGCCATCAACTGACAAGAGTGGAACACTCTAGTATAAGTTAGAACACTGATGGGTATTCTGGGAGGATGAGGAGGTAAGAACACAAAGGAAGGGCTAATGGCCACTGTCGGCCATGTTACATGAAGCACAAATATACAACACATCTTCCTCATTTACAGAGAAAAGGAAATAAAGAAGCAGAACACAAAAATTAAGTTTAATGCATAGGAGACAACAACAATATTCATTAAGACAAGTAAAAGATCTACAACATCTTGAACTAATATTAGTTCTCGAAGGCAAAGGAGCGTTTCGGGGTAAAAAGTGTCAAGAGTGAAGGATGAGGTGAGAGACATCACCAAAAACAACTAACAGTCATCACCACTGCCTACTCCCCTTAGACTGACAAAAAAAGGAAAAGACAGTTCACTTTCTCCAATCTGTTTCTGTCCCCCACGGGTTTCTGCTCCAAGTTGAAGATGAACAGCTCAACAGATGCCTCCATGCTTTAGTTAGAGATTTCTTCAATGTTACGTTGTGAGGTCCGTAGAACTCCAACGGCAGATACCACAGTCCTGGGTACCCTTTGAGATTTCCAAGTGCAGTACCGCATGAGATGTTAGGAGATTCTACTCTTACTAGTAGTGCTTCGAACTGACATATGATCAGAATGTCCTTTATAATCATTTTTTCTTTTTCTGATTAGATACTCAGTAGTATGTAAATAAATTTCTGCTCTTCAATACTGAGTAACATTTCAAGCTTGAGTTCTCCTGTATTTTAATTCTTCAAATGTGGACACTTTCCTGGTTGTGGGTTGCATTGTTCCACTTCTGGTTCACTTACTGTGGTTCTTGGCCTCTTTCACTGGTTTTAGGCCTCATACACTGCTTCTGGACTCTCTGTCTCAGTTTTTTTCTTGTTTCTGGGTCTATAGCCAAGTTCTGTGTTTTTTTGTCACAGTACTGTGGGCTCTCTGTTGTGGTTCTCCGTCGTGGTTCCGGGACCTCTGCCCCCTCTTGAAACTGGTTCTGGGACCTTTGTTCCCTCCTGGTTCAGGTTCTGGGACCGTTGTCCCCTCCTTTTTCTGGTTCTGGGACCTTTGTCTCCTCCTTTTTCTGGTTCTATGACCTTTTGTCCCCTCCTGGTTCTAGAACCTTTGCCCCCCCTTTTTTCTGGTGGTTCTGGGACCTTTGTCCCTTCCTTTTTCGGTTCAGGGACTGTGGGTACTCTGTCCCAGCTATCCATTGTGGTTCTGGGACCTTTGCCCCCCACTTGGAACTGGTTTTGGGACCTTTGTCCCCGGTCTGGTTCTGGGATCTTTGTCCCCTCCTGGTTCCGGTTGTAGGACCTTTGTCTCCTCCTGGTACTGATTCTGTTCCCTCTTGATACTGGTTGTGGAACCTTTGTCCCCACCTGGATCTGGTTCTGGGACATTTGTCCCATGAGATGCCAGCTTCTTTTTTTTTTTTTTACTACATCTACTGCTTTTGAATTGTCTTCTTTTGTTACTTCTGCGTCCATAGCATCGCTGTTTCAATTCTGGGCTCACTCTAGAACCTACTTTCTAGGATTACCTTCTCGCAGTTTTGGTTCTCTTTCTCTGGTTCTGACCCGGTTCTGGGCTAACTCTAGACTCTAGCTCCTCTGCTGAATTTTCTGCCCCTTTTCTAGCGATCAACCTTCTGTATTCTACTGTGTGTGGAAGAATCTCAAGGCTGGCATACTCAGTGTGATTTATTACACCGCAAATTCAAAGACGTTCATCACGCGAATATGTCTTTGAAGTCTTGGGCTCCAGTACGTCTCCTGTGTCCATGCACTCTATTACTTCTCCTGTTTCATGTACTGCAGTACCTCTCCCGTATTCATGCGCTCCAGTACCTCTCCTGCGTCTATGCACTCTAGTACTTCTCCCATGTACATTCGCTGCAGTACCTCTCCCGTATTCATGCGCTCCAGTACCTCTTCTGTGTTCATGCACTTTAGTACTACTCCTGTGTCCATGTGCTGCAATACCTCTCCAGTATTCATGTGCTCCAGTAGCTCCCCTGTGTCCATGCACTCTAGTACTTCTCCCGTGTCCATGTGCTGCAGTACCTCTCTAGTATTCATGCGCTCTAGTGCATCTCCTGTGTCCATGTGCTGCAGTACCTCTCCCGGAGTCATGGGTTCCAGTACCTCTCCTGTGCCCATGCACTCTATCACTTCTCCTGTGTCCATGTGCTGCAGTCCCTCTCCCATATTTATGCGCTCTAGTACCTCTCCTGCGTCCATGCACTCTAGTACTACTCCCGTCTCCATTCACTGCCGTACCTCCCCCGTATTCATGCGCTCCAGTACATCTGCCATATGTATGCACTCCAGTACTTCTGCTGTGTCTATGCACCCCAGTACCTCTGTCGTGTCTATGTATCCAGTAACTCTGCTGTGTCTGTGCACTCCAATACCTTGTGTCTGACCATTTACTCCATGGGCTCCAGTACCTCATTTTTGCTCATGCACTCTAGTACGTCTTCTGTGTGCATGCGCTCCATACCTTTCCAGTGTACGTGCACTCTAGTACTTCTCCCTTGTCTATGTGTTGCAATACCACTCCAGTATTTATGCGCTCCACTACCTCTCCTGTGTCCATGCACTCTAGTTCTTCTCCTGTGTCCCTGTGCTGCAGTACCTCTCCCTTATTCATGTGCTGCAGTACCTGTCCCATGTTCATGCGCTCCAGTACCTCTCCTGTGTCCATGCACTCTAGTACTTCTGTGTCCATGTGCTGCAGTACAGCTCCCGGAGTCATGCCCTCCAGTACATCTCCTGTGTCCATGCATTCTAGTACTTCTCCTGTGTCCATGTGCTGCAGTACCTTTTGTGGAGTCATGGGCTCCAGTACGTCTCCTGTGTCTATGCATTCTATTACTTCTCCTGGGTCCATGTGCTGCAGTCCCTCTCCCATATTCATGCGCTCCAGTACCTCTCCTGCGTCCATGCACTTTATTACTTCTCCCATGTACATTCCCTGCATTACCTATGCCGGAGTCATGCACTCCAGTACCTCTCCTATGTCCATGCACTCTAGTTATTCTCCGTGTCCATGTGCTGCAGTACCTCTCCCGTATTCATGCGCTCCAGTACCTCTCCTGCCTCCATGTACTCTAGTACTTCTCCCGTGTCCATTCGCTGCAGTACTTCCCCCGTATTCATGGGCTCCAGTACCTCTCCTGTGTCCATGCACTCTACTACTTCTCCTGTGTCCATGTACTGCAGTACCTCTCTAGTATTCATGCTGTCCAGTACATCTCCTATGTCCATGCTCTCTAATACTTTTTCCATGTCCATGTGCTGCAGTACTTCTCCCGTATTCATGTGCTCCAGTACCTCTCCTGTGTTCATGCACTCTAATACTTCTCCTGTGTCCATATACTGCAATACCTCTCCAGGTATTCATGCGCTCCGGTACCTCTCCTGTGCCCATGCACTCTAGTACTTCTCCCATATTCATGCGCTCCAGTACCTATCCCATGTGTATGCACCCCATTACTTCTGCTGTGTCTATGCACCCCAGTACCTCTGCTGTTCCTATGCAACCCAGTACCTCTGCTGTGGCTATGCACCCCAGTTCCTCTGCTGTGCCTATGCACTCCAGTACCATCCAGTGTACATGCACTCCAGTACCTCTCCCATGCCCATGTGCTCCAGTAACTCTTCCGTGTCTGTTCACTCCAAAAACTCGCAACTGACCATTTACTACATGGGCTCCAGTACCTCTCCTGTGTCCATGTGCTCCAGTGTCTCTCTCGCACCCATGTGCTCCAGGACCTCTGCCGTGACCATGTACTGCAGCACCTTTCCCCTGCCCTCCTGTACCTCTGACGTGTCCATCAGTGGAGTCTGAAGCACACCTGTCTGCAGCCCTTGACTTCATGGAGGACCCCGACACTAAAATATCCCACTGGAGCTATCAATGTACAGAGGAATACTGTTTGCTTGCTCTGAATGGGACTCTGAAAACTGAAAGTGTAACTAACTCACAGATTGTTTTCAGAGAGGAGAATCATCAAACCCTAGAGTATTGTGTCAGTTTCAACATAATCTTCAGGAATCCAGGAAGCTCGGGAAATTGACAGTATTTTTCTTTTTGAAAGGTGGCAACCTAGTTCTGGTGCTCAAATCCCCTTTAGAGTGTACAGAGTTGTCTTATTCTGGGGCTGGCTGTTTATGTTGTCGCTCATCCATTGGGAGGGTCCATGGGAATACCCTACGGCCAGGGGTTCTCTAACTTTTATTCAGAGGGTGCAGAAAGAGTGCAGATATAACAAGAGATGCTGCTTGTTTTATATCTACAATGGTTGCCTGGGTGTGACCATGAGGAAAAACCCAGATTGTCACGGAGCTGATGCCTGGCAGAGTTTTTTTGGCTGCGGGTTTGACTGGAGGTCCAGGGTTTCACCGTTCTTGACAGCCAGAGGTATGGAGGGTTTCACTATTCTTGACAGCCAAAGGGAGGGCAGTCCCCTTCCCGTAGCCATGTATCTGCCAACACAAGAAGCTCCTAAGCAGAAAGTGCCTTCTGGAATCGGCAGGAGGAAAAAGTCAGAGGGCAAAAAACTTCCAGTGACTTCTGGATGCTGAAGAGACTTCAAGTCAGGGTACAGGACTGCACTGGAGGATCCAAACCAAGAGAAGATGAGTGGAGAAAACTGCAAACAAACCCGAAAGGAGACAATCAATTTGCAGAGGAGACTAAGGAAGGGCTGGAGTGATGGAACACTGGAAGCGTTGCGATGCAAGGAGTGAACTGAAACCCCTCCTTGAATAGGTCCAGGACAGGAAATACCTCAGAGGAAGTTAGGCCACCATGTTGAATTGGAAAGGTCCCATGGAGAGCAATGGAGGCAGTATAAGGCAGTATAACCTATCCCAGAGATCCTCACCAGAGGTTTCTGGGAAGAAGAAGGTGTTGCAGAATGGAGCCGCTGTGGCTGTCTCCCAAAATGACCCCAAAAAGAAGACCCTGACCGAAAGGAACAACAATTGGCTGGCCACCTTAAGGTAAGGAAATTGAGGGAGTGCGGCTGCCCGTCAGTGCCTACTCGGTCTTTCTTGCTCCCCTGGGGGTACGCTATCTTAATTTAATGCTCAATCTGGTTCATGCATCTTTTAACCCCTTCCGTGCGCACAAAATTTTCACGCTGTGCGGGAGTTTTTATTAATGCGTGGGATTCGGACGGCCAGGGGCCGTCCTCCGCACACTCCCACCTTGACGCGTGATGGCTCCCAGCCGTCACAAGCATGCAAGGGGTTAATAAAGACATTATTGACGATGGTCTGTCTTGTGACTTGGGTAATCAAATTGCCAGGCTCCTCTATATCAAGTTAACATGTAGCAAACTGGGTAGACCTTCCTTTTTTCAAACACCTTTGGAATTCAATTTGGAATTAAAAAAAGAGGATAGATATTGTCTTGGGAACAATGTTAAAGACCTTCGACAAAGAGAAAGGGAGTTGTCAAAACCCAGTAACCAAGCTGCTGTTCTGGTTTAAAGCTCCTCCTGTCTGGAGCCCTACCTGGAAACGGGGTCTAATGTGTATGATAGGATGCTTCTGACTACATTTATACTGGGGTCCATTAGGTGTCATATTTTCCCTCGCGCCAATACAACACTACGACCATTGTCAATTGGATACGTGATTACATTTCCTCCTAGAGCATGTTACATTTTGCATTCTGTTGTAAATTTGAATCAGGGTTTGTATGAGAGTTCTATTTCCTGTTCTTAAATTCTCAGGTTGCATGAGATGTAACCCCTACCTGTTCTGACATCAGACACTTAATTCGCCTGAGGTTTGCTCAAGTGTCTGTAGCTTTCTTAAATGTACATCGCGATACAGGAAATCATTTATTTTATGAGTGTGGGGTTCTGGTGATTTCATTTTAGTATTTCTTCTCAAGGATTTTAATGTTTATCCTATGAGTATATGATTCTTTTTTATCTGCTTTATCTTTGTATGGGCTTGTTGTGCTTTTATGAGTGTTTTTAATGATTGAATAAAGACAAAGTGAAAATGAGTAAGCATCAAGACTTGTAAATGTATTTTGTTTTAACTGCAATATAAGCATGGTTGTATGCTGACATGATTATGCGTTTGTGAATTTCAAAATAATGCATTGTGTGCTGTGTTGTAGATAGATCTCAGGACACTTCTAGTTAGTTCTCATGTAGTTTTATTGTAGAGCACTGATGAGCGCACACCTCGACAGCTGACCAGGCCATCAAATGACAAGAGTGGAACACTCTAGTATAAGTTTAGAACACTGACAGGTATTCTGGGAGGCTGAGGAGGTAAGAACACAAAGGAAGGGCTAATGGCCACTGTCGGCCATGTTACATGAAGCGCAAATATACAACACATCTTCCTCCTTTACAGAGAAAAGGAAATAAAGAAGCAAAACACAAAAATTAAGTTTAACCACTTGGGCGCGGCCGCGATTCTGCGCCTGTGCTGCGTTTTCCAAAGTGGGCGGGTTTATGACAGCCGTCATCAGCACACGCCCACCGTAGTGCATGACGGCTGGGGGCCGTCATCAGCATCGAAGGGGTTAATGCGTAGGAGACAACAACAATATTCATTAAGAGAAGTAGAAGGTCAATAACATCTTGAACTAATATTAGTTCTCGAAGGCAAAGGAGCGTTTAGGGGTAAAAAGTGTCAAGAGTGAAGGGTGAGGTGAAAGACATCACCAAAAATAAATAACAGGCATCACCACCACCTACTCCCCTTAGACTGACAAAAAAGAAAAAGACAGTTCACCTTCTCCAATCTGTTTCTGTCCCCCACCGGTTTCTGCTACTAGTTGAAGATGAACAGCTCAACAGATGCCTCCATGCTTTAGTTAGAGATTTCTTCAATGTTACGTTGTGAGGTCCCTAGAACTCCAACAGCAGATACCACAGTCCTGGGTACCCTTTGAGATTTCCAAGTGCAGTACCGCATGAGATGTTAGGAGATTCTACTCTTACTAGAAGTGCTTCGAACTGACATATGATCAGAACGTCCTTTTAATCATTTCTTCTTTTGATTAGATACTCAGTAGTATGTAAATTAATTTCTGCTCTTAAATACTGAGTAACATTTCAAGCTTGAGTTCTCCTGTATATTTGACTCTTCAAATGTGGACACTTTCCTGGTTGTGGGTTGCATTGTTCCACTTCTGGTTCACTTACTCTGGTTCTTGGCCTCTTTCACTGGTTTTAGGCCTCATACACCGCTTCTGGACTCTCTGTCTCAGTTTGTTTCTTGTTTCTGGGTCTATGGCCAAGTTCTGTGTTTTTTTGTCACAGTACTGTGGGCTCTCTGTTGTGGTTCTCCATTGTGGTTCTGGGACCTCTGCCCCCTCTTGAAACTGGTTCTGGGACCCCTCCTGGTTTAGGTTCTGGGACCTTTGTCCCCTCTTTTTTTTGGTTCTGGGACCTTTGTCCCCTCCTTTTTCTGGTTCTATGACCTTTTTCCCCTCCTAGTTCTAGGACCTTTGCCCCCTCCTTTTTCTGGTTCTGGGACCTTTGTCCCTTCCTTTTTCTCGTTCTGGGACCGTGGGTTCTCTGTCCCAGCTCTCCATCGTGGTTCTGGGACCTTTGCCCCCTCTTGAAACTGGTTCTGGGACCTTTGTCCCCGGTCTGGTTGTGGGATCTTTGTCCCCTCTTGGTTCCGGTTCTAGGACCTTTGTCCCCTCTTGGTACTGGTTCTGTTCCCTCTTGATACCGGTTGTGGGACCTTTGTCCCCACCTGGTTCTGGGACATTTGTCCCATGAGCTGCCAGCTTCTTTTTTTTTTTTTTTACTACATCTACTGCTTTTGAATTGTCTTCTTTTGTTACTTCTGGGTCCATAGCATGGCTGTTTCAATTCTGAGCTCACTCTAGAACCTAGTTTCTAAGATTACTTTGTCCCAGTTTTGGTTCACTTTCTCTGGTTCTGACCCGGTTCTGGGCCAACTCTAGCTCCTCTACTGAATTCTCTGCCCCTTTTCTAGCGATCAACCTTCGGTATTCTACTATGTGTGGAAGAATCTCAAGGCTGGCATACTTAAGTGTGATTTATTATACCGTGAATTCACGTTCATCACGCGCATATGTCTTTGAAGTGTTGTTCCTGTACGGTTATCAATTTCCTTATGGACCACGACTCAGAAATTGCTCACGCATCCAATACCATTTATAACAGTGCGACTTCAAAGAAGTCATTCTTCACGCGCACACTAGCTCTCCACATACGCTCTTCTTATTACAGTGCCTAGTATTCGATTCCAGCATTTATTAACAAGCGTGCAGGAGTAGTTGTTACTTGGCAACATTTTAAACAAGCAGAGATCGCGCGATCAAAGGAAACGCGTGACACTGTTGCCTGGTAACCTTTTCAACATGCAGAGTTAGCGCATGCAGGAGGAAGCGTGCAACGCTGTTGCTCGGCAACGTATTAAACATGCAGATTGGCGCATTAGGGGAGAGATGCACGAAGACAAGTAACTGACTCACGGTTCAGGAGAGTGACGTCAGAGGTACTTGCGAACGATTTCTTCCTCTTTTTCCTCGTTCCATTTTTCTAATTTCCTCTTGTTTCAAGATTTCTCATTTCTTTCGTCCAAGTTTCTGGCAGAAGTTATTTAGACCGCTGTTTTGATGATGCAGCGGTCGCGTGCCTCCAGAGGGTTTTCTTTTTCTTATTGTTTTATGCTCCACTTGCCAAACATCATTAAACAACACCGGGCCCGATCCTTGCCCGCGATCAGCACTTTTCAAGTGTGAGTCTTCAGAGTACTTTACAACTTCACTCCGGGGTCCGACCTTTGCTCCTACATATAAATTTAAATGACACTGGGGCTCGTCTTTGACGTCAGGGATACTTTTGAGTAGTTTATTTACTTTTCTTTGTTTAGTTTCACAAGTTTCTTCTTGTTTCTCCGGTTACTCGTTTCTTTCACTCTTGTTTCTGGCAGCAATTAGGTGGATAGCCGTGGGTTCTTGGTGCGAGGTGCTGCTCGAAGCTGTGAAGACATCTTCTGTGGTCTGGTCAGCCAAATCGTCGCCAAATTGTTGTAGATAGATCACAGGACACTTCTAATTAGATTACATGTAGTTTTATTGTAGAACACAGCTGAGCGTACACCTCGCCAGCTGATCAGACCATCAACTGACAAGAGTGGAACACTCTAGTGTAAGTTAGAACACTGACAGGTATTCTAGGAGGTAACAACACAAAGGAAGGGCTAATGACCACTGTCGGCCATGTTACATGAAGCACAAATATACAACCTGCTGAAAAGACAGGGCTTAGAAATCAGTCTAACTTGTTGTTTGTGCAGCTAATAAAAGTGTGGATGGATGGCCATGTGGTCTTTCCCATGAATGAAGCTAGCAGAAGCAGAGAAGGAACTTGTCCACTGTCTGGTGATCACACTCTACATAAGCACAACAAACAGCTGTGACATGGCTACATGGAAAGGTGATCGTATGCGTTCCATCTCATAGGAAGAAGGGAGGACTTTATGTGAACTTCCATGTGTAGTTTCAAAGTGTCCTGTCCAGAGAGAAACCTATCTAAGAGCCGAGCATAAGATGACCCTTCCATGATCCATAGATGACCATGCTCAAGAAAGATATATAAGGTACTGGTGAAGGGGCAGAGGAACGCACATGGGCCGGTTGCTGGAGGGGATGTTGAAATGTGGAGTTCCGACTTCAGGTCTGAAGGTACAAAAAGGTAGTCGAGTTGACATCATATACAATCAGGCTGCAGGCAGCTGTTTATAACTTCCATAGGTTATAGGCTAACAGGATAGGGGTGTATGATATAATAAGGTTCTGCATATTTAAAATGTGTCCTGATTTCTGAAAAATATTTTTGAGGTTTTTATAATATTTACAGTAGTTTTAACCCCTCC
The DNA here is from genome assembly GCF_964263255.1 of Lissotriton vulgaris. Taxonomy (NCBI): domain Eukaryota; kingdom Metazoa; phylum Chordata; class Amphibia; order Caudata; family Salamandridae; genus Lissotriton; species Lissotriton vulgaris. Next base: position 1,985,406,153 of record NC_141693.1, read on the forward strand.
CCTGCTGATGACGGAACTGCTCCGTCATCAGCTACAGTTGAGCTGTGCTGGTGACGGAGCGGTTCTGTCATGGCCCGGCCGCCGCGCCTGCGCGGCGCTGATTTCGCGCCTGCGCGGCAGTCTTAATGAGCGGGGCGGGTCATGACGGAACCGCTCGGTCACCAGCACAGCTCAACTGTAGCTGGTGACGGAGCGGTTCTGTCACCAGCATGCGGCGGCCGCGCGGCCGCCCCGCCCCTTTAGCGTTGCGGCGGAATAGCCGCCGCAGCGAAAGGGTTAATGTACGTGACTAGTAGATGAACAGTGCATATTAAACAGTCATATGATGTGAAATATTAAAACTATGATGTGGGTACTGATTTTGGGGTACGGTACGCGTGGTCCATCTTCAGATGAGAGGTTCTCTGACTGGTGGTCTGACTCCAAACACTCCCACCGACTCAAGCATAACTCATCAGGGGGCTGCCAGAGACATGGGCTCTTCTACTTTCTTCTGAGATGGACATGTTACCTTTGGGGTCTTAGGCTGTTCTACCCAGTGTGACCCAATTAAGGCTGGGGAAGTGGAGGCTCTAGTTTCCCCCGAGTGCCCAAAACTTGTAAGTCACTACTACACCCCCAACCCCATGATCTGGGCACCCCAATCCAGAATCCTTGTGCAGCAAATGCAGACCCTTGCAATTACAAATGACCCAAACCTTTTTAAAACTCTGCAGGAATATCTGACAATCTGCAGCTTCTGGACAACACTGGTGTGCGTTTCATGACGTCATGTCGGGGCCCCATGATGCAGGGATGGACAATAGGTAAACAAATGAAGTAAAGATCTGCCTTTCCCGTTGTCATACTCACTCCAGCCACAGCTAAATCTTTAATCTGCACACAATGGCGGATCTACCCCCTTTCTTTCTGTTTTTTTCTGTAGCCCAGAGAGCTTGGCCTACAAAATATTGTCATCACTGAGGGGGGTGACAAAATGGCAAAAATATATGTTTTAAACACATATTTTATCCATTTGTTAAGCCGGGGGTTACATGTGTCATCACTGAGGGGGGTGACAAGAAATTTTCCGTTCCGGGTACTACCTGGGCTTGCTATGCCACTGCCACCATCTCAGCAGTTATGATTCGGTGACTCAGCACTGTTTACTGTACATATCATACAAAATATTGCCCACCATCTCAGCACCTATGATGGGGGATGCAGCACTGTTTGTTACTGTACATATCGAAAGCAGAACATGTTCAAATGTTAAAACTATCACTTGTCTCATGTTCTGTTTGTTGCACCATTAGTCGCAATAAGGGATTTGCAAAATTGCAGATGTTGTTTCTCAAACACTACGAAAAATATGCAATGGTCACAAAGTCCTTCGTGAGTGGGACTTTTGAGTGAAGATCTGGACTTCGAGAGTGGTTTGTGGGAGTGACATATGTTTTTTTAACACACATCTGAGAGGCAACTGCAAGAGCAAATACTCAGTAACAGCCAAATGCTATTCACAAAAAGATCAATCGAGAGGTATTGTCCTTGTTTTATTTATTCCTTTATTCGATTTTCACTGTGTGACATAAAACCTTGCGCAGCCAACGTGTTTCGCCAAAGTACGGGCTTTTTCAGGGCTGCAATAACAAAAACATAATTTGCATTATTGATTTGATTCTAACAACCCGGCATATACTTTCATTAAATCTCATTGATTCATTGTGAGATGGGATTGAACAGTTACATGTATGCAAAAGGAGGGAAATATATACATGTTGTGAATTACTTATTCATTTGTACCTATATTCATTTTTTAATTTTTTTAAAAGTCTCTATTTATCAAATTTGATATAATAAAAGTAAATCCATGAATGAATCTATGTACATCCTATTTTCTTTTCCTCAAAAAAATCCACACACAAAGAAAAAGGGATGGTAAGATAATTGTATTTACCAACAGTCTTGAAAAATGGGATGATAGCTACTGAGAAGAACGTAACAGTGATCTGGACAGGGAATTACTCTGTTTTGTGTCCTTGCTCATACAAAGATATATCCATAATACCTGGGCAAACTCTATTCACGTTCAGAATTTGCTGTGATCAAATTGTACAATTGAAGTTTTGCAATGTTGTTTGTATTTATTCAAGCCCTTGTATATAATCCTACCTTTTTCTTTCTGTGTGTGTTTTTATGAAGAAAAGAAAATAGGATGTATATAGATCAATTAATGGTTTTACTTTCAAAATATAAAATTAAAAAAATAGAGATTAACATTTTTGTTTTTATTAATTAATATATGTACAATGCAGAATCAGCTAAAAATGTATTTTACAAAAAAGGTAGCTCTTGGATTTTGCTGTGCTATACACTTAGGGCTAGATGTAGGTAATTCCGATTTACCTACTCTTAAATACCGAATTTTATCGATTCGGTATTTAAGAGTAGGAAATAGGAAGGAGGCAGATGTAGATAATTTTAATTTTACAATTATCGAACCTGTAAGATTCTGTATTTACCGATTCGGTAAATACCGAATCGGTATTTTCCATTGATTCCTATGGGCCTTGAAGCCCATAGGAATCATATTTACTGAATCAGTAAATACCGAATCCTGCAAGGGAGAACGGGGTGTCACTTTGACACCCTGCGCACCCCAATTCCAGGCTTGTGTGCCATGTGGCACATAGACATGCCCTAAGGGCATGTCTGTGTGTCACATGGCACAGGTGTACATGCACAGATGTGCATGTACACCTGAATTCGGTATTTTACCACCCAATAGGATTGGGTGGTAAATACCGACTCCTAAAGGGCCTGTGGCACTCTTTGAAGTGCCAGATACATCTGGATTCACCGAATCGGTAAATATACGATTCAGTATTTTACCGATTCGGTAAATTTATCGATTCTGTAAATTTACAGAATCGGCAAAATATAGGCCCCCTACATTAAAAAACCCTAAATTCGCCAAATTCAGCCGTTACCGACCGGTAAATGCCTACCTACATCGGGCCCTTAATCCCTATTTTATTGGCCTTTCCCAGTCACAGGCCTTTGGCCCACCCACACAAGTGAGATATCATTTTAGTTGGTAGAACAAGGGGAGCACTGGGTGGTAGGACATTTCTGCTAATACGGTGACCCACACACAAATGTGTGGAAAAAGTGATTTCTTTCAGCCAAATTTGAGGTTTGCAGGGTATTTTGGGTAGGGAAACATTGAGGGATCCACGCAAGCCATACCTCACTGGACTCCCCAGGGTGTCTTGTTTTCAGAAATGTGTGGGTTTGGTAGGTTTCCCTAGATGGTTGCCGACCACGGGACCAAAAATGCAGATGACCCCAGATCTATCAGAAAATAACCTGGTTTTGCAAGGGGGCACCTGGTTTTTGGCCCAGCGCTCGGCGGCCTTCTGGGGAAACCTACCAAACCCATACATTTCTGAAAATAGACACCCCTGCAAACCTCAAATTTAACTGAAAAATCAAATTTTTCTCACATTTCTGTGTGGGAAAGTTGTGGGATCACTCGGCTGACACACATTTCTTATCACCCAGCATTCTCCCAGGTCTCCTGATAAACATGGACCTCACTTGTGTGGGTCGGCCTAGTACATGTGGCAGGGAAGGGCCCAAATCATATTTCCGAGCCATCAAAAATGATCTATCACACAATTAACTGCTTTTGCAAGGGGGGGCCTGCATTTTTGGTCTCGCTTTCGGTGGCCATCTAGGAAAACCTACCAAGCCCAGACATTTCTGAAAACTAGACGCGTGGGGGAGGTCAGAAAGGTATGGGTTACGTGGATCCTCAAATGTTCACCCAAAATCCCCTGCAAACCTCAAATTTAGCTAAAATATTCACATTTTACACAAATTCTTTGTTGTGAGATCCCTGCACCGGCAAAAATGTCCTACCACCCAGCATTTCCCTTGGTCTCTCAATAAAAATGATACCTCACTTGTTTAGGTGCACAATGTAGAACTGCATAAAAACATATTAAAAAAAAAAAAAACAGCGCTCAGGGTTTGCAATGCTATACTCTCATTCCCTATATTTTTAGCCGTTCCCAGTTGCAGGCACTTGGACCACCCACACAAGTGAGGTATCATTTTACTCTGGACCAGTGGTGGCTGGTGATGTTTGAAAGTGGTGGGGAGATAAAATTCTTTCCAACTTTCAAGGCATAAGCAAGGTAGCCACAAGGTCCCAAAGTGAACCCTCAAATACTGTAACAACAACAGCAAGGTGATGGATGGAATGCTTGAATAAATCGCAGCTACTGGCAATTGCTTGGGCCGCTTCCCAATCCATCATTTTTTGCCTATCATGCTACTCAGTTTGTTTGGACCCAGCCACATGCAAATCAGCCTTTGGTTGAACCAACTGTGTAGTAAATGGCACTAAAGACAAATAAAATAAAATGCACCACCCCATTCACGTAGGTCAGTGTAAAGCAGAAAATGAAATGTATATTTAACAAACAGACAGCTATCTTTGTCAAAACGCTTTTATTGCGCACAATTCAAACGAATGGAGTAATTTCAGTATATGATGCCATTTATCATAATTGGACTGTATTAATATATGAACTGTTCACGCTCAAAAGTTTCTTCATTACGTAAAAAAACTATACAATCACTTTATCATAGTTGATTTCTATTTCTACTAATTACACAAAGCAAGGTACACAGTGAAACAAATATTGCAAAGAGTTCATAAAACAAAATGGCCAGATCTACAAGAAAATTTGGTTTGTTTTTGTGTTCAGATAAATTACAGCGCATTTCTTTATACCATTTGCAGCCAGTTACACAGTTGAAATACTTGTTCCTCAACACAGAGGTGTCAGAAAAGGAACTGCGAAGCAGGATTCAGATTGCAAGTTGTTTGTTTGTTTTGGTTTTCGCTTTATTCGTCAGATGAAATGAAACCTTGAGGAGGCTGATCCTCATCAGCGGACAAACAACGCCTATCAATTCAGCTAATGAACCCCTTAAGAACAGGGACAGATGACAACAATTGTACTTACAGAATAAACCAAGAACTACTTGTTTTGCCTGCTAAGTGTTAATGCAAATATGTTCTGCCGCTCATTCAGCTGCGGGGCAGCCATCTTTGTGATTGCTGACACGCTCGCTCTGCAAAGGCCCCTGAGGTCTGTTTGTTCATTGCTTACTCCTCTCAACGGTGATTTAATTCAAGGCTCAAAAGGCTAGATAAATAAGAGGCTAAGGGCTATATGCATCAACACATTTTCCCATAGACACAGAATGGGCAAAACTCTTTGAAGCATCTAGCTCTATCCGGAGTCGGGTTTACTCGGACACTTTCAAGTGAACTGTGGAGTTACACAGTTAAAGCAAATAACTGGTCATGTAAACTCATTGGGTAACAAAGGAGGCAGGTTTATAGAGGAAAGCTAATACACCGGGTGCAATTACACAAGATTAGGAAAAGGCTGAGTGAGCAATCCGTTATTTAAAAAAAAAAATGACGAATACCTTTCTGTGACTGCTATTTTCAGCTGTATGGATAAAGCAAAGTTTGCATGACCTCGTCAATTCATACGATCAAATCCCTCCTTTGATAGGCGGGATCATGTAAAATCCCTAAACACTTTTATTGCTTTAGTGCACGCTAGTTCTGACGTCACAACTTGCTTGAAATAAGAAAAGGCGCTGAGTCGCCTGCAATCATTTATTGCAGTTTATTAGTGATCTCTCCAGAGCCCAGAGTGCTAAGTGCTGCGACGGCTCACAGCTCTGTCCAGCTCTGTCTCTCACTAACTGGAAGCGAGATGACAAGTTGCCAGAAGCCATCTGTCAGTGCTGTGTTTACTTTCATTGTTCTAGACACTAGAAATACTTTAGAGATAAAAACAAACGCTGTACGAAAAATATGAAGTAATTGGTGTTAAAGTTCACGCACGGCTATGAAGCAACTATCTCCCATGTAAGTTATTTAGCTGTAAAAAGCTCAGAGCATTAGCCAGTTGCTGTGTTTTTGTGACAAAAAATAATTTGTTTTTGACGCCAAGTTCGCCAGCACATTAAAGAGAAGCCCTGCTGCTGGGCGAGGAGATACAACAGGCAGTCGCAGCCGGCATTACGGGCGGGTGGGGTGTGGGGGGGCTGGAAATGGGGTTGCGGAGGGGATGGGGGGTGAGGCGGAAGGGAAAAAAGATATAAAGTAAAACTTACCGTCCCACTTAAGTCCCGAGACTCCCGCCGTCCTGCGTTGAAGCTGCAGCGCACGTCATGAGGAAGGCTGCCTCCCTCCCCTCCACCAATCATAATGCTGCAATGGCAGCGTTGTGATTGGTGAGGCCGCTGCCCCACACTGGTCATTTTCTTTATGTATGCTGCAGCATACATAGAGAACAGGAAGAGTGGGCGGTGTTACTCGAGGGCAGGGGGGAGAGGCTTGTCCACTGTTCTTCATACTGACTGTTTGGGTGGCCTCAGGCTGCCCAAGCAGTCAGTATGAACAGCAGTGGGCAAGCCACTCCCCCCCCTGCCCTCGAGTAAGACCGCCCACTCTCAACCAGGAACTTCTGCTTTCTCGCCGTGTGAGAAGGCAGAAACAAATGGTAGTTATTACGGTAACAACCACCATTTGTTTCTGCCTTCTCGCACGGCGAGAAAGCAGGGGGGCGGCACCCAAACACCCCCATAGAGGAGCCGCCACTGCTCGGGACACTGAGAGAAACGCTGAGCGATAGGACATTTGTGTCAGCGTGGTGATTCCAGCCAGAAATGTGGAGAAAATTTGGCTAAATTTGAGGTTTGCAGTGTCTGAGATGGTACGTGAGGGGATGTATAAGTGTCTGAGTGGATCGGTGAGTCGATGTATGAGTATCTCAATGGGTCTGTGATTGAATACATACATCTCTGAGTGGGTGACTGAATGAGTGCATTAATGAGTGTATCAGTGGGTCTGTGACAGGGAGAGAGAGTGTCTAGGTGGGTCAGTGAGTGGATGCAGGAGCTTTGACTAGGTGAGTGAGTTGATGCTTGTATATCTGACTGAGTTTGGTTGTGGGTGTGTGAGTTCCTGAGTGCATGAATGACTGACTGAGTTCATAAGTCTCTGAGATAGTCTTTGATTGAGTATGGGAGTGACTGTAGGGGTGTGAGAGTGAGAGTATGAGTGGATCTGTAAGTGGGTGTATGAGTTTTTCAATGGGTCTGGGAGAACATGAATGAGTGGGACTGTAAGTGGGTGCATGAGTCTCTGAGTGAATCAGTAAGTGGGTTCATGAGTAGATGAGTGGGTCTGTGAGTGGATGTAAGAGTCTCTAAGTGGGTATGAGACTGTATGAGTGAGCCTATGAGAGTGACTTTAAGTAAGTGCATGAGTCTCTGAGTGGGTCTGTACATGGGGGCATCACTCTTCAAGTGAGTCTGTAAGTAGGTGAATGAGTGCCTGAATGGGTATATGAGCGGGTGCATGAGTATCTGAGTGGGTATGTGACTGAATGTATAAGTGTGCAAGTGGGTATGTGAATGGGTTTATAAGTGTCTGAGTGAGTTTATGAGTGCGTACATGTGTGTGTGATAGTGACTGGCGAGTATGCACACATCCTCGATTAATCGTTAAACCACTGCTAAATAGCCAAGGCCAGAGATATATCTAATATTTGGCTTACATTTCTCAAAAACTATTGCACAGATCTGCAGCAAATAACAAACAGCATAATCTATGTAAAGCGTCTACCTTTATTCCAAAGTTGGTGTAATTCTGTCCAGCGGTTCGGGCTGCATGTTCGACAACGCGTTCATATGGGAATTAACATTGCAAATGCACCCTTTTTTTGCGCCCCTATTTCTCGGTTCCCACTGCACGGATCACCCCCAAACTTTCCGTGACACACATAACCTACTTTGACACTTATTCGGAAAATTTCATGAACATTGGTCAAACGACGCCAAAGTGATAGGCAAGTCAAAAAATGCTTTTCCTATGGAAATTAGGTCCAAACTATAACTACCAACTGGCAATCACCAGTACGTTATATATATATATATATATATATATATATATATATATATATATATATATATATAATATGTGTGATGTGTGATTTGGGATCTGAGAGCACCGTTACCTTTGGAACGTTTGGAACTTTTGAATACCGGCGTGCTCGGCCGGCATTGGTGTCACCTCCCTCGGGGCCGCAGACAGCGCGTGCAGAGCGGACTTGGAAAGGATATATATATATATATATAAATGCATCTCGTGTAGAGCTTGTAAATTTGGTGTTTCCACCAAGGAATACAAATCTGCATTTGATCCATTTTTTATTTCGATAAAGGGGCATTACACTTGCCGGTCAGATTTTGTAGTTTATGTGCTCCAATGTACTTGCGGGCTCAAGTACGTTGGTAGCACTAAACTACAAGCCTTCAACCGCATCCTCCAGCATCTCAGGGCCATTGTCAACTCCGATGAAAAGTACCCGGTTGCGCGACATTTTGGCTTGGTCCATCAGAGGAATGTGAACGATTTAAGCTATTTTATTATTGACGGAGTCCCCAAGAGTATCAGAGGTGGTAATAGGGAAAAATCCCTCAGACAGTTGGAGAGCAAGTATATCTTGCTACTAGATACAAGGATCCCTAATGGGTTAAATACGGGAGAGGACCTTCATTGTTTTCTATAAAATCTATTCATTAAGTCTGGCCAGACAAAAATTTTTTGGGGGGGGCCAGCCTTTCATCTGTAACTGATGTACAACCCTCTCCGAGCCTAGCTACAATCCTGGTATAACCTTATGGAGGACTATCTAGTAACTCTGTAAATAGAGTGTTGGATTATTCTCCTGGGATCTTTTTCTGTGTTGAGTTATTTGCTTTACACGACCTCTGTCTGCATTCCATTTCCCATGTCTTGAGATCACCTACTGTCCTACACTAATAGGTATAGATTAATTCATAGTGAGGGTGTGTTGGATCCGCTCTGGGTGTATCGTTCAGTTCAAATTTAGTATCCGAATTGGGTGATTATCAGGGCACTATGTCCTAATGTTGGTTCCCACATACACATTTGATTCGCAATTTGAATCTAGGATACTTGTGTGTAAACCATTGTATTTATAGTGTGTATATAGGGTTATAGGTAGTCGTCAATAATGGTTCCATAACATGTAAACCTCCATAATGGTGTAACATGGTTGGGCTTGAGCTTTCCCCCTAACTTTCCCGTTTTCCTTTTTTTAATATTTCGGCCAGCCACATATGAGGTACTAGAGGGTCAGGGACCTGACTCTCACTCTGGCTGAAATTGCACTTGGCACTTTAAATTTTGCACTAGGGTTTTTGCACTTTAGGGGCAAAATCAGTTAACACTAGCACTTTAGAGGGCGACATTGATGGTATAAGCTAATTTGCACTGTCATCCTGCAGACCAGGGATTCAAATATCGAATCACAAATGTATATTTGCTGTTTGTATAATAGTTATGAATTTTGCGGACTTGAAGCTTGTATATAGTGTACAGATGGGTTACTGAAATCATTAAGAAGTTGTAAATAATTTCGGTAATGTATTGCATTTATGCTTTGGTTATTTTCAAACTGCACACAACAATTTTTGCTTTGGTTATTTTTAAATTGTACATAACAATTTTTAACCTTTGTAAATATGAGTCTGTTTTCTACCATGGATGAATTACAATTTATGTGTTTCTTCAGTTTCCATTAATGTGTACGCCCTGCTACTGTGTTAATTAGTCACCCTATTAATGCACTCTTATTGGTTCTATCTGGCATGTGATCAAGGTCACCGTGTAGTGACCGAAACGCGTCATGCTGGCGATTGCGTGTGAATAAACCACCTTGAATGCACCTTTTGCGCTGTGGAGTGGTCTGTACCTGTGGGTTCCGTTGGTGAGGATTGGATTTCTGTCCATTTTCTGAAGGAGCGGAGCAGGATTGTGAATCGTATATATATATATATATATATATATATATATATATATATATATATATATATATATATATATATATATATATATATATATATATATATACATATACCAGCACACTCGTTCACGATTCACAAGAACGGAGTCCAGGCCACCAATAGTTTTCAAAAAACGGATTTAATCACAGCCTTACTCGACGCGTTTCGGGAATTGCCTTCCCTTTCTCAACTCGTGAGAAAGGGAAGGCAATTCCCGAAACGCGTCGAGTAAGGCTGTGATTAAATCCGGTTTTTGAAAACTATTGGTGGCCTGGACTCCGTTCTTGTGAATCGTGAACGAGTGTGCTGGTATGTAAAGGGACTGGCGATCCTGTCCTGGGCCCGCCGCTGCAAGAGGCCACTACAGCTTTGCGCCAAAACTTTTCCTGATATATATATATATATATACAATTCAGACTGCATTGTTTTTGTTTTTGCAACAAGGCACTGATGTTGTATTAAATGTTCTTATCAAGGTCATTTTCTCGACGACTTGACACTTTCACAGCTTAATAAGGACAGATGGCATCTACGTCAAAGTTAGACAGCCCTATGATTAAGCAGAAAACTGGAGTCTCCCCTTCTCATAGTGGATTCTGGCTTTACGTAACACCTTGTATCTTTATATATTTAATTAACCCAGGTTCTCCCCTGGGTCATTCGGGTAGTCCTTGTTGTATATATAATGAACAGCGTCCATTATATCCCAATTTCTCTGCACTATTACCAACCTCATGAGACCTCTCTGGGAGCAGCGCCCCCTGAAAGACTGCAGAGACATCTTGCTGGTTTCAAGTGGTATTTGGCTGAGAAGGATGCTCATGAAATGAGCAATATGGACATTGAGGTGGCAACTGTGGATAGACAATGTGATGAAAGGTAGCAGGAGCTGAGGAGGAGCTGAAAACAAATAGTTTAATGTGCAAACCACTTGTATAATTTAGTTACTAAGAAACAGCTCCAGGAACAGGTTGGACCTGTGCCTTACACTTCCAGAAATCCACAACGAAACATGATTCGTGGGCCCAGGGTGGATATTTAAACAAAAAATATGTCATTCCTGTTATTCTAGTAGCAGCCTGGAGCAGGATCCGCATTCATGAAACCCACACTAAGCCAGGCTGAGAAGGAGACGCTCATATTTGTGTATTTCCGAGAAAATAACACATGGACTATAGACACAGTGTGTGCATTGCTGACCTTTTCACACAATACTGGAATATGCTAGGCCGACCCGCAGGCAGGAGCGTAATGCAAGCCTCTACAGACCCTTCAGGGGCCCCCAAATCGTATACACGTTGTTTATTATTTAACAAAAGTTGACCCACTTTTTGAATTGCCAAAGGCTAGCTAGACACACATATTGCAGTGAAAATAAATCTACTCATAGACTTAAAATGGATGGATCTGAAAGTGTGTGCGTGCCCACAACTTACACATGCGTGGATATCACACACATCTCATTGACCTTTTCTGCACCTAGATTTTGGTCAAATTGACAAAAGCTGCTGTTGCAATAGCTAAGAAAAAACACTGAAAAATCTTTGCTAATGGGAAGTGACGTCCCGTTTACGTTTACCTACCTCTAATCTTCAGTACTCTTCCTCCTCGGTCATCATCATCATCATTAGTTTATTTCAGGGATAAACAGTCCATAAAACAAACACGGCAACCTTAATATTAACATCATAGTGATAAAAATTAAAACTGTAAAAACAAGTTATAAATACACAATCCATATAAAATTATTGACATTCTGCCCATGCAAAACTCACATCATGTGCGTGATATGTCCTGTCTGTCTCTTGTGTCCAAACAAACTGGAGATATGAATAGGACCAAAGACTGAGGAGCATATTATCAACAGAATGAGATAATTATCGCAAATCGTGCTTAGCGTGTTTTCTTTTATCGCCGTCTATCGCTGGTTGACATCGCCTTGTTAGCTTCGTATTAGCAACGCTTTGATCAGAGGCGGAGTCAAATCCAGCGATAGGGGGCGATAAGCAGCAATAGCGTGAGAAACCAAGCCATAATTAGTAAGCTCTAATGAAAAGCTTGCTAATAGGCAAGTGTGAACTTAACCACACAATCCACCTCCAATACAAAAGATGGTTCAGTCATCTTTTAAACATGTGTTAAATTCCCGCGATAACCGCGGTTAGCACGGCTTGTTTAATCGTTTGGCGGGTCCGGTGCCGCATTGTTAATAGTGCGAAGTTGTGTTTGCGACTGTTTTCATGTAGTATTGGTGAGGAGGCCTACTTTGCATGTCATTAGCGATAAATATCGCAGACATGCAAAGCAAGAAAAAAACCTGCAGCTATCTCAAGAAAACAAGCGCTAAAGCATGTTAGCGTGTTCTTGTTGATAGTGCGATAAAACAATAGCCGCTTTTTCGGCGATATGTGCCGCTAAAGTGGCGAAAGATTTCTTGGTGTTATGCCCCTAAACGTGGATCTGAAGGGTGCGAAATGGAAGCAGAATCGATGGCTTTTGACTGGGCCATGAACCAAAGTGAAAGCGCCAGCAACTTCCTTTGAACTAAGCATCATGTAAACATTTACTGATGGTGAAAACAATGAGTGGTCTAGTGTCCTGGAAGCAGGTCTACAGTGCCAGATGCTCAAATCAGACATTTTTTATTTATTTATTCAGTGTTTTCTATAGCGCAAACATGATACAAAGAAATGAGTTTCAGAGCGCTTTACCGTTAGATTGCACTTCATTTTCAGATAACATCCTATACACCGACTACTGTGAAAATGAGACAACACTGTTGCATGTTCCTATAGTTACAATAACACATGCTTAATAGTAATAGACAACCTTAAAACGGATCACATAACCCTTATTTACAAATCAAAACCAATACTGAGCATTACTAGGAGTAAACAATGGTGACGTATTGTATGACAAGAGCAGTAGAAGACCAGAACGACAATGGATTGGTCAAGGAACCTGACGTAAGTCCTTTGAATTGACCTTATACCGCTCCATTATTAAGGGAAGAATTTACTCATCAGAAAGGACTTAGTCTCCTTCTTGAATCGGGTCGCGTGGGTAATCCTTCTGATATTCGGCGGGAGTGAGTTCCAAATCCTAGGTGCAGCTCCCGTGAACGCTCTATCATAAGATCTCTTTTTCCAGAGGAAAGCTGGTTTCAAAAGGCTCTAAGCTATTTCCTTCTGGCCCTTTTATACAAACACAGAATAAGAGCATGTGGTCTGTGTCCTCAATTGTGTCCTTGCCATAAGGGCAAAGGCCTTGACCTTATATACTTTGGTTCCATTTGCAGGTAAACCTGCTAACTAGCTATGTACCAAGCCTAAATGGCATGGGGTTGAGTGATGGCATCCATATAAGGTTCTAAAGACAAAAGAAGGGGTTTTAGAACAGCTAACTCCTCTATCCTCTCAAGCCCTGTATCCAAAGAATAATAGTATAGTGGGGGAGCTTCTGGAATCGGGGCAAGCTAAATAGGGATCTTAGAATGTGAAAGAAAATATCGGATCTGTTGTGCTGGTTTTAGGACGGAAACCAAGTTGCAGCGTGCTAGGTATCGGAGATTCGCCCATCCAGTTCAGCAATTTGTCTACAATTTGCTAATAGAATAACCTGTGCAGATTCTCAATCAGGTTAATAGGGTGGTAATTCCCTAGAATACCTCAGTTCTCCGTCTTAAAAACAGCAATAATTTCCGCACCACACCAAGAATCCTAGAGACTCTCCCAGGCCATAATCCTGTTAGACAGAAGGTTAATAAGGTATGGGCCCCATAATAGAACAAAACAAATCCCTGGGGATCTTTTCATGCCCCTGCTTTATTGGATTGTAGAAGTTCTATAACTCTGATCATATCGCCCAAGGAAAAAAAGGGATTTTAGGGTCTGGGGACCAGTTTTCATTTTGCTAATGGTTGTCCTCCAATGTTGTGATTGCAACCATTGGTGTTACACCCTGTCCAGATTGTCAGCAAAATGGTTGTATAAATGGCTGTAGTGGGCTGTGATTCGTAAGAGTACTGTTAGCTACCGTTTGCCAGAAAGCGGATGTATCTCTTCTTTTTGATGCGTCCAAGAGCTCAGACCAGTTTGCATCGATCCAAATCTGTTTCGTAGCGGACACTGACTGCTTTTATCAAGTTCTGGCCACTCTAATCTCCTCTGGATCACACAATTTAGCAGCCATAATTAGTAAAGATGAGGCCTTACCACAATCACTTAAAAAAACAAAGGGTATTCTTGGTTATCAAAGAGGTAAAGCTGCGTTAGTGCACAGACTCTTCAAAGCCTGGATAGAGTAGATTGGAGCCCTGTAATGGGAATCTCACTAAAGGGAAAGACTACAAAGGGATCTTAAAGGGAATTAAAAAGGTTGCAAATCTGATTAAATAAATCAGGTGTAGTTGTCAATTTTAGCCTTTTAACAGATCTTCTATTGTTCCCAAGCGTTTAGGATATTCCTGAAGACCTGGGAGTAACTTAAAAATCAGAAAGCATACTCCTCCTCAGCAATAACTTTAGTGCATTGGGATCCCTGCCCATTCTTTGTACTACATCAAAATCTATCATAATCTGCCATAGATCTATTTTAAGAAAAATATAATATATTCTGCTGTTACTCTCCCCTCTAAAAAAGGTATAGGATCTGCGTGCATCAGATTTAGATCGACTCTAGCAGGCACATAGACCATACGAAAAAAGTTATAGACGCTAGGTGGGTAGCTGCTTCTGACCTGTATTACATTGGCTCAGCTCCCTGCCACCAGGAGAACGACCAGCTTTGGGCGGGATTGATTCATTGCAATAGTTTGTGTAGCCAGGTCTAAATAATGGTTCTAAAGACCAGGGCGCATAGTTATCATATTTTCACGGGACGCAATACAGCAAACTAACGGTGGGCGGCCAGCTACGCTCCGTGCACGGAGTGTGCGTAGTGCCGCCTACTCCGCATTTTGCGGAGCTGGCGGAGCCAGGCGGCACTACGCACGCTCCGCAGACGGAGCGTAGCTGGCCGCCACCCGCCTCCCTCCCGCCCTCCCTAAATACTTTGAAATAAAGGAATAAAATAATTTAAAAAGCACTTACCTTGCCGCCGCTGCCCGCCGCGTCCCCGGGGCTCACTATCTTCCGTCTTCCGTCCGCTTTACTAATGCGCATGCGCGGGCGGCCGCGCATGCGCATTTTCACGAGAAAATGCGCATGCGCGGCTGCCCGCGCATGCGCATTAGTAAAGAAGACGGAAGATAGCGAGCCCCGGGGACGCGGCGGGCAGCGGCGGCAAGGTAAGTGCTTTTTAAATTATTTTATTCCTTTATTTCAAAGTATTTAGGGAGGGCGGGAGGGAGGCGGGTGGCGGGGCTGGCGGCCAGTGGTGTTTGCGGAGTGGGGCTACGCGGAGTGCGGAGGTGGGCGTAGTTTCTCGCCCACTTCGCGTAGCTCCGCGAAGCCCCACTCCGCGAACTCCGCCCAGGGTTACAGCAAACCATCCTGCTGTGCTGTGGTGCGTGAAAGGGAGAGGTCAGGAATGCACCACATTCCACATTATACTGCACATTCCTGCTCTCCGCCTGCACTGGCACCCACTGTGCTGCCTGGCTCCATTGCAGGCACCCTTTCTTCATGTTGCAAGGGTGCCTGCGTTGTAGGTAGGATTTTTTGTGCATGAAGGGACACCTTCCTGCATGAAAAGTATCCTCATAGGCATTTTTCAGAATGCAGCACAGGTAGAAAGAGGAAACAACAACAACAAGGACAAATAAACATATTTCTCCTCGTTACGCCTCCTCTGGGGAGGCGTAGCATATTGGCGCATTCCCAGGTCCCCCACTCATAGGAAATCTGGTAATACACCAAAGTTCATGGGTGGATGCGTGGCAACACCCACACTCCACCCGTGGAATGCCTCCCTGGGGCAGGGACTCAAGACAGCGACTTGCACTACCTTGCGTTGCTCCAGATTTATCAAGCCGCGCAGGGCCATGCATGGTGGCCGTGCATGAGTTGATGAATCTCATTATAGGTTTTGTGTTGCCCTGCACCCCCTTGCGTGGTGCAAGAGTGATACAAAACTGTTGATAAATATGCTTCTAGGTTTCCTGTGGCAATATTATATCAAATTAGTCAATAACATTGCCCCATAGTGAATCATTGAGGGGACAGTAAAACATGAATAATGCCCCTCCGCAATAATGGATTACTCCCATGGCGAGAGGGGCATTGTCCAATTTCATTTTAAATAAAAAGTCCTGGGATTTCCTTCATGAAAATAAAAAAGAAAAGTGTTTGGTGCAGGGCTCCATCATGTAACTGGAACCCTGCACCAGACAACAAAAAGCATTGGCAAGAACCGCTGTGACGTCGATTCCTGTCAATGCTTTATAACTGACTGCCAGCTTGATGGTCATTTATAAATTTCCTGAAATATAAACATAAATAAATATAAACTTGGTTCAACTTTCGGATAAATGATAGAGAATCCAGATGAAGACCAAAAGCTTATGGTGCCGGCAGCAGGTGCAAGGGGCAAGCTTTTTGGGAAATAAGCCTTTGGACTAGAATTCCAATCTAACCAGCCCTTTAAGGGAATGGGAGAAGGCCAAGGTGCCCTTACCTCTGATAAATCCATGTCCCAGCAGCTTGTTACTTCCTCACAGCCACAATAAACTCCTGACGTTATGGTCAGAAAATATTTACCAGTAAGGGGATGGATCTTTTATTTCTCCAAAGTATGGAAAGGGACTGTGTCAGACCAATGGTTACTGGACGTGGTGGAAGAAGCATTCCAAATTGTTTTTCTTGCTCCTCTGCCAGATGTTTTCAAGACAATGCCACTGCCAGTGAATCTTGAAAAAAGACAGTCTCTGCAGGAAGGAATTCAGAAAATCCTAGGAAAAGGAAGTATTGTACTAGCCCCCCTTCTCAAAAGGAAAAGGGCATATATTCAGTTTTTATTGGCAAAACCATAAGGGAAGTTCAGGCCATTTCTGGACCTAAAGAACGCGTACTTGCAAATACTCAGAAATTTCAAGATGGTGTACCTGCAGCGGAGTCTGCATTTATAAGTCAGGAGGACTTCTTGGGATCGTAGGGCCAAAACCTGGAATTCTCTCCCGACCCACCTCCGCCTTACACAGAACCACCTCTCCTTCAGAAAACAAGTAAAAACCTGGATATTCGATAAGTAACGTACCCCCCCCCCCCCTCCCTCAAGCGCCTTGAGACCCTCTGGGTGAGTAGTGCGCTATACAAATTTTTAACTTGAACTTGAACTTTATTATGCTAGGGAAACTAGAATTATCAAATTCCAGGCATTAATGTTTGGGCTGGATTCTTCACAAAAAGTATTTACCAAGGTGCTGGCACCTTTAGTGGGAGGCATTCATAGTAGCGGGATTCATGTTTTCTTATTTTGATGATTGTCTCTTTCTTCTTTTCCTAAGGCGAAACAGCAAGTCCAAGAAGTGTGCAAGGTACTACAGATTCTTGTTGATTCTGACTACAACTCATGACTTGATGTTCATTGGGACATATTTCAGAACGGTGGTGGGTTGAGGTGCTTCTACCTGTAAAGTGTAGATATACACTGGTGTGAAAGTTCATATGTTTCTAGAGTGTTCCACCAATGGAAACAGTGGTTGTGCCGTCTGTGATTGATGGCTTCCTCCCTCACAGTTCTGCATTGGGGACGTCAGCCTTTGTAGTCAATGATAAATCACATTACTGGGTCTTAAGTTTGCAGAGTTAAGAGCTGCAGATGTCGATTCAGCACAGATAAGGAGGTGTTGAGCTGGTGGTTGAAGGAAGAAAATCTGGCAAGTGACCACTATTCCATGTCACTCCATCAAATATTGTAACAACAGATGCCTGGAAGCTGTCAATGGGTCAAAGCTCCAGCCCGCCTGTTCTTCCAATTACAGGGAGCTGAAAGCAGTTTATCTAGCCCTGTTGAGATATGCAACTCTGTTAGGGGACTTGATGTCATGTTATATGTTATCTAGGTGTATCAGAGCTGGGAGATCCGCCTCTCCCGGTGTCAAAAGTCAGGAATCTTGGAGTTTTATTCGATAATAAGCTTACCTTTCACAGCCATGCTAACGCAGTGGTTTCAGCGTCCTTTTATACCTTGAGAATGGTAAAGAAACTTCTCCCTTTTCTACCTCCAAACTCAGGTAAAACCCTAATGTCTACGCTAGTCCTTTCAAAGGTTGATTATTGTAACGGCCTATTGTTGAATGCACAGGAACAAGTCATGAATAAACTACAGCTAGTGCAAAACGCTGCTGCAAGAATTCTAACCGGTACACCCAAATTTTCACCCATATCTCCCATCATTCGCCAACTTCATTGGCTGCCCGTAAGAAGCCGCACGAAGTTTAAGGCCTTGTGCATCATTTATAAAACATTGAACAACACTGGACCGGACTTCTTAAAAAAATCCATTACTCTCTACAAACCCACTCGATCCTTACGCTCTGCGGCATTTCAGCTACTTGATATCCCACGCACTAAGAAAGCAACATGGGGCGACAAACGCTTCATAGTTGCTGCCTCTAAATTGTGGAACAAGCTCCCCCCTTATATTAAATCAAGCCCTTCCATATTCATATTTCGCAAACACATTAAAACGTGGCTTTTCAACCAGTAAGTCTTGTAGGAGCCCTCTGCAATCTCAACGAACTCTAGCGCCGAGACACCGGAAGGTATTTGTGCGCTCTAGAAATTTTATAAATAAAAAAATAAATAAAATATATAGCGCGCAGCTGCCTCAGCAAAGAGGCGTCCCGGCACTGCCAGCATCAGAAGATCAGGGCTAAGAACCAGAGTATGAAGGCACATGAAACAGACAGAAGGACAAACAATGGCTAGGCAGAGGGAAAGAGAAAAGTATTAATTGCTTTCCTAAAGTCCAGCAGGCGATCCATGCTGCGGATCTGGAGAGCCAGAGAATTCCATAGCTCGGCTGCCAAGCAGTGAAAAGATCGAACCCCAGCCCAAAGGCCCTTCACACGGGGTACTCTAACCAGATGCTGCCCCAAGGAGTGCAGCTGGCGAGTAGGAACATACAGGGCTAGCAAGTTAGGGGCCTATTAGGATGGCGGACGGACCTGCGTCCGTCCGCCACGCCAGAGGAGGAGGTACCGTTCGCAGGGGCAGTGGCGGTCCCTTCGTGCTAATTAGGATGTGACGCCACCCTGGCGGTCACATCCTGTATTTTTAACATTGCGGCGGTTGCTGCTTGAAGCAGCAAACGCCGCAATGTTAAAAAATGCATGTTTACCTTTGCATGCACGAAGCTGCAAGCACCGCGTGGTGCCTTCCACTTCGTGCACGCAAAGGCAGGGGGGTACCATAGGTACCCCCCAGGTGCACCCCTCACCCCCCCTTCACCCCTGGGGGCCCGCAACGGGCCCCCAAAGAAAATACTGTATGCCTTTCCACGGCGGAAATACAGCCGTGGAAAGGCATAGGAGCGCCGCCATCCTAATATGGCTGGCGGTCTGATAGACACCTCCAGCCATGTTAGAGCTTTTCCGCCGCGGTGGGAAGGCGACTGCGGCGGAAAAGCGGCGGACGGAAAAAAGATGCCCCACCCATCCTAATCTGGCGGGGGTCTTTTCTCAGTCCGCAGCGGATAATCTGCATCCTCCGGGCCGGCGGTGGCTTCCGCCGGCCCGGAGGATGCGGATTATCCGCTTTCATAATCGGCCCCTATGTTAGGAGGCTGGGCGAGGCAAGCTTCAAGATCTTGAAATATAAGCAAAGTGCCTTAAATTGGATCCGCTTGGCCATGGATAGCCAATGTAGCCTCCGGATGGCGGCAGCAGAGGGGCAATTACACGGAAGTCCCAACATTACCCTAGCCTGATTAGCCCCCAAAAGGAGAAAACTAGCATAGTCTAGTCTAAATAGAATGGCTGATTAAACAATCAACTGATGTGTAGGCGGGTCAAAGAACTTCAGAAGAGGCCTAAATCACCGAAGGAGGCCAAAACAAGTGGCAGCAATTTTTTAGTATGATCTTGAAAACTAAGCGTAAAATCGATCCATACCCCAAGGTTCTTAACCACCGACTTAGGGGTGGGGGTACTACCAAGCGTGCTAGGCCACTATTGCTCACTCCACACGCTCCTGTCCTTCCCCACCAGCAATACCTCCGTTTTATTAGCGTTCAGCTGGAGGCAATTTAAAAATATTAACAAGAATGGGGTGACCCAATTAATCAAAAGGACCTGGGTTACAATGGGTACGGTAAACAGATGGTCCTAGACAGTAATTTCAGTGATCAAATAAATGAAACATTCTTATTTAGTCATCATAAGCGGTTACCTGCAAGAGAAAGGAAGAGAGAACAGGCCAAATGCATTCATAAACATAAAGCAGTACCCATGGAAAAGTGTTCAGGCCAAAAAGAACACAGTATTTATAGGCATCCACTCCGCAACGGCGGCCAGGCCGCTCCTAAACCCAGAAGCAACCTGTGTGGAATCATCAGAAAGGGCCACCACCAGCTGCGTATTATCTGCATACGAGACCATGGTGAGGCCTATATTCCTGGCCATTGTTGCAAGAGGCTGAACATACAGATTAAACAGTATGGGGTTCAGTGCAGAGCCCTGAGGCACTCCCTGGCCAATGGAATGAGTCTAAGAAAGAAACGGGGGGGGGGGGCGACACTCGGAATTATCTCTATGTCAGAAACGATCTAAACCATTCTAATGCTAGGCCCACAACACCGTCATTTGTCAGACGCTGTAGCAGAATCCCATGCAACTCCCTGTCAAAGGCTGCACTCAGATCAAGCAAAAACAGTGCCGCCGTGTGACAGGAATTGAGGATGATCCGCAGATGTTCTGTCACAGCCAGGAGAGCAGTCTCCATGCTGTGACAAGAGCGGAAACCATTTTGAGAGGGATGTTATTAGTGTTCAGGAATCTCATAAGTATGTTATTAACATGAGCGTCTGCAATCTTGGCTACCCAAGGAAGGAGAGATATTGGCCGAAAGTTTTCCAGTTTTGCCGGGTCAAGCAAAGTTTTTTTATGTATAGGAGATAACCTCGCCTGTTTCCATGGCACTGGGACCACAGCTGTAGAAATAGAGGTGTTAACAACCTGGCACAAAGGGGCCAGAAAGAAAGAGAGTCCCTGACCTGGACAGGTTTTAAAGGATCGGCCGGAGAGCCAAATTTAACTTTCCTACTCAACAGCGTCAACTCCTCCTGCGTGATACTGGGAATAGCTACCAAGGAGTGCAGTGGCGGAGATCCACAAGAGCAGCAGGAGGAGGAGGAGACCCTTGCGGAAAGGACCGATAGATGGTGCACAATTTGTCAACAAAAAAAGTTGCCAAGTCCTCACACTGCTGCTCGGATGTAATCACAGAAACAGAGTTTTTCCTTACCCTGAGATCTTTAAGGATCTTAAAAATGCATTTCAAGTTCAAGTCAGAACAGACAACAGGGAGGGTTTATCTGAATCACCAGGGATGACGCAGCGTACAGACTCGAAACCAGCTCAGGAGATTGCTATTTGGGCCGAATCACTACTCTTTAACAGCAATTTACCTTCCAGGGAAAAGAGAAATGGGCAGCGAACAACCTGAGTCAATTTTTTTCTCCAATGAGCTAGATTTTTTTAATGAAGGATGTGTCCCTGCAGTTGCAGAAGAGATTTGTTTAACGGAGGATAGACCTGGTTGCTTAAAGAGAGAAAGAATGCCCTTCTGCAATGATTCTGCACAATTATTCCTTGCCAGGAGGCTTGGAAGTTAGAAGTCCTGATGTTCCAGTGGCAAACAGGCTTACTGAACTAATTCTCCCTGCTTCAGAAGATTTCCAGAATATTTCAAAAGATGAGGGAGGGCAAGGCTCTAGTGCTAAAGATTGTCTCAGGTTGAGGTGGCAGCTGTGGATAGAGCAATGTGTTGAAAGGTAGCAGGAGCTGAGAAGAAGGTGAAAACAAATAGTTGTTAAACACTTGTAATATTAAGTTACTAGAATCCATCTCCAGGAACAGCCTGGACCTGTGCCTCACACTTCCAGAAACTCATAACGAAGCATATTTCATGGTCAAAGGGTGAATGTTTGAAATAAAATATGCTTTTCCTGTTATTCTAGAAGCAGCCTGGAGCAGGCTCCGCATTGATGAAACCCACACTAAGCCTGGCTGAGGAGACACCAATACCTTTTCATTTCCAAGAAGATCACACATGGGCTATAGACACAGTGTGTGCATTGTTGACATTTTCACACAGTACTGGGACTATGCAAGGCCGATACCGAAACCGTAGGTAGGAGGTCATGCAAGCCTTTGCAGCCCCTGCGGTGGGGAGTGGGGGGGGCAACCCTTAAGGGGGCCCAATTCATCAATGGGGCCCCATTCTGCTCCAATGTCAAGAAATATTGCTTGATATGGGAGACTCAAGGGATCTTCTTCACATTCTGCAAGTTAGGGCCCCATCATTTTACTCTGCAGCAGGTTCAATGTTGTCATTTGCATATTCACGTTTCATCATGCACCATACTACCAACCGGTATTTGTATAAACTTTGTTTATTATTTACAAGAGTTAAACCACTTTTTGAATTGTCAAAGGCTTGTTTTACGCAAATATTTTAGTGCAAGAAAATCTACTCAGACTTAAAATGGATGAATCGCCTGAAAGTGAGTGCATGCCCACAACTTACACATGCCCGGATACTCACAAATGACGTATTCTTTACCTAGATTTTGGCCATGTTGAGAAAAACTGCATTTACAATCATTAAAAAAAAACACTGAAAAATCTTTGTTAATGGGAAGTAATGCCCTGTTTACGTTTGCTTACCTCTAATCTTCAGTACTCTTAGCCCCACTCTTCCTCCTCAGTCTTCATCATCATTAGCTTATTTCACGGATAAATAGCCCATAAAACAAAGACAACATACATAGTATCATAGTGATAAAAATAAAACTATAAAAACAAGTTATATCTACACAATCCATGTAGAATTGTTAACATTCTGCCCATGCAAAACTCACAACTGCTGCACCAGACACCAGCAGGAATCTGATATGTCCTGTCGTCTCTTGTGTCCAAGCAAACTGGAGATATGAATAGTGCCAAAGACTGAACGTGGACCTTCAAGGTGCTAAACGGAAGCAGAATGGATGGCTTTTGATTGGGCCATGAATCAAAGTGCAGGCGCCGGCCACTTCCTTTAGACCAAGCATCATGTAAAAATGTACTGATGGTGAAAATCTGCCACTTCCAGTGTTTTTTAACTTTATATATGTTCTCATTTGCATTGTGATTCATGCCATGTGATTTATAGATTGTTGTTTTAAGTCTAGTTTGTTTAAACTACACTCTTTTAACGTACATATTAAATCTGTGAATGTGATATTGTTCTTTTTAACTCTTAATAAATTGTTTTCTTTACAAACATTTTGTAGCTTAATTCCCTTCCATTTATTAAAACTTCTTTGATTGTCTCTTATGGTTGCCTAGATTGTTAAATATCAAATGGTTATTTTTCCCTGGTCTAGGAATCTATTTTCTATGAACTCAGGGGGTCCTTGTTAAATATACGCTGGCGTCTCTTGGGTCCAAGCAAACTGGAGATATGAATAGTGCCAAAGACTGAACGTGGACCTTCAAGGTGCTAATCGGAAGCAGAATGGATGGCTTTTGATTGGGCCAATCTTACTTTATGCGGACGACGCGGTACTTTTATCACGCACTCAGATAGGCTTACAGCGTCTCATTGATGGTTTTATGTTGTTCATACAAAACAGGAGACTCTGTGTAAATAAATCTAAGACCTATGTTATGTTGTGTGGTGAGTCAGCCAACAAACAAAAGTCCAACTTCTATCTAGACAGCGATAAAATGTTACAAATTAAAACATTTTGTTATTTAGGAATCACCTATGCTAACGATGGGTCCTGGAAATCAGAGCTAGAAAATGCCAGGTTGAAAATGACTCGCTGTACTAGCAGCGTTTTTCGTTTTTCTTCTAAGCTCGGTTCGAGAAGCATCCGTGATATGATTAACATTTATAATATTCGCTGTGTTCCCTCGGCATTGTATGGAGCAGGGGTGTGGGGCCACACAGACGGCACCTCTCTCCAAAAAGAGGAGAACAAGTTCCTAAGAAAAGTGCTTTGTGTTCCCCACTCCGCCTCCATTCAATTAATCCATGACGAGGTTGGGGTTGAGTTTATCTCGGACTTAGCAGCCGTTCGCCCACTCTTATTGTGGCGTTCTATTTGGGCTAAGCCAGAAACTCGATTCACCCAAGAAATTATTCTTGACTGTATAGGCCTGGACTTTTCTTTACGTATTCCTTGGCTGAAATATATTAGTTATTGGTTTAAGATTTTGTTTGATATTGATGTTCTTGCTGACCCAGAACTTGTGGTAGCAATACCCAAAAAAGAGATCAAACAAACTTTTTTGATGTACAAAAAGAAAGGGCGAGATGAGGTATATGGCAAGCTAACTACTGTGAAGTTCTATAGAGAACTTAACTTACCATCGGGGTTCCAAGTTTATCTCCTACATGTTTGTCGCCCATCTCATCAATATGTTTTAACCCGCGTCAGGTTGGGTATCGTACACCATTTAGTTGCGTTTCCAGTACAGAAACAGAAATCGGAAACTCCCTGCCCTTGCGACAATGTTTCACGTCAGAGTTGCTGCCATTTCTTACTTTTTTGTAAATTCTATCACTTTTTAAGATTAAGGTATTTAAAACCCAGATTTATTAAATATAACATACGGACTTTTAAGAAAGCCCTTGCGTTACTTTCAGCATTAGAAAATGCGGACATATGTTTTTTTGTTGCCACTTTTATTTTGAAATGTACAGCTGCCAGGAAAAGTATTGTATTGCCATGATTTCTATACTCCTGTCTGTACTTTCCGATTAACGTACAGTTGCCAGGATAAGCATTTTGTGCCAATTTATTTATTCCTGTCTGTACGATTTTAACTCTTATAATTGAGATCCAATATTTAAACGCTTGTATCTTATCCCCACATGAATTATCTTGGATTCCCCTGTATAAATTTTGTAACAACTTCTTTTTAATGCTATGGATTGATTTCATGTTTTGCTTGTATGATTTGTTTGCAAATCGAATAAAAGCTTTGAAATTGAATTGATTGGGCCATGAATCAAAGTGCAGGAGGCGGCCACTTCCTTTAGACCAAGCATCATGTAAAAATGTACTGATGGTGAAAACAATGAGTGGTCTAATGTCCAGGAAGCAGGTCGATTGTGTCTGATGCTTACATTCAGACATAAGGCTCTAAGCGGATGTATGACGTTACAACGCATACTTTTACAACGCATGCCTTTACAACACATTTTTTACAATGCAAAATCCTTTACAAAGCATTCCATTACAACGAATGCCACTTACAATGAATTGTCTAAAAACTACCATTACAACGCATTCCATTACAACGCATACTACCTTTACAACACATACCATTACAACACATACCATTACATTGCATGTATGGTAAGTATTGGATAGTGTAGGGGTAAAAATTACTATTCTAACTCCAGGGGGTGCAAAAGTAGGGTAAGTTTTGGATAGTGTAAGGATACTATGCGTTGTGATGGTATGCGTTGTAATGGTATGCGTTGTAATGACTGCGTTGTAATGACATGTGTTGTAGTGGTATGCGTTGTAGTGTCATGCGATGTAATGGATCTTGCCTTGTAAAGGTTTCGTTGTAATTGAAGTGCATTGTAAAAGTTGCGTTGTTAAGGTTATTTCCCCTCTACGCCATTCCCTTCTGGACCTTGTATGCAACACAGAAGAAGAGCGCAGGGTCTGTGTCCTCAATTGTGTCCTTGCAGAAAGGGCAAAGGCCTCCACCTTCTATACTTTGCTTCCACTTGCAGGTCAAATAGCTAACTAGCTGTGTACCCAGCCTATACAAACAATGTTCTAGCTTGGGGTTGAGTGATGGCGTCCATATAGGGTTCTGAAGACAAAAGAAGGGGTTTTAGAACAGCTAATTCCCCTATACTCTTAAGCCCTTTATCCAAAGAATAAAGGTATAATGGGGGTGCTTTGGGGCAAGCTAAATAGGAATCTTAGAAAGTTGTTCTCCTTACATGTTGTTTTGACCGCATAAAGTGTGTCATAGAGCGGTAAACCTCGATTGTCAGTGAGACAGATCTAGATGTTATTGATTTATACTTCTTAATGACTGCTGAGGATCTATGTTTCAGAAAAGGGGGTGGTGATGAACAGAGTGTCTGAATTAAGCAGACCACTCTTACCCAGTCCAAAGATCAGGGCTTGATCCATCACCGTTTTTTAGCTCACTGCACCATCCCAGCTCAGAACCTGGCTACATGCAAATTAGTCTGTTCCTGTCCCAGTGCATGATGGGAACAGGGCAAACCAAACTACCAAGCCAATTCTTATACTGGGAAGGAAACAAGCTTCCGGGGACCGGTTTCTGGCATTTCAGCCGTCGTCGGCCCGGCTTGCTTGAATCCTGATGGTGCAATGAGCAAGGGACTCACATCTGAGTATACCCTTCCACGCTTATGGTGGACAAAATGATTCAGAAAAGGGGGTGGTGATGAACAGAGTGTCTGAATTAAGCAGACCACTCTTACCCAGTCCAAAGATCAGGGCTTGATCCATCACCGTTTTTTAGCTCACTGCACCATCCCAGCTCAGAACCTGGCTACATGCAAATTAGTCTGTTCCTGTCTCAGTGCATGATGGGAACAGGGCAAACCAAACTACCAAGCCAATTCTTATACTGGGAAGGAAACAAGCTTCCGGGGACCGGTTTCTGGCATTTCAGCCGTCGTCGGCCCGGCTTACTTGAATCCTGATGGTGCAATGAGCAAGGGACTCACATCTGAGTATACCCTTGCACGCTAATGGTGGACAAAATGATTCAGAAAAGGGGGTGGTGATGAACAGAGTGTCTGAATTAAGCAGACCACTCTTACCCAGTCCAAAGATCAGGGCTTGATCCATCACCGTTTTTTTAGCTCACTGCACCATCCCAGCTCAGAACCTGGCTACATGCAAATTAGTCTGTTCCTGTCCCAGTGCATGATGGGAACAGGGCAAACCAAACTACCAAGCCAATTCTTATACTGGGAAGGAAACAAGCTTCCGGGGACCGGTTTCTGGCATTTCAGCCGTCGTCGGCCCGGCTTGCTTGAATCCTGATGGTGCAATGAGCAAGGGACTCACATCTGAGTATACCCTTCCACGCTTATGGTGGACAAAATGATTCAGAAAAGGGGGTGGTGTTGAACAGAGTGTCTGAATTAAGCAGACCACTCTTACCCAGTCCAAAGATCAGTAGCTTGTCTCCTTTCTGGTGAAGAATTGCCTTGGTAGTTTAGTCTGCCCTGTTCCCATGATGCACTGGGCCAGGGACAGACTGATTTGCATATAGCAAGGTTCTGAGCTGGGATGGTGCAGTGAGATAAATAACGGTGATGGATCAAGCCCTGATCTTTGGACTGGGAAAGAGTGGTCTGCTTAATTCAGACACTCTGTTCATCACCACCCCCTTTTCTGAATCGTTTTTGGCCACTATAGGTGTGGCAGGGTATACTCAGACATGAGTCCCTTTCTCACTGCACCATCAGGATTCAAGCAAGCCGGGCCGAAGAAGGCTGAAATGCCAGAAACCGGTCCCCGGTAGCTTGTCTCCTTTCTGGTGAAGAATTGGCTTGGTAGTTTAGTCTGCCCTGTTCCCATGATGCACTGGGCCAGGGACAGACTGATTTGCATATAGCCAGGTTCTGAGCTGGGATGGTGCAGTGAGATAAATAACGGTGATGGATCAAGCCCTGATCTTTGGACTGGGAAAGAGTGGTCTGCTTAATTCAGACACTCTGTTCATCACCACCCCCTTTTCTGAATCGTTTTTGGCCACTATAGGTGTGGCACGGTATACTCAGACATGAGTCCCTTTCTCACTGCACCATCAGGATTCAAGCAAGCCGGGCCGAAGAAGGCTGAAATGCCAGAAACCGGTCCCCGGTAGCTTGTCTCCTTTCTGGTGAAGAATTGGCTTGGTAGTTTAGTCTGCCCTGTTCCCATGATGCACTGGGCCAGGGACAGACTGATTTGCATATAGCCAGGTTCTGAGCTGGGATGGTGCAGTGAGATAAATAACGGTGATGGATCAAGCCCTGATCTTTGGACTGGGAAAGAGTGGTCTGCTTAATTCAGACACTCTGTTCATCACCACCCCCTTTTCTGAATCGTTTTTGGCCACTATAGGTGTGGCAGGGTATACTCAGACATGAGTCCCTTTCTCACTGCACCATCAGGATTCAAGCAAGCCGGGCCGAAGAAGGCTGAAATGCCAGAAACCGGTCCCCGGTAGCTTGTCTCCTTTCTGGTGGAGAATTGGCTTGGTAGTTTAGTCTGCCCTGTTCCCATGATGCACTGGGCCAGGGACAGACTGATTTGCATATAGCCAGGTTCTGAGCTGGGATGGTGCAGTGAGATAAATAACGGTGATGGATCAAGCCCTGATCTTTGGACTGGGAAAGAGTGGTCTGCTTAATTCAGACACTCTGTTCATCACCACCCCCTTTTCTGAATCGTTTTTGGCCACTATAGGTGTGGCAGGGTATACTCAGACATGAGTCCCTTTCTCACTGCACCATCAGGATTCAAGCAAGCCGGGCCGAAGAAGGCTGAAATGCCAGAAACCGGTCCCCGGTAGCTTGTCTCCTTTCTGGTGAAGAATTGGCTTGGTAGTTTAGTCTGCCCTGTTCCCATGATGCACTGGGCCAGGGACAGACTGATTTGCATATAGCCAGGTTCTGAGCTGGGATGGTGCAGTGAGATAAATAACGGTGATGGATCAAGCCCTGATCTTTGGACTGGGAAAGAGTGGTCTGCTTAATTCAGACACTCTGTTCATCACCACCCCCTTTTCTGAATCGTTTTTGGCCACTATAGGTGTGGCAGGGTATACTCAGACATGAGTCCCTTTCTCACTGCACCATCAGGATTCAAGCAAGCCGGGCCGAAGAAGGCTGAAATGCCAGAAACCGGTCCCCGGTAGCTTGTCTCCTTTCTGGTGGAGAATTGGCTTGGTAGTTTAGTCTGCCCTGTTCCCATGATGCACTGGGCCAGGGACAGACTGATTTGCATATAGCCAGGTTCTGAGCTGGGATGGTGCAGTGAGATAAATAACGGTGATGGATCAAGCCCTGATCTTTGGACTGGGAAAGAGTGGTCTGCTTAATTCAGACACTCTGTTCATAACCACCCCCTTTTCTGAATCGTTTTTGGCCACTATAGGTGTGGCAGGGTATACTCAGACATGAGTCCCTTTCTCACTGCACCATCAGGATTCAAGCAAGCCGGGCCGAAGAAGGCTGAAATGCCAGAAACCGGTCCCCGGTAGCTTGTCTCCTTTCTGGTGAAGAATTGGCTTGGTAGTTTAGTCTGCCCTGTTCCCATGATGCACTGGGCCAGGGACAGACTGATTTGCATATAGCCAGGTTCTGAGCTGGGATGGTGCAGTGAGATAAATAACGGTGATGGATCAAGCCCTGATCTTTGGACTGGGAAAGAGTGGTCTGCTTAATTCAGACACTCTGTTCATCACCACCCCCTTTTCTGAATCGAGGATCTATGTAGCATTAGAACATTGGAATGTTGGGAGCTCCATTGAAAACAATGGAGTGCTCCGGGCTTATAATGGCTGGTAGAAGCCTGGAGCTCCAACATTCCAATGTTTCTTTGTTCACAGCTCTGGCTGTGAACAAAGGCTTCAGGGAGCCTGAGGGGATTCCAATCCCCTCACACTCCCAAAAGGCTTTGTTCTTTTTTGTTAGAACATTCTGCCCTCTAGTGGCAGAATGTTCTAATAGCCTTATAGCCCTTCGTAGCTGGACAATACCGGCTATTAAAGTCCCTCTTCTTGTTAAAGTTTAACGCTGGAGAGGGCCTTTAATAACCGGTATAGCCCTCTACGGTGGGCTATAAGGCTATAGTGTAGCTCCACTTTATTGTATATTGTATATGGAATTTCCAGGTGCGTGTATAGCCAACTCTGATCCTAAGAGGGGCATACCTTTCAAGTAGGGTGCCCTTCATCGTGAAACCACCTCCACAGGGGGCATATTAACAATGGCTTTATCTCTGCTTTTTGGCTTTAAAAAGCCAAAAAAGCAGAGCTAAAACAAGCGCCCTATCAGCAACAGGGTGCTAACACGCAAATTTGCATGTTAGCACCCTTTTACTCTACGCGTCCCCTTGCATCTCTAATGAGATGCAAAGGTGGCGATCCAGAGTAAAATAATAGGTGAAATGTCGCTAGGCAACATTTCTCCTATTATCAAGGATATCGCTAACACTGTTAGCGATAAAAAAAAGCAGCGCTAACCGCGGTTAATGCTGCTTTTTTACATCTGGTATTTTTCTGACTTAGTCATGATATCCTATGTAAGGTGGATACCATGGCTAAGTATGTCTATCCCTATCAGCAAGCTATCGCCAAACTTTGTGGGATTATCGCTGTATTTCCAGTGATAATCTCACAATTGGCAGCTGGCACTCTGAGTTTTATCGCTTTTGAGATAAGCATTGCTGATAGCACGCTATCTCCGCGATAAAAATCAGAGTTGGCCGACGATAATTATCCTACCGCTAAGTGCGCTTAGCGATAATTATCGCCTGGCCTTGTTAATATGCCAATCATTCGAAAAGGGATGTAAGGGGGAGAAAGGCTATATAGGGCAGCCCCCCACTCAGCAAATATGAAACAAAAAGCCCTATTCAGCCTGCATGGTTTGGTTCTCAAACTCTGTAACTACTGGGGCCACACCTCATATTGGCTCACCAAGATAAAATTAAATTTAACCAATGCTGTGTTACAGGTCCGGACATGCCTTAAAATATGAAAGTAGAAGTGCACAGATTCGCCCACATAAAGAAAATATGTGAGAAGGCAAGGAAAGTACCTCACGGACGTAACACCCGAGGGGGTTCCCGGTTTGTTAATCACCGGTATACCCACTTCTCATCATCGGTTACTTTCCTTGCTGAGAGGATGAAACAAGTGCAGAAAAGATATGCACAAGAAAGAATAGAGAGAGAGACAGACAAGGAGTGTACAAATACACTACCTGGTAGGACAGAAAAAAGTGCTTGGAAAAGAATAACAAGTACCTACACCCAACAACCAACAAATATAAAATGTGAGGTTTGGCTGGCTGAGTCGATTTTATTCTGGTGCTGCCAAACTCCACCATTAAAAAATGGTTAAGTTAATACCATTAATTTTTGTGACTGGACCGACATGTTTCATTGCCTTGTCATTGGCAACTTCGTCAGGGTAAATAGTTGGGTCTCTATTCTCAATCCTCCATTTTTTCATATGAGGACCTGTACACATACAAACATTAAAAAACAGAGTGCAGCAGTGGTCCTTTGGTGAGTCAATACAAGAGGCTACAGCACACAACACCACCCCATTGCCGGTGGCTGCATAGCGCTATAATTACTTTGTGCTCGAATGTGGTGGTCGTACCATCGAGCATCAACAGACGGCGTGTCAAAGATCACGAATCTGTCACGGAAACTCCTAGGTGTGAGTAACCTGTACAGGAAACATATAACGGTGCCATTGCTACATTATAATGTACTCAAGTTGTTAATATGCCCCCAGGTTGGTGGAGATTAAAGAGCATGTCATTTGTTTTGAACGTGTTGACCTCCAGACCTCAAAGGTCACAGAAATCAGTACATTTATTTACCAGATCCTGCAAACCCACTGGGGTTTGTGAGTTCAGCAGGGTGCTGTCCCCACATGGGATATCTGGCATTGGGGTGCCTTCCAGTTTAGGAGGATCATGAGTACACCTACTGAGGTAGTTTATAAAGGAAGAGCAGGGTGAGGGCTAACACACATCCTTGTCACACCTCTCTACCTATCACAATGCGGTCCGTAAGCTCTCTTTTGTCTCCCCGCCACACTTGTGCGTAGTTACCTTAATGTAATTTTATAATGATTCTTAGTACATATGACTGGGTGGCTATTAATCTCAGGGTGGACCACAGGCATTGCCTGGGAACAAGATCAAACCTGCACTTACGTCGACACAGAAATGGTCCTTGGTGAGCCCCAGATATTTCCACGTGATTAAGGTGTTATAAGATATCGGGTCTATTGTGCTGGTTTTAAGACAGAAGCCAGGTTGCAGGGGGCTAGGTATTTGAGACTCTGCCATCCAGTTCAGGAATTTGTCTACTATTTGCCAATAGAATAACTTGTGCAGATTGTCAATCAGGTTAATCGGGCGGTAATTCCCTCGAAGACCTCTATTCCCCTTCCTAAAGATGGCAATAATTTCCGCACCACACCAAGAATCCGGGAGACTCGCCCAGAGACTCGCCCAGACAATAATCCTGTTAGACAGAAGATTAATATGTGATCCCCATATTGGAACAATACATATCCCTGGGGATCTTTTCAGGCCTATTGTGCTTTACTTGGTTGTAGAAGTTCTGTAGCTCTGATCATATCGCCCAAGGAAAAACGGGATATTAGAGTCCGGGACCAACTTTCATTTCGCAGGTGGGTGTCCTGCAATGTTGTGATGGCGCCATTGGTGTTACACCCTGTCCAGATTGTCAGCAAAATGGTTGTATAAATGGCTCTAGTGGGCTGCTATTCGTAAGGCTACTGTTAGCTATAGTTTACCAGAAAGCGGATGTATCTCTGCTTTTTGATGCTTCCAAGCGCTTGGACCAGTTTGCATCGATCCAGATCTGTTTCATAGCGGACACTGACTGCTTTTATCTACTTCTGGCCACTCTAATCTCCTCTAGATCAACAATTTAGCAGCCATAATTAGTAAAGATGAGGCCTTAACACAATCACTACAAAAACAAAAGGTATTCTTGGTTATCAAGTGGTAAAGCTGCTTTGGTGCACAGACTCTTCAGAGGCTGAATAGAGTAGATTGAGTTCTGTTTTTAGAATCTCACTAAAGGGAGAGTCAACAAACGGATCTAAAAGGGGGAAACAAAGGTAGTAAATTTGATTTAATAAAACAGGTTAAGTTGACAATTGTATCCATTTAACAGAGCTATCGTTCCCAAGGGTTTAAAATATTCCTGAGGACTTGGGAATGACTTTAAAATTGGAAACCATATTACCTCTCAGCAATAATTTTAGTGCATTGTGATTGGTATCCATTCTTTGTATTAAATCAAAATCTACCACAATCCTCCATAAATCTACTTCAAGAAGGATATCTATTCTGCTGTTACTCTCCCATCCGGAAAAGGTATAGGATCTGCGCGCATCAAATTTAGGTTGACTGTTAAAGACACTTAGGCAGGGCAAAAAAGTTATAGACGCTAGGTGGATAGCTGCTTCTGAATTGGATTACATTGGATCAGCTCCCTGCCTTTGTATACGTCTTACCTCATCTTCAAGGTCTGTATTAGTATCCATACAGTCTAGTGGCTCATATGAAGAGAGAGAACATTTGACTGCTGCATTAGATAGATGGTATTCAAGTTGAGAGAGTGTTTGTGGACTCTTTGTTTTTTGGCATACAGCATTTGTACTTTATATAAATTAATCTCTAGACCATTGCTCCCCTGTACCAGAACAAAATGCCACCAGAAAAACGACCAACTTTGGAAGGGATTGCTTCATCGCTATAGTTTGTGTAGCCAGTTCTTGATAATGGTTCTAAAAACCAGGCGACATACTTATAAAATTTTCATCCAACACAATACAGCAAGCCACCCTGCTGTGCTGCATGAAAGGACGAGGGCCGGAATGCATCGCATTTAAAATTAGCACATTCCTGCTCTGTACACGGTGCTGCCTAGCTCCATAGCAGGCACCATTTCTTCGTGGTGCAAGGGTGCCTGCGTTGTAGGTAGGATTTTTTGTGATGGAGGCGTTGATGGAGCAAGGATTCGCACGTAAAGCGACTTGCTCTCATTCATGAACCTCGTCTAACCTTTAATAAGCATTAACCAATTCTGTCCGTCTTAATTTTCACCTTTTCCAATACACGCGGGTGCCCGAGAGAAGCTTGCATCTATGTTTATTAATTGTAATGATGCTTGCACTACTGAATGGCAGCTTCGCAGAAATCCAGTCTGCGCATGCGTCGGTCATACCCACGTGATGTGACGCACTCGCAATTTGGAGGGATATTGTTGCTCATGCGCATTGTCGCTAAACATGGCCGCTTGTCTTTAACCATGCTCTCTGCTAGCTCATGACGCTTTGCATAT
The DNA here is from genome assembly GCF_964263255.1 of Lissotriton vulgaris. Taxonomy (NCBI): domain Eukaryota; kingdom Metazoa; phylum Chordata; class Amphibia; order Caudata; family Salamandridae; genus Lissotriton; species Lissotriton vulgaris. The sequence goes on from NC_141693.1 coordinate 1,985,440,380, forward strand.
CTGTCTTTCCCGCATTAACCCTCAATGCTATAGATATAACACAGTAAGGGGTGCAGTGAAGCTTATTCATGGTAGACAGTGTATTCATTTTTTCTGTATTACTAATTTGTTTTCGCTTACTTTTCATGTACCACGTATCTGGGGGCCTGGGAGTTGGGGAGCTGCGCCATTTTAGAAGCCCATGTGGACCTGGTCACCTGACATGTGGACTGGGCCTCGCATCCATGGAAGTCAGCCAGCTGGCTACCGAAGCTGAAATGCTCCTGGGAACCTGCCCCATAACCCAGAGAAGAGAAGCTGAATTTCACCTGAACTGTTACATTTGTTTCTCTCTACTGTATACGCTATTGTACTCTTCTACACGTATGCCTGGGAACAGGAATTTAAGGGGTGGGTACTGTCATTTGAATATTAAAACATGAGAACGCAGAATTTAGGAGGTGACTATGACCTAACCACCTCTCCTGACCAATCATAAGTTGGGACCTTGTCACTTGCAACATTTGTGGGTGGTCTAGGGGTCCCAAAACAGTATAACTAGTCTAGTCTAGCTTAGAGAAGTTGTCCGACTTGTCCGAGTAGCAGACCTGTCACTGACCCTACGAACTCTATAGGTGATAGATACAGAGCGCTGCGGAGCACTCTGTCCGTATTTTCCACAAACTCCAAGGGGTGGAAATAGTCTTGAGTGCTGGCGAAGCACTTTGCTGGGAGATTCGAAAACCCAATCGGGGTTACTGGCGGATTCCATGCAGAGGGGGAGTAACGCAGGCGTTGCATCCGAAGCTGCAAGTGTTGGTCGTACCCTTTGATGAGCCCAGTCCTGACCCAAAACCTGAGGGGTATCCTGTCCTGACTGTCCTGAGCTGTACCTGCTCGCCTACTGGCATTCCGAATCCTTGAGGGTCCTTGTCCCCGCCCATTCCCAAACTGACCCGTGGCCAGGGTTAGTCCTCATTCTGTCCTAGGTAAATATATATGGGGGTGTCTGTCTAACAACACTCTTACGTTTCCTTTACTTAATAAAGCACTCTTGCCTGTGATATTTTTCTATCACCTTTTCGAAGTAACTTTATGAAACTGTTTTATTAGTAATGTTCCATTTTTCCCCCTACCTATAGGACATTATTAAACTGATTACATATTTTAGCTTGTTCCATTAGCCCTTCCCTTTAGTATGGTTGATGTGATTTTAGTAAGAATAGCATAAGATTTAGGAATTAGTTTAAGAAAATAAGTACACATATTAGGTCTGTCTCACGCCCCCTGCCTTAGCTTAAATTCGTACTGAATAGCATGTTCCCAAACGCGCATACCCTGTAGTATTTCCTTAGTAATCTATGGTGCTTGCCTTAATCCATAGCTACAGTTTGATTTTGATCCTGATTATTGATGTTCTAATTTGTATCTGCCTGTTACTCATGGCATACTCATTCTAAAACTAACTTCATATAAAAACTTTTTAAACTCCATCAGGTGTCTGTGGTCATTACATATCACCAAGTGTCATTAAATGTACTGAATGCATAAGGTATTTCTACTCTGATAGGAAACTTGTTACCTGTCCACTGCTAGCTCCTGATCCATCAGGAGTAATGTGCCTGTGGTAAGTCAGGTACATGTATAGTAAATGGTGAGAGAGTCACCCCTGAATTACTCATAGTAGCGTGTAAGAATCACCCGGTTCACGCAAACTCAGTCATCATATGCACGCCAGGGCCCAGTGCGTGGAAATTGGTAAAATAGTGACCCGGGTGACCTGCGCGCTCTATCAGCGTCACCTTCCTACACAAAAGTAATTCTCAGAGGCATTTTCCTGTAGAATGCAGCACATGTAGAAAGAGGAAACAACGAGGATAAATAAACATATTTCTTCTCATTATGCCTCCCCTGGGGAGGCGAAGCATATTGGCGCATTCCCAGGTCTACCACTCATAATAAATCTGGGACTACACCAAAGTCAATGGGTAGATGCATCGGAAAACCCACACTCCACCCATGGAATGCCTCCCTGGGGCAGAGTAATGGAAGGCAGCGACTTGCACTGCCTTGCGTTGCTCCAGATTTATCACGCCACACAGGGCCATGCAAGGTGGCCGTGCATGATTTGAGAAATCTCATTATAGGTTTTGTGTTGCCCTGCACCCCCTAGCGTGGTGCAAGAGTGATTGACGCAAAACAGTTGATAAACATGCTCCTAGGTTTCCTGTGGCAATATTATGTCAAATTGGTCAATAGAATTGCCCCACAGTGTATCACTGAGTTTGTGACGTAAGGGAGGCAAGGGACAGTGAAAAACGAACAATGCCCCCTTCGTCATAGGAGATTACTCCCATGGCGAGAGGGGCATTGTCCATTTTCAGAAAGAAAATCCCGGGATTTTCTTCTTAAAAGTAAAACTGAAAAGTGTTTGGTGCAGGGCTCCATGATGAAACTGGAACCCTGCACCAACAACAAAGAGCATTGGCAAGAACCGCTGTGACCCCGGTTCCTGTTAATGCTTTACAACGGAATGCCTGCTTGGCGATCATTTATATATTTCCTGAAATATAAACATAAAAAAATATAAACCTAGTTCAACTTTGGAATAGATGATAAATAATGGAGAACTCTGAGGAAGACCTAAAGCTTATGGTGCCTGCAGCAGGTGCAAGGGGCAACCTTATTTGGAAATAAGCCTTTGGAGTCAATCTAACCAGCCCTTTCAGGGAATTAGACAAGGTGCCCCTACCTCTGAAAAAATCCATGTCCCAGAAGCCTGGTACTTCCTCATAGCCACCACAAAATCCTGACTTTATGGTCAGAAAACATTTACCAATAAGGAGGTGTATCTTTTATTTCTCCAAAGTATGGGAAGGGACAGTGTATCAAAATCTCTGATGGATTTAGGCCCAGATCCTTGTACTGGGGTGAATGTATGACATTGTTCTACATTCTGTCCATCAACTGCGTTTTTTTCAAAATCTCTGAGGCCTACATCATCTCTATCTTGAAGGGTTATCTGGAGAAAAATAACATACTGGACCCCACTCAGAATGATTTTCGGCCTGGTCACAGCACGAAATCTGCTCTCCTAGCTGTGACCGAACAACTGAGGGGGGCTCTAGATGAGGGTCGTACTTCGGCACTAATTCTATTAGACAGTAGTGCCGCGTTTGACACTGTGTGCCATCAGATACTGCTAAAATGTTTGGAGGAGGCTGGCATCGTGGATTCGGCCCTGGATTGGTTTGCCTCTTTTATACGGAGAGGATCTTCCAGGTAGCCGCCCCCCCTTTTACCTCTTGGGTCCATAGTACCAAACAGGGGGTGCCGCAAGGATCTGCCTTAAGCCCAACCCTCTTCAACCTAAATGTTCAACTGCCAGCTGTGGTAGCCAAGAACAGAGGGCTCACAGCAATCTCTTATGAGGATGACACACAGTTGATAGTCACACTCTCGGACGACTCCACTCGGGACGCTTGTAAGTTCAGGAGTGACCTTGGGGCTATCGCGGAGTGGATGACTGTCAACTGTCTCCAGCTCAATGCCAGCAAGTCAGAGGTATTGCTTTTAGGGAAAGATCCTGAGCTGTGGAGCGAGCATTGGTGGCCTGCCACACTGGGGCATGCACCTGCCCCCAAACAGGTGGTAAAAAACCTGGGTGTCTGGGTAGACTCTGCCCTTAGCTTCCAGTCCCAAACCAAGAAGGTAGCAGGGACCTGTTTTGGTATATTACAGGAGCTCAAACTATTGTTTGGGTTTTTGACCCCTTCATCAGGTAGGTTATCGTTCAGGCTTCCATACTGTTGAGACTGGACTATGCTAGCTCACTCTACCTGGGTTCTACCAAGAATGAAATCTTAAGACTTCAAAGTGTTAAGAATGCTGCGACCAGGACTCTCCTTGGCTTGCCTAGGACTTGCTCTGCGTCTGGTGCTGTTCGTCGGCTTCATTGGTTACCTGTGGCCAAACATATAGAGTTTAAGTCCCTTTGTATCTCTTTCAAAATCTTGAATTCCTCTTACCCAGGTATTCTGGCCAACCTGCTTGCCCCTTACACCCCTTCCCGGCAACTTCGGTCAATGGGGCAGCATTTGACCGTGATCCCTCGGACGAGGAGAGTAAGTGCCGGGGGGCATTCCTTCCGCACTTTGGCAGCCAAACTCTGGAATGTGCTTCATATTTCCATCTGAAGTTTCAAGAATCATCTGGCATTTCACAAAGCAATTGAAACGTACCTCTTCCTTCCGTTGTAGACCTCCTTCCTGTCAGAGCCTATGCAGTTTTCTGCAATCAGCGCCGGGACGCCCCTTTGCAGGGGCAGCTGTGCGCTCTACAAACTGCATAACCTAACATAACATAACATAACATAACACTAGTGGGTACTGCAAGTTGTGGAGGAAGAATTCCAAATTGTTTTTCTTGCTCCTCTGCCAGATGTTTTCAACCAATGTCACTGCCAGTGAATCTTGAAAACAGACATTCTCTGCAAGAAGAGTTTCAGAAACTCCTAGGAAAATGATCTATTGTACTAGCCCCACCTTCTCAAAAAGGAAAGTGCATGTATTCAGTTTTTATTGGCAAAACCATAATGGAAATTCAGGCCAATTCTGGACCTAAAGAATGTGTACTTACTTATACTCATAGAAAATTCAAGATGGTGTACCTGCAGCGGAGTTTGCATTTATAAGTCAGGGGGACTTCTTGGGATCGTTGGATTTTTCTAGATACATATCAATATGTGCCAATTCATCACAAGTCACAGATGTTTATCTGATCTTGTTAGGGAAACCAGAATTATCAAATTGCAGGCATTAACTTTTGGACTGGATTCTTGACAAAGAGTATTTACTAAGGTGCTGGCACCTTAAGTATTAGTCATTCATAATAGAGGGATTTATTTGTTTTCTTATTTTGAAAATTGGCTCGTTTCTTCTTTCCCTAAGATGAAACAGCAAGTCCAAGAGGTGTGCAAGGTACTACTGAATCACAGATTATTATTGATTCTGACTCTAACTCAGGACTTGACGTTCATTGGGAAATATTTCAGAACAGTGGTGGGTTGAGGTGCTTCTGCCTGTAAAGTGTAGACATGCACTGGTGATACGTTTCTAGAGTGTTCCACCAATGAGACAATTGTTGTGCCTTCTGTGATTGATGGCTTCCCCCCTCACAGTTCTGCATTAGGGGCCTCAGCATTTGTAGCCAATGATAAATCACATTACCACAGTGGGTCTTAAGTTTGCAGAGTTACGACCTGCAGATGTCGATTCAGCACAGATGAGGAGGTATTGAGCTGGTGGTTGAAGGAAGAGAATCGGGCAAGTGGGCGCTATTCCATGTCACTCCATCAAATATTGTAACAACAGACGCCTGGAAGCTGTCAAGAGGTCAAAGCTCCAACCCGCCTGTTCTTCCAATTACATGGAGCTGAAAGCAGTTTATCTAGCCCTGTTGAGGTTTTCAACTCAGTTAGGGGTCTTGATGTTCAAGTCAGAACAGACAACAGGTTAGGGTTATCTAAATCACCAGGGAAGACACATAGTACAGACTCAAAACCAGCTCAGGAGATTGGTACTTGGGCAGAATCACTACTCTTTAAGAGTAATTTCCCTTCCAGGGAATGAGAAATGGGCAGCGAACAACCTGAGTCAAGTTTTTTCTCCAATGAGCTAGTTTTCTTGAATGATGGATGTGTCCCTGCAGATGCAGAAGAGATTTGTTTATCGGAGGATAGACCTGGTTGCTTAAAGAGAGAAAGAATGCCCTTCTGCAATGATTCTGCACAATTATTCCTTGCCAGGAGGCTTGGAAGTTGGAAGTCCTGATGTTCCAGTGGCAAACAGAGATTTCCAGAGTCTTTCAGAAGATGAGAGAGGACAAGATTCTAGTGCTACAGATGTATTCAGGTTGGCAGCGACGTCCCTTTTGATAGAATTAGCAATTCAACCTCGGTGGGAGCTTCCATTAAACCCATATCCTCTGGTGGGTTCAGGCTTGGTTGTTGAAAGGGTGAATTTGGTGGCTAGTGGTTGTTCTGCAGAAGTGTGCAAGTTGATCCAGCATGTACCCAATAACATGTACAGTTTAAAAAACAAGGCATTTTAATTACAAATTAAAAAGTAAACAGATAAAAAAATTACAATTGACTACAAACAAGAATTATAAATATTATATTTTTAAATAAACAAAAACATAATAATATAAATTGTAACAAGGTAAAATAAACAATAACATTTTACATATAATACATATACTATTCCTACTCCATTTTTTTTACAAAAGTAGGCAAAGTGTTGGACTGAGGAGGGATACAATTTACTATTCCGACTTCACTAAATTCAACAGCAGGGAAAGTGTTGGATTGAGGAGGGTATAAAATATAGTATTCCCACTCCAGCCAATGGAAGAATGGGGAAAGTGATGGATTGTGGGGAGGGTCAAAGTTACTATTCACACTCCATTTAATGCAATAGTAGGGAAAGTGTTGATTGCGTAGGGGTAAAATGTATTGTTTCCACTCCAGTTAGTGCATTAATGGGAACATGTTGGATTACGGAGGGGTAAAATCTACTATTCCCACTTCAGTCTATCTAATAGCAGGGAAAGTTTTGGATTGTGGAGGGGTAAAATGTACTATTACCACTCCAGTCAGTGCAACATTAGAAGCAAACTAATTCACTTCAACATAAATGTTTTTTTTCAAAAACATAGTAAACAATAAAACAAGTAATATGTTTAAAAAAAATAGATATGTTTTAAATAAATAAAATAAATACATATTCAATTATTAAATACATATGATAAATTACTACAAATATTATTATAATTAAAATACAAAACTATAGTCTCAAAATAATAACAACCACATATTACAATATTATTTACATTTAAAAAATACAACACATTTAACGCATACAATAATGAATAACATAATGAAAAATATACCTATTTTAAAATGTGTTATTACTTAAGTAACTTTTTACCTCATACTTCAACAAAGTACACTTTCTAGAGAACAATGGTCCCTATTTTTAGAGCAGAAATCACAATCATACAATAATCATACTCTAAATAGCTAGTATGTCTTTTGTCCAGCCGGACAATAATTTATTTTTCAAATAAGAGTGAAAATAAGGAGGTTTTTCAAACACTAGATGACAAGTGGGCACATCCGTGACCCACAGAACATTGAGACACAACAACGAACACAGAATGGCCAAAGGGCAAAGTAAGATATGTACGCTTGTGTTTTTAGAATTTTACAGACTTAGATCAACAAAGTACACAGCACATCTCTAAAAGTATTTATCAAAATATTATGTGCACATGTAAATATTTAAATATTAGTTAAAATATTAATAATAATAATGCATTCTTAAAATAGTTGTAGTTAGGCACCACCCCACCCTTTATCAATCCAAATAAATCAACAAACACCACATACATAAATTAAAAACATTAGTATTCCCATCATTTTCATAATTTCCCACCCTGTACCCCTATAAACTTACAATCTGCACCTAAAATGTAACTTAAAAAATTAATGGCAACCTTCACATAATATCAATTAAATATTTAATATTATTAAAAACGAATTATTAATTTATACATTATAATTAAAAAATTTCCCACCCTGTACCTCTATAAACCCACAACCTGCTATGGTACTAAGAATAACAAAAATGTAGTACATTTAATTGCATAATTACTAAGTATTTACCAACTGTATTAAAAAACAAACACTAAGGGGTCGATTCCGATCCGGTAAAAACTGCTCCGAATAGCTGTTCAGAGTGTTTTTTCCTTACGATTTGTACCCTGCAACGTCCCTCGTACGTACGACGAAGTACGATTCGTACCAGTAGCTGGACTCCGTACGAATCGTACAGAGACCGTAAAACTCTAATCTCCATACGATTCTCACTCGGAACCCACTGTACGCGACATATGTACGGTTCCCGGCTGGTTTATACAACCCAGCAAGTACGATACGTGTCGGGTATGCACCGTACGACCCTTTTTCTACGGGAGCTTTAAACAGCCGTAAAAGCAGAGTTCGTGCCGAAACAGGTATGGAACGGCCCCCCCGGGTACGGCGCATACCCCCCATGATCGCAGGGGTACGATCATGGGGTGTACGCGCCATACGGTGTGTATGTGATTGTGCGCTTTTCTGTACGAATCGCCCTTACCTGACGTGCACCCTACGAATCGCGTCCTGATTCCCCGGTCCGGATCGTACTTGTCGGGTCGTAATGGCGTGTGTAAGAGTCGTACAGAGACGGCTCCGGATGCGAATCTTACAGACGGTTATTTTACCAGATCGGAATCGGCCCCTAATTATACAAAAAATTGACAACATATACATTTTAATTATACAATAAAATGTATGACAATTTTTAAATGATATTTTTAACAACCATATTTTTGTAATCGATATTAATGACTTTGGTATTTTCAAAACGGATATTACTTACTTTAAATCGATATTCTTGACTGATATTCTTGCAGACGATATTTCCAAATCACGATATTTTGGCCACAATATCTTGGCAGCACAATATTTTAGTTTCAATATTTTGTCTGAATACCAGGGGTATTACAAGGGAGTGACAGGTAATGACCCTTACCTTCGGTGTCTACACCTTCTAGGATGCCCTCCTCCTGTGGGAGGGGACATAGACCTGGCCCTTCTTCAAGATGGTGGGCACTCAAAAGTGTACTTCCCCTCCGTCCAGTCCCTGAGGGTAAGGTTAAAAATCAGGGGTCGTTTACTGAGAAGAAACCTGACCTTAAAGAGTCTGGTTGTCTCAGTAATTTGTTTTTGTCAACATGTTCCGAACTCCTAATAGCTCTTCATCAGGACTACCCGGTCCTACATAATTCGCTAGTCGCAGCACGCATCAATCCATAGAGGATTGAGAGGAACCCCAATGATGAAGCATGCCACCTAGGGACAACCCTGGTGGGTGAGGGGTCTTTAGAAAAAAAAGTTTTTTCTAGAAAAGAGATTACAAAAAATTCTTGCTGTATCCTATCTAATTGAATTCCCTAAGGGCAGATTTTCTTCGATATACTTGTTTTTTGTCTAACTGCGTAACTGTCAGGTGGATAAACCTAGCCTCTACCTCTGCCTCCTTCTCTTCTTTGGTACATATACATTAGTCACTGACTTTGTGGGTAGCTTTGTGATCCCTTTATATATAAGCGTCAGTTGAGTGACTGAGGGGTTCAATGTTACCTGAGTTTAGTTGCAGTGTCGGGGGGGCCAGCAATGGAATAGGTTTGGGGGCGATTGGGCGACGTAAAGTGGGTAGCGCAGCGTAGGGCCAGCTGTAGGTGATTATAGGGTGGTATGTAATGTAAGGCAATAGTCATCCTTCATGAGTATACGCAATGATGGTGTGTGGAGGAGCCCTCTAGTAGGGGGTGGGTCGGTCCTGGTTGTGTCCTGGGTTGGCGGACGTGGGGTTTAGTTTCAATTCTATATATGTTAGATATTTGTGCCAGTTTGGAGGACTAGTAGCGATGGAAAGGTTTAAGGTGTTGCCTAGGGACAGTTCATGTTCCGCTATTGGTGCCCTTCAAAGTGCGGAAAGCCACACATGAGTGTTGGGCACTGTTGATGACTTCCATGACATGGCTAGTCTACTTTTGACAAAGCATAGTGCTAGAGCTAGGAATTTGTTGATGTTTTTCTGCATGAATTGACCTTCGTTATACCTAGTAAGAAGTGTGGACCCTGTGCTGCAGTTGCCGTGCCCGTGGCCTCAGATAATGTAGAGGCTACCTCATTCCAATACTCTATTAATTGCGGGCATGCCCATACCATGTGACTGAAGGTAGCATAGGAATTTCGGCATCTAGGGCAGGTGCCAGATGAGATTGCATACATGCTCCCCAGTATGTATGCCCAGTAGTAGCCGGGTCTGGTGGCTCAGTGGACTAATGCGTCTACTGCAGGGGCCTGTGTTCGACCTCATGGTCACAGGTTCAAATCCCGGCGGGTCCACTCAGCCTTTCATCCATTTGGGGTCGATAAAATGAGTACCATTGAGTTGGGTAACAACAACAAACATCTGTTATTTCAGCGCCAAGATGCCCGTTGTGGTGAACGTGCGCTTTACAAATACTCATGTTATGTTATGTTATGTGTGGGGTTAGGTATGAATGATGAAGGTAGATAAATTGTAGATATTTGATCCTAGCGTTAGTGGATAATGCTTTGAGGAACTCTATGCATTGCGCCCACTGTTTATCAGTTAGTATAGTGGTCAGCGTTGTGTCCCAATATTCCCTGAGAGGGTCCATTAGGAGCATAGCGTCTGGCTTTAGGGAGTTGTACAATCTTGATATTGCTTTCCTACCTGTGCCATGCATCAGTACTGTTTGCAGGATATTGGATGTCGGAGGTTCGTCGCGCGAGCCGCCCCTTGCCTGAGATAATTGGTGTGTGAGTGCTGAATACAGTAAAAAGGAGCCGGAGGATATACCAAAGTCACCTACAAGCATATCGAAATCACAGAGACACAAGTCTGTGAATAGAGCTACCCATGTTGTTAGACCCTTTGCAGACCAATTCACCAGTTCTGGACATTTAGGTTTAGTATACAGGCCAGGGAATACCCGGAGGGGTAGGTCTGAGCCATAGGGCGGGGGCGTGCATTTTCGCAGCACGTAGCTAGACCAACAACTGTGAGCCACAGGCATTTTTATGATCCTGGGCCCTTCAGATACGCTAATTTAGAGCCTGAGAGCCATTCCAGTGGTGTGGATTGTAAAAGGTCGGGCACCCAATGGGACATTTCGGTGAGTTTGCTGCCCACTAGCCAGTGCATTGGCCACTGTAGTTGCCAGCTGCATAATAGAGTTCATAATTTGGAACCCCTAATCCACCGTCCGTTATGGGGAGACAGAGCTTTGATAGGGAGACTCTAATTCTGCTCTTTCCCATAATCAATGTATTTATTTATGCGTTTTTATATAGCGCAGACTTTACCCGAAGGTGTCAGAGCGCTACACACTAGGAACAGCAATGATACATGAGGAGAAAATTACAAGTGAACAAATTACAATAGCAAACGTTAAGTTACATGAGGCAAAAGTGACAAATGTGAGCAAACAAAATACAAGAGGTAGCAAACGGTACATTACAGGAGGAAAAAGTGACATGTGTGCATGTTACAAAAGCGTACAAAGTACAAGTAGAGGTATAAAACTGCAATAAATGGCAGACACTCAAACACAAGAACAAATGTTACGTAGGCAATGGTGGCACCTGTGCAAATATCTAAAGCAAACAAAATGTAAAAGGTAGCAAACAGTGTGTTACAAGAGAAAGAGAAAAGTGACGGGTGAATGTTACAAAAGAGTACCAAACACAGGTAGAAGGATAATGCTGCTATACTTGGCAGACACTCAAACCACAAGAACACACCTTGAACGCACTACCATGGTCATGGAGAATAGAATTTTCTATAATGGAAGATGATGTTGATGTATGATGTAAGAAGTGATTTTAGGTCACAAAATAATTTCCTGAAAAGAAATATAGGAGTGCAGGGTGCAGTATCATTTTTGATATGGCTATGCGGCCCATTGGAGATAATGGTAATTCCATCCAGAACGTCAATGAGGCTCACACGCTGGCAATCACCCAGCCCAGGTTGCCAATGACGACGTCTGTTTGTGAGTGATATATCTGCACTCCTAAGTATTTGAAAAAGTCACAGATAAGTGGGGCGTCTGGTAGGTTCACCCTTTGTTCCAAAGTGAGAGATGTCATTGGGAACAGAAGTGATTTCCCCCAGTTTACTTTTAAACCAGATATACGACCAAAAGTATCCAGCTGTTCCGTCAGGCAACGTAAGAGTGTTGGGTGACCCCGAAGGTAAACCAGTGTATCGTCTGCATACAGCGTAATAATGTGCCATTGGTCGTGTGCCCCATTTTGGTCAGCATGCACTAACAATTGTGTCACCTCTAGTAATCTGCTGGCCAGTACGTAGCCCAGCATTTTATCATCAGTGTTTAGGAGGGACAGTGGGTGGTACGAACCCATCTGAAGCAGGTCCTTCTTTGGTTTAAGTAGCAGCTATAGCACTGCCTCGCTACGTGTCCTGTAGTTGTAGTTTGACGGACCATGTGCGTATATGTTGTGCTAATGTAGTGGACTGTGCTCCCAGGAGTGGGGGATGCGAGCAATCTAGGTCGGGATCAGGGGTGCAATTAAAGTCTCCTCCTCAGTATGTAGGTGCTGACGGGTCATGCAGCAACGCAGGGGACAGACTTTGTAAGTATGAGTATTGGCCAGAGTTTGGGGTGTAAAGTGAGATTAATGTGATTGGCAAACTAATTATCGAATATCCCTTCAAAAATTGTGTTTCTGCTGTTTGGATCAGTGCGCATATGAAGTGCCTCCAATGGGATCCCTGGTGCTATCCGTATCATGGCTTCCCTAGCATATCCAGAATACGTGGTCCCCACTATCGTTCCCCTCCAACGCTTTCATGTAGAAGCAAGTGTCTGGTTGATTAAGTGTGTTTCTTGGAGGAGTGCAGTGGAAATCTTTTGCCTCCTCATATAATGATACACCAGGTGCCTTTTGGCATGTCCTGCCAACCCGCGGACATTCCAGGTCAATAAGAGTATGTTATTTCCCTGAGTTCCCATTTGTAATGTGGCACTGTGTAGATGATAGCCCATAAGGATATGTTCCCCATGTGTCACTCGGTCCAGTATACGTATCTATAGTGGTGTGTGTAATTCAATGGCGACAACAGGGCATTATTAACAGCAACTGTTTTCGACTCCCATTCCCAAGCCAATATGCCAACGGGCGAACAGCCATCTGCACTTAGCTGTGATTCAACAAGAAGGCTGAGTAAAGAAAGGGGTGAAAGAAAAATCAGGAATATCAGATAAAGGAGCAGAGAGAGAAAAGGAAATGATGGGAAAGATTAAAACAATAGTTCTAGAACAGTTCTGTATCAGTCACTCTATGTGGGTGGTGAGGCGTGGCAACAAGGTGTGCTCGGTTTGCCCGCTTGTCGATGTATTTGTGTCATACCCAGGTGATTTGAGTTTTTAACGCTTTTATGGCCGGAGAATCTGTGTTTGCCCTAGGGGTATTTACTTCATCAGCAGACTGCATAGCTGTTTGGCAAAGAACTTTCTTCACATTAGATCATCTGCTGTTTGTGGCGTGACGGTAGGGCTGCCACCCATCACTGCTGCCTGCTGGGAGTCAGTAAGCAATTGGATATCAACTGACTGGTTGTATGCCTTCGACCCCGATGGCGAGGGGGTAAGGAGGCTGCGTATCTTTCCACATTTTTTATGGCCTGTGCTCTCTTTTCACAGTTTTACCTTAGAGAGTCTCTCTGTGGCAGTCATTTGTTACGCGACCCACGGCGCTTCTGTGTTTGTCATTTCTGGTGGGGTTCAGGTGCAGCCACCCTGGTATGTGCCTGTCCGTTCTGTACTATCCAGTCCCAGGTCTTATGTGTTGCAGAAGACTGTACTGTTGTTGTACTGTATTCTTAAGGTAGCCAGGAATTGGAGTGAATACTTCACATTGTGGTCCCTTAGGCATTTTCTTTACTTCAAGGAAGGAGGACCTGCACCCTTGCACTGAAAGAGTATAGTCTGGGTAAATATATACAGTGGAGTTTTTGACCATCCATGGTCCTCGGGCTTGAGTCACTTATAGTACGTTGTCCCAGTTGCGGTAGTTGAATAGCCACGCCACCACCGGTCTCAGAGGGTTGCCCGCGAGGGGAAGGCTGCCCGGCTCCCTGTGGGCCCTTTCGACCTAGAAGAACATGGATTGTTTGCCTTTGAGGATCTCGTTGGTGAACTGGAATTCAAAGTAAAGTTCTATGCTTTGACCTTCTATCTGTTCCGGAAGACCCACTATTCTCACATTGTTCCTGCGCAAACTCCCTTCCTGGTCTTCCACCCGATTTCGCAGGTAGTCCACTTTTTCTGTAGAATTCTGATTTGTTCTTCTAACGCCTTCACCGTGGGTCTCAAAGTCGTCAGCGTTGATTTTGAGGTCTCGACCCTGTCCTTTAATTTTTTGTGATCTGTGCACATGAACCCCTGTTGTATAGCGTTTGAGGACCCAAGTGAAATTTTCCCGATTCATGCCCTAATATAGGCATTGAAATCATAACCATATTTAGACATAGCCCATGCAGTCCAAATACAGGCATGGATACTTCCACCAGTTTCAAAAAGCCACAACGATTTCTTGGAAAACTCGGCTTCAACAGTCAAGGACATCCCCTTGCTTGAATATTGATTTGTATGAGAAATCATGGAGTTTTCAAAGAACTACCATTCCTCGGGGTTCTTTGATGACGTTATTATATCCAACTTTACGTCAAACCAGGCACCTTCAAGGTATAAATATGCCTTCACCTGCCCTAGCAAACACACAGTGGTTTGAAGCACTTCGACTATCTACTTGCCCGATGCAGCTCACTACAGCAAGTGCCAAAGGAAGCCGACCCTCCAGCTGACGCACTGACAGAGAGGCTGCCTTTCTCTCGCTGAGAATCCAGCTCCAGTGTTTCCAAGCTCCCCTTGCAGGGTATTGGGAAATCGAGTCCGAGACAGAGATACCAGACCTCCTTCATTCTAAAGCAAGGTACGGAGCTGATTAGACCCTAACAGAAATCTTGGATAGATTCTTGGCAAAGAAACTAAAACCTATGCTACACCATACTTGCTTCTTCCCTCATACTAGACTTAGGTAAGGTACATGGGTGTAGGCGTATTTTAGAAGCACCAGTTTAGTACTTTTAGTCTTTGTTATTTATGTATGTATTTTATGGCTTAGAAACCATACCATGCTTTTACAGCATTATTTTATAATACTCTTCGTACTGTACGCATTGTACTTTACAGCCAGTATTACGATTGTAGCAGTTCATTTCTTTTGCATGAGAAAGAAGACTGTTCAATAAATCCTTTTATTGAAAATGCCTGTCTCTCTATTTCTCTGCCCCTCTGATGAAACAAAGCATGCACGATTGACTGAGTAAAATATCTATCTATTGTTTCCACGACTCTGAAGATACGTTTTATCTTGGGGAAACAAAGTTGTCATGTTTATGGGGTTGTCAGAAACTAATCCCTTCTTGTTTATTTGAGAAAGTGTCTAGTGACCTCTGAGCTAACTGGCACTCACTATTAAGTTTAAAATATTCGATAGAGACCTAGTCGACCTCAGTCCTACGTCAAATCTATAGGATATATTATTCCAATGCGCAGAGCCTATTGGGAATATAGGAACTACACTACACCCCATTTTGGTGCATAGTGTGTCTATCCTAGGGCCCAGAATCAATATGAGTGATCCTTTGGGATTTTCGGCTTGGTTGGGGTTAGTAGGGTGGTCGACAGAATTCAACATTCCCTGAGTCTGAGGTTGAGGCTTATCTGGTCTGTTCCTCCCCATGGTGTACTAGGGTATGGCGGGGGTGCACTTATCGTTAAGTAATTTAGTTTCAGAGGGGTTGAAATAATAGTGTTGCCACCAGGGTTTGTTGTGAGATTTGGTAGTCTGATGTGGGTGGCCTGCATTTCTTTGCGGCAGCCTTGCTGTTCTCTGAGTGATCCTGGTCTTCACCCCCAGCGCAGCCAGGCAGTCCACAGTCCCCCACACTCATGCACGAGTCAAGGCAGTGCTCGCCTTCCTATGACGTCTCCCCCAGCCCGGCCAGGATCGCATCGGATGTTAAACCTGTGTTCAGTGCTTTGTGGGATTTGTAGAGGCAGAGAGGTAAGTTCAAATTCCCCACATCTAGTTTCAGGGGACAATGAAATGGTGAATGTCCATATCATGTGCTTCACAGAGTTAGGCCCCACCAAGGTGGTCATGGTAGTGTGTACAGGCCACAATCAAGCCAGGGTTGCGAGGCCTAGATTAGGTTACTGTTATTGCACCAGTCCCTGTGGCAGTCTCTTGTGCAATGAATAATGCATTTTGCAGTATTTTCCCTTACTCGCTGGTACTGCATTCGCTTCTGTGGAGCCTCATTTTTAGTATTTGGGGGTTCTCAGGGCTGTGTCTGTCGCACCAACAGGAATCAGGTTCCCAGTCGGGAGATAAAGGAGCCGGGCTCCTCCGCAGCGCAAGTTTCAGGCTGTGGGGTCGGAGCGATGGTGGTGCTGTCCGCTCTGGGGTCATGCAGACATTCAGCAGTTTCCCGGCTGCCCCGCTTTGCTCTGTTTGTGGTAGCCGCCCACTATTATTAGGGACCTCAGGTCGTAGAGTCTAACGGGCTGCTTTGCTCCGAGAATTTGGTGTGGTCAAGAGACCCCCGTACAGGATTGAGCGAGGCAACAGCAGTCTCTGCCCACACTCACTTCGGCGTCGCCCAGGGTTGCGGGCTGCGGGCCTCTCCGCAGGAGGCAAGCAGTCCTCCCCGTTCACAGTTTCACCTACCGGGGTCGTCGGTCCACCACACTTCGGTGAGTTAGTGGGTTATGGGTGTTAACTCCGTTGCCAGTAGGCCCAAGCCTCTGATGCAGCACTGGTCATTGTCACTTGCCAGGCACGGGACGCAAGGTCCCGGTCCCTTCCCTAGGTAGGAGACATAAGAAGTCCAGTTTAGGCTAATGTTGTGGCATCATAGCCTGTTGGTGCATGGTGTTCTGGGCCGTTCCCGTGTGCACATCATGATGTTGAGTTGGTCTGGCATGGAGCTTACTCAAAGAGCATCCGCAACAGCTGCCATCTTGGCCACGCCCACACCCTGCCTTAGAGCTAAGGCCTGCTTTAGGGGTATCTTACCTATACCTCATGTAGTTGATGAATGGCTACGTCAGGCTAGTGATAAAGTTGCCCCTTTTAAAAAGATCAAAGCTAAGCGCCCCCACGACGCACAACTATGGTTTACGGACCAACTTAAAGCGGACAAACTTGCCCTGCGGCAAGCTGAACGCCGTTGGCGTCGCCACTATGACCCACAGCTTAAACTCATTTACACGGAGTCTTTAAAATCCTATAAACAATCGATCCTGGCAGCTAAGACGGCATATTTCTCTCAAAAAATTTTAGACTCAAATAACAAAACAAAAGATATTTTTTCAATCGTAAATGAGCTCTCCTTGCGGGACAGGGTCACCCCCCAACCCCAGCCGACCCAAACCCTCTGTGACTCGCTAAACTCATACTTCATAGAGAAAATTACAACAATAAAAAACAACATCCCGACCCCGGCATCTCCTACTCCTCCTCCTCTTCCCCCCAGGAATATCAGTACCTTGACGGAGCTCCCTCCTATCTCCCTACAAGAATTCGCCACACTCCTTCACAAAGTCAGCTCGGGATCCCCCAATGACTGTTGCCCCCCGCAGATTCTGAGAGAAGCCTTCCTCGCATGTCCTGGCCCCCCTCTAGCACTACTTAACAAATCTCTCGCTACTGGGGAGGTCCCTCTTTCCTTCAAGCAAGCTGCCGTCCTACCTATCCTAAAGAAGCCTAACGCTGATCCCACAATACTCAGCAACTACAGACCCATCTCCCTCCTCCCCTACCTAGGAAAAATTCTGGAGACCTACGTCACCCGCTGCCTAAGCTCTTTCATAGAGAAATCCTCCTTCTTGGACCCTCAACAAGCGGGATTCAGACCCCTCCACTCCACCGAGGCGGTCATAGTAGCAGTCATGGACACCCTCAGGAAGGGCGCTGACAAAAACATCTCCCAGGCCCTTGTCCTATTAGATCTCTCGGCGGCATTCGACACGGTCGATCACACCATCTTGATCGACCGTGTCCACAATGCCGGCATTCAGGGAGTGGCCCTTGACTGGCTCAGATCTTTCCTTCACCAGAGATCACAGTCGGTCCATCTTTCTACTTTTTCCGCACCCTACACATCCCTTTCCTGTGGTGTCCCACAGGGCTCTGCACTATCCCCTCTTCTATTTAATAACTAGCAATCTAGACATAGCCTGAAAAGTAAAGAGGAATAGACACATACACAGATCTGCGGGGTCTCTTTATTATAATGGAAAGCTTTATTACTAACACATAAAAAGGGAAATGGATTATAACAGACTGCACACCGCTGAAAGAAAAAGGAGTAATCAGTGTAACAATACAGTAGGGAATCTAGCTTAGGAAATAAAGGACAAGATGAATGTATATGGGCACTAATATAACAGGACAGATATCACCTGATTAGTGTGAAGTCTTGTTCTAGCTGTCATCTTGGTTCCTCTCTCGTCTGTGCCTTGGCTCATCTCAGATTCTCCCCTGCACTCTTGGACACACATCTGTGCTGATCACTCTGCACTGGATTCCTCTCCCCCACGAACTGTCTTCACCTTCCAACTTCAGTCTAATGATATAGTTTCTGCCGCTCTGATAACCGTTTGCTCCACTAGCTTCTTCACTTTGTCTGATTGTTCCAGCTCCAATGTCCAACTCACTCCAGCTGCTCCCACAGACTAATCCACGATATAACTTCAGTCTCTTCCAAAAGGCATCACTCCAAACTCCAGCTGTTAACTGCCTGCTCCAACTGATCAAAACTCCTTCTGATAAGTGACTGCTTCTGACTGCTTTCTTCAGCTCCAAACACCATCTGCTCACAACTGCTTCTGACTACTCCAAAAACCAACTGACTGCTCTCTCCAGCTCCAGCAACCAACTGACTTCTCTCTCCAGCTCCAACTGACTGACTGCTCCGCCTCTTCTGCACTTCGCTAATATGGAATGCTCTCTCCTAGTGGAAAGTTCCAGCCAGTAGCCTCCTCCCACCAAATCCATGCACCAGGCTCCCTGCTCCAGACGCCCCAACAGTGATTAACTGCTTGTTTCGTCTAGAGACTTTAGCCCAGGGACATTTCCTGATAAGATTCAGCTCCGGCCGGTTTTCTCTAGTTTGCAAAGAGCGAACAACACCTCATAACTAAAACATCACACTTGACCTACATGCATCTCAGTCTGCAGAGGCAGAAAGCAAAATGGAGTCTCTCTGGTTCTGGGCCTTTAAGGCCCGAAAAGGATGAAATAGACACTTAACTCTATACACAAACCCTACCAATAGATAATATAAAGTCAGAACTACAAGATCCACCCTCTACCATAGGTAGGATGATGAAAGGACACATAATTATGTCAAAGCCAATAGGCAATAGATGGATTAGAGTGACCTCTGAGCTAGCTGGCACTCACTATTTTTTTTTAAACATTTTATTTTCATTTCCTTAATCATACAAATATACAACAATCAACTACAGTCTCCTCCAATTACATTGATCGATTATAAATGTTAAGGCATCGTGTCCTCCATAAATTTCAACAATATCAGTCAACTTTACTACCCCGCAAAGCTCCTTCTCCCATCTCCACCCACTCCCTCTTCATGTTAGTGGTTACAATCATTGCTTACAAATTCAATTTTGTCATGGGCTATTTTCAGGGGTCAGTACTGTACCTGGTGGTTCACATATATTTCCTCTGGATTCATTCCATTTCCCCCATATTCGTGTCCACTTTTTGGGGCAGCCCGATGTGCATAAACTGCTTTTTCAGCTGTCATTGCTATGTCAATATCATTCTCCCACTGGGATTGTGTGGGTGGTACCCCGGAGCCCCATTTCCGTGCTATATTTTGTTTTGCAATTGCCATCGCTAGTGTAGCCCACGCTTGTTGCACCACGTTTAGGTCCGTTGGTTGCCATATATTTAAGATACAGCATCTAGAGTCTACTAGGACCTCCACCCCACTTACTTCCGAAATCTGTTCTAGTACTTGCTCCCAATATGATTGTATTTTTGGGCAATCTCATAATATATGAAAGTATGTATCTTTTAGTCCACAACCCTGCAGGCAAAGTGGATCAGGTGTACGCCCTAGTTTGTGTATCATGGTGCGGGAGTAATATACCCGATGTAAGATTTTGAGCTGTATTAATTTCAGACGAGATGGGAATCGCTGCCTCCCTGGCCGATGCCAGCGCATCCATCCAGTCAGATTCGTCTATATCCCCCAATTTCACTTGCTACGTAGGACTACCGTAGGATCTGGGAGGTTGTTTACCAGTTTCCGGTATCTTAACAATATGGCGTGTTTGTCTAGATGGTCTGTGAGGAGCCTGTCCTCGTGTGGTGAAGTATCTGCCAAGGTGGTGCCCGGAGGGATAGCGCTCTGGAGTGCATGCCTGATTTGGGTGTATCGGTATCGCTCTGTGTCTGCCATTCCGTATTTTTCTTGGAGTGCTTCGAATGGCAGGATTTCGCCCCTGACCCACAAGTCACCAATATTTGTAATACTATTAGGTGCCCAGTCGTCGTGTCTCCCAGAGTGGGGTGGCCAGTGTAAGCACCCCTTCCCATCCCAGCACTTTCTGGGCTGTGTGCCATATTTTGATTGTGTGGGCCGTGGGGCCAGTCAGTGTGTGACACCTCTTGTTCATGTATAAGGCGAGTAACCGGCAGTATATCTCTGTCTAGGCAGTAAGCTGGATCATCATGCGGTGCATGCAGCCATTGATTGACAACCGCTAGCTGTTCAGCCCAATAGTACAATTTGACACTAGGTAGAGCTATGCCGCCGTCATACCAACTACGTAACAATTTGGATTGCGCTATGCGAGCATTTTTCCCATCCCATAGCAAAGTAGTTACTTCGGCATTAATGGCCTTAAAATAGGAGAGCGGGACCAGGAAAGGAGTATTTTTAAGTGCGTAGAGGAACCTAGGGAGTGCCAGCATTTTGAAAAGTGCCGACCTACCTAACATAGTTTACGGGAGGATCGCCAGTGGGAAACATCAGATTTTATTCTGTGCAGCGGCTTCATCAGGTTTTCCTCCATAAAGGTGGTGTCTTGGGGTGTGATAAATATCCCTAAATATTTGAATCCCCTGGTCACTATTTGCACCAATCTGGGGGAAGGGTCGACGCCAGGCCGTGCAGCAGGTAGAGCAGCGAATTTGACCAGTTGATTGTA
The DNA here is from genome assembly GCF_964263255.1 of Lissotriton vulgaris. Classification (NCBI taxonomy): domain Eukaryota; kingdom Metazoa; phylum Chordata; class Amphibia; order Caudata; family Salamandridae; genus Lissotriton; species Lissotriton vulgaris. The sequence goes on from NC_141693.1 coordinate 1,985,461,338, forward strand.
TAGCCGGATTTTTCCCCATATATTGTGAGGATTTCCAAGAGGGCCTTTAGGGACTCTGTCGATGACGTCATGTATATTAGCACATCATCTGCGTATAAGGAGATACAGTCTTCCCAACCTGTCTCCCATGTTAGCCCCCGAAGTAGCGGCATTGTGCGTGTCCATGCTTCCAGAGGTTCTAAGATTAAAGCAAAGAGGGGCGGTGAGAGCGGGCAGCCCTGCCGCGCCCCTCTGCCCAGCGTAATCTCCCTCGAGATATGACTATTTACGACTACATGCGCCAGGTGCGCTGTATAAAGCAGCCGGATCCAGCAGCAGAATTTTGGCTCAAAACCCATCCTTCGTAGGACGGCAAACAGGAATGGCCATTCCACCTGGTCGAATACCATCGTAGCATCCAAGGAGAGGATGGCCGTATCCTCCTGGAGCAATTGGGTGCGAGCCAGAACCCCATTAAGGCAGCGCAGATTAAGGGAGGTGTTGCGACTGGGAATGAAGACGGATTGGTCCGGGTGGACCAGTGTCGTTAGGTGTCGTTAACTTTGCGGAACTGAAAACCCGTGCCCCCCACCCTGCCCGGCAGAACCATAACCGTCTACCTCCCCAATTGAGCAGAGTGCTTATATTCCCCTTTAACCTGCGTAACTCGGGAGGGTGAGACTTTGTCGACCCTAGGAAGTCTCCCTTCAGGAAATAGTCCCATTATTGCATATTAGGTCCATTATCGCCTACCTCTTGTAGTCTTCATGGAGTGTTCAGCCATTTCCGCCTTATACCGTGGCAGACTTCAATTTTACATTCCACACCCTCCATCCCCGCTAGAGACAATCCGTTGATTGCTGTCTGTGTGTCTTTCAGTGTGGCTAAGATCACCAGGTCAGCTATAGTTCCATGGTCATGTCGCCATCGCCCGTGTTGTCTTCTCTCAGCGTCCATCCGCCATGCGTTGTCCACCGTCCTCCGGATCACCGTGGGCTGCTCCTCGATATTCGGGGCCTCTTGCCGGCCGCCAACCCTCAAGCCAGTCTCTCGCCTCTCCCGGGGATTCAAAGAACCACGTCTTCCTTCGGATTCTACTCTGAGCCGCGCTGGAAATATCATTGAGTATTTGATTTCCCTGCTCCTGAATTCCTGTTTTACTTCCACAAAGCTCCTCCATTGTTGCGCCACTGCCGCCGTGTAGTCAGGGTAGAAGGTGACTTCCGAGTTCTCAATCCTAATCAGTGGAGCCACTCGCTCAGCCCGTAAAATGGCTTCACGATCCCGAAAGTTAAAAATGTGCGCCAAAATAGGCTCCGGTGGATTCCCTGGGCGCGGTTTACCTCCTGGCACATGATGGGCACTCACTATTAAGTTTAATATATTCGATAGAGACCTAGTCGACCTCAGTCCTATGTCAAATCTATAGGATATATTATTCCAATGCACAGAGCCTATTGGGAATATAGGATCTACACTACACCCTATTTTGGTGCATAGTGTGTCTATCTTAGGACCCAGAATCGATGTTAGTGCTCCTTTGGGATTATCGGCTTGGTTGGGGTTAGTAGGGTGGTCGACAGAATTCGACATGCCCTGAGTCTGAGGTTGAGGCTTATCCCGTCTGTTCTTCCCCATGGTGTACTAGGTTATGGCGGGGGTGCACTTATTGTTAAGTAATTTAGTTTCAGGGAGGTTGAAATATTAGTGTTGCCACCAGGGTTTGTTGTGAGATTTGGTAGTCTGATGTGGGTGGCCTGCATTCCTTTGCGGCAGCCTTGCTGTTCTCTGAGTGATCCTGGTCTTCACCCCCAGCGCAGCCAGGCAGTCCACAGTCCCCCACACTCACGCACGAGTCAAGGCGGTGCTCGCCTTCCTATGACGTCTCCCCCAGCCCGGCCAGGATCACATTGGATGTTAAACCTGTGTTCAGTGCTTTGTGGGATTTGTAGAGGCAGAGAGGTAAGTTCAAATTCCCCACATCTAGTTTCAGGGGTGGTGAATGTCCATATCATGTGCTTCACAGAGTGAGGCCCCACCAAGGTGGTCATGGTAGTGTGTACAGGCCACAATCAAGCCAGGGTTGCGAGGCCTAGATTAGGTTACTGTTATTGCACCAGTCCCTGTGGCAGTCTCTTGTGCAATGAATAACGTTTTTGGCAGTATTTTCCCGTACTCGCTGGTACTGCATTCGCTTCCGTGGAGCCTCACTTTTAGTATTTGGGGGTTCTCATGGCTGTGTCCGTCGCACCAACAGGAATCAGGTTCCCAGTCGGGAGATAAAGGAGCCGGGCTCCTCCGCAGCGCAAGTTTCAGGCTGTGGGGTCGGAGCGATGGTGGTGCTGTCCGCTCTGCGTTAACGCTCAGCAGTTTCCCGCCTGCCCCGCTTTGCTCTGTTTGTGGTAGCCGCGCACTATTATTAGGGACCTCAGGTCGTAGAGTCTAACGGGCTGCTTTGCTCCGAGAGTTTGGTGTGGTCAAGAGGCCCCCATACAGGATCGAGCGAGGCAACAGCAGTCTCTGCCCACACTCACTTTGGCGTCGCCCAGGGTTGCTGGTCGCGGGCCTCTCCGCAGGAGGCAAGCAGTCCTCCCCGTTAACATTTTCACCTACCGGGGTCGTCGGTCCGCCACACTTCGGTGAGTTAGTGGGTTATGGGTGTTAACTCCGGTGGCAGTAGGCCCAAGCCTCTGATGCAGCACGGGTCATTGTCGCTTGCCAGGCATGGGACGCAAGGTTCCGGTCCCTTCCCTAGGTAGGAGACATAAGAAGTCCAGTTTAGGCTAATGTTGTGGCATCATAGCCTGTTGGTGCATGGTGTTCTGGGCCGTTTCCGTGTGCACATCAGGATGTTGAGTGAATCTGGCATGGAGCTTACTCAAAGAGCATCCGCAACAGCTGCCATCTTGGCTACGCCCACACCCTGCCTTAGAGCTAAGGCCTGCTTTAGGCGTATCTTACCTATACCTCATGTAGTGTCTATGGGTATGGCGCAGTTTTGTTTGCACCAGGACATGCAGGGTGCAGTGGGTGCAGGGTGCAGTGGCAATGTGCATGTGCTTGGTGAGGGGTCCCTTAGGGTGGCACTATTCGTGCTGCAGCCCTTAACTGATTCTTTAACCACAAGGCCCTGGGTATCATGGGTTCCATTTACAAGGCACTTATATGTGAGCTAAAGGGGTACCAAATGTGGAAACAAAAAGTACAGGTTAGGTAAGGAGACCTGGCACAGGGGACCTGGTTGGCAGGGACCCTGTGGACTTCCAGTCAAAATGACATCTTTTTTCCAGACAAAAGTGGGGGCTTACAGTGTGAAAAGAGGCACTTTCCTACAGTTCTCAAGTCTGCAACCGGTATATCCGTGCAAGAACATTATGTTGCTTGTTCTAGGTGAATATTGTGATGTGAAGCCCCTTGGCCAGGTCTCTCTCCACTCTTCTTTTTATGTTACCAGTGACAGCATGTTTACGTGCTCTACAGTGCTGCCAGAGTGTCACTTGTAATCTTGTGAGGTCATCCTGTATACACTTCCTCCCGAACTATTCTTTCCTGGCAGTCTCTTGATTTTGGTGCACAGGATGTTGTGCTCTCCAGGCCTGTACCTCTTGTCTCTCACTGGGCACTCTGATGCTTTGCATACCTCGACCCAGGAGTTAGCATGAGTGCAATTATGTGCAATTATGCAATTATGTGCAAGTATGGTAAGGCAGTGACTAATGTTACTATAACATGTTTTCTCACATTTGGGTGACTTAAAATCCCTCCACAATTTCAATTGATTGATGTCATCATTATTATGTAAACACAGTGGCTAATAGCTGGTATTACCTTCAGGTCCCATGTTTGAATCCCAGTTAGCCCAACTCTTTTTTTTTTTTTTAATTAAACGGATGCCATTACAATTCAATTTATTTATTATGTTTTGGCTCTCAAAGAGGGCCACATAAAATATACAATGTACAACAGCAAAACAAATACACAAAAAATCAGAATATTTGAGGAACAAGATTAAATCCACAATAGACACACACAAAAAATAATCTACCCAAAGTCGGACAGACAAAACATCTCCAGGTACATATTAATAAATAGCTAAAAATCCTTTAAAAAAGTTAAAAATATGGAAACAGAACATTTCGTTAGGAGGGCAATAAAGTGCATGAAGAAAGCCCTTTAAAGTGACAATGCCAAGGCGGAGACAAATAACTTTTAACCATCGATTGCGCAATTTACGGAGCATGGGGCAAATCAATAGAACATGCATACAGTCCTGGGTGCTCAACTTACATAAATTGCACAAAGCAGAGGAACCATACCATTTGGATAACAGTAGATTTAGTGGAATTAAATCATAACGTAGCAAAAACCAAAATCTACGAATACCATGCGGTAGGTTCCATATAGCATAGGGTTGTGGCCGCTTCAACACATAGGAAGTAAGGAGAGGTTCCACGTTCCTTTTATCACCAACTGACTTTTTATCAGAGTGAAAACAAAACTCCCACGATGCCTCCTTTAAAACAAGTTTTAACTGTAAGGGAGAATAGGAGAACAGAACACTTTCATCTAGTTTAAGAAGCGTTACAGCCCTTCTAAAGTTACTTACAAGTTTGGAGAACTCTTTAAAATTACCCAATAGTTCACTTCTGAGGAGAGCTCGCATAGTCCCTACTCCCGCTCTAGCCAGACTGGCCACCCATCTTATTAAGGCACATAGACCCTGTACCCAGCTACTCCTGAGTCCAAAGTCAAGCCTGCAAGCGGCTAGTGAGCAAGCAGTATTTAGGGCAGAAAGAGATCTTAAGAGTTTCCCCTCAATCTTGTGGCAAAAGTCCCAGTTTTTCACCTCTATTAGTTCAATACCATACAAAATAGTTGCGGGAATTTTTGCTCTAAAAACTTCCAGAAGACTTGAAAAATGCCTTTTCCCCATTGCCTGGTATAGAGAGTTTAAACCATTGCCATGGGCAAGAGCCTTGCGGGAGCAATGCTCTATATGGAGCTTCTCACTCAAGCTAGTCGTGAATATTTTTCCCAAAAATGTATAGGAGTTTACGACCTCCAATCTTTGGCCCCCAATAGCCCAACCATAATTTACAGAGCGGCACTTCTTCTTACCAGCTATGCACATCACTTTACTTTTGGTAATGTTAATCTTCATGCGATGATCTACAGCGAAAGCATGAAGAGCCTGTAGCCGATTCGCAAGACCTTTTGGGGTCAAGTCGAGGATAAGGACATCATCGGCATACATCAGGCAGGATATTGGAGTCCCCCCCACCATCGGGGCAATCCCCTCACTGGCAGACAAGGCGGCGGGAAGGTCAGCCGTATATAAGGAGAACAAAAGGGGAGCCAATAAACAGCCTTGTTTAAGGCCATTCAAAGATGGAATTTGTGCAGAAAGCCCCCTTTCGCCCCCCATTAAGACCCTGCTCCAGGTCTCTGTATGTAGAGACCGAACCAACTCCAACAGGAGGGTAGGGACACCAAGCGTCGCCAATTTTCTCCACACGGTTCCGCGATCTACTTTGTCGAACGCTGTGGAGAAATCGATAAAGGCGGCATACACTACCCCTCCTCTCACCTGGACATATTTATCTGTGACCACATGGAGGGCGGTGAGATTGTCTAGCGTACCGTGGTCCCTACGGAAGCCGGTCTGTTCAAACGGCAAGATATTGCCCTCCTCGACCCAATCGGAAAGGGAACTAAGAAGACATTTCGCAAAGACCTTTCCGATGGAGTCGAGGAGCGCAATCAGGCGATAATTGCTAGGGCTATCCCTTGTACCCTTCTTAAAAATGGGGACCAGAATGCTTCCCCTCCAAGATGCAGGTACAGTTTTGGAGAGATGACAGGCTCTAAACAGGGGGTACAGGATTTTACTCCATCTTAAAGGATCTTGTTTGAGGACCGTCATGGGGAGTTCATCCGGGCCCATTGCCCCAGAAGGACGCATATTTTTTATAGCCATCTCGATTTCTTTTTCTGAGGGGTAGAAAACAGGGTCTTCAGGTGCAGCATATATGGGATTATCATCACCTGAAATCCCGTTCCCTGCATAGAGCTCCCGGATATAAGAGGTCCATACCTCTTCCGCTATAGGAATGGGGGAGGGATTTCGTCGCGTACCACACCCCTTCCCAATTATTGCCCAAAAATCTTTAATTTTACCATGTACAACAGATTCCCTCAGATTAATCCAAACATTGTCCTCCCTTTCCTTTTTAATTTTTAGCTTAAGTCTGCTTCTCTTTCTTCTTAACCTTGCAATTTCTTTCCCACGTTCCAAGACTCTATCTAGGTACTGTTCACGGACTAGTTTATTTATTTCCCTATTCAAGGTGCGCAATATATTAGGGACCACTTCCCCTTTCCTAGGGGGTACAGTTTTTTTTGCGTAAAGTATAATATTTCGCATAAATTCTTCAAAGTAAACTAATTCGTTACCATTCCACTCATTTATTACCATTAGGGTATCGGACAAGAAGTCCTGTACCCCATCGCAGTCATCGAAGAGGCAAGGGGCTTACTGGATTCAGGAGGATCAGTGGCAGTGATCCTCCTGGATCTAAGTGCAGCCTTTGACACGGTCAACCACCGTGTCCTTCTGCATAGACTGGCGGATGCAGGACTTACCGGGACAGCAATCAAATGGATCGAATCCTTTCTTACAGGACGCACTTTCCAAGTGTGGGACGATAATCATCACTCATCCACCCTCCCACTCACTAGCGGCGTCCCCCAGGGCTCTTCCCTGAGCCCGACGCTTTTTAATGTCTATATGGCCCCCCTCGAGGACGTGGTAACACCATTTAACATAAAAATGGTGAGTTACGCTGACGATACCCAACTAGTCGTCTCCTTGTCCCAGTTGATTGACCATCCTGAAAATCTGACCAACTGCCTCATAGGAATCCATAACTGGATGAATAACTCATCACTAAAACTGAATGGGACAAAGACGGAAGTGATGCTACTTGGAAAGCAATGGACGACCATCCCTCCTACACTATGGCCCGATGTGTTCGGAGAAATCCCCCCCCCCAAAACATGAAATCAAGACACTCGGGGTGTGGCTTGAACCACAGCTCACGATGAAAACCCAAGCAACTAAAACCTCGGGCACCTGCTTCGGACTCATGCGCACGACCCGTAAAATCCTGCCCTTACTCCCACCTATTTCCAGGAAGCTTCTCATCCAGGGACTAGTGCTGTCCCGCCTGGACTACAGCAACCTGGTCTATCTGGGAGCCCCCGAGTCCACTATCACGAAACTCCAGCGGACACCGAACGCGGCAGCACGCATGCTTACTAACACTCCCGCCAGAACGTCCGCCAAGCCAGCCCTCAAAGCCCTGCACTGGCTCCCCGTGCGCCAAAGGGTGCATTTTAAAGCAATGTGTACAACACACAAGCTTTACAACGGATCTGGTCCAGCGATTCTCAGTAAAATGATCACACCTTACACAGCAACCAGATCCCTACGATCTCAGAATGAGAACTTAGTCAGCACCCCCAGATTCAAAAGAACCCGCACAGGAGGTCGACAATTCTCCGTTCAAGCGGCCAAGGGCTGGAACGCACTCCCTCGCTCCCTCAGACTAGAACCCAACTACCTGGCTTTTCGCAAAAAACTAAAGACCCATCTGTTTCCTAAATAATACCCTTCTGTCGCTCTCCCCCCCTCTCTTCCCCTCATCAGGATTTCAAGTTACATAGCGCGGGGATGCCCTTGGGTCACCAGGCGCTTTAGAAATCGCTAAAATAAAATAAAAATAAATTAACAGCGGCAGAATTCCAAAAGCACCTTCCAGAAGAAGCATGGAAGGTAACATCGCTGCCATTAAGCGACCAAGACGCAGTATTCAAAGGATTTAAAGACATTGTTAAGAGCAATATACTATGGTCGCTGAGGGATGTAGGTATAATCTTAACGTCCTGAATGTACGGAAACAGACCATAGTCTGCAATTGCATAGTCCAAAATAGACGACCCAAAGGCGGATTTATGAGTATAATTAGCGGGTACGTCAGACGGAAATCTTCCGTTTAAAATGAGACCATCACCGGTCGCTAATTCTTTTAGCAAGATCTTCCCTCTTTTGTTTGTCACTGACTTATCAGGAAAAAGCGTTTGGGGAACAAAATGCACCTCTTCCTTAACTTTATTCCTGAAGAGTTTCCGACTGGCATTCGAGATTTTACAATTCAAGTCACCTACCAGCAAGATTTCCGGAGGAGATGGGGTATTTTTAATCTGTTCGATATATCGGAAAACCTGCTGCAGACTAGCATTAAAACACTCCTCTGGGGGTATATACACATTAAAATTTACAATAGGAAATTTTATACCATTATGGAACAAATTTTCAATGGTTATTGTGTGGAAAAGTTTACTTGGATCGATATAGTGGGAGAATCTCCATTCCAGTTTATTTGACAATAAGCAAGCAATCCCCCCCCCTGGCATGACCTTTCTTGGAGGGAGCAGCAGGTACTTCCAGGACATAAAAATCTTTTGGTGGCGCTAACATATCAATGCACCATGTTTCCTGAATACATAATACGTCAGCACCCAGAGAAGATAAGAAGCCAAATTTCTCTGGGCTACTGTGGATCCCAACCGCATTCCTGGAAATTATTTTTAATGAGGTGTTAAAGATGATGGAACAATTTGGGGTTATCCTTTGTTTTTGTAGATAGGGCACTGTGGAGCCAATTCCACCGGTTATTATCATCTATAAGAGAGGAATTCTGAGTTAGCGGAAGTGGCTTCACGTGCGAGACTGAGCGTTTTCCCCTAGAGACCCAAATTTTTAGGTCTCTAAGGGGAGAGGCTACCCCGTTTTGCTCACCACCCCCAACCACCTTTTCAAACAAGAGATTTGTCTTGCCCGGGTTAGAAATAGGGAGGATGTCAATACCTATGCGCTGAAAGTTCTCGGCTTGTTCTAGTATCAAATTTACTATAATAGGCGAATAAAATTTCACCCGTATACTCAATACCCTGACTCCACCCAACAGAGATACCAACTCTATGTCCCTAGATTGAATATGGTAGAGACTTTCAATCTCGCTAAAACGTTTGAGAAGCCAAGCTCAGTTTAACAGTAGGTCAGTATCAAATAAAGGTAAAAAGTCTAACACAAGCACATCCACCGGGGCCTTAAAGTTGTTTTGAGGCCGGACAGGAGGGCAACGCTTTTCAGACTCTAGAGCTACAGTGAAAGGAGGGGCCAAAGGATTAAGGGCCCCAGATGGATATGAGATTGGTGCTCCTGATGCGGTCCGTGGGGGAGAGCTTGGGAGAGAACCCCCCATTTGAGGTGTAACTTCCTGAGGCATAGGTGGACATCGCTCATTTTCCCCCTTTAAAGAGGTCAAGGTAGATAAGTTCAAATCAATGTCCGCCTTTAGGGAAGTAGAGGAGGGCTCCACATCAATTTCATCATTCTCCCTTACCGCTGAAATATTTTGGAAGATTATCCGACGCTGCTTTTTCTTCCTGTATTTTCGAGTCGGTTTCCTTTTGTTCCCTTTATTATTTTTATGTTTACCATTTTTTTCCTTGCCTTCCTTTACCTCCGGTTTATCGTCCAGGGGGTCTTTTCCGTTCTCAGGCATGAAAATAGGAAATAACTCCTGGGCCACTTTGGGGCCAGGCGAAGGTTTGTCATCTTCCTCAATCTCCAGAACTGAGTTCTTAATACAGTTGGGGGCTGCAGTTAAAGGCATATCGATATGTGATTCCAAAGTCGGTGTTACAACCTTCATATCAGGCTCCCCTCTGGAATCTCTGGTTTTCCCCTTAGGCAGGCTGTGTTCAGACCTAGAGGGGGAAGCACTCCTCATATCAGGCGATTTTTGCAGCAGTGTCTTTAGAATTTGGGTGACTGATTCCAAGATACAGTCCGAGCTGCCTACAATTTTCCCCAGAAGAAATAAGATTGAGGCTAGGAGTTGTTCCAGAGCGATCATAGACTCTGAGATCGGTTTTTCGCATGCTTCCACTGGGCAACGGGTACCCGAGAGATTAAGGTCAGGGCTCCTTGAAACATTTAACAGGTCAGACATTTCCTGGCCATTTAACGAAGGGGTGCTACTATACAACAGTAACCCAGAAGGGGTGGCACCCCCAGAGGACTTAAACTGGTCCAGAGTCTCCACTTTAGCTGGGCTTACATAGCGTCCACAGAGTTCCAGGTCGATCGATAGTGCAGACAAGTCGCCCCCCGGCCTATCATTTAGAGGGGATTGAGGCATCGGGGGTATATGCACAGGTTCACCTACGGCCACCACCTTCCCTTCTAGTGAATCCCGCGAGGGAGACCCCGCAGCCATTGGTTGTAAGACCGCGGGCTGCGCCGGAGGCAGTCGAGGGTCTGTGGTAGATGATATATGGACGTCCTGGGCTTTAATATCAGAGATTTCTGGAACGGCAATTTTAGCTTTTTTTACAGCGGATAGGTCCCAGAATTCAAGGAGTTGGCATTGACCCTTCAACGGGGGATTGTTCACAGATTTATTTCTTGTGCGGGTAGTGACTGATTTTATGCCAGATTTTTCTCCCACTACCCTTCCGGAGCGTAACATTTTTGACATCTTCAGTGCAGTTTTCCACGAAATAAACTTTATCAAAGTGGTCAACCTCCAGAGGAGTATATACAGTAAGTGTTTAAGATTGCGTAAAAAAGTAAAAGATATGTAATCCTGGAGAGGCGGCAATCGATGTCCGGCAAAAGTATTATGGAGTGAGGTGTATTAATGTCTATAAATGGATCGTCCTCAGACAAGCAGAAACAATAGCAAGTTCAAATAAGGGAATAATCAATAAAAATAACCGGGCCCAGCCCAGCCTACCTCGGCCACTGAGGGCCACAGAGGGCCCGCCCTTTGCCCGGGCTTAGCCCGGCGTCCCGCTCGCGTCCCGCGAGACGGGGGTGACTCCGTTTATCAGCGTCTCCTGGCGCGAAACTGACGCGGCCGGTGCCGCTAGGGCTGCTGGGAGTTGGAGTCTCCTTAGCCCAGCACCGCGCTCCGCTCGATGTTTCCTGGAGCTGCCGAGGAGCGGGAGGCGGGCGGGCAAGGGCGCTGAATTTGAAATGACAAAGCTGCGCTTAGCGTTTCAGCAGGAAGCAGTCCACCAAGGTGAGAGCAGAGGAATCCCCCCTCGACCGGGGTGACTCCCTTTATCAGCGCCTCCTGGCGCGAAACTGACGCGGCCGGTGCCGCTAGGGCTGCTGGGAGTTGGAGTCTCCTTAGCCCAGCACCGCGCTCCGCTCGATGTTTCCTGGAGCTGCCGAGGAGCGGGAGGCGGGCGGGCAAGGGCGCTGAATTTGAAATGACAAAGCTGCGCTTAGCGTTTCAGCAGGAAGCAGTCCACCAAGGTGAGAGCAAAGGAATCCCCCCTCGACCGGGGTGACTCCGTTTATCAGCGCCTCCTGGCACGAAACTGACGCGGCCGGTGCCGCTAGGGCTGCTGGGAGTTGGAGTCTCCTTAGCCCAGCACCGCGCTCCGCTCGATGTTTCCTGGAGCTGCCGAGGAGCGGGAGGCGGGCGGGCAAGGGCGCTGAATTTGAAATGACAAAGCTGCGCTTAGCGTTTCAGCAGGAAGCAGTCCACCAAGGTGAGAGCAAAGGAATCCCCCCTCGACCGGGGCGACTCCGTTTATCAGCGCCTCCTGGCGCGAAACTGACGCGGCCGGTGCCGCTAGGGCTGCTGGGAGTTGGAGTCTCCTTAGCCCAGCACCGCGCTCCGCTCGATGTTTCCTGGAGCTGCCGAGGAGCGGGAGGCGGGCGGGCAAGGGCGCTGAATTTGAAATGACAAAGCTGCGCTTAGCGTTTCAGCAGGAAGCAGTCTACCAAGGTGAGAGCAAAGGAATGCCCAACTCAATCTTCCAGCATTCTAAGGTTAGTAAGTCAAGCACCCTTATGTTGATTAACAGGAACACCTGTTATTTACCGCGCTTAGGAGTAGCAGAAAAGTGGTATGGATCATTAAATACGCACATGACATGTTAAATGTATGTTATTGGTGAAATGTGATGGTTGATTTATTCACAATAGTCACCCAGGGTCTACCATGGAACCAGGCATGCTGAGTTGACCTTGTACTGGTCGTAGTCAGTACAGTGTTGTATGTCAGATCTCACACTGAGACATACGGGTGCCAATTACTATGTTGTGCAGAAAGCCTCCGAACAACAGTAGGATTCCCCTAGACCATGTCGGGAACCTATCTGCCTGACATGGTCAGAAACAATTCCGATTATGATAATTACGATGCCCGTGGTCGAAGGGTTCGTTTGGACATTCCGAATTGGTATGGACTGGCATTCAGAGAATCTGCATCGGTCGGAGCTGATTCGTACAGCTCTATGGACTGTGTTTCCGACTGACCAATTACGATGTCAGATTCTGACAGCCTTTTCAATACAGAAAGGCTGTTGAAAACTGGCTTTGGGGGCCCCTAGCATGCCCTCCTTCATCCTGAGGGCTCCGGTTGGGAGCAGAAGGGGTACCTTGCATGTAAAACCATGCACAGTGTGGCAGGCACCATGCGGTGCCCACAACAGGGTGAAAAGATTTCCGCCAACACCCCTTTTCCCCATAGGAGCAAGTATTGTAGGTCGGAACACATCGTAATCAGTCGGGTGGAACTGAAGATCATGTGTTGGTCGGAACCGAATCCGACCAGGAGTTGGGAGGATAGCTGTCTCCGTGAGTCTTCATTTCAGATTTTGGAGAATGTATTAATATTTCCTCTGTAGTTTCACCTACTAGACTGATAAAAAGCATAGGTTGTTTTTCCGCCTCAGACCTGGTGGAGAGTTGGGGCAGGTTGCATTAACAAGAGATTATATTGTAATTTGCCATGACACTTTGTGCTACTCAAAAAGGGATGTCAGGGGGAGAAAGGCTATATAGGGCAGCCCCCCACTCAACGCATATAAAACAGAAAGCCCTATTAAGCCTGCATGATATATTTCTCAGAATCTGTAACTAATGGGGCCACACATCATATAGGCTCACCCAGGAAATATTAATATATATTATTACTGTGTTACAGGTCCGGACATGCCTTAAAATATATAAACATGAATGTGTACAGACTCACCCACATAGAAAAAATATGTGAGAACGCCAGGAAAGTACCTCACGGACGCAACACCCGAGGGGGTTCCCGGTTTGTTAATTACCGGTATACCCGCTTCTCATCATCGGCTACTTTCCTGGCACGGAGGATGAAAATAAGTGCAAAAGAGAAGTGCACCAGAGAGAATAGAGAAGGAGAAAGACAAGGAGTGTACAGTTACACTTCCTAGTGGGACAGACAGAGTTATTGAAACCAGAAGTGCCCACACCCAACAAACAAAAATTAATTAAAAATGTGTAGTTTGGCTGGCTGAGTCGATTTTATTCTGGTGCTGCCAAACTGCACGTTTAAAAATGGTTCAACTGATACCATAAGTTTTTACGACTGGACCAACATGTTTCATTGCCTTGTCATTGGCAACTTCGTCAGGGCAAATAGTTGGGTCTCTATTCACAATCCTCCACCTTTCGTATGAGGACCTGTACACATGCATATATTAAAAAAGACAAACAGAGCACAGTAGTGGTTATTTAGTAAGTAAATGTAGGAGGCCACAGCACACAACACCACCCCAATGCCGGTGGTTGCATAGCACAAACATTACCTTATGCTCGAATATGGTAATCGTACCCTCGAGCATCAAGAAGACGGTGTGTCACAGATCACGGGACCGTCTTGGAAACTCCAAGAAGTGAGTTTACCTGTGCAAAAAACATATAATGGTGCCGTTTCTAAATTATGTTGGATATGTATTGGAAATATAAGCTTTCCGAATATCTAAGCGTAGTGAGGGGTTTCTTGGTTCCCATCTAGCTGTCACCAGGATGTATATGAAGGCACTGGGGTATATAGTGGTCAAATCCTACATACTCGTATAAAACCAACGGAGTTATCTGGACTGGGACTCCTCCGAAGTCAGGTTAGTTAAAATGGCTTAGCGGCACCCGTGGATTGTGGGGGGTATTGGTAAGGCTGCACACATTTACCTCGTGTGGTTATGGGCGCGCTGCAGGGCTTACCTGCAGTCCAGATTGAAGTAAAGACCCACCAACCTTCTCAAATGTGTGCGCAAGCGAGTCTGACGCTGCAGCTTCGAATTTATGTCCGCTGCAGCAGCGTCTCGCCTTCAGTTTTCACCTACCTGATAAGTCGTGCTTAACACCACCGACTACGAGATGGAGGTGCAGAGACTCCTATCTGTACGTACCAACTACAGTCCACTTATGCGTGACCCCACCCGGGAGCTCGCCGAGACTATTAAAGATCTAGTGGCAGATGCCGTATCCAAGAAATGGGTAACATCCAAGGAGGCTGATTTCATCATTAATACGAATCCGCGCATACCGGCATTTTACATCTTGCCCAAGATTCATAAGCCACAGCGGCCGCCGCCAGGACGACCCATCGTTTCTGGGATCCAATCTATTCTAGAACCCCTCTCACAGTTTTCTGACTTCTTTCTCAGAGAAGCGGTCATCACACAGAAATCGTTTGTGCAGGACACCACAGACATCCTCAATATCTTGAAGGATATGACTTTTGACCCCACCAAACAGTTATTGGTCACTATCGATATAGAATCATTATACACCAGCATCCCCCAGGGCGCTACACTGGTGGCAGCAGCTAGGGCCCTGGGTGCGATGGAGTGGTTCTATGACACACCAGTATCATTTGTCCTCCAATGTATTGAGCTGGCACTCACTAGAAATTTTTTGAGTACAAAGGACAACTGTACCTACAGACATCTGGGACATCTATGGGGGCTACTTTTGCCCCCAGCCTGGCCTGCACCTATGTGGGCCAGTTTGAGGACAATGTGATTTACCATCCCTCGAACCCGTTCCTGAGTAACATCCAGGAATGGAGACGTTACATTGATGACGTCCTCTGTATCTAGTCCGGTACAGAGGACCGACTGCATTTATTTCTCAACTGGCTAAACGAAGCAGATGACAGCTTACGGTTCACCTGGTCTATTAGCAACAGCAAGGCTGTCTATTTGGATGTGGACATACTGGTGGAGGAGAACACATTGGTCACCACTGTTCACCATAAAGACACAGACAGGAACTCTCTCTTGCACTACCGCTCGTTCCACCCAAGAGCTCTAAGGGACAATTTACCGGTGGGCCAGTTTCTGCGATATCGCAGGAACTGCTCTACTACTGAAACTTACATGGACCAATCAGCGGGTCTTGTCACCAAATTGCAACAGAGACAATATCCGACCAGAGTAATCAAACACGCACGCAAGAGGGCTCTTAATACCCCACGCGAGGCTCTGCTTGAACGGACTGTAAAATCAAATCATCTGTGTTTCTGTAGTAGGGGATCTCTGTGTATAGTCATAATCTAGTGAATAGTCCCGCCCATGTGCGTGGACCCCGGCAATCAAAAATAATCTCTTAAGTTGTCAAAATAATGCAGAAACTGCAAAGACACTTAAGAGAGAATTTAAAGACAAATAATGCAGCCTATATCCACAGGCTACACTGTCCAGTACTTCAACTAGCAATTCCACCAAAAATCACCACACACAGTACAGCCTGCTAGTTTCTACCATAGAGAAACCTGCCTCCCCCAGTCAAGAGAGGAAGTCAGGGACAGACAAGCCCCATAGGCTGCCATTATGTGGCTTAAATAGGATACTGTGCCTTTAAGAGAACTTTCCAGAACTTCTCCCAGTATCCCAGAATGCATAGCAGGTCCCTCTTACTTCAGTTCTTTTTTCCGGCTCCTGCTTACAGGACCCTGGCATTGAGCTCTCCCTTTCTCAAGGGTTTATTGGAATTGTTTTTGCACTTTTGAATTTTAAAAGTGTTGCAGTTTATTTCTTGGTGCTCTCCTCTCCCTTTTGTGCTGTTTTTAGGTGTTTTGGGGCTCCAAGATGCCTGGCCTTTTTGTGAAGTGCCCAGCATGTGAGAGGAAGAAGGCCAAGAGTGATCCCCATGAGGTCTGCATCGTGTGCCTTCCGGAAGATCATGTCCCTGAGGAGTGTGTAATCTGCCAGCAGCTTTCTGCTCGGACCTTGAGGGACAGATTGAAGATCAGGCTGGCTGGCCTGGAGGATAGGCGTCTGCGGGCTGCAGGTGGGTCTGGGCAGCCTGGGAAGGTTCCCTCTGCCTCTGCTGAGGCCCCTGGGGGGATCCCCGGGGGCAGGAAGTCCAGCAATCGGTCCCATTCTCCGTCGACGTCGATGGCATCGACGACGGCGTCGAGAGGGATGACGACGGCGTGCTCCCCTTCTCCCCGGGGCTCCGGGTCGAGACAGCGTGACGGCTCAACGGCGAAGGAGAAGCCGACGTCGAAGCCGCCGTCGACGTCATCGTCTTCGTCGACGTCGAGATCTTCCTACCATCGACGAAGGCACAGTGACGTGTATCGACGCTCGCCGTCGAAGCGGCGCCGACGCTCGCCGTCGAGGCGACACCGTCGGTCGTCGTCGAGGCGACACCGCCGATAGACGTCGAGGGGCTCCTCGACGTCGGGAACATCAAGACGATGGCGGCGCTCGTCGTCGAGGGCGGACCGCCCGACGTCGAGAGGATGACGGGAGAAGTCGCGGAAGAGGAGGTCGACGTCGAGGAGTCGGCGTTCGACGCCGAGGAGAAGAGGGTCGACGCCGAGGAGACGGCGTTCGACGCCGGAGTCTAGGAGACGTCATTCGACGCCGGAGAAGCGTCGTTCTGCGTCCAGCAGACAGCGGTCAGCGTCGAGGAGTAGGTCACCCTCTCCAAAACGGCGGAAAAGGGACTCTAGTCCCAGGAGCCACGCTGCTTCCAGTGGAGGTCGCAAGAGGAAGAGGTCGCCTGCTCATGGGGATGGCTCTCCGCACCCCTCGACTAAGGGGTCACCGGGCTCGGTGTACTCGGAAGTGTACACTCCGTCTCGGCCCAGGACTCCGACTCCTCCCCCCGTGCCTAAGGAGGACCCTCCGCCCAAACCACCACTGCCTTCGGGAGATCCGTCTCCACCTCCGGTTCCTCCGCATGGGCCCACACCGCAGCCGAAGGTTCCTCCGCCGAGGTCCACTTCCCTGCCGTCCCTGCCTGCTCCTCCTAGGGGGACTCCGAAACCAAAACCCCGGGAGGAACCGAAGAAACCCCGTGATGAACCGTGGAAGACCCCTCCACGTAAACCGAAGGAGCGCCCACGAGCTGGCAGGTCTCGCTCTCGCTCTGGGCGGAAGGAGAGATCGCGGCACAGATCATCCACGAGATCGAGGCACCGCCATAGGAGGCGCGAATCTCGCTCACACACGAGGTCCTCTGGGACCAGGGATTATTCACCTACCCTATCGGGGTCACCGGACACCAGAGTGTCCCCGATAGATGACCTGGTTGCCTTTCAGGACGTCCTGTTGAGGGGCGCGGCGAAGCTAGGCATATCCCTGACGGTGCCTACGCCGAAGACGTCAGTCATTTTCGAGACTCTACATCAGAAGCATCTGTCTCGTCCTCTCCTGCCCCTGGTGCCGGGCCTGGAAGAACCGGCTATGGCTCTGTTTCTCACCCCGGCGGTGACCAGGGCGGCTCCGTCGAGATTACTAAAGAAGTACCGGGCTCCCGACTCGGATCCGGCCTTTTTGAGAGCTGAGCCTCCGCCTGACTCCGTCATCGTCACGGCGGCCCGCAAGCAGCATGCCACCACCCCGACCTCCACGGTCCCCCCGGACAAGGAATCACGGTGGATGGACTCGGCGGGGAGAAAAGTCTGTGGAACTTCCGCTACCTCCATGAAAGCGGCGAGTGCCACGGCTTTGTTGGGACGCTACGACCGCGCCCTCTGGGACTCCCTTGAGCGCTTTGCGGAGCATTTGCCCCGAGAGCAGCGTGAAGACTTCATGGAAGTCCTGAGTGAGGGGATGCTGGTGGCCAACCAGATAATCAGCGCAGCTGCGGACTCTTCCCTGTTGGCGGCTCACGGATTTTGCCACGGGATCAACCAGCGGCGCCACGCATGGCTCCGGCTTACGTCCCTGAAACCGGACGCGCAGCAGAGGGTGGCCAATCTGCCGTTCTCCGGTGAGACCCTCTTCGGGAAGCATGCGGATGATGAAATGGCCCGCATGAAGGCGGAGGCCGAAACGCTGACGGCTGTGGGCCTGGAAAAGCCCAAAGAGACCAAGAAGCAGTACCGTCCCTTCCAACGGCGGATCGGCGGACAAGGCCGAGGACGAGGACAGGCTTCGGGGCACTCGCAACAGCAGCAGCCGTTCCGTAAGCCGTTCCAGAAGCGGCAGAAGGGCAGGGGAGGCCAGCAGTCGGCTCCGGTGCCCAAGGGCCAGGCGGGGTCTAGGCCCTAGGAACTTACTTCCCCCGGATCCGTTACCCACTCCGGTAGGGGGAAGCATACAACTTTTTCTGGCAGAGTGGAGAAAAATTACTCAGGACAAGTGGGTGCTGAATATTGTTTGCAATGGATACAGTCTTCGGTTCACCAGCCCTCCTCCGGCTATTCCCCCGGTCGGCTCGCAGTTTCAGCTGCGCGAGCTTCAGGCGGAAGCGGATGTCCTGTTAAGGAAATGGGCGATAGAAGAGGTACCTCTGTCTCAGAGAGGAAGAGGTCTGTACTCCCGGTTCTTTCTGGTTCGCAAGAAGGACAAGAACGAGTTCAGGCCCATTCTGGATTTGCGACAGGCAAACAAATGGATTCGCAGAGAAAAGTTCCGCATGCTGTCGTTGCATCAGATTTATCCTCAGTTGCAACAGGGAGACTGGCTTTGCGCTATAGACCTACAGGATGCTTACTTCCATGTGCCCATTGCACACAAACACAGGAAGTTCCTGCGGTTCCAAGTCGGCACCAATCATTATCAATACACAGTACTCCCATTCGGACTGCAGTCTGCGCCGAGAACGTTCTCGAAGTGCATGGCGGTGGTAGCAGCACACCTGAGGAAGAACAAGGTGTTCGTCTACCCTTACTTGGACGATTGGTTGATCAAGGCATCCTCCTTCTCAGAAGCGCGAGCACACTTCCAGAGGACGTGCGTTCTCCTGAACAAGCTGGGGCTGCACATCAACATGGCCAAGTCTGTCCCGACTCCGGTCCAATGCATACAGTACTTGGGAGCCTCCATCAATACGCTGTCAGCAAGCGTGTCTCCTTCGGAAGAGCGACGATTATCACTCCTTCGGAAGGCTCAGGCTCTTATGACGACTCCATCTACAACAGTGAGGACGGTGTCTTCTCTCCTGGGATCGATGGCCTCTTGTATCTTCCTGACGCCACACGCACGGCTGCACATGAGACCGTTGCAGGAGTGCTTGGAGGACCAGTGGGATCAGAGGAAAGGATCTTGGGACGACAAGATTCGACTGTCGCTGCATGCTCTTCAGTCTCTGAAGTGGTGGTGTTCGGCGGAGAATCTCCTCAGAGGGGTTCCCTTTCACAAGGACATTCCCACGCAGACTGTCGTGACGGATGCGTCTCTTCTGGGATGGGGAGCGCACTCCGGGACTCTACAGATTCAAGGCACGTGGTCACCGATGGAGGCCACGTATCACATCAATTTCCTGGAACTCAGGGCTGTTCACTTGGCGCTGAAGGCCTTTCTTCCGTCCTTCCAGACCAACTCTCTGCTTGTACAGATGGACAATACCACCACGATGTATTACCTCAACAAGCAGGGGGGCTCGAGATCGCGCACCCTGTCGCAGGAGGCGCAGACGATCTGGCACTGGCTCCTGGCCAGAGGACTGACGATAACGGCCACCCATCTACCAGGTGTGCAGAATGTTCAGGCAGACACACTGAGCAGACAGCTGCAGGAAAACCACGAATGGGTCATAAACGACGAAGTACTAGGAGAAGTCTTCGCAAGGTGGGGAACTCCAGACGTAGATTTGTTCGTCACCGCCGAAAACAGCAAGCGCAGAGACTTCGCCTCCAGATACTTCCAACAAGGGACTCTGGGGAATGCGTTATGGATCAACTGGACGAACAACTTTCTGTACGCCTTTCCTCCCATTCCCCTGATTCCGGCGGTGCTCATCCAGCTGGCCCGGTCCAGAGCTCGGATGATACTCATCGCCCCGGAGTGGCCCAGGCAGTGGTGGTTCACGGACCTACTTCACCGGTCTCTCCTTCCTCACATTCGGTTGCCGTGCAGGCCGGACCTTCTCACGAAGTTCGGGGGACGGATGTTACACCCCAACCTCTCGTCTTTGAGTTTGGCGGCATGGCTCCTGAGATAGTGCAATATGGCCATCTGAATCTGCCCGATGATTGCATGGACATACTGAAGGAGTCTAAGAGACCTTCCACTCGGACTTCATATGCTTACAAGTGGAAGAGGTTTTGTATCTGGTGCCAGTCTAAGAACCGAGATCCTACGACCTGCAAGGAAGATGTCATCCTTCCTTACCTTTTACATTTGGCGCAGTCTGGCCTTAATGTCCATTCCATTAAGGTTCATCTTGCTGCATTGACTGCCTACAGGAAATGCCCTTCACAGACTTCCTTTTTCCAGATCCCTGTGATCAAAGACTTTCTGGAAGGTTTGAAGAAAGTATTCCCTCCTGTCAGGCTTCCCTCGCCTTCATGGGAATTGAATGTGGTGCTGTCCAGATTGATGAAGGAGCCTTTTGAACCTATTCATAAGGCTTCGTTGCAGCACCGGTCCTGGAAGGCGGCGTTCCTCGTGGCCATTACATCGGCCCGCAGGGTGAGTGAAATTCAGGCGTTGTGTTGTAATGAACCTTATACTGTATTTCATGCTGCTAAGGTTGTTATGCGTACTCACCCTAAATTTCTTCCCAAGGTTATTTCTGATTTTCATGTCAACCAGATTATAACTTTACCTACGTTTTTTCAGAACCCCTCATCCCCAGCGGAGAGGTCTCTCCATTCCCTGGATGTTAGGAGGGTGTTGAAATTTTATCTGGATAAAACCAAGGATATTCGTAGGTCTGACCAGTTGTTCATCAATTATGGGTCGGTCAGGACGGGTCTTGCGACCTCGAAGCAGTCCATCTCTAGGTGGATTGTGTCCTGCATACAATTGTGTTACCAAAAGGCTAATAAGACCTTAGGAGGTAAGCCTAAGGCTCATTCCACCAGGGGCAAAGCTGCCACGACGGCTCTGCTCCGTAACGTGCCGATTGCTGAAATCTGCAAGGCAGCCACTTGGAAGTCGGTTCATACCTTTGCTAAGCATTACTGCCTGGACACTGACGCCAGGGCAGACGCTCAGGTTGGCCAGGCTTCGCTGCGGAATTTGTTCGCACAGTAGTGGCATGTTATATTTATTCTCCACCGCCGCTTTGGTGTGGGGATGGGCTTGCCATTCTATTCACTAGATTATGACTATACACAGAGATCCCCTACTACAGAAGGAGTAGTTTCTGTCCTGTAACTCCAGTTCTGTAGTAGGGGTATCTCTGTTATAGTCATAAGCGCCCGCCCTCCTCCCCGGTGGAGATTTTTCATCATACAGGAATGCGACAGGTCTGGCGTGCTTCGCCTTCAAAAAGAACTGAAGTAAGAGGGACCTGCTATGCATTCTGGGATACCGGGAGAAGTTCTGGAAAGTTCTCTTAAAGGCACAGTATCCTATTTAAGCCACATAATGGCAGCCTATGGGGCTTGTCTGTCCCTGACTTCCTCTCTATCATTCCTGAGTCTTTGACTGGGGGAGGCAGGTTTCTCTATGGTAGAAACTAGCAGGCTGTACTGTGTGTGGTGATTTTTGGTGGAATTTCTAGTTGAAGTACTGGACAGTGTAGCCTGTGGATATAGGCTGCATTATTTGTCTTTAAATTCTCTCTTAAGTGTCTTTGCAGTTTCTGCATTCTTTTGACAACTTAAGAGATTATTTTTGATTGCCGGGGTCCACGCACATGGGCGGGACTATTCACTAGATTATGACTATAACAGAGATATCCCTACTACAGAACTGGAGTTACAGGACAGAAACTACTCCTTACCGGTCGTGACCACCTTTGATCCCCTGTCTACCAAGATAAGACAGATCTTCCGCAAACACTGGACACTATTGGACACTCCAAATGACAAAATGCCAGCACCACGTTTTGCATTCAGAAGGGCAGCCAACTTACGTGACAAGTTGGTACATACCAGGGATGCTACAATGACACCTGAACCCAATACCATCCCAGCTGGCCACTACCCTTGTGGCGGATGTTCTGTGTGCTCATTGACCACCGCCACAAAAGAAATCACCTTGCACAATGGCAAAACTTGGCACCTCACCAAATTCAGCAATTGCAATACGACAAACGTCATCTACAGGATCACCTGCAGCTGTGGGTTACATTACATAGGTCTTACCACATGTAAAGTGAAGGTCCGCATCCAGGAGCACCTTAGCATGATTCGGGCCAAGAAACTCACAACACGCTTGGTACAACACTTTAAAGATAAAAATCATGGACAGGGTGATCTGCGTTGGACAGTATTGGAGAAAGTGGTGGGAAATACACATAACCTAGATATGATACTGGCCAGAAAAGAAGCTAGGTGGATCTACCTGGAGAAGGCAGATAAAGAGGGGCTTAACGATTCCATAGAGTGGAATAAAGTGAGCAGACGTTAGGCTCTCTGGGTGGTCCCCCTGTAGCATTAATGTCACGCAGTCATAGACAATGCACATCCCTGAATTCCCTATTTTTCTGTGGTATCCCTAAGTAGGTTCCATTGATCATCAAGGAATCCCCGTGGGCCCCACTTTGTGTAGGGTTAGGTATCACTTAACACTCACACATGACAACTTTTATAGGGTACATTGCTGTATTGCATTGCATTGCATTCTGCCCCTCTACACCACTACCTCCTTACTGAGCCTTTCCAATTCATGTGCCTGTCGCGGGCTGTACACCCTAGATTTGAGTATTTTATATAACTGCCCGCTTTAGACTCTTGACATTCAGTGCGTTGAAAATAGTATTTGAAGCAATCTCCTGTTTTCAATAAAGCTCGGCGTTCACAATCACCTTCACTGTAACTTTAATTCCTACTCAAGATGGCCGACTTGACACATGATGGGAGGAGTCCCTCCAGGCTTACTTCCGTATCGTCTTTCCAGCATTGCGCTGTGAGACGTCGGAAGCGACAGAGGGACTCGGCAGCGGTAGGTGAAAACTGAAGGCGAGACACTGCTGCAGCGGATATAAATTCGAAGCTGCAGCGTCAGACTCGCTTGCGCACACATTTGAGAAGGTTGGTGGGTCTTTACTTCAATCTGGACTGCAGGTAAGCCCTGCAGCGCACCCATAACCACACGAGGTAAATGTGTGCAGCCTTACCAATATGCCCCACAATCCACGGGTGCCGCTAAGCCATTTTAACTAACCTGACTTCGGAGGAGTCCCAGTCCAGATAACTCCGTTGGTTTTATACGAGTATGTAGGATTTGACCACTATATACCCCAGTGCCTTCATATACATCCTGGTGACAGCTAGATGGGAACCAAGAAACCCCTCACTACGCTTAGATATTCGGAAAGCTTATATTTCCAATACATATCCAACATAATTTAGAAAGGGCACCATTATATGTTTTTTGCACAGGTAAACTCACTTCTTGGAGTTTCCAAGACGGTCCCGTGATCTGTGACACACCGTCTTCTTGATGCTCGAGGGTACGATTACCATATTCGAGCATAAGGTAATGTTTGTGCTATGCAACCACCGGCATTGGGGTGGTGTTGTGTGCTGTGGCCTCCTACATTTACTTACTAAATAACCACTACTGTGCTCTGTTTGTCTTTTTTAATATATGCATGTGTACAGGTCCTCATACGAAAGGTGGAGGATTGTGAATAGAGACCCAACTATTTGCCCTGACGAAGTTGCCAATGACAAGGCAATGAAACATGTCGGTCCAGTCGTAAAAACTTATGGTATCAGTTGAACCATTTTTAAACGTGCAGTTTGGCAGCACCAGAATAAAATCGACTCAGCCAGCCAAACTACACATTTTTAATTAATTTTTGTTTGTTGGGTGTGGGCACTTCTGGTTTCAATAACTCTGTCTGTCCCACTAGGAAGTGTAACTGTACACTCCTTGTCTTTCTCCTTCTCTATTCTCTCTGGTGCACTTCTCTTTTGCACTTATTTTCATCCTCCGTGCCAGGAAAGTAGCCGATGATGAGAAGCGGGTATACCGGTAATTAACAAACCGGGAACCCCCTCGGGTGTTGCGTCCGTGAGGTACTTTCCTGGTGTTCTCACATATTTTTTCTATGTGGGTGAGTCTGTACACATTCATGTTTATATATTTTAAGGCATGTCCAGACCTGTAACACAGTAATAATATATATTAATATTTCCTGGGTGAGCCTATATGATGTGTGGCCCCATTAGTTACAGATTCTGAGAAATATATCATGCAGGCTTAATAGGGCTTTCTGTTTTATATGACACTTTGTGCTGCAAGTTAAATGCCAGCCCGGAAATTCATAGTCATGAGCAGCAATGAACGACAGTCCATCAGCCGACTGCCAGCCAACACTGCATTTGGTTTTTAAAAGTTAGTTTTCTATTAGTTTCACTGAGACTTCTAATTTTCTCATTGTTCTCCATGTCTGTATTTCAGACTCACGGTTTGAGTGACATCTTTATATACATTACCCCTTCGTCCCTCTTGAAGTGGTGACTCACACATTGAGGCCCTGTGCCTCCAATCACAACCCTTTCCCACAGATAAAAATCCCCACCACATTACTTTTTTGTACCTACCAATTTCGGGCAGGCACGGTCTGTAATCCAGCGTTGCCTGTGGCTCTATTTTGCCATGTCATGCAGGTGAGCCTGGGTATGGCATGAGTGCATTTGTCATGGAACCCATGAGGATGATGGTGTGCAGACAGAATATCGAGTTTCAAATATCGAGTTGCACAAATTTCGAGTCAGAAATATTGCGGCTCAGAAATATCGACAGCAAGAATATCATGGTCAAAAATATCGACTAAAGGTAAGTAATATTGATTTTAAAAAGTACTGAAGTGTTTAATATCGTTTGCAAAAATATAGTTGTTAAAAATATTGATTGTTTGATTAGTGTTATGTATTTTAGTATATGTTTTAAATGCATGTGATGTATGTTTTTTTGTATAATTATTGTTTGTATTTTTAATATATGTGTTATATTTTTAGTAGTTATTTTTTTAAAATTTTAATTGTATTTTGCGTTTTTAGTTCCATAGCAGGTTGTCGGTTTATAGGGCAATAGGGTGGGAAGCAATTAAATTAATTGATCTTTTTTATTTATTCATATTTGTTTAATTGAGATGTGATCGTGTTAAATGTGTAAAGTAATTTATTATTAATTATTAATCTGGTGTTAATTAATAATTATTATTTAATTTATAATTAAATCTGGTAATTGTGTAATTAATTTTTGGTGTGTATTGGTGTTTACAGGTGTAAAGGGTGGGAAGTATTTTAATTTTTAATTGATGAATTAATAATTGGTTGTTAATTAATTTTAAATAATTCATTGCAAATTATGGTAATTGTGTTATTCATATTAGGTGTGTGTTTTCGTGTTTATAGGTGTAAAGGATGGGAAGTAATTTATTTTTAATTGATGAATTATTAGTTGGTTGTTAATTATAATTAAATAATTGGTAATTAAATATGGTAATTGTGTAAGCATTTGCTTATTTTGCATGCGCTCTCAGCCGCATGTCAATCTTTTTCAAAATTATTAGAATTACTGAAGGACAATTGTTAGGCCTGTTTTCAAGACTTAATTTTTAAATATTGTTGTGTTCGGTGTAATTTTGGGAAATTTGAGTACGATTACGGGTGGGGGCTTTCCTAACTTCCTGGTTCTCCGGTCAGCCAGTCAGAGATGCCATTTTGAGTCAGTGCTCGCTCTAGTTTTTCTGGCTACCAGGTTTATAAATATGCACGCTGTGCAGACACGCAGCGGACACGCGTAGAGGGTGCGCTGCTGGTGCCCCAAAGGCGTGCCTAAGGCAAGCCCGTCTGCGCGCGTCAGCGTCCCGGAAGCGATCAGGGCTAGTTACTCTGCCCATTGGCCGACTATCACATTGGATAGGGTATGTTATACAAGTAAGGTACTTTTGGTCACTTCGCTCACCAGTATGTAACTCTCATTGCCTGCTAGACTTGCTCTCTCGTCAGGACAATACCTGTGCTGTGTGTGGCTTCAGTGTGTGCTCAGACTCTCCCATTTCAGGTCAAATTCCTGGTTTCTCGTCCAGGCTCTCCAGGTTGGCGCCTATTTTGGCGGCTTTGATTAATGCATGTTCTTTGAAGAAACACCATTTAGATGTTTTCAAGCGCCTCTCTGATAACCCGGTGGACCTACTGTTTATCACAGAAACTTGGCTGGATAATACATCGGACCCAATTGTGACGCTGGCTAGCCTTTAGGGCAATAAGATTGCCAGAGCAGACCGCCTTCAGGGGAGGGGGGTGGAGTGACTATTATGTACAGGGACAAATGGGATCTCTTCAGGGGAGACACTAACGCCTGGGGTGGTTGAGAAGCGTTGGACTCTAGTATCAGGTTTTCTCCCCATTTTATGTTGGGAGGCTCTCTGATCTATAGACCCCCTGGCCCTGCCGGGTCCTTTCTGCAAACCTGGGGCGATGCAGTGACTTCGCAAGCGCTACGATTCTCCCAGTATATGGTTCTGAGGGCTCTGATTATTCATCTTGACCAGTCTGACTCTAATGACTCCCTTGCTTTCTGCGACATCCTTCAGCTTGCCCAACTTTCTCAATGGGTCAATCTCCCTACACACCAAGGGGGCCATATTCTTGACCCAATTTGCTCCAACTTCTCAATCATGGTTGAAGATCCTCTACCAGTCTCCTGGTCAGATCACTTCCTCACCTATTTCTCCTGGGAGGTGGCCCTGGCCTGTCCTACTGGCCTCTGCTACTGCAAACCTGCTCTAAAAAAATAAATAAAACCCTCCAAAGTCTCCTTGGCCCTGTTGGCTTCTAGACCCGTGCTCCCTCCGGATCTTGGCGGGATTCTCAAATTGGTTATCCAATTCCATGAATATGCTAGCCATACCAACTTCGTCCAGGTTCTCTAGGGAATCGCCTTCCAAGCCCTGGTTTACCCCGGATTTGTCCGCTCTTAATGAGGAATGCAAAAAATTGGAATGTGCCCGGCGCCTTAGTGAGTACTGCCCCCTGGCTAAGGGTAATCTCAGGTGTAGGCAAAAAGACTACGATGCCGTGATAACACAGGCTAAGAAGCATTATTATGCAGCCCACATTGAGCAGGCACATAACAACTCTAAGGAGATCTTTGCTATAGTCCGGAGTTTTACGTCCCTGTCGGTGGAAACAAGTTCTCACCCGGCCACAGAGGGCTGGTGCAATACTCCGTCCAATTTGTTAATGGATAAAATGTGAACGATTCAGGCGGCTTCCTGCCCTGCACCTCGTTCTGACCCCGTGCTGGGTGTCTCTATGCATGTTACTCCTAGGCACTTTCTGCGTGCTTTCTCCTCAGTGGACCTGCTTAGCTCTCTTAAAATCTTGAAGGGCTTGAAATCGTGCAAGCCCGCTGACCCCTGCACGGCTAGATTGCTAGCCGTGGTTGTGGAAATCGTCAACCCAGAAGTAAATACCATCATAAATGCCTCCCTTCTTGAGGCCCGTGTACCAGAGGCCTGGAAGCAGGCAAAAATCCTCCCCTTCTGAAAAAGCCCACCCTTGACCCCTTGAACCCAGAGAATTACCGCTGCTTCTTCCTTCTGCACAGCCTAGCTAAAGTCTTGGAAAAGGTGGTGAATAGAAAACTTACAGAGTTTGTTGAAGGGTGAGATGTCCTGCATCCAGCCTAGTCAGGGTTTTGTTCCACTAATAGCACCGAGAGAGCACTGGTGGAGGTTTCCAAGGCTATTCATGGGTGTCTAGATGCCTGTGGGAGAGCAGCCTTAGTAATGCTCGACCTATTGGCAGCATTCTACATGGTCCTACACTCACTGCTGCTTGCCCGTCTTACTGAGATTGGTGTTGAAGGCTCTTCCTGGGACTGGCTGAGGTCCTTCTTGGAAGGGCGGGTTCAACAGGTCTGGCTGCCGCCGGCCGCATCAGCTCCTCAGCCGTTCACCACAGGGGTCCCCTTCTTTTCAGCACCTATGTCACCCCTCTGATCTACTTGTCCGAGAAATTGGGGGCTAAGGTGATTGCCCAGGCAGATGACACCCAGCTTTTGTTTTCCTGGGAAAAGGATGAGGATTCTGTTTCCTTTGTTCAGCATTGCTTGTTTTCTGTTATTGAGTGGCTTGCTGCTGCTCAACTCAAATGTAACGAAGACAAGTCAGAGATCCTCTTCTATGGTAAATTCCCCCCTGACTTCAGAGACAAGATCTGGCCTCCTGGGTTCCCCTTACCAACTTCCAATGGAAAATCTGCGAAGAACCTGATAGCGTGGTTTGATGATAACCTTTCTTTTTCCACCCAGGTAAAAAAGCTTTCAGCCGGCTGCTTTGGTCTCCTTAAAACACTAAGGAGCTTTCTTCCTCTTCTACCTAGGCTGGCTAAAGAGACGGTCATCCGTGCCTTGATCCTTTCCCATTGGATTACACCAACGCTTTGTATGTGGGCATCCTGGGATACTCTTTAAAAAGACTCCAGGTCATCCAGAATGCGGCCGCCAGGCTTCTCCTTGGAATTTCCAAGAGGAGTAGCGTGCGCAAACATTTCCGCTCACTCCACTGGCTTCCTGTGGCTGATCGGGTCAAATTCAAATCCCTTATTACCGCCCAATCGTGCCCTCCATGTTCATCGTCCCGCCTATTTGCAGAAGCGGTTTCCTTCCCATGCCCCACTGAGACAACTACGCTTATCAGCACTTCTTTTAGCTAAAGTACCCCGCTTCATTCGCCACAAGATGGGCGGCTGCTCCCTGGCCGTGAAGGCTGCCCAGGCATGGAATGCCCTTCAGTTTCCACTGCGCAATACCCAACACCCGCTGGCTTTCAAGAAAATTCTAAAACCCTACCTCTTGGACTCGCGCCGGGATACCCCTTGGAGTAGCCGTGTGCGTTATAAAGGTATATTACATAACATAACAAAACATTACATAATTAGTTGTTAATAGTAATAGTTTTTCATTTAACAATAAGTTTTAGTTGTGTTTTATTAATTTAGGTGTGTGTTGTGGACATTATAGTGTTAAAGTGTGTGTAATTAATTAATGTTTATTAGCTATTTTAATAATATTTTTTAATTGATTATTGATTATGTTAATTATGGAAGAACATTTATTTTAAAATGTTGAAGTGCGTTGTTAATGATGTGGTGTTATAGGGTAGGAAATACAATAAATACATTTATGTATTAATGTTTTTGTTTGTAAATGTTTTCTAGTTTTAAAGAATTATTTTTATTTTATTTATTATTTAATTCTATAAAATGTGTAGGTATTTGCTCTATGTAATTAATATTATAATACGTCTTCTTTTTATATATTTAATATATTTGTTTTCTAATTTTTAAAAGATTTATTTATTTTATAATTTTTCTTAATTTTTAATATATATTATATATATATATGTGCAATACCTCGCAGCGCTCCACCACTCGGGTGAAATACAAGCCAGGCATGGACCAACTTCGTTGCAGCATTCAGTTTATTTACCCAATAAATAATTAGTTCATGACGCGTTTCACTCCTAAAAGGAGCTTGTTTCAAATGTTGGTCTGTGAATAGTAATTTTTGCCTCTACGCTATCCAACACTTTCTCTACTGTTGCACTCACTGGAGTGGGGATAGTACATTGTATTCAATTATCAACAGGAGAGAGAGGATTAAAGAACTAGTCCTTATCCCCAAATGTATTTTTGTATCATTAAGAAGAACTCGTCTAGAGGTACGTGATAATGAAGGGCTGTATGTTTTGAGAAAATAACTTTTTTTCTTTTATAAAGCCCTTACCCACCAACCTAGTTGGTGGCATGCTTCATCATCGGGCCCACCTGGTGACACCAAATGTGTCCCTGGAGTGCTGCAACGTCTGGTTTACAGCAGAGAAGGTATTTTTACTGAGTGTACAGTGAGGTGGTGTGAAAGCGACGTTAAAACTGTACAGTGATCCCATTACCCACCGGATTTCTTTTAATGTTTGGTCCACTGGCAATAGTTGAGAATGTAATAGTAAAAACAAGGCAGTTGATGTGAGTGGAGTGGTAATTAGGAACTCCTACATCCAAAGAACGGTCTACATGTTTCAGCCAAGCCTTGGATATATACTGGCTTTTCTCAGGACCTTAAAGTGTAAGTGAAGTGTGGGATCTAAACCAGCTTTAAGTTTTAGATCAAAAATGTGTTGCATGCTCTAAGGTGCACTATGTGTAAGAGGGGAGTTCCCTCTTAAGGCATTCACTTGCGATTAGCCGAAATGCCTCATGAGATTCCGGCGGGGGTTCTGGCTGTTTGTAAAAATTACATTGCAGCTCTGCACCCGTTTGAGGACCTATTCGGCTTCTTCGGATCTCCGTAGACTAGTTCTTCTTGATGATACACAATAGTAAATGTTACCCTTCCACTAACCAACACTTTCCCTACTGTTGCACTGACTGTATCGTGAAATGTGAGTTTAAATATTTGTTAATAGTTTAATGTTTTAATTTATTATAGATTTTTGTTTTTTATATTTAAAATCATTGGCATATATTGTTATTATTTATATAATTTTAAACTTTTAGCAAATTAAATATAATAGTTTATGAATTGTTTTAAAGTAAATATATATGTATGCATAATTAGGTTTCTGTATTTCTTTTTTTAAGTTTATTTGTTATATTTTATTAAAATGTATATTAAAGTTATTTAACTTTGCTAAAATTAAATTGAATATTTATTATTTATTGTTTCATTTTATATTTATGTAACAGTCGATATTTTATATATCTATATTTTTATACAATTATATTTTTTAGTCGATATTTTTGTACTTACCTGTTTAAGTATATCAGTCGATATTCTTGTTGTCTATATTTTGTACTCAATATTTTTTACATCGATGTTGTGTCAGTGCGCCGAGGATGATGAGATGAGTCTGCTATGACCCTTTGGGGGGAGCTGTGTCTGCTCCTGGTGGACTTTTCCCTGTTTTCTGTACCGTTTTTCCCGGCCGAAGGTCGGCGGTGCCTGCTTCTGGCTGGGGTGGACGTGGCCAGCTGGCTGAGGGCTGAGTTTACCTGGGCTTAGTTCTGTGGAGCCTTTCTCCTGCCCGTGGTGTGTTGCTGGGTTGCCGTGCCGGA
Source organism: Lissotriton vulgaris (assembly GCF_964263255.1). NCBI lineage: Eukaryota > Metazoa > Chordata > Amphibia > Caudata > Salamandridae > Lissotriton > Lissotriton vulgaris. Next base: position 1,985,492,648 of record NC_141693.1, read on the forward strand.
AAAGATTCTGTCTCTGGTTTTTGGCCATTACAGCAGGCTTGGTTACTTATGTCACACTTTTATTACCGGTACTCTTCTTGATTGCTCCTTGATGTTGAGATTTATGTTTGTAATGGGAGCCAGCTTGATTATATCTGTGGGACGTCTCCATGTAGTGCGGCGGCCTCAAGCATTGCTTCTTTGAACTATTTAAGTCTGACTGGAGATCTGGATTGTCTTCCGCTGGCCGGATTACGGTGTCTCCCAGCTCCTAGCTGATCAGCCTGCATGGTTCCCTGTATTCCACTGGAGCAGGTGAGGCTGGTGTTTGGTGCCCCCATGGGCTGCTCGGCACCTGTGGACGCCACATGTGTAGGCTAAATTGAAAGCTCCCAATCCTGTAGATCTCTGTCCTACCCCTATGTTGTGGTGCTTCCGCATGTTCTGCCTGGCACGTGCAGCATTGTTGGCGGTTTGCATTGTTTGTCCCTGGGGGCAGCTCGCCTCCGGCAGGGGACACGGATGTAATCGCATTTGTCCAGTGGTTAGGACTGCCGGTGCAATTGTGGTACTTGTAGTACTGTACAGGCTGGCACCCCTGCGTCCTGCGTCTCTGCTGTGTATGTTATGAGATGGCCAGCAAGCAGCTGGAGTGGTCGCTCAGGGGTGCGGACACTAGTCTGTGTGTTCTTCGGTTAGGTTAAGTCAAAGTCAAAGAATATTCTATAGCGCACAAATCACCGTTAGGTCTCATGGCACTCGCGAAAGATTCCACTATCTGGGAAATTAGGTCAGATTTCATTCAGAACAGCCAAGTCTTCAATTCTCTAGCGAAAGCGCAGGTTATCTGAGATGGACGAGAGATAGAGTGAAAGCTTATTCCAAAGATGAGGAGCAAGAAGTGAAAAAGAGCGGTATCCGATGCGCACAGTGCGGACTCGCAGAGGGGTGAGGAGAAGTTTAGAGCTGGACCTCAAGGTTCTAACGGGCTGATATCTTTTGAGTTTTTTTCCAAATAGCCAGGACCCGTGCCATAGATGCTTCTATGTGTTAGGCACAAGGGGGCATATTACCAACGAGTAGCGATATTTATCGCTAACTAGGCTTTGCAACGATTTTTTATCGCTAAGCATCGCCGGAAATTATCACTGAATTAACTTGCTATTAGCAACGTTTATCTCAGAAGTGAAAAAAATCCTCACGCTAACTGCCAAATGAGAGATTATCGCTGGAAAACCAACGATAATCTCTCGAAGTTTGGCGTTAGCTTGATAATAGGGGCTCACAAACTTAGTCATGATATCCACCTTCCATAGGATATCATGGCTAAGTCAGGAAAATACCAGGTATAAAAAATCAGAGCTAACCGCGGTTATCGCTGCTTTTTTTTTATCACTAACAGGGTTAGCGATATCCTTGATAATAGGAGAAATGTCGCTTAACAACATTCCTCCTATTAGTTTTCTCTGGAACGCCCCCTTTGCATCTCATTAGAGATGCAAGGGGAAGCGTGCAGAAAAAGGGTGCTAACATGCGAATTTGCGTGTTAGCACCCTGTTGCTGATAGGGAGATAATTTTATCTCCGCTTTCTTGGCTTTTAAAGCCAAAAAAGCTGAGATAAATCCCTTGATAATATGCCCCAAGATTTTAAAAGACCCTCTTTTCCTAATAGGAAGCCAATGAAGGAGTTTTAGATTGGGGCGTGAAGGCGTCCTGGGAGGAAGATCTAAAATCAATCTGGCAGCAGCGTTCTGCAGAATCTGCAGTCTGGAGAGAAGGTCCTCATTTATGGAGGCCAATAAAGGATTTCCATATTCCATTCGGCTTAGGTTTGGACGTGGTTCGGGTCCGGCAAAGGGGATTAATGCTTCCTTTATATTGATGAGGTTGGCTTTCTTCATTTTGTTGATAATCAAAACAACCGGCTTCACAAATCATACTGTCACAGTCTAATGAGGTTATTGCACAGAAATAGTGGCGTGGTATCACCCCACCCTCCCCGACACAGGACACAGACTCTGCACTTTTACAGCCCATCCATTCCCTGTATGATGTTTAACATTTGTTTTTCCCATGTATCATATTACTACCCATTTTCCGGTCTCTGGCCTTCTAGTCTTTGTAGATTCTCCAATCTCCCCACAGCCTTTCCCAATTCTTGGGGCTCCCTCTACTTGCTCCGCTCTCTTGCAGCAGTAAAGGTCCCTCTCCCACTCTTCGACTGCCGGATGTTCACTGCCCCCATCCCATGCTCTTGCAATGCTTCATTTTGCCACCTCCGCTGCCATTCTAAGCCAGATTTCTTTGGCCAATCTTGTTCCCCTTTTATTCTCAGGAGTTGCATTTGGGTTCCACAGGGACCAACAGATGTGTTACCCTTTCCATCACTGCTGTGACTTGTGCCCAGCAGGGTTGGAGCTGTTGACAGTCCCAGAGAGTGTGAAAAGGGGATCTTTCTCGCTCACAACCCCTTCTGCCAGTGGGGAGTCCATTTTACCCATTCTACACAGAAGGGTCTGCACATAATGTGCTCTGTGGAGGATCTTAAGTTGGATCAGCCTAAATCGTACACTGATGGACAATTCTCAGGGGCTTGAAAAGCTTCCATCCAGTAATCATCGTCTACAGTCTCTCCCAGGTCATTCTCCCTTGCCAGTTTCAGGGGACCCAGCAGGTCGGGGGAGTTGTTTATTAGCTTCTTATATATTAGCAATATTCCCTTTTTGTCAGTGGCTCTGTCAGTATTCTGTCCTCCTGTGGTGAGGCATCAGGTAGTTGTTCCCCTGCGAGCAAGTGGCAGAGATTGGCTTTCTTAATGCTGGCATCAGGCGAAGCTCTGTATCTCTGGTCCATTTTCGGGAAAGTCCCTGTGGCCTAGTGGTTAAGGTCTTGGCTCTTTCTATGATGACTACGAGTTTGAGTCCTGTTGGGTTTGCAGTGGCTCAAGTTTCTGAGCCAGTTGGCATTTAGTGTTTAGCCAGGGGCTTTGTCTCAGTGGCTGCAGTTGCTGTTGCAGGCTCTCGGTTGCTCAGGTTTGAGTCCTCCTCTGGCTTTGAACCAGTTAGTCATCCTTGGAGTGGTTTATTCGTGTCTGTGTCTATTGGTGTCTATTTCCTGGATTGTCAGTTGGACCTTGGTAGTTGAGTTTGGGTGCTTTCTCCTTCTTTTGCTTCTTGTTGTATGTACTTCTGCGTGGGAGCAATACCGTGTCTCTGCCTCTTCCACCATCTGTACCAGTAGCCATAATGAGATACTGGTCATGCCTCTGGGTAATAGATCTGGTGTCATTGATTGTGGTGTTGGATGTTGCTGTGTTACTTGGTCTGGTGATATTGGTCATCCGCTCTCCCACTGTGGATTACGCTGCAGTGCCTGTATGCACTATTGGCTATTGTGCCCCTTCATCTTGACTTTTGGGCTCCCCTTTTGCCCTTGTGTTATGCGGTTATAGCTTTGCTGCTTTTATGCAGTGGTCTGTGGCCTTCTAAGGTTTGGATGGGACTTTGGTTCTGTCAGCCAGTGTTGGATCTGCAGTATTTCCTCAAATGAGTGGTGTCCATTTCTTTCTAGTTACTGTCTGTCCTCCTGCTATTTATGCCAGTGGCACTGGAAAACTCATGGAAGCCTTTGTTCTTTAGGTTGCGGGTCTCAGCATGCTGTGGGCTCACTGCATTTCCAATTCGGGGTTTTCTGTTCGGTCTGAGGCTTTGGCTGTTCTGCTCTGTTCCCCTAGCCTGAGGTCTGGGGTATCTTTAAGCATGGGCGGAAAATCCGTTACGCTCGCGGATTTTGCGGATTTTCGGTAAATTCGCAATCCGCGAACGCTCGCAAATTTACCGAAAATCCGCAAATTCGCACGCAGCGGATTTTTTTTTCTTGGTGATACAATTTTGCGGAGCGCGGCGTTTACTTACCGTCATTCAGCGTTTGCCGAGTTATTTTTCTTGATATTTTGCGAGTGCTGCGCCATTTTGGATCTTGCTGCGGGATCCCGCGGGAATTTGGCGAGCGCGATTACGTAATCGCGGCTTGCCAACTTGCACAGCGAGAGTTTGTCAACACGAGTACGCCGTGATCACGTATCGCGGTACTTCGCAATTGCGAGCTTGGAGATGCGGCGAGCAGCAACAATCTCGCACTTGCGAAAATACAAAATTTGCAATTCTGCACAAGAAATCCACCAGCAAGCAGCATAAACCTTCTGGAAATGATGATTTTTATCTGAATAACTCCTCAGGTTGACATTTGCCTGCACTTTTTTTGCGAGGAGTCCATTTTGGGGAGGGGGGGGTGGGAGGAAGAAAGTGCCCCACAGTCTTCAACTTCCTGTTCCTGTCCAGCAGGCTCCTCCCAGTGCTTTGTCCATCTCCTGGTCACTTTTCATTTGGATCTGGAGCTGGAAGGATTACTTTTTGTGGATGCTGCTGGATATTTGGATTTAAGGCCTTTTTGACTTTCTTTGGATCACTTTTGGATTAGAAATTTCACAAGTAAGTTTGTTTGGGGCATTACAGTTGCTGCAACTACAATTTTGGAATTTTCGATTTTTGGGCTGTTTTGGGGCCTTTTGCCCAGGGATACTCAGTGGTGGGTGCACTGAGTCTTTCTGTGGGGTGTTTTGAATTTAAACATCATGGAGGGGCTGGATGGCTTGGGATTGTGCTGATTTTTCTGTGATTTTAGTTTTTTTGGCCAGTTGTGGCCTATTCACCAGGGGTAGTGAGTGTTGCATGGGCCTAGTCTTTCTGTGGGTTTTCTTGAATTTAAACATCATGGAGGGGCTGGATGGCTTGGGATTGTGCTGATTTTTCTGTGATTTTCGTTTTTTTGGCCTGTTGTGGACAGGCCATGTGGTTGGGGGCCATTTTGAGTGCTGCTACAGGCCCTGGCCATGTGCTGGGAGGGAGGGGGCCATTTTGAATGCAGGCAGTGTTCTCAGGCCTGCACGCATTTTGCCTAGCTTTCATCCATTATGCCCAGGGGTAGTGAGTGGTGCATGGACCTAGTCTTTCTGTGGGTTGTCTTGAATTTAAACATCATGGAGGGGCTGGATGGCTTGGGATTGTGCTGATTTTTCTGTGATTTTCGTTTTTTGGGCCTGTTGTGGACAGGCCTATAGTTGGGGGCCATTTTGAGTGCTGCTCCAGGCCCTGGCCATGTGCTGTGAGGGAGGGGGCCATTTTGAATGCAGGCAGTGTTCTCAGGCCTGCACCCATTTTGCCTAGCTTTCATCCATTATGCCCAGGGGTAGTGAGTGGTGCATTGGCCTAGTCTTTCTGTGGGTTGTCTTGAATTTAAACATCATGGAGGGGCTGGATGGCTTGGGATTGTGCTGATTTTTCTGTGATTTTCGTTTTTTTGGCCTGTTGTGGACAGGCCATGTGGTTGGGGGCCATTTTGAGTGCTGCTACAGGCCCTGGCCATGTGCTGGGAGGCAGGGGGCCATTTTGAATGCAGGCAGTGTTCTTAGGCCTGCACCCATTTTGCCTAGCTTTCATCCATTATGCCCAGGGGTAGTGAGTGGTGCATGGGCCTAGTCTTTCTGTGGGTTGTCTTGAATTTAAACATCATGGAGGGGCTGGATGGCTTGGGATTGTACTGATTTTTCTGTGATTTTCGTTTTTTTGGCCTGTTGTGGCCTTTTCACCAGGGGTAGTGAGTGGTGCATGGGCCTAGTCTTTCTGTGGGTTGTCTTGAATTTAAACATCATGGAGGGGCTGGATGGCTTGGGATTGTGCTGATTTTTCTGTGATTTTCGTTTTTTGGGCCAGTTGTGGACAGGCCATGTTTGGGGGCCATTTTGAGTGCTGCTACAGGCCCTGGCCATGTGCTGTGAGGGAGGTGGCCATTTTGAATGCAGGCAGTGTTCTCAGGCCTGCACCCATTTTGCCTAGCTTTCATCCATTATGCCCAGGGGTAGTGAGTGGTGCATGGGCCTAGTCTTTCTGTGGGTGTCTTGAATTTAAACATCATGGAGGGGCTGGATGGCTTGGGATTGTGCTGATTTTTCTGTGATTTTCGTTTTTTTTGGCCTGTTGTTGTGGCCTTTTCACCAGGGGTAGTGACTAGTGAGTGTTGCATGGGCCTAGTCTTTCTGTGGGGTGTCTTGAATTTAAACATCATGAAGGCCATGGGATTGTGCTGATTTTTCTGTTTTTTTTTCGATTTTTTTGGGGTGTATAACTGAACTGATGTTCCTCTGTCTTCCATTGCTTTTAGGTGCACAAGACTCAAGAGAACCACCAGTGCCAGGAAGAAGTCCTGCAGCGGTGTGTGTGTGCAGTATAACGTCACGCGACGTCACGTCTGGCCACAGACATCTCTGCAACTCGTGCAACTGAGGCCTGCTGTTCTGACCTGCTCCGAAGAAGATGGCCCCAAAAAAATTTTTCCGTAGCTCCTCTAGCAAGAAAGTTGCCAGTAAGGAGCAGAAGAAGCAAGTTACCAAGGAGGCTGGTGTGCCGGCCGCCGTGTTTTTTGGGAGTAAAAAAAAAAGTACGCCTGCAGCAGCAGCGGGATCTGCTGGGGACCAAGCTGGGAGCAGCACCCCCGCTCCATTGGGCTCAGTGCCTCCACCACCACCACGCCAACTTAAGTCAAAGCCCTTGAGTGCTGCAGAGGCAGTCAGTGTACTTCTTCAATCACCATCGACCAGTGATGTTGGCTCATCGCAAGAAAGTAGCAGCAATGTCCCTGAATCAACACAGGTTGTTGTAACTCATCTGACAAGTGTTGAACAACCACAGCCGCAACAACCACATGTGCAAGTACAAGCCCAAGTACATGTGGAAGGAGAGGCAGCGCAAGGAGATGCGCAAGCAGAGGTGCATGGAGGGTCACAAGTGACCACAATAGTTGTTCCTCCCGAAGTAGGGGCACATCAGGAAATCGACAATCAAACCGAGGTATCATTTGAGGTAGCCACTCCTCCTGATGATCATTCATTGTCTTCCACATCCCTGGCAAGGAAAAGATCAAGGGGGGTGTCTACATCTTCTTCAAGCCCACCTCCTTCTGATGATCTGGATGAAAATTGGGAACCACCACGGCCGTCTGAGAGTGAGGCACACCATGATCTGACAAAGGTACTTAAGCGTAAAAGGAAGGTCATCGAAAAACTCATAGTTATGGAGTGTGATGAGGCTCAACAAGAAGTGGCGGATACTCCTGCTGATGAAGACTCTCACTACGACGACGCAGTCATCATAAAGGTCACTGCAGCCCCAGCGGGCATGCAGCAAAAAGACATTTTGACCCTAGCCCGAGAAGCTGCTGAGCGTGATGATGTTGTCGACGAGGAGGCAATGGAAGAAACACCACAATCATTGGAGTTAACTAGTACACCAACACCTACCGCTTCCATATTTCTTACTCGCCAGAAGGGACCTCCATCCACCTCGACCTCAATTAGTGGTGGTGAAAGTGCAAAACGTACTGAAGTTCGGCAATCCACATCCTCCACTTCATCTGTCATTAGCAGCAGGACCACCACCACCAGTATCGCCGCCTCCTCCGGCCCCCAAAGACATTTCAAGTCCGCAGTTTGGGACTTCTTTAGTGTTTCCACAAAAAAGGAAAACCTCGCCATTTGTAGCATTTGTAAGTTGGCAGTTAGTCGTGGTAAGTTTGGTTCCAACTATGGTACCCGAGGCCAGAGAGGTCATCTTGAAAGAAAGCACGCTGTCCAATGGTTTGCGCACCTACAGGCGATCAAGGAAGCCTGAATTGCACGTAATGATGTTTCATCTGATGATGACGAGGAGGAAGAAGACGTGTCAAACACTTCACTTACACCCAGTACCCCTGTCAGCAGCACACCCCATGTGAGCCACACTAAGAGTGTGGGAGAGAGTGAGACACCAATGCGCAAAAGTTCATCAGCGAGCGTAACTGGGTCGAAGATATCATCATCATCCCGTAAATGCTTGGTCCAGGGCAACATTAAAAAGATGTTGTTTACAGACGCGCAATATGAACGCAACCACCCACTGACGCGTCTGTATAACACTAAGCTGGCTAAAATGCTAGCTCTGGACCTTCTCCCTTTTTCTTTTGTGGAAGGGGTTGGTTTTCTAGAATTAGTGGCAGCGCTCTGCCCTAAATGGAAGGTTCCTAGCCGGTTCTATTTTGCCAGAGTTGCGGTTCCAGCACTACATGAAGATGTGCTGGAGGTGATTGGGGCAGCTTTGCAGAAGAGTGCTGTTCACACTATACATCTGACAACAGACATGTGGACCAGTGGCGCACGCGCTGATTACATGTGCATCACTGCACACTGGGTCTCTTTTTCAGGGGTTAAAGCAAAGCTAAACGCAGGTGTTG